>NC_138296.1:22567500-23167500 GCF_965601325.2 Salmo salar | reverse complement strand
CACCAAGTCAAGGATAGTGTTTTATTCCAGCCTCGCCTGCAGAGACAGGGAGGAGAATCTATCATGGCTCCTGAGATCCTAAATCCTAAATTCACCACGAATGAGAGAAAGTACTTTTATAGAACTAATGACCAACAGAGGAACGAGGAGTGACTCACACTGTGCTGTATTGAGACAGACTTGTTACTGAGTTATTATTTGGTTGTGCTTTCATGATTGCATGGTTGGGTTTTGGTCAGGACTTAATAACCGTCCTAGGATTGGTTTTGATGTGATGACTGATGGCTGGTCATGTTGTCCTTTGTGATTTGCGAGAGGCAATTATTTTCTCCATCCCACCTCCATCTGTCTGGTAGTTATAAGAGGTGGTGACAGTGCGGTCTTTCACACTGTGTGTGTTCACCCATGTTTATCTGTGACTGTGTTTTTCCTGTGCGCGTGTGTGTATGTGTGTGTATTAGTATGTGTGAGTGTGTGTGCACATCATTGAGTGTGTGTGTGTTCCTTTATTTGATAGAGGTCAGTTATTATTGTTTTATATATATATATATATATATATATATATATATATATATATATATATATATATATATATATATATATATATATATATATATATATATATATTGAAATGTTACCCATTCCATGATTTGTATTACAATTTCAGATGACTTCACACAGTTATGATAGAGGTCAGTTATACACAGAGGTTTGCTGTACAGACGTGCTTTGTTCTAGAGGTCTGAGTGGGACTGATTTCTTCAGCCAGCAGGTCCTGCGGTCATCCCTTAACTCTGTCCTTCTGCAGGTAGTTGATGGGCTCCAGACAAATTATTGCCAGCTGTCTGTTTCCCCAGGACCTACCAACCCAGGGCAAGACCTGCAGACTAGGGGACTGACACTGGGTCTGGGTCTGGAGGGAGATGGGGAGAGCTGGAGGTATGGAGTTACTGCAGATGTAGAGGGGTGGAATGAGTGTGTATACATACATGTATATATATATCTTTTTTTATTTAACCTTTATTTAACTAGGCAAGTCATTTAAGAACAAATTCGTATTTACAATGACGGCCTACCCCGGCCAAAGCCGGATATATATACTGCATAAGGGGACATACACAAAATATGCATACTTGTGCCTATGTCTACTTGCACACACACACACACACACACACACACACACACACACACACACACACACACACACACACACACACACACACACACACACACACACACACACACACACACACACACACGCACACGCACACAGAGCAGTGTTTCCCAGAAAATGCTTTTCCTTAGTGACGAATGTGAACCACAAACGCTAACATCTGTTAACATTCATCCCGGACGAGCCCCCATATGTTACGACACCAGTAACTAGCCCAATGATTTTATTTTGCTGCACTCGTCTAGGGGTCTTAGGCCTAGCTACATGGTCTGTAACCTGACGTGATGTGTGCATAAATGTGAGAGGTAAGCGTATGCGACCAGGTGTTGAATGCATGTACCCAGGAGACAACAACCTTGCCTCAGGTCCAGAGCCAGCTCCTTCTTGACCTCTAGGTTGGCCAGTCCATGCGGATTATTATTTGTTCAGATGGTGACAAAAATAAACATACACAAAGGAAAACTACAAACATGCATCCCCAAACTAAAGTCTCAAAGCCAACGAAAGGCCTTATGGCCACCAAACCAACCAGCAGACTCATGGCCACCAAACCAACCAGCAGAGTCATGGTCACCAAACCAACCAGCAGACTCATGGCCACCAAACCAACCAGCAGAGTCATGGTCACCAAACCAACCAGCAGCCTCATGGCCACCAAACAAACCAGCAGCCTCATGGCCACCAAACAAACCAGCAGCCTCATGGCCACCAAACAAACCAGCAGCCTCATGGCCACCAAGCAAGCCAGCAGCCTCATGGCCACCAAACAAACCAGCAGCCTCATGGCCACCAAGCAAACCAGCAGCCTCATGGCCACCAAACAAACCTGCAGCCTGGGGATGTAGTGTGGAAGTGGTAGTCATGGATCTCCTAACACTAACCTTAGTTAGTATCATAACAATCAGGGACAACCAGGACTAAGGGTGTCTCCCTCCTCTCTTCTAAGATCTTATTTCTCTAGGATCCCCAGGATAGGAGAGCCATTCATCCATGAAGCACTTGAGCCGCGGTAGGCGTATTAATCGATGCCCTTTGACAGACTGATGTATCACTCAGTGTCACATGACGTCATCTTCATTTGGACAGATCCACTGTGTGAGACAGACAGCATTGTGACATTCAGGATGTGAGTAACCTGTCAATCAAGATGTTGTCGAACCTACGTTTATTGACAGATGAGGTGTCTTTAACAAATTATTATTTGCTACCCACACACACACATTCAGAACCAATTGTACTTGCATGCATGCACATGCAGGCACGCACACACATACACACTTGCCTCATGGAAGGTTATTTGTAGCACCTTCCTCTGGCATCCTGTCTCCATGCAGGCCACATTATGCCAGAAGATAAGGGGAGGCAAGGGACCTAAATCCAAGCTGACGCTGCTACTTCTGAAGTGTTAACTAATAATGAGAGGTCTTTTTTTTGGGTAACCCCTGTCACACTAATCTTGGCACCACAAACCAAATCTCATGTGGCCAGCTCGACCACTGTCATACCCACCCAATATCAACATAAACCACTGACACATTTCAAAATGTAACTGATAGTCACATTGAAGTGGATGGATAGAAATGGGGCTGCCTTGAACAAATTAAAGAATTATTCTAAAACAATAGATTATTATTTCCTAGATAGTTTTCCTTGAAGGCTGAAGAACAAACCTGTCATTTTCGATGGACACATCGTTCAAGTGATTATCCTAATTACGGTTGCAGTGAGGGAAAAAAGTATTTGATCCCCTGCTGATTTTGTACGTTTGCCCACTGACAAAGAAATGATCAGTCTATAATTTTAATGGTAGATTTATTTGAACAGTGAGAGACAGAATAACAACAAAAAAATCCAGAAAAACGCATATAAAAAATGTTAGAAATTGATTTGCATTTTAATGAGGGAAATAAGTATTTGACCCCCTCTCAATCAGAAAGATTTCTGGCTCCCAGGTGTCTTTTATACAGGTAACGAGCTGAGATTAGGAGCACACTCTTAAAGGGAGTGCTCCTAATCTCAGTTTGTTACCTGTATAAAAGACACCTGTCCACAGAAGCAATCAACCAATCAGATTCCAAACTCTCCACCATGGCCAAGACCAAAGAGCTCTCCAAGGATGTCAGGGACAAGATTGTAGACCTACACAAGGCTGGAATGGGCTATAAGACCATCGCCAAGCAGCTTGGTGAGAAGGTGACAACAGTTGGTGCGATTATTCGCAAATGGAAGAAACACAAAAGAACTGTCAATATCCCTCGGCCTGGGGCTCCATGCAAGATCTCACCTCGTGGAGTTGCAATGATCATGAGAACGGTGAGGAAATCCTGCAGGGCCCGCAAGGTCCCCCTGCTCAAGAAAGCACATATACATGCCCATCTGAAGTTTGCCAATGAACATCTGAATGATTCAGAGGACAACTGGGTGAAAGTGTTGTGGTCAGATGAGACCAAAATGGAGCTCTTTGGCATCAACTCAACTCGCTGTGTTTGGAGGAGGAGGAATGCTGCCTATGACCCCAAGAACACCATCCCCACCGTCAAACATGGAGGTGGAAACATTATGCTTTGGGGGTGTTTTTCTGCTAAGGAGGACAGGACAACTTCACCGCATCAAAGGGACGATGGACGGGGCCATGTACCATCAAATCTTGGGTGAGAACCTCCTTCCCTTAGCCAGGGCATTGAAAATGGGTCGTGGATGGGTATTCCAGCATGACAATGACCCGAAACACACGGCCAAGGCAACAAAGGAGTGGCTCAAGAAGAAGCACATTAAGGTCCTGGAGTGGCCTAGCCAGTCTCCAGACCTTAATCCCATAGAAAATCTGTGGAGGGAGCTGAAGGTTCGAGTTGCCAAACGTCAGCCTCGAAACCTTAATGACTTGGAGAAGATGTGCAAAGAGGAGTGGGACAAAATCCCTCCTGAGATGTGTGCAAACCTGGTGGTGTCACGTCCTGACCAGTAGAGGGTGTAGTTGGGTCAGGACGTGGCAGAAGGGAGTGAGTGTTTTATTGTTTCATTTAATTTTGGCCGTGTGACTTCCAATCAAGCACAGCTGTAGAGGGTTGTGGTTGATTGGGAGTCACACATAAGTTGCCAACGTTTCCGTTGTGTGGTGTGGGTAATTGTTCTTGTCACTGTTGTTGCACCTGACAGGACTGTGTTGGCTGTCAGTTTTGTTGTTTTGTGTATTGCATAGTGTTCGTAACATTAAAAATGACGAACCCTAACTCCGCCGCATTTTGGTCCACTTCTTCCGTAGACAGCCGTTACAGAATTACCCACCAAACCAGGACCAAGCGGCGGAAGAGGAAGGAGCAGCAGGACCACTGCGTTATGGACAAATGGACGTGGGAACAGATCCTGGACGGAGAGGGACCATGGACTCAGGCTGGGGATTATCGCCTCCCGCAGTGGGAGATTGAAGCGGCGAGAGCGGAGAGGCGATACTACGAGGAGAGAGAGCGCAACGAGCGTGAGAGGCAGCCCCAATAATTTTTTTGGGGGGGGCACACGGGACAGTCGGTGGAGCTGAGGTCGGAACCAGAGCCAGTCGGGATGACATTGGAGGTGAGCGAGGGTTATGAGACAGAGACTGTGACGGGGTTAATGGGAAAATTAGGAGAGAGAGAGATGAGAGAGCTGCTAGTGTGGTGCATAAAGTACGGCATTCGCCCTAATGAGCGTGTCGTGGGTATGATGTCACCTGAGGCAGCTCTCCATACTCGTCCTGAGGTGCGTGCTGGTTGTCTGGTAAAGACTGTGCCTGCGCCCAGAAACAGGCCTCCTGCATGTCTTCCCAGCCCTGCACATCCTGTACCTACGCCCAGAACCAAGCCTCCTGCATGTCTTCCCATCCTGGTCAAGCCCGTGCCTCCTCCACGGACCAGTACTCCAGTGGGTCTCCCTATCCGGGTCAAGCCCGTGTCTCCTCCACGGACCAGTCCTCTAGTGGATCTCCCTATCCTGGTCAAGCCCGTGTCTCCTCCACGGACCGGTCCTCCAGTGGGTTTCTCCACCCTGGTCTCTCCTGTGCCACCTCCTCAAACCAGGCCCCCAGCGGGCCTTCCCAGACTGGTGAGTCCAGGGCCTGTGCCCAGAGCCAGGCCTCCGTTATGTCTCCCCAGCCTGGTGAATCCTGAGTCGGAGCTGCCCGCCAGTCAACAGTCGTCGGAGCTGCCCGCCAGTCAACAGTCGTCGGAGCTGCCCGCCAGTCAACAGTCGTCGGAGCTGCCCGCCAGTCAACAGTCGTCGGAGCTGCCCGCCAGTCAACAGTCGTCGGAGCGGCCAGACTGCGCTGAACTGCCGGAGCGGCCGGACTGCCCTGAACTGCCGGAGCGGCCGGACTGCCCTGAACTGCCGGAGCGGCCGGACTGCCCTGAACTGCCGGAGCGGCCGGACTGCCCTGAACTGCCGGAGCGGCCGGACTGCCCTGAACTGTCGGAGCGGCCGGACTGCCCTGAACTGCCGGAGCGGCCGGACTGCCCTGTTCTGCCGGAGCGGCCGGACTGCCCTGTTCTGCCAGAGTGGCCGGACTGCCCTGTTCTGCCAGAGTGGCCGGACTGCCCTGTTCTGCCAGAGGTGCCCGCCTGCCCTGATCTGCCAGGGTGCCCGGCCTGTCAGGATCAGCCCGAGTGGTCCTCCTGCCCTCCGGCCCAGCCCGAGTGGTCCTCCTGCACTCCGGTCCAGCCCGAGTGGTCCTCCTGCCCTCCGGCCCAGCCCGAGTGGTCCGCATGTCTTCCGACCCAGCCAGAGTGGTCCGTCTGCCAGGGTCAGCCCGAGTGGCCCGTCTGCCCGGCGCAGCGATCGGCGCCAACAGAGTGGGCGACGCCGAAGGTGGAGCGAGGTCCACGTCCTGCACCTGAGCCACCTCCAGGATAGGTGGGTTGGGGAGGGAGGGTGTAGCACAGTGCCGTCGGTGACGGCAGCCACCCTCCCTTCCCTCCCTTATTGTTTAGGTGTTCCTTTTTGTTGGGGATTTTTTTTGTGTTTTCCTTTTTTTAGGTGCATCCCGGGGTCTGCACCTTGAGGGGGGGGGTACTGTCACGTCCTGACCAGTAGAGGGTGTAGTTGGGTCAGGACGTGGCAGAAGGGAGTGAGTGTTTTATTGTTTCATTTAATTTTGGCCGTGTGACTTCAAATCAAGCACAGCTGTAGAGGGTTGTGGTTGATTGGGAGTCACACATAAGTTGCCAACGTTTCCGTTGTGTGGTGTGGGTAATTGTTCTTGTCACTGTTGTTGCACCTGACAGGACTGTGTTGGCTGTCAGTTTTGTTGTTTTGTGTATTGCATAGTGTTCGTAACATTAAAAATGACGAACCCTAACTCCGCCGCATTTTGGTCCACTTCTTCCGTAGACAGCCGTTACAGGTGGCCAACTACAAGAAACGTCTGACCTGTGATTGCCAAAAAGGGTTTTGCCACCAAGTACTAAGTCATGTTTTGCAGAGGGGTCAAATACTTATTTCCCTCATTAAAATGCAAATCAATTTATAACATTTTTGACATGTGTTTTTCTGGATTTTTTTGTTGTTATTCTGTCTCTCACTGTTCAAATAAACCTACAATTAAAATTATAGACTGATAATTTCTTTGTCAGTGGGCAAATGTACAAAATCAGCAGGGGATCAAATACTTTTTTCCCTCACTGTAAATTACAAAGCTGTCACTCAAATGTCTGAGGATGAAGGGACAGAACATTCTAATAGAGAATATAGGCAATTTGAATATTGTAATTATTTGTATATTCTAACTATAATTGGGTTCATAAAAAGCCTTTAGATGACTATTGTTGAACAAGTTCAAACCTAACAGTGCTTAACTGACAGCTAATGTAATTTACATGACAGATGAGGACTGATTGATTAAAATGACCAATTCATGAATTAATTTGGCTCTCCAATAAAGGAGGAAAACACTTTGTAAAGCAGCTAATAAAATCAAAGTAATTATCTCATTAAATCATTGTTAAGCGCTTCTCTGTGCTCTCTGATTGAATCTCCACTCCGTGAATAGTCCATCTTTAAAATTGGAAACTTGTGAGAAGTACCACTCCACATAATGAAACAATGAAATATGGCCTGAAGGACTACAGTAGTACCATTACTTATAAGTGATGATAAAGGAGATCTTCAGTACCCAAGATCTACCATGGAAGAGTAAGGAAAACGAGCTTCAAACGAGTGTAGCTGAAAGTCTGAATATATTGTATTCTGTATGTCTACATGAGCCACTAGACATATCTATACGCTGCAGAGACAACAGAGCCTACCACGACCAGCTACATAAAGACTTGTCAAGTGTCAGTATGCAGCGGTTAGGACGGAGTCAGGCGCAGGACACATAACTGAGTAAAAGACGTACTTTACTCGAAAAGAAACAACAATGATTTCCACGCCGGGAAAAACACACCAGCTCACAGAAGTCTAGAACACTAAACAAAGAACAAACACGCAAAAAACCATGTGGGAACCAGAGGGTTAAATAGGGAATAAATTATAACGTAATGGGAACCAGGTGTGTACAATCAAGACAGAACAACATAGAAAAAGAAACGTAGATCGGTGGCAGCTAGAAAGCCGGTGACATCGACCGCCCGAACAAGGAGAGGCACCAACTTCGGCGGAAGTCGTGACAAGACTATATATATGAGGAAAGCGTTCCTTTTTCAAAACAGCCACTTCCTCACAGGTTGCTTCCTTCATGTTTAATCAGTCAGCTCTTTGTCTTTGGGTTTAGAGCTTAGAGGTCGGTGCAGCACTATGGAAGCCTGCGAGGTTAGAGAAAAACAATCCTCATCTACATACACTCTTAGATAAAAGTGTTCCAAAAGGGTTTTTCGGTTGTCCTCACAGGAGAACCCTTTTTGGTTCCATGTAGAACCCTTTGTGGTTTCAGGTAGAACCCTTCTGGGTTCTATGTAGAACCCTTTCCACAGAACCAATAAGGGTTCTTCAAAGGGTTCTCCAATGGGGACAGCCAAATAACTCTTTTAGGTTCTTTGTATATTCTCTCTGGCAGTTAAATTTATCTGATGAGTTTTTCACAGCTAATCTCCAACAACCGCTACCTCTCCCCAGCCCAGCTTCATCTCCATCCATAGTCCCTGGTGTTGGACAAGTATTCCTAATATGGACACCATATCAGTGGATGTTTAGGAGGGCTATGTCAATCAGAAAGAATGCAACTCATTTTCTGTCTTTATTTACTCCCTTCCCAGAGGAGTAGAGAGCAAGGACAGCACTGACCCTGCCCAAACCCTCTTCTTGTCCTCCTATCCTCGTCTCCTTTCCTAGTGGGTCCATTGTCGTCACTGGTCTGCTCCGTGCTCCAACCTATTGGCTGCTGTTTCTGAGAATAACATGCACAGAGATGTATTATTTTTGTATCTTTCTTTCTTGAGTTCCAACTTGCAGACTGTCTGAAATTGAATAGAACACCAAATAGGCGTCTTACTTTTCCATATCAAATCCACCAACAGGAGAAAAGGAGAATACTATTATTTCTGTATCTGTATTCTTCAGTCAGAGTTATGACTAGTAGTGGAGGGCTACACTGAACATCCCTAAGCCAACGAAGATAGAAGACATGGGTTAAAATACTATTTGAAATCCTTTCAAATACTATAGCTGTGCTTGATTGAACTGGCCTGGCTTGATGGAGCAATAGAATAGTCTCAAAGTTGCAAACCTCGCCCATCTGGCAGTCCAGGCACAATAGAGCAAACACACAAATTATTTGAAAGATTTCAAGTAGTATTTGAACCCAGGTGTCACGTCCTGACCAGTATAAGGGTTATTTGTTATTGTAGTTTGGTCAGGACGTGGCAGAGGGTATTTTGTTTATGTGGTTTGGGGTGGTGATTTATGTAGTAGGGTGTTTGATTTATTATGTCCGTGTTTTGGTCTATGTTTTGTATTTCTATGTTCTTTCTAGTTTGTTGTATTTCTATGTTTAGGTTTATGGGGGGTTGGACTCTCAATTGGAGGCAGGTGCTTTCTCGTTGCCTCTGATTGAGAGTCCTATATATGGGTAATGGTTTGGTGTTGTGGGAGATTGTTTCTTGTTTTGCCTGTGTGAGCATGACAAGACTGTTTTGTTGTTCGTGCGTTTTTTTCGTTTTGTTATTTTGGTGTTCTCTTTAGTTAAAATAAATACAAGATGAGCATCCACATTCCTATTGCGTTTTGGTCCTCTATTCCCGACGACAACCGTTACACCAGGTCTGGAAGATCGTATCTGTTCTGAGTTTCTGCTGTGTATTTATTGGTCACAGAGGGATTAGACTAGCCTTGTAATTACCAGACTGATTACCGCTGCGCAGCGAAAAGCCATGTAGGTTCGCGAGACCAGGCGGCTTGCGAGGCTGGGATTAGACAACATGGCTGAGAGAAGACAGTTGATTAGGGGGAACCAGGAAGGACAAAGCTCAGAGGACAGACTGCAGGAACAGAATGTTGTGATGAAGAGAGGAAGGCTAGGGGAGAGCAGCTGATAGTGATGTAGCACATTTGGAAACAAAGACGATAAACTATTTTTACAGCATCTGGTGGATGGAGAGGAAAATGGGTGTTGTGGAAGCAACATTACACAGATATAGAGAGAGAGAATGACAGAGAGAAGGAAACAAACAGAGAGAAGTGTGCAACGCCAGGGTTGTGGGTTCGATTCCCACGGGGGACCAGTACAAATAAAAAAAATAAAAAATAAAAATCATGAAATGAAATGTATGCATTCACTACTGTAAGTCTGCTAAATGACTAAAATGTAAAAAAAAAAAATGTAAATGTAGAAGGGCAAAGAAAAAGAAACCCAGAGAGAGGGAGATAACTGTTATAGAAAGAGAAAAATGGAAGACAGAGAAAAAAATGGGAGAGAGAGGGAGAGAGAGACAGAGAGAGAGATTGAGAGAGAAATAGCAAAAGAAAGAGATATAGACAGCATTAAAGGTACTACATGTAACAATGTAACACACAAACTGTCTCTATTGTCAAATTGACTGGGGCCAACAAATCTCTTGTTTCAAATTGACTGGGGCCAGCAAATATCTTGTTGTCAAATTGACTGGGGCCAGCAAATATCTTGTTGTCAAATTGATTGATCCGTTGTTGAATTGAACTTATAGCTTCTTTACGTTCGGACAGGTCACAATACTCTCATCTCTTTGAGTGACGCATGTTCAGAGAGTGGACATAGACAATGTTGTCACACCAAGTCAAGCAAGGGTGCCATGCGTCACAGGAGTTGTCAACCCCAGAGGTCTTTCCTCACCCTGTTAACTTTCACCACCATCCACAGGCCTTAGAATAGTGCTATTTCTCTGTCTTTTTATTGCGTTTTTAGCTCTACCCCTCCTTCCCTGCCTCTGTCCTCTATATATCTGTTCCTCTATTTTATGTTTTTTCCTCTCTCCTTACATTCCTCCCTCTCCTCTCCTTGCCTCTAGGGAGCCATCAATTCATATGCTGGTGAACACTTCTCCCTCTCCCTCTGTCTCTCTCTCCCTCTCCATGTCTCTCACTCGCTCTTTCTCCATCTCTCTTTCAATTTCAATTCAATTTCATTTCATTGCCAAAGCAAGTGAAATTAACAAGAATTAAAACTGAGAAGAAACAAATTTAACAACATCAACAAAAAACTATTAACAGTAAACATTGCAGTCAAAAAGGTTTCAAAAAGATAAAGACATTTCAAGTGTTATATCATCAGCTTTGTACAGTGTTTTAGCAATGTGCAAATAGTTGTAGTATGAATAGTAGTACAAATAGTACTACAAATACCACCAATACTTATAAACAGATAAATATTGGTGATATTTACAATGTTGTTTGTGCCCCACTGGTTGCCCTTTTCCCATGGCAACAAGCCACACATCTTGCCACTGTGATTACACATGGTGGTATTTTGCCTAACAGATGTGGGAGTTTATCAATGCTGGATTTGTTTTCAAATTCCTTGTGGGTCTGTGCAATCTGGGGGAAGTATGTGTCTCTAATGTGGTCATACATTTGGCAGGAGGTCAGGAAGTGCAGCTCAGTTTCCACCTCATTCTGTGGACAGTGGAGACATATCCTGTCTTCTCTTGTGAGCCAGGTCTGCCTATGGCAACGTCTCTCAATAGCAAGGCTATGCTCACTTAGCCTGTACATAGTCAATGATTTTCTTAATTTGGGGTCAGTCACAGTGGTCAGATATTTTGCCACTGTGTAGTCACTGCTCAGGGCCAAGTAGCATTCCAATTTGTTTGGCTGATTCTTTCCAGTGTGTCATTTAGTTATCTTTTTGCTTTCTCATAGTTTGGTTGGGTCTGTTTGTGTTTGTGAACAGAGCCCCAGAACCAGCTGGCTGAGGGGACTCTTCTCTAGGTTCATCTCTCTGTAGGTGAGGGCTTTGTGGTGGAATGTGTGGACATTGCTTCCTTTTAGGAGGTTGTAGAATTGAACATCTCTTTTCTGGATGTTGATAACTAGTGGGTGTAGTCCTCATTCTGCTCTGTATACATTGTTTGGGGTTTTGCGTTGAACACAAAGTATATTTTGTCAGAATTCTGCATGCGGATTCTCAATTGGGTGTTTGTCCCATTTCGTTAATTCTTGGTTGGTGAGTGGACCTCAGACCTGACAACCATAGAGGGCAATTGTTTTTATAACTGATTTAAGTATTTTAGGATGTCAAGTTTTATGTTCCTTTTAATGGCATAGAAGGCCCTCCTTGATTTGTCTTTTAGATCGTTCACAGCCTTGTGGAAGTTACCTGTGGTGTTGATTTTTAGGCCGAGGTAGGTATAATTCTTTGTGTGCTCGAGGGCAATAATCTCTCTCTCTCTCTCTGTCTCTCTCTCTCTCTCTCTGTGTCTCTCTCTCTCTGTCTCTCATATTACCACACTAGGCTCATACATACTGAGAATGCATCATCTAATGGGCAATTACTTTGATTCCCACCATTAGTTCATTTTAGAACAGTGCATCCACTTACCTGAGTATCAGCTTTTGTCAAACCCGTGGGTCTGGAAAGATGATTCTCTTCTTCAATAGTGTGCAGCAAATTCTTCTAGATGAAAAATCGAAATTAGTATGACATCCTGGCATTTAAAGCATACTCAATTGTAAAAAATGTGCATACCGAAAATGCCTACTATTTAGAACACGGGTATTCGGACACGGCCAGAGCGAGGGAGAGGGAGGGAGGGAGAGAGAGAGAGAGAGAGAGAGAGAGAAAGGGAAAGAGAGAGACAGGAAGAGATAGGAAGAGAGAAATGTACAGTCACTCTAACCTATAATAGTCCTTAGTAAGTGGTGACACGTAGCTATAGTGGTCCCTTGACCAGTGCTTCACACTGCCGCAGCCTGGAGGCTGCCCCGGGGCACTGGGCAATCTCATGGTGGTTAGCGGCCCATCTCAGGGCTACAGGAGACTGGTGGGGGCAGTTGGGGATGGTGGATTGAGATGTAAGGAAAAGGGGGATTTGAAGACTTGGAATGGAGAGAATAGGGCAGTGAGGAGGAGAAGAGGAGAGGGAAGGAAAGTACAGGAAGAGGTAGGCATATGTCTAAAAGAAGGTATAAGGTAGTGAGAAGGAGGGGAAGAGAGGAGAGGGGTGGTGGCAGTTTACCTCCTGGGTAAAGCAGGGCAATAGAGGTGGACTCTTAGACATATCAGTTCATTCGTCAGAGTGACAGCTATAAGGTGACTAGTCGGCCATCTTGAGTCAGATTGTCTCAGGAGACATCGTTCCCACTTCCCAGGAAATCACTATCAAATAACTTCACCTCCCCTTTCCTCTCTCTCTCTCTCCCTCCCTCAGCCCTCTTTCATCCCCCTTTCCTCCCTCTCGCTCTCTCCCTCCCTCAGCCCTCTTTCATCCCCCTTTCCTCCCTCCCTCTCTCCCTTCCTCAGCCCTCTTCATCCCCCTTTCTTCCCTCTCTCTCGCCCCTAGTGTAATATGTCTTTAAGCCCCACGCCACAATGCAATATCTTTCTTTCTTTCTTTCTTTCTTTCTCTTTCTTTCTTTCTTTCTTTCTTTCTTTCTTTCTTTCTTTCTTTCTTTCTTTCTCTTCTTTCTTTCTTTCTCGTCTGTCTGTCTGTCTCTTTCTCTCACTCTCCCTCTCTGACCCATTTCAGTTGAAGGCATTCAGTTGTACAACTGACTAGGTAGCCCCCCTTCTCTCTCTCTCTCTCTCTCTCTCAATTCAATTTAAGGGGCTTTATTGGCATGGGAAATATATGTTTACATTGCCAAAGCAAGTGAAATAGAAAATAAACAAAAGTGAAATAAACAATAAAAATGTACCTTAAACATTACACTCACAAAAGTTCCAAAATAATACAGATATTTCAAATGTCATATTATGTCTATATACAGTGTTGTAATGATGTGCAAAATTTGACATTTGAAATATCTTTATTATTTTGGAACTTTTGTAAGTGTAATGTTTAAGGTACATTTTTATTGTTTATTTCACTTTTGTTTATTTTCTATTTCACTATTTAATAGTTAAAGTACAAAAGGGAAAATAAATAAACATAAATATAGGTTGTATTTACAATGGTGTTTGTTCTTCACTTATTGCTCTTTTCTTGTGGCAACAGGTCAACAGGTTGCTGCTGTGATTGCACACTGTTGTATTGTTATTGCATTGCATTGTTATTTGGCTGCGTTTACACAGGCAGCCCAAATCTGATCTTTTTTTTTCACAAACTGGTCTTTTGTCCAATCACATCAGATCTTTTCACATCAGATCTTTTCAGAGCTGATCTGATTGGTCAAAAGACCAATGTCACAAGCGTCGTTGTAGGGAGCGGACCAAACTGCAGTAGGTATGTGAATGCTCATCTTCCTTTTACTGAAGAAAACCAAACAAAACACTTACACAAAAACAAACGACGAAAACAGTCCTGTAAGGTGCTCAGACTATACACGGAAACAACCACCCACAAACACAAGACAAAATAAACCCACTTACATATGGCCTCCAATTAGAAGCAACAACAACCTCTAATTGGAGGTCGTTCCCAAAACTAACATAGATATAGAAAAACTAGAAAACCCACATAGAAATAAAAAACATAGAACATAAACCAAAACCCCCGAAACACACTAAACAAACACCTCCTGCCACGCCCTGACCACACTACAATAACAAACAACCCCTTTTACTGGTCAGGACGTGACAACCAATTAGTGAAAAAAGTACCAGAATTGGGCTGCCTGTCTAAATGCATCCTTACTTTCTCTCTCTCTTTTCTCTCTGTTTCCTATATACGCTGAGTGCACAAAACATTCGGAACACATTCCTAATATTGAGTTGCACCCCCTTTCACCCTCAGAACAGCGTTCAATTCATCGGGGCATAGACTCCACAATGTGTCGAAAGCATTCCACAGGGATGCTGGCCCTTGTTGACGCCAATGCTTCCCAAAGTTCTGTCAGGTTGGCTGAATGTCCTTTGGGTGGTGGACCATTCTTGATACACACGGGAAACTGTTGAGCGTGAAAAACTCAGCAATGTTGCAGTTCTTGAGATACTCAAACCGGTGCACCTGGCATCTACTACCATACCCCGTTCAAAGACACTACAATATTTTTTATTGTCCATTCAACCTCTGAATGGCACACATATACAATCCAAGTCTCACTTAGAAATCCTTCTTTAACCTGGCCAGTCATGGAAAGAGCAGGTGTTCCTAATGTTTTGTACACTTAGTGTAGTTTTCCATATAATAAAAATAACCCAAGGGCATACTAAACAATAACACAAGGCAATGCTAAAACACAGGAAAATACAAAAACACTTCCCAGTAGCATAGGCAGGAAGTTGAGGGATGAGTCAAATATATAAACCGGTTTCTCATGGTACTGTTCCTGCCAAATCCAGATATATGAACATAATTAGTACAACTTTGGCCACATGGGATTGATAGATAGGCAATACTTAAACAAGTAATGGAGGGTACAGGTCAGTGTTTCCCAATCCCAGTCCTCTGAGAGAAGAAGAGGGAGAAGGGGAAGGAACAAAGGAGGAGCGAGGAGTTGGAAAAAACATGTTTTGTTTTGGAGTTCCTTGAAATTGCTGTTGTTTTGTGTTAAAGTAAAATGTTTGAAAGGAAGGATAATCTCACATTTATATGCTATGGAGTTCCCTTGACATTTCTGTTGTTTGTGTTTTGCATTGTGTGCGTTTTGTGTTTCTGTTGTAGATTTTCTGTTGTTGTTGGTGACTGTCATACATTTAAATTATAGAAGTAAAATCTTTGAAAAGAAGGATAATCACATTCATGTGCTATGCCAATAAAAATGCAGTCTGAGTGCCAGTCTGTTTGTGCTATCATGCCAACTCATTGTCACTCAATGGCTGCATTTACACAGGCAGCCCAATTCTGATCTCTTTTCCACTAATTGGTGTTTTGACCAGTCACATCAAATCTTTTCACTTCAGATCTTTTTCAGATCTGATCTTATTGGTCAAAAGACCAGTTAGTGGAAAAGAGATCAGAATTGGGCTGCCTGTGTAAATGCAGCCATTGAGTGACAATAAGATCAGAATTGGGAGGCCTACATGAAAGCAGCCATTAAGTCACATATATAAACCAGTTTTTCATGGTACTCTTCCTAACATTTCCATTGTCGGTTCACCACAGGGGTTCGAAGTAAATCCAGACATATGAACATAATCAGTAAAACTTTGGCCACAAGGGGCCACAAGCATAAATCAACTGATAGGGGCTAGTCAGTGTTTCCCAATCCTGGTCCTGGCCATGAGGACCATAAGGGGTGAATAATTTTGTTTTTACCATAGCACTAACACATTGAAACAAGTAATCAACTCATCATAAAGCCTTTTATCATGTCATAAAAGGCTGTGTTGGTGATAGGGCAAAAACTAAAATGTGCACCGCATTGGTTCCCCGGGACCAGAGTTTGTAATTTGAGAAACAACTGGTGCATGTGCTTTATAAGGATTTCAACTTGTGTGACTTGATGTGTGATGTGACTTGTCTAGGCCCAACTGCAGCAGAGACAGTAGTGGTTATACCAAGATGGATAATCTGTGGTTGTGGTTATTTCCCCTGGAAGGACTGGATACTGTATGTCTTCCAGGGGAAACTTGATAGGTTTCTGTGCATCTGGATCCCCGTGGTTCAGTATAGGGGAAAGGATGCAGTGTTGAGAGGGGTTGGCTAGCCCGTAAGAGAAGAAGACGAGGGACAAGGGAAGGAAAGGAAGAAAGAGTGATGAGTTGGAACATAGTGACAATGCTGGATTATTCTTCTTCTTCTTTTTCTAGTAGGTTTTTGGAGTTCCTTGACATTGTTGCTGTTGTGTTGTGTTGTACATTGTGTTTGTGTTGTATGTTTTCTGTTGTTGTTGGTGACTGTCACGTGTTTAAATTATAAAAGTAAAATGTTTGAAAGGAAGGATAATCTCACATTCATGTGTAAAAAAGTCATACAAATTTAGCATGAGTGTCAATCTGTTTGTGTTGTCATGCCAACTCCTTATCGCTCATTATCATGCCAAACATGTTTGGCTTGACCAGGCTAATGCCCACATTCCACCCTGACAATGATCTCTACTACGGCCACAAGGGTGTGACAGAGGGCCATAATCAATCATCTAATGGGGTGGATATTTTAGCTTTTGCCCTAGAACTAACACATTTTATTAACTTGATTCAACTCATCATCAAGCCTTTGATTATTTCAATCAGGTGTGTTGGTGATAGGGAAAAAATTATAATTTTGGGTTCCTAGGAAAAGGAAATGTAATTTGGGAAACAATTATGTATTTATTTAACTAGGCAAGTCAGTTAAGAACAAATACTTATTTACAATGACAGCCTAGGAACAGTGGGTTAACTGCATTGTTCAGGGGTAGAACAACAGATTTTTCCCTTGTTAGCTCGGGGATTCGGTGTAGCAACCTTCCGCTTACTAGTCCAATGCTCTAACCACTAGGCTACCTGCCACCCCGTGTATGTGCTTAAAGGGTATTCAAACATGTTTGGCTTGACAAGCACACAAACATAACTGGGACCAGGCTAATAAAAATGACTGGAATACATGTCCATGCAATATTGTATGTCTCAAACAAGATGAAAAGACCCCATGCTGGTAGAAGAATCAATTTTCTATGATCATAGTTCATTAGTGTCTGACACCCAAACCATACAACCATTCATCTGTCCACATAAAACAACATGAAAGCATTCCTTGCCAGAAATCACAGCCGTGGGTTTATCCTATGGGGAGAGAGTCTCAAATAATGAACTCTGTATTAGGAATATAGCCAATATAGTGATATAAACATCTTCCCTCTCAAATTAATGTCTTGAACCATACATCAATCCAAGTGTAGAATCTTTTTTTTATTTTTATAGTATCCTGGATAGTCCTAGCCTAATAAAAAACATATCCTTTTTAACAAAATATAAAAAAAAAAAAAAAAAAGTTAAGACTGATATTTGGAAAGCTGTAAATAAAGTTGATAATGCTAAAAACAGCTGCTGTGCAAAGATTTAATCAGTCAGCTTGGGCTCATAGAATAGACGTGACATAGTAAACGAAGATCAGAGTAACTCAATTTGTATGATATGTTACATTTGGTATGGTGACATATATAACGTGAATGTCTAGCGACCCAAAGGTTGCATGTTTGAATCTCATCACGGACTTTAGCACTTTAGGTAATTAGCAACTTATTAATGAACTACTTACTACTTTTTAGCTACTTTGCAACTACTTAGCATGTTAGCTAACCCTTCCTCTAACCATAACACTTTAACCTAATGCCTAACCTTAACCCTAACCTTAACCACCTAGCTAACGTTAGCAACAACAAATTGGAATTCGTAACATATCATACGCATTGCAAATTCACAACATATTGTATGAATTGCAATTCTTAACATATCATATGAATAGTAATTCATAACATATCATACAAAATTGATGATAGATATCCACAAATGTATAAATACCATACCAAATGTAACATATCATACTAATTTGAACAGCCACGATTGTCCTTTAATATGTTACGTCTAACCCTGAGTCCAGGTTGCATCAGTCCTATTGCCTTAGCTTGTGCAACAGGTGAGTACTGTATGTATGGCTTTATGGTGGATCAGTAGCTATTGGTGAGAGACCTGCACAGAAGCATGGTGACGTTGTCACGTTATTGTGATATATAAATACCAGCGCAGCAGCCAGCCTCCCTCTCCAAAAGGACTAGCCGAAAAGCTTCAGATGAATTAACTGCATTCCCACCTTCAAATGAATTCTGCACCCCGCAGAGCTGGAGCTTGCTGTTTTACTTTGCTAACAGTAAACTACCCATTCATCACAATCAAACAAGATACTTTGATTTGATAAGAAAATATATCTTAGTTTACATAACAATAATGATGAGATTGTAGGCGTTTTGAGATCAGCAAAGATGAAAAAACGGATTATTGAGTGTGTGCCGCTCTTGGAATTGAGACGAGGACTTGAACGTTGACTTCATCGTTGTGTGACAGTCAATTTCTTCAAAACATTTCGTTGCTTTGATACAAGTCTAACAGCACCACGTCGATAAAGGCGCGCGTCTGAAGTGGAAAATATATGGAAATGCGCACTGCGCGAATGGCTAAACTCGGACGTGCCATGGACAGTGTATGAAACGCTCAGGTAAGTCTTTCAATAGAAATGAATAAAGAGAGCAAATATGTTAGTTTTTTCATGGGAATTATTAAAACAAGATTAAAGTTACATTGTTTAATATGTCCCTAAGCAATGTAATATTAGGCTTGAAGGATTGGTGTGCTTGGTGAAAGCAAGACTACTCTAACACTCTTACAGAGGAGCTACTGTACACCTGGATGGCGCGTACCCAAACTGTGAACAGGACGTTAGTGCAGTAATTTTACACGCTACACCAGAGAGGGAAACAGATGCGTGGGTGGAAGCAGAATCAGTAGTACTAGATCTCTTCTGCAAGGAATCTATTGATTTTGGGTCCAATATGGGTATATGACTATATGACGACAGCCATATTTCTCATGACATCAAAAATAAAGTTGAGTAAAAATTCTACAACCATCTGCAGTTAATTCATTAACCTCATTCATTAATTAACAATTGAACAGTTGCTGGCTAGCTGCAGTGGTGGCCTGCCCATTTGGGCGTAAGGGGCAGATTGGTGTGATTGGTCAAATTGTAAAAAAAAAATATATATATATATATATATATATATATATATATATATATATATATATATATATATATTATATAATTCATGATTATGTTTTAAATGGTTCATAAAAGTGTGGCAAATGTGTACATTTTCATGTTTAAAAAATATATTGTTCAAAACAAGTGGTGCAGTTACTTACTCTGCCAGCAGCAGCAACTCCGTGGGCGTATAGGCTGTGCGAACATTGCTTGGATTGTTTTGCCACCTATTTGATATGAGGGAGAACTGCCCCAATGAAATCACTGAATTTTATAGCATACATTTTTACAGCACTAAGTAAATGGACCACCCTGGAGCGCTCAAATGTTCACTCAGTCAGAACTTCTGGGTCTGCTCTAGTCTTCCTCCCAATGAGTCTCTCACACCAGACAGCTTACTTCTGCTTGAGACTAGATCTGCTCTATCAGGTACAGATGATGCTAAAGCAAAAAGCTAATTGTATTTAACTTGTAAATAAATAATCATAACAGTCATGGGAGCTTGGGACCTGATAAACCGTACATCTACATCCAACAAGTCGAAGGACAGAGGGATACACTAGCTAGAACCTTCTCATCGCAGATCTGGTAGGGCAAAAAAGCATGACTGTGGCTGGTCAATTGTATTGTTTCCCCCATGATGTTTATCAGGCGACATGTTGTGTGTTGACTTACACAGCATAAATCTGGGTTCATCACAAAGCATGATCAAATTAGTTAGCTAGCCATAGTAACTTTGAGAAACATTGTGAACTAGTTTGGTAGTATCATGACACAAGGCGAGACCCAGATGCAGACAGAGGAGGCAGATGGTTGGAGTCGTACAATGTTTATTAATCCAAAAGGAGTAGGCAAGAGAATGGTCATGGACCGGCAAAAGGTCAAAACCAGATCAGAGTCCAGGAGGTACAGAGTGGCAGACAGGCTTGTGGTCAAGGCAGGTGGGTACAAAGTCCAGAAACAGGCAAGGGTCAAAACCAGGAGGACTAGAAAAAGGGAGAACAGGAAAACCGCTGGTTGACTTGGAAACATACAAGATGAACTGGCACAGAGTGACAGGAAACACAGGGATATATACACTGAGGAAAATCAGCGGCACCTGGAAGGGGCGGAGGCAATCACAAGGACAGGTGAAACAGATCAGGACGTGACAGGTAGATTTTTGGGTCAAATGAACCCTTTATCTACCTTTGATAAGCAGATAGCTAGCTATAGCTAGCTGGTAGCTTGTTAGCTAATTAGTTCCCATGCCAATTTCAAGTCTTTCTAAACTAATATCTGACTAACTTGGAAATAGGAAGTTATTTCAGAATGAAAGTTAACTTGCTAGCGCTTCATGCTTTGTGACATTATGTTAGCCATCCCCAGTTAGATCATGTGTTTTCACTTATAGCATCTGCATGCTTGTTGCATTCTCCCTGGGGCACTTGTTCATTTGTGAGCTGGCTGCTCATTCTAAATAGACCCACACCCCTGGGTTTCAACCAATCACAGCCGCCACTGGCTAGCTGTCTGTACTTTGCCGGCCAGAAGAAATGCACATCAATTGATTTTGTTGACAAAACATACCTTGTTCTCCGAGGACGGTTGCTACAGCATTCCATGCTTTTTCTTTGGACAAAGCGTCCTTGTATTTGGGGTTGCTGGGGTCGTACAGCAAAGGGTGCTTCTCAACTTCGATGATCAAACGGGTGTCATCCATTTTGCCAACTTTGTCCTGTCCTGTCAAATCAGAATAACTTCCAAGGAGGGTTGGAGGAGGGGTCTACTCTACAGCATCCTCTGCCTCAAAAGATAATACAAGGTAGACCATCAGCTCTGCAACTGCCTTTCTGTTCATCAGCTGGTTTGAATGTTTAAATGTTTCAAAAAAAAAGTGTTGCTACTATACATATAACAACCTACCTCCAGTTATGAACTAGGAAGACTACAATCAATCAATCAATCAATCAATCAATCAAATGTATTTATAAAGCCCTTCTTACATCAGCGGATGTCACAAAGTGTTGTACAGTAACCCAGCCTACAACCCCAAACAGCAAGCAATGCAGGTGTAGAAGCACCTAAAACTACACTTTCATTTATATTTGAATTTTATACAGGTAGCCTTCTACTATTGTATTGATGTTGCCTACTACTATTATTCATGTTTCTATTACATTTTCACTATGAAGCTGAGTGAATATGTTTTTAGGTGTCAAAAAAAGATTTAGGCACTTTGTATGGTGTTCACGCATGTGGATCCGCGAAAAATAGACTCCAAACCTAATTTTAGGTTGCTGCTACAGCAGCTGCACAACACCTATGCTTTATGCACGTGCTGATATAGCAAGTAACATTGACAACAGAATGACTCTTATCAACTCCGTATCAAGCAAGTCTCACGGAAATCCACGCGTGGCATAGCTGGGCCGTTACATGCTCTTATTATTATTAGTGTGCTTGCTGAAGGCAAGACCACTCTAGATCTCTTACATAATAATATGAATAATATTTTGGGGGGCATAAATTAACGTGGGCTTGAATGAGAACAATTGTAATACAGTGGTAGCTATTCAACATTGTCCAGCTCCTCAGCCAATTAAGCTACAAGACCAACTTTAAAATGTTCAGGCTATCCTAACTACAAAATTCTCTAAAACCTTTCTAAACTATATAAATAAATGTATTTGCATAAATTTGAATAACACTTAATGGATTCAATGCCAGCCATAAGAACACAGTGGTGGACATTTTAAAAGCTACCGCTCTTTAACCATTTCAGCTACAAATATTAAAACAACTTTAAAATTGTAAGAACTTTATAAATTATAACTATTGACATTTGCATAAATTACCATAACATTACCCATCTAAAATAGCAGTAACTCTTGAACCGTTCAAGCTAGAAACAACAAACCAACTTTTACATATTTAGGCTATCAATCAATAAATCAATTAATCTTTCAATCTACCTACTTTTTCAACTGTAACTGGTCACTACCGTTACTACTGCAGTCACTAGCACTACCATAAATACTTCAAGACAAGCTAGCAAGCACACACATATTTTTTAGGAAATGTACTTTTCTAGTATGTATGTGTTATTCTTTTCACATGGCTGAACCAACTTTATATGTATTATACAATTGTAAAATGTGAACAATTCAAAGCATGAACATTTTTTGCCTGCAGGCTTTTGCATTGATATGCAGCATTGCCTGTGTCTAGTTTTTTTTATTAGTTCAATGACTGACTGTGAAACTATCTGACTTGACGTTAGGTATCTGCCCAGCGTCACCTATCATAGCATTTTACTGACAGAAGTCACCCGGAGATCAGCTGATTTATTGCCAGGACATGCATGTCCTTAAAGATAAGAATGTTCCAATGTGGTTAGCTAAAACTGTCATAAGATAGTTTACAAGGCCATCATCCAGAGTTTCAAATGAACAGATATGCCACTTTTCCAGTTCGTTCTTATTGCAGGGCGCGTTGACAGGAATTAGAATTTGACTATAGAAAACCATGCCTTTGTTATGTGTGACATGACAATTGGAGAGAAAGAAGATTACACAGGCTGCCAAATTCTGATCTTTTGCCCAATTATTGTCAAAAGAGCTGATCTGATTGATCTGACCAATTAGCAGCAAAATATCAGAATTGGGCTGCCTGTGTAAATGCAGCCAAAGAAGAGGTGTGGAAAGAATGTCACCATGCAGGTTTGCAGATAGTTGTCACGTTTCCATCCAACCATTTTCTGTGTAAAAGGTAAGTGGTATGTAGGAGGGAAACATGATGGTATTCTGTTAATAGGCTATTTGCTCCAAAAAAGCATTTTCATCACCATGTGGATTTACACAAGTGATCACATAACCTTTCACATGTGAAACCATGTGGTTTTGGAACACTTCACACATGATGATATTTCACATTATGTCACGTTCTGACCAGTAAAGGGGTCATTTGTTATTGTAGTTTGGTCAGGACGTGGCAGGGGGTATTTGTTTTATGTGGTTCGGGGTGTGTGTTTATGTAGAGGGGTGTTTGTTTAGAATATTCCGGGGTTTTTGGGTTATGTTCTATGTGTCGTATTCTAGGTTCTATCTATGTTGTGTATTTCTTTGTGTTGGCCTGGTATGGCTCTCAATCAGGAACAGCTGTACATCGTTGTTGCTGATTGAGAGTCATACTTAGGTAGCCTGTTTTCACCTGTCCCTTTGTGGGAAGTTGTATTCGTGCACTGCTATGTTTAGCCTGCAGAACTGTTAGCTGTCGTTTGTTTTGTTGTTTTTGTGTGGTGTTCGTAATAAAATAAATATGAGCATTCACGTACTCGCTGCATTTTGGTCCACTTCCTACGACGGCCGTTACACATTAACCTTCACATGTGAATTAAAATGTTCACATAATGCACTGCAAGCAAAAATGTGTCGTTAGGATGTCCCCGGAACATCCTGAAATAGCCACAGTGTTTTCAACTTACAAATGTGATGTACATGATTACATTGTGTTTGTATATTTATACAGTCATTATTATTCAACATGTTCTCACCCGGGATTTGAACTCATAACTTCTTAGTTCCCGGTATTCTGATCCTCCTGCTACACCACCATGTCTGTGTGAATAACTGAGTTCACCTGTACACTGAGTTCACTTCCTACACTTTGGACTTCAAAGTAAATCTCAGCATTGTATGAAGAAAAATCAAATGGTTTATCATAGTGATTCAGGAGTAACATTTAAAAATAACATTAGACAACTATACAAAAAAAAGATCTAATTGCTGAAATAAGTAAATAGAATCAATGATGAGAGAATAGTCAGATTAACTGATAACTAAAATAGCAGTGCAGATGGTACTCTTTTGCTAAGTGCAGAGATGTTTTCTAGGTACTGAATGTGATGGGTCTTCTGAGAATGTTACAGACTTTGTGGTGCAGCAGAAACATCAGCATACCCAGGTGGGGTCATATTGAAAAGTCACTACTACGTGATCATGCCAAATGTAATCATATTGTCAATGATACAAGATTTGTACACAATTTTAGCTGAACAGCATACCACTTACCTTAAAACCTCCATTTCATTACTTCTCTTACAAAAAAAGAAATCACATGAAGAGAATAACATGTTTTCACTCATTTCAATTTTCACATGTGAAAATTAAATGAGCATTTTCACATGTGAAAAACTGTCACTTGAAAATGTAATTTGCACTTTAACGGGAAACACTTTCAAAAGCTGTCACATGGTTTCATGGTATCACATGATGAAATTTTACATCCCCATGTTGTCACATTTATTTCACATGAGATCATGTTTTCATATGTGTAATTTCATGTTGTCACATGTTTCTTTTACATGTTGTCACATGTTATCACATTAACTTCACATAAGATCACATATGAAATTCATATGGTTTTTCCTGCAAGGGTACTGCAGTCACTATCACTACTATAACTTATTTCAAAACTATAAATACTTTAAGACAAGCTATTGTCGTGTCTTTGGGGTACCATTAAACTGAAGACATGTTTATCAATTAACTCCCTGTAATTATTATCACGCGATTAAACTGAT
This sequence comes from Salmo salar, assembly GCF_965601325.2. Classification (NCBI taxonomy): domain Eukaryota; kingdom Metazoa; phylum Chordata; class Actinopteri; order Salmoniformes; family Salmonidae; genus Salmo; species Salmo salar. The sequence continues at coordinate 23,142,551 of NC_138296.1, read as the reverse complement.
TAATCGTTTAATTGTAATTAACTAGGAGATCGGGGCACCAAGGAGAATATTCAGATTACAAAGTTATAATTTTCCTAATATAACTTTCCTATTTTATAATATAGGCCGATTATCTTCTGGTTTAAATGGTGTATTTTACCTCGCGTTCAGTCTCATTCCAAACGTCGTAAATTGTTGTATCTGCACGAACCCAGTCTTTACTAAAATCATCCATACATCAATTGTCTTAAAATCATTTATTTACTACACTAAGTAATTAACAGAAAACATACAAACAGTAATTATCGTCACAAAGGATTGGTATAGTAATGTGCCCTAATGGCTAACAGGCATGGCTGGTCTGTTAGACAATGGGTCATAAACGGTCAGCTGAGAATGCACACCTACAGAGTTCATTAATATTAACAATTGACAATTGAAGGCTCACTCATTTGGGAACAATTGCAATCAATATATATTTACGCTCAGTGTGTCGTTCTGATTCTTGTTGGAGAGTTCTGTTCTGTTGGGGAGTTTTGTCCGCGTTCTCTCTCTCTCTCTCTCGGTTAGGATGGATCTTTCAGAGCGACATTCATTAATGTCGTCATAGAATGGATGTTTCGTTGGTCTTCGCGTTCGATGATATAATTTACTTAGCTGCAGACTAATAATTAATATCAAAGACTTGTTCTTATTCTGTCGGTATCAATAGTCTAAAAGTTAACCACGTGGTATGGTTCACTTTCAGTAGAGGAATTGGATGGTAAAACCTATTGGCCATGGAGTGGAGGCCTGGTCTGGAGAAATGGAAATCAGGGTGGGTTTTATAGTGACCCTTGAACAGGCTTGTCAAATGACGCCTGGTCCTGTATGTGTCCCTGGGGGCGTGCCTATGACTGAGTTAGACTTGGTTACAGAAATACAATTCTATCACATTACATCAGTACATAGCATCTCAATGTATTACAAAAGCTTTATCCTTATTAATACATTCTATACTACCATTATGATGCAAGTCTCAAGCTGAGGCTATTATATAAACTGTTTTATGGTAATATGGCTATATTGTCTCTTCTGAGTATCACAAAATTGTACCAAGCGGACCAGTTCGTAGCTGGATTCTTCACCAATCTTCCATACCTTCTCCAGAACACAAATGTCGCTTGGCTCCCCAATTCTGTGAGTTGGAAGAATTTCCTGTGTCTCTCTATGGGCCATGTGGCCAGAGACTCTCCTGGAATTTTAGAGTTTTTACAACCCTTTCACACAGGGCCTGGGTTGGGGGGAAGGTAGGTTGGGTGGTGGTGCAAAAGGGAGGGGGTCAACTGTCCTCCCTGTACCAAAAGAGGCCAACGTCATGACACTATCAAGAACACAAATGTTCTTTAGGAAATTTACTTTTGTAGTTTGTCTATTTATTCCACTCACTCTAGCACTTAAACCGCTAACGCATTCAACACTAAACAAACTATAGAATGGGTAGACAGCCCCAACACACATTCAACGCTAAACAAACTATAGAATGGGTAGACAGCCCCAACACACATTCAACACTAAACAAACTATAGAATGGGTAGACAGCCCCAACACACATTCAACACTAAACAAACTATAGAATGGGTAGACAGCCCCAACACACATTCAACACTAAACAAACCATAGAATGGGTAGACAGCCCCAACACACATTCAACACTAAACAAACTATAGAATGGATAGACAGCCCCAACACACATTCAACGCTAAACAAACTATAGAATGGGTAGACAGCCCCAACACACATTCAACGCTAAACAAACTATAGAATGGGTAGACAGCCCCAACACACATTCAACGCTAAACAAACTATAGAATGGGTAGACAGCCCCAACACACATTCAACGCTAAACAAACTATAGAATGGGTAGACAGCCCCAACACACATTCAACACTAAACAAACTATAGAATGGGTAGACAGCCCCAACACACATTCAACACTAAACAAACCATAGAATGGATAGACAGCCCCAACACACATTCAACACTAAACAAACCATACAATGGGTAGACAGCCCCAACACACATTCAACACTAAACAAACTATAGAATGGGTAGACAGCCCCAACACACATTCAACACTAAACAAACTATAGAATGGGTAGACAGCCCCAACTTCGATTGCTTGAGATTTTTCCCCCTTCTATTTATACCTTTTCTACTACAACAATTCTTAAATGCATTTCACCAAATGCTTTTCAATGGCAATAAAAGTGCCTGTAACACTTTATTTTAAGGGTACATAATGAACCATTTATAAGGCATTTATAAGGCATTTGCTCACCATGTATTAATCATTACTCCCACATTTGTAAACGTTAGTAAGATAATTATTCACACGTATATATATTTCCTTCAACATCCTGTGTTGTTGTCTTATTCTTTTACCAGGTACTACAGGAATGTCTACCAATGGCATGCCCATCTTTTTTTACACTGGTCACTCAAAACATTTATGCAATATTTATATACATAGCACTCACTTTAGATGAAAAATGCAAAAATACTTCACTTGATTAGTAAATGGTTTATTCATGTGGGAGTAATGCTTAATAAATGGTGAACAAACAATTTATAAATGGCTAATAAATGGTTTGTTACAGACCCTTGAAATACCACTTGAATGGTCAAAACTTAACGCTACTCCTCTTGAACCGTTTAAGCTATCAAAACCAAACAAATGTTGAAATATGCAGACTGAAACAATATAATAATTGCGCACAGCTTTTTGATACTATTTATACTTTTCGAACCATAAACATTTTAAATGTGCATTATAATGGAAAAAATTAAGACGCTAGCATACATCCAAATGAGTAAAAAATGTATTACCCTTCAGAAATACTTGTAATAGGCCTTTGATTATTGATAAAAACATTTTTTTTAAAGGGCAGATTGCATCATCTGTGGATCTATTGAGGGGGTATGCAAATTGGAGTGGGTCTAGCGTTTCCGGGATGATGGAGTTGATATGAGCCATCACTAGCCTTTCAAAGCGGTAGTCATTTAGGCAGATTACCTTCGCTTTCTTGGGCACAGGGACTTTGGTGGTTTTGTCTGAAATGGCAAAATGTATCAACTTGACCAATCCACATTTTGTATTTTGCCCTCAAAAACATACATTTTTTAAAAGATCAACTGTTTTGTGGATTTTCTATGTAACTTTATTTTAGTAATATTTTGTTGTCCTTTATGGTTTAACTTGGAGACATACCAGGGTTTAAATTGGACCCGGTCTGCCAGGTAACACTCCAAATGAATGGCTCAGAAATAAGAAATAATCATTTCTAACACACTTTAATTATTATACTCAGATAAGTTGCCTTTTTACAGAATGGCATTACAGAATTTACACTTCCATATGTGGAAACATTGCTACTGCAACATGTTAACACCACCTTTTCACGTGAGGAGAATAACACTATTTCACCATCACATGTGAAAGGGAGATTTTCACCTGTGGAGTTTTTGTACATGTGGGGGGGGGGGGGCGCGCAACTCAATATTAGGAAGGTGTTCCTACTGTTTGGTATACTCTATGTTTATAGACATAATGCTAATAAACTTTAACCACTTCAGCTACAAATATTAAAACCACTTTACATTTTTAAAAACGTTAAATTATACAGAGTGGCTACGCTAAAGATACTGAGATTTTGGCGCATGTGCAGGATCGAGTCCTTTCAGCTGTTGCCTTAGTGCTCACTCAGTTCGTGACTCCCCTGCCGCTTGTTCAAACAAACTTAGTTCATTGTCTGTTGTAACAGTAATCAAAGCAAACATGAGAACGACACAACAGGCAGTCTAGCAATTTCATGTTCTTTTTTTCAGGAGGGGAGTTGGCGTACATGCAGCTATTTAGGCAAGCTAGATGTACACAGCATATCAAAAAGCAAGCCACAGACAGGCAGTAAGTAGCGATTCGATGTGCAAGCATTGGCTATAGGGAGACAGAGTTCTTATTTTAGCAACTGGCTGTATGGCAGCATAACTATAAAGATTACATCATCACAAAAAATGCTGTTGGTTTTTCCCCAATGCAATGTGTAGACTGCGTCTTGCTTGTGCAACGGCAATATCCGTTACAACAGACAGATAGCCTTCATATATATATACACTGAGTGGACAAAACGTTAGGAACATCTGCTCTTTCCACGAAATAGACTGACCAGGTGAATCTAGGTGAAAGCTATGATCCTTTATTGATATCAATTGTTAAATCCACCTGAGTCAAGTGTAGATGAAGGGAAGGAGATGGGATAAAGAAGGATGTTCAAGCCTTGAGACAATTGAGACATGGATTGTGTACATGTGCCATTCAGAGGTTGAATGGACAAGAAAAAAGATTGAAGTGACATTGAATGGGGTATGGTAGTAGGGTCTATGCCCCGACGAATTGAGGCTGTTCTGAGGGCAAAAGGGGATGGTACTCAATGTTAGGAATGTGTTGTTGATGTCTTGTACTCTCAGTGTTTATATTTTTTGAATGTTTGTTCAAATCGCCAACAAGTTTTTATTTGAGCTGTTCAGAAATATGAGGCAGAGACATAGGTAACATCATCATGTCGATCAAAGTGGTTGAGGCTTCAGAAGAGGGTGACTAAAGCATAGAGTAAAGAGACAAACTTGAATGTGTGTATTAAATAACATGCGCAGAACATGATTCTGATTATTTGTTTCGGGGAAAAAGTTTCCAGAACATGAATGTACTGTAAGTATTTTGTTGGATGGTGTATACCTGTCACGCCCTGACCTGAGAGAGACTGTTTGTTTCTCTATGTGGTTAGGTCAGGGTGTGGGGTGGGCATTCTATGGTGTCTATTTCTTTGTGTTGAGCCGAGTATGGTTCCTAATCAGAGGCAGCTGCCTATCGTTGTCTCTGATTAGGAATCATACTTAGGCAGCCTTTCCCCCCACCTGTAGTTGTGGGATGTTATTTTTGTACTGCTTGTTGTAGCCTGCAAGACGTGACGGTCGTTTGTTTAGGATTTTGTTTAAAGTGTTCTGGTTTATAATAAATGAAGATGAACACTCACCACGCTGCACCTTGGTCTACTCCTTTGGACGGTCGTTACAATACCATGTGTATTCTGTAAATATCATTTATAAAACTTGACATTTTAAACTTGAACCGCACAAGCTAGACACCAAACCAACTTTCACATTTTCAGGCTATCCTATCCTATCACCCATAAATACATCAAGACAAGCTGGAAAGCACACACATTGTCTTAGGAAGAGTCCTTTTCTATTTCTTTTAACTACAATAATGAGTTTTTCACTACTGTGGGCTTATGCCAATCATGGACACTTCATAGCTTTTTCCAACATCTTAAGTGGGAATGACTGTCACTGTATAATATACTGTTATTAATCTGCATAAGAAATTAGGCTTATAAGAAATTAAAATCAACCCACTGGCAGTTTATCTTCAATGTGTCCTTTATTAATCTTTTATGGACAGACTATGTAAACAAAAAAACAGATTACGTGTGATTTTAGGTCTGGGTTAACCGAGATTGGTCCTTTATAGATAGCAAAGTGTAGTTTGAAGGGGCAATCTGCAGTTCAAAATATTACAAAGCAGTCACCCCGCTACTTGTTTTGGTAAACAGCTGAGGGGTGGGGCTTGAGTAATATAACCCCTCACAAATTCATAGACAAAGCTATGGATGTAAGGATTTACCATCCATGAGATTGAAATGATAGTTTCACCATGTTTTAAAGCTATAGTGGTTGTTTACATTGACTTTGTTTACAAACATTGGAGTAAAACGAGCTTATATTTTGGCTTCTGATGGGCTCCTACAGTTGAATTAAGCTCATGAGGCATTGATAAAGTATATTATTCAAGAATCAATGCCTATATATCAATCATTTAACGGTCCAAAAATGGAAGTAGTAACTGCGGATTGCCTCTGTAAATGGCACAAACATGAGTTATTAAAGTCATGTTATGTTTTCTTTATAAATTAGAATATTATATAACCAACTTTTGGGCACTGGAAAGTGCAATTTTTCATGAGTGAAAATAGAAACTGTCATGATTTTGCGCTAATAGAGTCAGACAATTATGTCCCTACAATAGTTTTGACTTAGATTGACAGAAATGTCAAACCGATTTATGCAACTTCGCCTCCATGCCACATGCAATTGTTTATAGTCACAACACTAGGCTGTTGAATGGACGTCATTCCAATGTTTTGGACTGCGGTTCAATGAATCCCCACATCAGACCACTTATTGGCGCAACAGGTTTCAGCAGCTAGGGCTAGGGGTTTACTCAGAAACACTGACCCATCTTGAACAAGAACATGTCAACCCTTGACCTAGCCTTGACTGAGTCTTCAATCAGATACACCCAGCATTGTCCAGGACTTGCACGCCATTGACAGACTAGCCAGCCTACTAAAATTGTGCTGATTGGAACCTGCTTGTCCATTTCTGTCTTAACCTAAAGTAGGGGCAATCTGCGATTGTTACGTCCATTTTTGGACTTCAGAATTCATCATATAAACCCATTGAAGAGTATAAGAGTTTAGTTCCATTGTCTTACCGCATCGGAACCAAACAGAACCCCATCAGAACCCAAATATAACCATGTTTTACCCCTTTGTTTGTAAACAATGGTTAAAAGTATAATTTGGATATCTTGGATGGTCAGTCCTTGCATCCATAGCTCTGTCTATGAACTTCAGAGTGGTTACATTTCTCCATCAGCTATTTACCAGGTCAGTGGCAGGGTGACCACTTTGGTTACATTTCTCCAGCCCCATCCATCAGCTATTTACCAGGTCAGTGGCAGGGTGACCACTTTGGTTACATTTCTCCAGCCCCATCCTTCAGCTATTTACCAGGTCAGTGGCAGGGTGACCACTTTGGTTACATTTCTCCAGCCCCATCCTTCAGCTATTTACCAGGTCAGTGGCAGGGTGACCACTTTGGTTACATTTCTCCAGCCCCATCCATCAGCTATTTACCAGGTCAGTGGCAGGGTGACCACTTTGGTTACATTTCTCCAGCCCCATCCTTCAGCTATTTACCAGGTCAGTGGCAGGGTGACCACTTTGGTTACATTTCTCCAGCCCCATCCTTCAGCTATTTACCAAGTCAGTGGCAGGGTGACTGCTTTGTAGTAAAGCGGCATGGGGAATACGTGGAAGAAGCGCATGGATGTATGCCTGCCTGAGGTAGTCCATGGAAATTTGCTGTTTTTTTTATGAAGTACACAGTGAACAGTGTCAATATGGGCCCCCTGCCCAGAGAATGTCCATGTGCTGTTGTGGGTGAACAAAGTGGAGTAGTGAAGCAGTATAGTGGAAAAGGTGAAATAACACACTATTACATAACAAAAACATTGAAACATCACTCAACCCCTCATCCATAAGATGGTTTTCATAGACAAATGTCAGAATGACTAATGATGTTCAATTCTATTCTAATTTATTATATATTCTTCTTCTATTCTGTTCTTTTCAAAATGTCCATTAATTTAGGCTACTAGAATGTCTATTTTCCATCCTCAAAAACTGACAGTTCTATTTTTATTTTCAGCTTTATGGGCCATTTCCTGATTCATCTTCCTGACTTCCAACCCCACCCCCACCTTCCCGCTATGAATCCCCAAGACTGCACCTCCATCCCTGGGGATTTCAACCTCTCCTCCTCCAGGGGCTACTCCACGGTCACCAACCTCTTCATGAACGAGTCCGGCGAGAGCGCTCCCTTCCAGGACAGCAGCACCGTTATCACTGCAGTAATCTCTATGACTGTATTCATGGTGGGCCTCATGGGCAACATGCTGGCCATCTACGTGGTCCTGCGCTATGCCAAGATGAAGACTGTCACCAACATGTACCTTCTGAACTTAGCCCTGGCAGATGAATTGTACATCCTAGGACTTCCCTTCCTGACCACCCAGAACGTGCTCTCTTATTGGCCGTTCGGGCAGTTTCTGTGCCGCGTGGTCATGACGGTAGACTCCATCAACCAGTTCACCAGCACCTTCTGCCTGACCGTGATGAGCATTGACCGCTACCTGGCCGTGGTGCACCCCATTCGGAGCGTCAAGTGGCGGCAGCCGAAGGTGGCTAAGATCATCAACGGGCTGGTGTGGGTGGTGTCGTTCGTGGTGGTGCTGCCGGTCACCATCTACTCAGATGTTCAGGACCGCTTCAACTCGTGCAACATGAGCTGGCCTGATCCCCAGGACCTGTGGTCAACGGTCTTCATCCTCTACACGGCCATTTTGGGCTTCTTCGGCCCCCTGCTGATCATCTGCCTCTGCTACCTGCTCATCATCATCAAGGTATAGTTGGGTTGTATTATAACCCACATCCTCTTTTAGTCTTATGTTGTTCATTGTTTGTTCATTGTTTAAGGCCCCTTTCATTTGTTTGAGACCCCATTCCATTTGTTTGAGGATCCATTCCTTTGTTTGAGACCCTATTCCATTTGTTTGAGACCCCATTCCATTTGTTTGAGGATCCATTCCATTTGTTTGAGACCCCATTCCATTTGTTTGAGACCCCATTCCATTTGTTTGAGGATCCAGTCCATTTGTTTGAGACCCCATTCCATTTGTTTGAGACCCCATTCCATTTGTTTGAGGATTCAGTCAATTTGTTTGAAGCCCCCTTCCATTTGTTTGAAGCCCCCTTCCATTTGTTTGAGGCCGCCTTCCATTTGTTTGAGACCCCATCCCATTTGTTTGAGGATTCAGTCCATTTGTTTGAGGCCCCATTCCATTTGTTTGAAGCCCCCTTCCATTTGTTTGAAGCCGCCTTCCATTTGTTTGAGGCCCCAATCCATTTGTTTGAGGCCCCATTCATTTGAGTCCTTAATCCCTGCTTCTTACTGTCCCAAACTGAATTCTAATGGTTCTTAGGTTTGTTTCTATTTCCAAACCCAATGGACCAGTGCCTTAGACCCTGGCCTGGGCCTAAAACCTCTCCAAACCACTATAAAACCTCTCAATATAGTGATCTTCAAAGGTGTCTATGTCCAAAGGTATTCCTTCACAAAGTCACAGACCAAAACCTCCCATTCATTACAGGTGAAGTCTGCCGGGGCCAGGGCGGGCCTGACCAGGCGGCGCCGCTCCGAACGCAAAGTCACCCGCATGGTGGTCATCATCGTGGTGGTCTTCGTCATCTGCTGGCTGCCCTTCTTCACCACCAACATCGTCAACCTCGTCTTCATCATACCAGAGAACAGTGTCACTGCCGGCGTCTACTTCTTCCTGGTCATCATGACCTACGTCAACTCCTGTGCCAACCCGCTCCTCTATGGCTTCCTGTCTGACAACTTCAAGCAGAGCTTCAGGAAGGTCCTGTGTCTCCACAAGGCGAACGGGGTTGGGGTGGGGGACGGAGGAGACATGGGGAGTGGAGGGGGACGTCCCATATCCCCTAGGCTGGAGAGGGTGGAGACGACTCAGCAGCATGACCCGCTCTTCACCCCCCGGATCATGGACTTCAACAATGGACACATGCAGAACAACCAAGTAGGTAAATCTATAGAAATAAAACGAGTAGAACGGACATTAGCAATAAAGTGAACGTTCTGTGATGGGTGGACTACTAATTCTATGGGTCAATATTCTACCCAAGAACTGTGAATGGCTGTCAGGTATCAATTATTTTGGTCAGTCTGCCAAAGATAATCTTGAAGGCTGTCAGTTTCATTCATTGGTAGTCAACCGCAGCATACAATATAACTAGATTCACAGCCAATTTATATGTAATTTATATTAATCTAAATCAGTCCTTCTCAAATAGTGGGGCGCGCCCCCCTGGGGGGGCTCGGAGCGATGCCGGGGGGGGCGCGTGTGACCCCAGGGAACATGCTTTTTGTTGCCGCAGGGAGTAGGGTTTTTTTGCACCAAAAAAGAGCACACAGCACAAAGCAGGAGATATGAAGTGCAGATAACAAACCCTTAAGAGACACCATGGAAAAATATTTAACAGGGATGAAAAGAAAGGCAGAGAGAGACGGAGATAATGAGGCAAACGTAAGTCTCCCGAAAGCTAAGACGAGGAAATATGACGAAGCGTATGTAGCGCTTGGCTTCACTGTGACTATGGTGGGAGACGAGGAAAGACCGGTATGTTTACTGTGTCTAAAAATGTTGGCAGCGGACAGCATGAAGCCAAATAAATTAAGGCGTCACTTATAGACATTACACCCCAATCACGCTGATGAGCCGCTTGAGTTTTTTCAGCGAAAACGTGCCGAATATTGCCAACAATCGTCCCGCTTATATGTTAGCATCATATAAGGTGGCATACCAAATTGCTCAGTGCAAAAAAACCCACTCCATAGCAGAGGAGCTGATACTGCCTGCAGCATTAGACATGGTCTCTGTCATGCTGGATGACGCAAGTGCTGCAAAAATAAAAACTATCCCTCTGTCCAATGACACTGTCGCCAGACGTATAAATGACATTGCTAACGATCTTAAAGAACAGCTGGTAGATAAACTCAAAGACAAACTTTTTGCCTTACAGTTCGATGAAGCAACTGACAGCAACAAAGACTGTTTGTTTATCGCTTATGAACGTTTTGACATGACAAACTCCCTGTGTGAGGATCTACTTTTTTGTAAATATGTCAGAGACAGAGCCACAGCTGAAGAGCTATTCAAAATGCTGGACTGCTTCCTGACTGAGAATGGGCTAAAGTGGGAGAACTGCATTGGTGTTTGCAGTGATGGTGCACAGACCATGGCAGGCATAAGAAAATTACTTCGGGCACTCATCAAGAAGGCCTCACCTAATGCTGAGGGGACACACTGTGCTATACACAGAGAAGCACTGGCATGAAGGCACCTTTCCTCTGAATTAAGTGAGGTTATGATTGACATTGTAGGCATAGTAAATTTTATAAAGACCAGACCACTAAAAACAAGTCTTCTCTGCGATCTGTGAGGAGATGGGAGCTGAACATCAAGCTGTGCTGTTTCACAGTGAAGCAAGGTGGCTGTCACGAGGAAAAGTCTTGTCCCGAGTTTTTGAGCTCAGAGAGCAGATAAGAATGTTTTCGGAGCAGGAGCACAAGTATGACCTCGCAGAAAAATTTTGTGATGAGAACTTCCTGGCAAAACTGGCCTACCTGAGTGACATATTTGGAAAGCTAAATGAACTAAATCTACAGCTTCAAGGGAAAGATAAACACCTCCCTCAGGTCACAGACAAGATCAGCTCTTTCAATCGAAAGCTTGCAATGTGGGGCAGGCGACTTGATGAAGGAAATACTGATTCATTCCAGAACCTGCATGAATTTGTTGACAAATCAAATCAAATTTATTTTTATATAGCCCTTCGTACATCAGCTGATATTCTCAAAGTGCTGTACAGAAACCCAGCCTAAAACCCCAAACAGCAAGCAAAGCATGTGAAAGAAGCACGGTGGCTAGGAAAAACTCCCTAGGAAAAACTCCCTAGAAAGGCCAAAAACCTAGGAAGAAACCTAGAGAGGAACCAGGCTATGAGGGGTGGCCAGTCCTCTTCTGGCTGTGCAGGGTGGATATTAAAACAGAACATGGTCAAAATGTTAAAATGTTAAAATGTTCATAAATGACCAGCATGGTCAAATAATAATAATCATAGTAGTTGTCGAGGGTGCAACAAGCACGTCCGGTGAACAGGTCAGGGTTCCATAGCCGCAGGCAGAACAGTTGAAACTGGAGCAGCAGCACGGCCAGGTGGACTGGGGACAGCAAGGAGTCATCATACCAGGTAGTCCTGAGGCATGGTCCTAGGGCTCAGGTCCTCCGAGAGAAAGACAGAAAGAGAGAAAGAGAGAATTAGAGAGAGCATATTTAAATACACACAGGACACCGGATAAGACAAGAGAAATACTCCAGATGTAACAGACTGACCCTAGCCCCCCGACACATAAACTACTGCAGCATAAATACTGGAGGCTGAGACAGGAGGGATCAGAAGACACTGTGGCCCCATCCGATGATACCCCCGGACAGGGCCAAACAGGCAGGATATAACCCCACCCACTTTGCCAAAGCACAGCCCCCACACCACTAGAGGGATGTCTCCAACCACCAACTTACCGTCCTAAGACAAGGCCGAGTATAGCCCACAACGATCTCCGCCATGGCACAACCCAAGGGGGGGGGGGGGGGGGGGGCGCCAACCCAGACAGGAAGACCACGTCAGTGACTCAACCCACTCAAGTGACGCACCCCTCCCATGGACGGCATGGAAGAACACCAGTAGGCCAGTGACTCAGCCTCTGTAAAAGGGTTAGAGGCAGAGAATCCCAGTGGAAAGAGGGGAACCGGCAAGGCAGAGACAGCAAGGGCGGTTCGTTGCTCCAGCCTTTCCGTTCACCTTCACACTCCTGGGCCAGACTATACTTAATCATAGGACCTACTGAAGAGATAAGTCTTCAGTAAAGACTTAAAGGTTGAGACTGAGTCTGCGTCTCTCACATTGGTAGGCAGACCATTCCATAAAAATGGAGCTCTATAGGAGAAAGCCCTACCTCCAGCCGTTTGCTTAGAAATTCTAGGGACAATTAGGAGGCCTGCGTCTTGTGACCGTAGCGTACGTGTAGGTATGTACGGCAGGACCAAATCGGAAAGATAGGTAGGAGCAAGCCCATGTAATGCTTTGTAGGTTAGCAGTAAAACCTTGAAATCAGCCCTTGCCTTAACAGGAAGCCAGTGTAGGGAGGCTAACACTGGAGTAATATGATCAAATTTTTTGGTTCTAGTCAGGATTCTAGCAGCCGTATTTAGCACTAACTGAAGTTTATTTAGTGCTTTATCCGGGTAGCCGGAAAGTAGAGCATTGCAGTAGTCCAGCCTAGAAGTAACAAAAGCATGGATTAATTTTTCTGCGTCATTTTTGGACAGAAAATTTCTGATTTTTGCAATGTTACGTAGATGGAAAAAAGCTGTCCTTGAAACAGTCTTGATATGTTCTTCAAAAGAGAGATCAGGGTCCAGAGTAACGCCGAGGTCCTTCACAGTTTTATTTGAGACGACTGTACAACCATCCAGATTAATTGTCAGATTCAACAGAAGATCTCTTTGTTTCTTGGGACCTAGAACAAGCATCTCTGTTTTGTCCGAGTTTAAAAGTAGAAAGTTTGCAGCCATCCACTTCTTTATGTCTGAAACACAGGCTTCTAGCGAGGGCAATTTTGGGGCTTCACCATGTTTCATTGAAATGTACAGCTGTGTGTCGTCTGCATAGCAGTGAAATTTAACATTATGTTTTCGAATGACATCCCCAAGAGGTAAAATATATAGTGAAAACAATAGTGGTCCTAAAACGGAACCTTGAGGAACACCGAAATTTACAATTGATTTGTCAGAGGACAAACCATTCACAGAGACAAACTGATATCTTTCCGACAGATAAGATCTAAACCAGGCCAGAACTTGTCCATGTAGACCAATTTGGGTTTCCAATCTCTCCAAAAGAATGTGGTGATCGATGGTATCAAAAGCGGCACTAAGATCTAGGAGCACGAGGACAGATGCAGAGCCTCGGTCTGACGTCATTAAAAGGTCATTTACCACCTTCACAAGTGCAGTCTCAGTGCTATGATGGGGTCTAAAACCAGACTGAAGCGTTTCGTATACATTGTTTGTCTTCAGGAAGGCAGTCAGTTGCTGTGCAACAGCTTTTTCTAAAATTTTGGAGAGGAATGGAAGATTCGATATAGGCCGATAGTTTTTTATAATTTCTGGATCAAGATTCGGCTTTTTCAAGAGAGGCTTTATTACTGCCACTTTTAGTGAGCTTGGTACACATCCGGTGGATAGAGAGCCGTTTATTATGTTCAACATAGGAGGGCCAAGCACAGGAAGCAGCTCTTTCAGTAGTTTAGTTGGAATAGGGTCCAGTATGCAGCTTGAGGGTTTGGAGGCCATGATTATTTTCATCATTGCGTCAAGAGATATAGTACTAAAACACTTTAGTATCTCCCTTGATCCTAGGTCCTGGCAGAGTTGTGCAGACTCAGGACAATGGAGCTTTGGAGGAATACCCAGATTTAAAGAGGAGTCTGTAATTTGCTTTCTAATGATCATGATCTTTTCCTCAAAGAAGTTCATAAATTTATTACTGCTGAAGTGAAAGCCATCCTCCATTTGCGAAGGCTGCTTTTTAGTTAGCTTTGCGACAGTATCAAAAAGAAATTTCGGATTGTTCTTATTTTCCTCAATTAAGTTGGAAAAATAGGATGATCGAGCAGCAGTAAGGGCTCTTCGATACTGCACGGTACTGTCTTTCCAAGCTAGTTGGAAGACTTCCAGTTTGGTGTGGCGCCATTTCCGTTCCAATTTTCTGGAAGCTTGCTTCAGAGCTCGTGTATTTTCTGTATACCAGGGAGCTAGTTTCTTATGACAGATGTTTTTAGTTTTTAGGGGTGCAACTGCATCTAGGGTATTGCGCAAGGTTAAATTGAGTTCCTCGGTTAGGTGGTTAACTGATTTTTGTCCTCTGACGTCCTTGGGTAGGCAGAGGCAGTCTGGAAGGGCATCAAGGAATCTTTGGGTTGTCTGAGAATTTATAGCACGACTTTTAATGCTCCTTGGTTGGGGTCTGAGCAGATTATTTGTTGCAATTGCAAACGTAATAAAATGGTGGTCCGATAGTCCAGGATTATGAGGAAAAACATTTAGATCCACAACATTTATTCCATGGGACAAAACTAGGTCCAGAGTATGACTGTGGCAGTGAGTAGGTCCAGAGACATGTTGGACAAAACCCACTGAGTCGATGATGGCTCCGAAAGCCTTTTGGAGTGGGTCTGTGGACTTTTCCATGTGAATGTTAAAGTCACCAAAAATTAGAATATTATCTGCTATGACTACAAGATCCGATAGGAATTCAGGGAACTCAGTGAGGAACACTGCATATGGCCCAGGAGGCCTATAAACAGTAGCTATAAAAAGTGAGTGAGTAGGCTGCATAGATTTCATGACTAGAAGCTCAAAAGACGAAAACGTCATTGTTGTTTTTTTTTTTGTAAATTGAAATTTGCTATCGTAAATGTTAGCAACACCTCCGCCTTTGCCGGATGCACGGGGGGTATGGTCACTAATGTAACCTGGGGGTGAGGCCTCATTTAACACAGTAAATTCATCAGGCTTAAGCCATGTTTCAGTCAGGCCAATCACATCAAGATTATTATCAGTGATTAGTTCATTGACTATAACTGCCTTGGAAGTGAGGGATCTAACATTAAGTAACCCAATTTTGAGATGTGAGGTATCACAATCTCTTTCAATAATGGCAGGAATGGAGGAGGTCTTTATACTAGTGAGATTGCTAAAGCGAACACCGCCATTTTTAATTTTGCCCAACCTAGATCGAGGCACAGACACGGTCTCAATGGGGGAAGCTGAGCTGACTACACTGACTGTGCTAGTGGCAGACTCCACTAAGCTGGCAGGCTGGCTAACAGCCTGCTGCCTGGCCTGCACCCTATTTCATTGTGGAGCTAGAGGAGTTAGAGCCCTGTCTATGTTCGTAGATAAGATGAGAGCACCCCTCCAGCTAGGATGGAGTCCGTCACTCCTCAACAGGCCAGGCTTGGTCCTGTTTGTGGGTGAGTCCCAGAAAGAGGGCCAATTATCTACAAATTCTATCTTTTGGGAGGGGCAGAAAACAGTTTTCAACCAGCGATTGAGTTGTGAGACTCTGCTGTAGAGCTCATCACTCCCCCTAACTGGGAGGGGGCCAGAGACAATTAATCGATGCCGACACATCTTTCTAGCTGATTTACACGCTGAAGCTATGTTGCGCTTGGTGACCTCTGACTGTTTCATCCTAACATCGTTGGTGCCGACGTGACACTACTGACTATGATGCCAACTCAGTGATTCCATATATTAAGGAGCATATTTCATCACTGATGGGATTCTTTAAAAAGTACTTCCCTGAAAACAGTTCCCAATATGACTGGGTGAGAGATCCTTTCAATGCACCAGCTCCAACTGGTTTCAGCTCTGCAGAGGAGGACCAGTTCATTGATATGACATCTGACTCCACATTGAGACTGAGGTTCACATCACAGACACTGAGTGAATTCTGGCTGAGTGTAGAGAGGCAGTATCCACTCTTAGGGCAGAGGGCCATGGGCATTCTTCTTCCTTTTGCAACATCTTATCTTTGTGAGACTGGCTTCTCTGCTGTTGCTGCACTGAAGACCAAGTACAGGTCCCAGCTAAACATTGAGCAGGAGCTGAGAGTTGCAGTATCATGCTTCAAACCCCCCTTCGAAAAGCTGTGCTCTGCACAACGTGCTCATTGTAGCCATTAATCCTGACTTCCTCATTCTGATAAAAAAAAATCTGCACAAATTGTTTTATTCATTTTTGTTTTATATGTCAAAGTGTTTCATATATTGTGCTCCTGAGTTAATGTTGCTGATCAATTTGAATGTATTATTATTTATTGATTATATTTTATTTTATTTTTCAGTATCAAATGGTCCCCAAAAAAATTACAGTTTAAATAAGGATTACATTTTTTTTTTTTATTTCAGGCAAATTGATGCACTTTAAGTATTTTCTGTTACAGACTAAAAAACAATGTTAATAAATGTATTCTTTGTTGTAAGTTGATCTATATTTCTTTCTTTTTTATTTTTTATTTTCTTTAACGTTAATAAGGAAACAATGTTATGCAGAGGTGTACTTATAACAATTTTATAGACAAATGATACTATTTACAGTCACGGCGGAGAGTTGGGGGGCGCGAAATGTTTACTTCTTCCTAGGGGGGGGGTGTAACAGAAAATAATTGAGAAGCACTGATCTAAATGATAGTACTTGATAGTTTTGTTCACCTGCAGAGCATCTTAAGAAGTAGAATAGATTAATAAGCACTTACTACACAGGGTGTTTACCCTTCTCCTTGGCCCACAACTGCTTTACAGCATAGAGGGTGAGAGGAGCTGAAAAATCACTCTGGAAGCCTAACATAGTAAACCCTCCTGATCAGAAGCTTTGACGCTGAGGGGATCCAGTGTACTGTGTGCTGGTAGTTAGTTACACCAACTAGTACTGTAAATGGGTACCACTGATTTCTCCTCTACGGTTGATGCTTCCAGCGTATTTCATTTTTTTTAAATGAAAAAAAATCACAACATTGAAGTGTAAGGGGCTTCCAGTTTTTTAGGTAGACTGGGTCTTTATATTTGCCATCTGGGTCTTGTTTTAATAATAGAGAAATCAGACCTTCCTGCTGAGTACCTGACAGACTACCATTTCTATAGGAGTAGTTAAAACAATCTAACAATGGCGCTTTTAGTATTTAAAAAAAGGCTTGATATACCTCTACCGGTATGCCATCAAGCCCTGGGGTTTTTCCAGACTGAAAGGATTTAATAGCATCAAAAAGTTCTTCCTCTGTAATTTGGCCTTCGCACTGATCTTTCTGTACATTTGTTAATTTTCAATTTTTTATATTATTTGGAAAGAATTCCTTACTGTAATCTTCATTCAGTGGGAGAGGATGAGACGGAAAAGAGAACATCTGCCTAAAATAATTAGCTTCCTCTTTTAAAATACCATTCGGAGAATCATAGATGACTGTCTTCAGTGACGAGTTTCTGCAAATTATTTTTGTTAGTGTTCCTGTATTGGAGATTCAGGAAGAATTTTGTGAATTTTTCTCCATATTCCATACAGTTTGCTTTATTTTTGTAATAGATTACATTAGATCGTTCTTGAATAAGTTCCTCAAGTTCTTTTTGTTTTTTCTCTAACTTATTTTGTATCTCTGTAGTATTGTTTTTATTGCTATCTACCTGTACTAATAGTTAATGTATATCCCTTGTTAGTCTTGTCTCTTTAGCCAGAAACTGTTTTTTTATTTTTATTATTGATGAATATTGAATTGAATGTATCCCATTTAAAGGTATCCCAAACAATAAGGGGATTTGCTGAACCTGTACTATACTGGAAAAATTCAGTTATAAATGATTTTGTTTTAGTTAAAAATAAGTTGTCCTCCTGTAAACTTTGATTACATTTCCAATATCCCCGTCCATGTGGAAAATATATAAGAGTTATGTGAATACCAATTAGATGATGATCCGATCACATTCTGTTTCCTATTAAAACTTTTTTGCAAGAGAGAAAGAGACAAGAAAGTAGTCAAGACGACTAGCTTGATTAAGTCTCCTCCATGTATATCTCACTAGGTTGGGGTTTTTTAGTCTCCAAATATCCACTATTTCTAATGCATCCATAATATTTGTGATTTCCTTAGGGGCACGGTGATGATAGTTTGTAGAGTGATTACTTTTACGGTCTATTGAGATATTCAAAAGGATCCACCTTCCTTGCGAATCATTCCTGAAAATTTGCACATTCAGATCAACATTTTTATTAATTTATATCATCACACCTTTTGAGTTCCTTTGTCCATGACAGAAAAGTATTTCACCACCCCATTCCTTTTTCCACACAACTTCATCTAAGGATGTAGAGTGAGTTTCCTGTAAACATTATATGCTATATTCCTTTTCTTTTAGCCATGAAAAGACTGATCTTCTTTTTTTTATCTGCTAAACCGTTACATTATATATTTTTTATTTTATTTATTTATTTATTTCACCTTTATTTAACAAGGTAGACTAGTTGAGAACAAGTTCTCATTTACAACTGCAACCTGGCCAAGATAATGCAAAGCAGTGAGACACAAACAACAACACAGAGTTACACATGGAATAAACAAACATACAGTCAATTATACAATAGAAAAAGTCTATATACAGTGTGTGCAAATGAGGTAGGATAAGGGAGGAAAGGCAATAAATAGGCCATAGTGGTGAAATAATTACATTATAGCAATTAAACACTGGAGTGATAGATGTGCAGAAGATGAGTGTGCAAGTAGAGATACTGGGGTGCAAAGGAGCAAAATAAATCAAATAAATAACAATATGGGGATGAGGTAGTTGGATGGGCTATTTACAGATGGGCTATGTACAGGTGCAGTGATCTGTGAGCTGCTCTGACAGCTGGTGCTCAAAGTTAGTGAGGGAGATATGAGTCTCCAGCTTCAGTGATTTTTGCAGTTCGTTCCAGTCATTGGCAGCAGAGAACTGGAAGGAGAGGCGGCCAAAGGAGGAATTGGCTTTGTGGGTGACCAGTGAAATATACCTGCTGGAGCACGTGCTACGGGTGGGTGCTGCTATGGTGACCAGTGAGCTGAGATAAGGCGGGGCTTTACCTAGCAGAGACTTATAGATGGAGCCAGTGGGTTTGGCGACGAATATGAAGCGAGGGCCAGCCAACGAGAGCATACAGGTTGCAGTGGTGGGTAGTATATGGGGCTTTGGTGACAAAACGGATGGTACTGTGATAGACTGCATCCAATTTGCTGAGTAGAGTGTTGGAGGCTATTTTGTAAATGACATCGCCGAAGTCAAGGATCGGTACGATAGTCAGTTTTACGAGGGTATGTTTGGCATCATGAGTGAAGGATGCTTTGTTGAGAAATAGGAAGCCGATTCTAGATTTAATTTTGGATTGGAGATGTTTAATGTGAGTCTGGAAGGAGAGGTTACAGTCTAACCAGACAACTAGGTGTTTGTAGTTGTCCACATATTCTAAGTCAGAACCGTCCAGAGTAGTGATGCTGGACGGGCGAGCAGGTTTGGCGTTGAAGACCATGCATTTAGTTTTACTTGCATTTAAGAGCAGTTGGAAGTTGGAGGCCACGGAAGGAGAGTTGTATGGCATTGAAGGTCGTCTGGAGGTTAGTTAGCACAGTGTCCAAAGAAGGGCCAGAAGTATACAGAATGGTACCGTCTGCCTAGAGGTGGATCAGAGAATCACCAGCAGCAAGAGCGACATCATTGATGTATATAGAGAAAAGAGTCTGCCCGAGAATTGAACCCTGTGGCACCCCCATAGAGACTGCCAGAGGTCCAGACAACAGGCCTTCCGATTTGACACACTGAACTCTGTCTGAGAAGTAGTTGGTGAACCAGGCGAGCCAGTCATTTGAGAAACCAAGGCAGTTGAGTCTGCCAAGGTGATTGACAGAGTCAAAAGCCTTGGCCAGGTCGATGAATACAGCTGCACAGTATTGTCTCTTATCGATGGCGGTTATGATATCGTTAAGGACCTTGAGCGTGGCAGAATTATAACTGGCTATACTTATTTCACCCCTTACCATAACTAGATACTATTCTCAGTCTAAATTGACCATATTTTAGTGCTTGTAAAATTACTGCCATCCGAGGTATTATGACGGCCAAAACTAGAGCTTTCAAATGTCTGATATTTAGAATTCAAGAAATAGGTTCTAGCAATATTTGTTTTATTCCCTTGCCTGTTTGCATGTGCCACAGATGTTAGAATATTGAGACAAGAGATTATGTGTGTAGTAAATCTGAGTAGGTTGATGTGTGATATTGGATGTGATTTAGTGAGAGTGTGTACGATGTCTATATAAGAGTAAGACTATAATGTGTGATGTCCAAATAAATGATAACTCCACCAATTTGCATGGTTGAGTGTCTATGTGTGCAACATGTAGTGCGTATAGTCATAATATTCATGATGATAATTGTAATCCATATCGTATCACCGTCATAGTTGAATCATAATTACCTTTAACATCATTGAAAAACACATCCCAGCACTTCCATAGCAATTAACGTTTCACATGATCATGAAAGAGACCTTGCATTACTCTAGAGATGGCTTCACTACAGTACAAATATATTCCGTACAATATGTTATTATTCCCCAATGCCCCTATTCTGATATCTTCCCCTTGCTTGTTGAAAATATATATAAACTTGTCGACAAATACATAAAAAAGATAGATCTACAATAAATACATTAAATTATAAAACAATTCTCAACAAAAGAGAGAGAGGGAGAGAAGAGAAGAGAAAAGAGAGAGAAAGAGAGAGTGAAAGAAGAGTGTGAGATCAGGTGTGTGTGTGTGTATGTATAAATCCGTATGTGTAAGCGAGCATGTAATTGAGTGCGTGTGTGTTCATATCCATTTCATAATGTTCAGATATTTCTACAGTTCCCATGCTTTCTTTTTTTTGTAACCTGAAGTCCCTGTAGAATTTAGTACAGCCATGGTATCATCCATGTCCTTATCAGTCGTATATACACTACCAGTCAAAGGTTTTCTTTATTATGACTATGTTCTACATTGTAAAATAATAGTGAAGACATCAAAACTATGAAATAACACAAAGCATTTTATATTTGAGATTCTTCAAATAGCCACCCTTTGCCTTGATGACAGATTGCACACTCTTGGCATTCTCTCAACCAGCTTCATGAGGTACTCACCTGGAATGCATTTCAATTAACAGGTGTGCCTTCTTAAAAGTTATTTGTGGAATTTATTTCCTTCTTAATGCGTTTTAGCCAATCAGATGTGTTGTGACAGGGTAGGAGGTTACACAGAAGATAGCCCTATTTGGTAATAGACCAAGTCCATATTATGGAAAATTTAGCTCAAATAAGCAAAGAGAAATGACAGTCCATCATTACTTTAAGACACTAAGGTCAGTCAATCTGGAAAATTTCAAGAACTTTGAAAGTTTCTTGAAGTTCAGTTGCAAAAAAAAAAAGTTACCAGCCTCAGGCATTGCAGCCCAAATAAAGGCCAAATAAAGTTTGAGTAATAGTAATAGACGCATCAAAGAAACCACTACTAAAGGACACCAATAATAAGAAGAGACTTGCTTGAACCAAGGAACACAAGCAATGGACATTTGACCGGTGGAAATGTTGAGATTTTTGGTTCCAACCGCCATGTCTTTGTGAGACGCAGTGTGGATGAACGGATGATCTCTGCATGTGTATTTCCCACCGTAAAACATGGAGGAGGAGGTGTTATGGTGTGGGGGTGGTTTGCTGGTGACACTGTCTGTGATTTATTTAGAATTCAAGGCACACTTAACCAGCATGGCTACCACAGCATTCTGCAGCGATACACCATCCCATCTGGTTTGGGCTTAGTGGGACTATCATTTGTTTTTCAACAGGACAATGACCCAACACACCTCCAGGCTGTGTAAGGGCTATTTGACCAAGAAGGAGCGTGATGGAGTGCTGCATCAGATGACCTGGCGTCCACAATCCTCCGACCTCAACCAAATTGAGATGGTTTGGGATGAGTTGGACCGCAGAGTGAAGGAAAAGCAGCCAACAAGTGCTCACCATATGTGGGAACTCCTTCAAGACTGTTGGACAAGCATTCCAGGTGAAGCTGGTTGAGAGTACAAAAAAAAAACATGAAATGAAATGTATGCATTCACTACTGTAAGTCGCTCTGGATAAGAGCGTCTGCTAAATGACTAAAATGTAAATGTAAAAATGAGAGAATGCCAAGAGTGTGCAATGCTGTCATCAAGGCAAAGGGTAGCTATTTGAAGAATGTTAAATGTAATACTTCTGTGTTTACTACGTGATTCTATTTGTGTTATTTCATAGTTTTGATGTCTTCACTATTATTCCATAATGTAGAAAATAGTAAAAATAAAGAAAAACCCTTGAATGAGTAGGTGTTCTAAAACTTTTGACCGGTAGTGTACATCTAGCTGTCTTTTGTAGGCACCGAACGGCAGCTGCGGGTAGGTTAAGGGGGAAGAGGTGTGTGTCTTTCTTAACATCAGCAGGTGCACAATCTCTAATGTTAATAAGGAAGTCTGAGGTTTCGCTTGCCTGAGTTAGAATACCTCATGATAAACTGCAGACCATATTATTATATTTTTCGTACATGTCTATTTATCACCACAAACCGAGGCTGGCACTAAGACCGGGCTCAACAAGAAAATGCACATCCAGAGGCTTCGCTCCTAGCGACCAGTGATTTGAATGTAGGGAAACTCCAATCTGTCTTACCTCCTTTTTAACAGCATGTCAGCTGTGCAACTAGATGCCAAAAAAACTCTAGATCACTATTACTCCACACACAAAAACGCATACAAAGCTCTCCCTTGCCCTCCATTTGGCAACTCTAACCATAACTCTATCGTCCTGATTCCTACTTACAAGCAAAAACTCAAAAAGTAAGTACCAGTGATGTGCTCAATATGGAAGTGGTCCAATGAAGTGGATGCTAAGCTACAGGACTGTTATGCTGGCACATTCAATAACATTGAGGAGTTTACCACATCAGTCACCAGCTTCATTAATAAGTGCATTAACAACGTTGTCACCAAAGTAACTATACATACATATCCCAACCAGAAGCCATGGATTACAGGCAACATCCAAACTGAGCTAAAGGCTAGATCTGCCGCTTTCAAGGAGCGGGACACTAATCGGGGCGCTTATAAAAAAATCCTGCTATGACCTCCAGCAAGCCATCAAACATTCAAATCTTCCATACAGGACTAAGATCGAATCCTACTATGCTGGCTCTGATGCTTGTCGGATGTGGCAGGGCTTGCAAACTATCAACGATTAAAAAGGGAAACCTGCCCAGTGACTTGAGCCTACCAGACGAGCTAAATTCCTTCTATGCTCATTTCGAGGCAAGCAACACTGAGCCATGCATGAGAGCACCAGCAGTTCCGGACGACTGTGTGATATCGCTCTCCATAGCAGATGTGAGTAAGACCTTTAAGCACGTTAACATTCACAAGGCCGTGGGGCCAGACGGATTACCAGAATGCGTACTTTGAGTATCCACTGGCCAGCTTGCAAGTGTCTTCACTGACACTTTCAACCTCTCCCTGACCCAGTCTGTAATACCTACATGTTTCAAGCAGACTACCATCGTCCCTGTGCCCAAGAACGCCAAGGTAACCTGTCTAGATGACTATCGCCCAGTAGCACTTACATCGATAGCCATGAAATGCTTTAAAAGGCTGGTCATGGCAAAGACCATCCTTTCAGACACCCTGGACCCACTCCAATTCGCAACAACACATCCTCCACACTGACCCTTAACATGGGGGCCCCTTAGGGGTGCATGCTTAGTCCCCTCCTGTACTTCCTGTTCACCCACGACTGTGTGGCCGCACACAACTCCAACACCATCATTCAGTTTGCTGAAGACACAACGATGGTTTGCCTGATAACCAACAATGATGAGACAGCCTATAGGGTGGAATTCAGTGACCTGTCAGTGCTGTGCCAGGACAATAACCTCTCCCTATACATTAGCAAGACAAAGGACCTGATCATGTACTACCGGAACTAAAGAGCCAAGCATTCCCCCATCCACATCGACGGGGCTGTTGTAGAGTGGGTTGAGAGCTTCAAGTTCCTCGGTGTCCACATCACTAAGGAATTATCATGGTCCACACACACCAACACAGGCGCGAAGAAGGCACAACAATACTTCTTCCCCCTCAGGAGGCTGAAAAGATTTGGGCAAGGGCCCTTAGAAAGTTCTACAGCTGCAGCACTGAGAGCATCTTAACTGGCTGCACCCCCACTTGATATGGCAACTACTTGACATCTGAACGCAAGGCGCTAAAGAGGGTACATCACTGGGGCCAAACTCCCTGCCATCCAGGACCTCTATAGCAGGCGGTGTCAGAAGAAGACCTTAAAAATTGTCAAGGACTCCAGCCACCCAAGTCATAGACTGTTCTCTCTGCTACCACATGGGAAGCGATACTGATGCACCAAGTCTGGTACCAAAAGGACCCTTAACAGCTTCTACCCCCAAGCCATAAGACTACTAAATAGTTAGTCCGGGTAGCTATTGGTTAACTATTTAACTATCTGCATTGACCCTTTTTAGCACTAACTCTTGCATTTACGTTGCTTTTACTGTTTATTATCTATCCTGTTGCCTAGTCACTTTATCCCTATAAATATGTACACATCTACTTCAATTACCTCATACCCCTGTACATCGACTTGGTTCTGGTACCCCGTGTATATAGCCAAGTTATCGTTACTCATTGTGTATTTATTCCTCGTGTTATTATTTATCTTTTTTTCTCCCAGCATTGTTGGGAAGGGGCCGTAAGTAATCATTTCACTGTTAGTCTACACCTGTTGTTTACGATGCATGTGGCAAATACATTTTCATTGGATTTGATTCAACACCAAGCTCAGAGCCTTGGGTCTGGACACCACCTCTGCAACTGGATCCTGGACATCCTGACGGGCAGACGACAAGTTGCCAGGATTGACAAGCCAATCTCCACCACACTGACTCTTAACACAAGGGCCCCCCAGGGGTGTGTCCTGAGCCCTCTGCTGTGGGTCTAATAACCAACAACGGTGAATCAGCCTATAAGGAGGAAGTAAGTGAACTGGCATTGTGATGCCAGGACAACAACCTTTCCTCAACATCAGCAAAACAAAGGAGTTGATTGTTGACTTCAGGAAGCAGAGGGGGGAACATGCCTGATCCACATCAATGGGACTACAGTAGAGTCATGTTCCTCGCTGTCCACATCACCAAGGACATGACATGGACCAACAACACCACCACAACACCGTCTCTACTTCCTAAGGCGGCTGAAGAAATTCCAAATAGTACTGCTGACCTGTTGCATCACGGCCTGGCACGGGAATTGCTCCATCCACGACCGCAAGGCCCTCCAGCTGTTGGTGAAGAAGGCCCAGTACATCACTGGGACCGTATTCCCACCCATCCAGGACATCTACTCAAAACGTTGCCTGGGGGCGGGCGGCAGCATCACCAAGGAACTCACACACTCCAGTCACTCCTTTACCGTCGGGCAGATGGTATCGGAGCATGAGGTCTGATAGCAACAGACTCAGAGACAGTTTCTATCTACAAGCCATCAGACTGCTGAACAACTGGTCTGACCACCTCCACTGACTCTCCACACCTTAGCACATATGCACTCACTTACTCACTCACACAACCTCCCAGATATGCAGTCATCCACACACACACACGCACACACAATCACACACATTCATGCTACACACACATCACAACTGCTGCTACCAGACTCTTATTATCATTGTTAAATACTGCACAGTTTATACACTTGCCCACCAATCGCCCCTTCCCAAAACACGTGTAAATATTGGACTACAAACTGTGCCTTCCTATATTATACTTATGCAAAAATAAAAATTATATTCTACTGAGCCATTTACTTTATATTTGAATTCTTATCTTTTATTATGTCTTACTGTTGTTGCGTTGTCAAGAAGGAACCTGCAAGTAAGCATTTCATTGGATGATGTATACCATGTGTGTCCTGTACATAAGACTAATAAAACATAAAACTTTACTTGTTTGTGCGTGTGTGATAGATTTTTGGTGATCTCCATGGAGTGACATGTCTCCATCTGAGAGCTGTGTCTGTGTCTAGTACTCCCTGTCAGTGTGATTGTGTATCTTTGATGCCATAATGTGAGAACACACAACAAATCATCAAAGCAGCGCTGTGTGACATATCAGACAGAAGATGCTCAGAGAGATGTTCTCTTTTCTATTATATCTTAGAAGAGATTTATTGTCTCTTTTACAGTTTGAAGATTAAAAACAAATCGTGACTGACAGGGGGTGGGGGGGGGGGGCAGACGAGGGGGGACAGATGGACGGACGGGGGGCGGAGGGGGATGGGGGGGTGTATGTCATAAGCTTTGTCCATCCAAGCAGTCCATGATAGAGTGTGCTGGTCGTTGTTTGTAATGTCTAAAATGTATCTCTTGCTGTGTGTTCAAATTGAGACTTGTGGCAACATGACGACGGAACTTCTGCCCTTAGAGAGCCCAGTGATTGATCAGTCTACTCTATGATGAGGCCTGATTGGTCAGTCTATGCTATGATGAGGCCTGATTGGTCAGTCTACGCTATGATGAGGCCTGATTGGTCAGTCTATGCTATGATGAGCCCTGATTGGTCAGTCTACGCTTTGATAAGCCCTGATTGGTCTGTCTACGCTTTGATGAACCCTGATTGGTGAGTCTACGCTTTGATAAGCCCTGATTGGTTAGTCTATGCTTTGATGAGCCAAGCCACCTCCCTCTCCATCACGACAAACAATCCATCATCTGGAGTCCTCCCATTGTCAACCCATGTAGCTCTTGACCAATGACCTTTCTCGGACGATACAGCAAGAAGAGGTACATGGGACTTCAAAGAACACTTCCTGTTCTGACACTACACTGAACGATTTCTGCCATGACACCTCTCCTGTTTGTCAGTATAAACCTCAGACATTTACAGCACATTGCACCACTGGAAGGGGCTGAGGGGAGGACGGCTCATAATAATGGCTGGAACAGCGCGAATGGAATGACATCAAACACATGTTTTCAATGTATTTTATACCATTCCACTGATTCCGCTCCAGCCATTACCACAAGCCCGTCCTCCTCGATGAAGGTGCCACCAACCGCCTGTGCATTGCACCAGCTTGGTGTCATGGAACCAGCAAGAGCATTATCTTCCATGTACTTTATAGATTCCTTACATATACGATAAGGAAAGACTATTTTTTTAGACTGTGAATGGGCAAAAACTTGCCTTAGATTAAAATGCCCTAGAAAATGAACCTGAGTATTCCATTCACTTTAGATGAACTGGATCATTTCATTTCATCAGAAATGTTCTGAATTGAAATGGATTGTCCTCTTCGTGAGCTTGGAACTTTCTGTATGTATTCCATCACTATGTAGGTAAATGACAGGAACGTACTACACAGACTGTCTATGACCCTTGTCCATTTGTCACTATGATCACCTGTAACAAGTCCCAAAGGCTCATAATGCCCACCTATGGACTCATGGATGGTTTCTGCTCTGGGCAAAGTTAGTTCAAGCTGGGATGACCAATGAAATGGTACTAGAGGAAACCTGCATTGTGGAAAACGAACACTGTCCCCGAACAGAGAGAGTGATGATAATGATGATGTCAATCAAAGAGATGAATCTGGCTTACAGTACTCACTGTATCTATGGCATAATGTTATAACTGGGGATCCTATTCATATTATTGATGAATTATTGTTATTTATTGGGTATTATTGCTATAAACTTGGGTAGTTGTTCCAAGTGTTTTGATTATTTGAATGTGTTTATTTGAGATGAATGGATCCCCTTGACCTTTTATTGGAGATTGAAGCACCGGTGCAACTTCATTGCGCTTGGCCTTACCTGGGGTCGTGTTCTTTAGGCACCATACGGAATAAAACTGACTGAAACAGGGAGGGACTACCTCCTAGACTAATGTCCAGTAAGATACACATATTTTAATTTCCCATCTTGAAATGTTTTCCCTTGCATGCCCTACTGAACAATCTGCATAGTCGTCGCTGTCTGATGAAAAGCACTAATCTCCAAAACAGATTTATTTTAGGAAATGGAAGAAATTACCATATTGTCCCGTTAATGAACACACAATTATGAAACTTCAGGAGCTATTTTGAATACATTTTCTTGGTCCTAGAGTCATTAAATGTTCAGAGTACATTGAGGGGAGTTACTGCTTTCAATAAATAAATAAAAATGTAAATGGCAAAAATGGAGTTACAAGGTTTTCATCAGACAGCGACTCAATGATTAATCTTCTGTACACACATGCAGTATTTTATGGATTAGCTTTAACTGTATTGATTTCAATGAGCACACAATCCACACTGACTGTTTTACAGTCATGTATGACAGGTTCAAGATTTATACAGTAAGTTATTATCTGTGTATTCTACTCTGGGATTACACCGTGGTCAAGTATATTTAAAAAAAGTTGCTGTTACTTATGCTAATTATTGCTAATGTGCACCATCTGGACATGTGTTCAAAATGTTTCATTTCAGTGTTATTGTTTTAATAAAATGACAAAAATACAATTGGTTCAATCAATATGCATGTAGTCTGAGTACCAGTCTTTTTAGCTAACATTCCACTCCTTGCCACTCCTTTGGAAAATGACAGGAGTGGCAAGGAGTAGAATGTAAAAGCTGAACAGATACTGCGACCAGGCTAATATGCATGCTCTTTGGATGGATGTCGCTCCCCCTGTCTCTGTCTCTCTGTCTGTCTTTCTTTCTTTCTTTCTCTCTATATGCCCTTCTTTCATCTCCTATCCTCCCATGATCCCTCCCTCTCACCAACCGCCTTGGTGCTTTCTCTTTCTCTTCCTCTTCACCCCTATCTCCAGTGTATTTACAGGCAACGTGTCCCAGTGGCTTACTACTGCAGGTGTATGGGTGAAAACAACAAGCTCCCTTTTAAACCTCTAGGCCCTAGGCTACACCTAACTGTTTGACTGGCATGTTTTCCACCCCTCAATGTCAGGGGAAAGGACAGAAGGAGAGCAGTAGGGTATTTGAAGGTCTGTTCTCTAATCTTCCTATATAGGTTAGCTAGCCATCACATGGACCATTGAAGGAAGCTCACGGTGTGTTGACGAGCTTTGCTGTGTAGTCTTACTTCATATCTGTTGGTAACAATGGCTATGTTTTGAGACTTATCTCAATTAGGTCAACGTTATAGCTTCAAGAAAAGGTCCAATGCGGCACACACTGCCATAGTGCTGCAGTTTTAACGTTCTCCAATTATACAAACAAATGGTGGAGTTTAAAAGTGTAATACTTTTTAATAATACAATAATAATAAAAATGATTTAAGTTTAAATATACCAAGTAGGCAACAGTTCCATCAATTTCTGCTTACAGGAGAGCAAGGGATTAGTTATAACTGTGGTATTGTCCGACACAGGCCCCGTGGGTCTTAAGAGGTCGCAGGTGTGGGGGGAATTGCTTTTTCCACCCATAAATGTTTATTCAATAGGAAATAAACAAACCTGCAATTAAATTGGTTCTTGCGGTGGTGTCAAGCACGGCTTGCCTCTAGTGATGAATCGGTAGCCTCCATACTCTGGCTTGAACAGTGATGAGACTATGAGGTCTCAGAGGAAGATGTAATGTTGTGGGGAAGAGGAGAGAGGAAGACCTAACACACATTGCTCTTTTTCACTAATGTAATGGACCCCCATCCTTGATGCACCAAACGTCATGACAACCCTTCAGCAGCCCACTAGCAACCCACTGCTTTATGGGGTGGCTCTGATGCTTATTGATGCCCAGTGTTGACTAGACAAAATGACTGAGATGCCGTCGGCCAGCTTCCCCAGGCTCCACAGCCCATTCCTAGGTTGAGGAGCGGATTGTTTCCCTCGGCCTGACAGGCTAGCCTGGGTGGAAGGTGTTGTGATGGGGATGGCTGCTGACTTTTCAAGCCTTCAGACTCTCTCGTCAGCGGCACAACGCTATCCTGCAGAACTGGGTTTTCTTTCAAATACTTTAGCAACGCTTGACAGTATTTGAACCCACGACTGCTATCCTGAAGGTGTTCAAGACAGCTGTACTGTAGTCAGACAATTGTTTCCAAAATATAACATATACCTACAAGTATCGTTTGACAGGCATAGGACTTCCTCCTCCTATAGAGGAAATACGCATGGAGG
The DNA here is from genome assembly GCF_965601325.2 of Salmo salar. Classification (NCBI taxonomy): domain Eukaryota; kingdom Metazoa; phylum Chordata; class Actinopteri; order Salmoniformes; family Salmonidae; genus Salmo; species Salmo salar. The sequence continues at coordinate 23,112,147 of NC_138296.1, read as the reverse complement.
ATATTTAATTTGGTGCACGATATCCGATCTGTTTTACCAATTGAGATGTCGTGATTGTGTGTTCTTGTATCCTCCAAGCTGCAACAACCGTTCTGCCTCAATATTAACATTTAATAAATTGCTTTTCCAAGGCCACAATTATTTGCTTCAAACAAAGCTCTTGTCTAAAAGTTAGCGTCTGAGGTGACTACCTGTAAAGCACCCTCCCTGTAACTGAACGTGTCGTGTGTTCTCAGCTCTCCAAATGATTTATTTCCGGGTTTTGCAGAGAAATGCGAGTGGTAAGCAAGGTCACTATAGGAGAGTTCAAAGGATTTCCTCAATCTGATTTAAAGGCTACAGCAAGGCTTTGCTGTATCTTGGCCTGTTAACTCAAAGGAATTGAGCTTGAGGTCTTTGACCTTGACCCACTAGAATTACTGCAGTGTAATCTTACGAAAGAAGTGAAACATAATGAGCCTACTCTGCAGCCATTAGAAAACACAGGAAGAAAAGTTGAAATGGTTTAATTTGTTACTGTTTTTTTCTCCACTATACAGGCATAGTTGTTATCTCCACATGGCTGCTTAAGAAAGGTAAAGCCTTAACCCATTACCAGTGTCTTCAAGTAGACACCCTGAGAGTCAAGTGAACATTTCTGGTTTTGTCCTTCTTTTTTCCTCACTCTGGAGGGGGCGGGGGGCAGCCCACTTTTCTTCTGTGGCAGCTCCCTCACGACGCCAGGACAGCGGAGTCAATCACCACCTTCCGGAGACACCTGAAACCCCACCTCTTCAAGGAATACCTGGGATAGGATAAGGTAATCCTTCTAATCCCCCCCCTTAAAAGATTTAGATGCACTATTGTAAAGTGGTTGTTCCACTGGATATTATAGGTGAATGCACCAATTTGTAAGTCGCTCTGGATAAGAGCGTCTGCTAAATGACTAAAATGTAAATGTAAATCTAGGAGTATGAGCACCACCACTTCTCAATTATGTGGAGAAACGTTTTCCATGGGGCGAAAAGAAGGGGAAGAACAGAGGGGATGGAAGTAGGAATGAGAAGGAGGACAGAAGGAGAGATGAGATAAGGCAGACAAGGAGGAGGTATAAGGTTTCTGTTCTACACATTCTCAGGACCGAAAGCCTTCTATCGTTCGCTCCGGTGTTCCTCCCCACAGGTGTTTCTGTGATGGACAGATGGGTCCAGAGGGCTCGATGGGGACGTGTGGCTGAATAATCATTTATTGATTTGTCTAATGACGGAATGGATGACTGTTTAACAGAGGTGATAAGTAACCTTGCCTGTGGCCTGTAGATTTGAGTTTGTCCTCAAGTTAATGCTAAAGCTTAAAGATGGAATCTGGTGAAACTGCCACATCTGTTTGGGCTATTACAACAACAAAGAAGGTACTGCAAACAACAAATACTGTTTTTTTCCCCCTCAGACAAAACTGCACGCGAGGTAGAACAGAACAATATGTACTGAATGTTTTTTTACCACGCTCCTCCTCTCCGTTTGGAAGCTCCTCACCTCCGTTTAGTCAACAAAACAAAAACCATAACAAAGGCGCTGGGGTGAACAGTGACGCTGTTTCCCCTACTGCAGATTCCATCTTTAATTGGTGAAACTGCCATGTCCGTTTGGGATAGTACAACAACAAAGAAGTCACTACAAAACCATAAACACTGTTTTTTTCTCCTCAGACATCACTGCCTGATCTAACTTTTTTTTACCACACTGTGCGGACGCTCCTCTTTTCAGTTTTCCCTCCATTTCATGAACAAAACAAAAACAATAACAAAGGCTGTGGGGCGAAGAGTGGTGCAGTTTCCCTTAATGCAGATTCCAGATTTAAGCTTCACTGGCTGTAATGTGGTTTACTGTGTTAGCCTGCTGAGTTTAAAGCGCAACTGAAGGCAATAAACAACTTATCTGATCGAAAACGGCCTATTGTTATTATTCAGAAACATTTATTCTAGTGTCAAAATTGACTACAAAGTGTAAATAGGATAAAATGTTTAATAAAGTCAGGCTCGTCCAAAACTGAGTTTTGTACGTGAGTTTGTCATTACTAACTTGAGTGCTGGGTTTTGATTTTGACAATGCTCACTTGCCCACTAACACAGGATACACAGCTGCATTGATTGCTCTCTATCCAATCCTACCACAGAACACACAGACAATGAGACAAACCTGCCCAGCAGTGCAGCGGATCGTACTTTGTTTACATAAGACAACACATTGCTAGATGTACAATTGGGTGACTAAAACCTCCTCAGTAAAAACTTCAAAATGAATTACAGATTTCTTGAGTTATCTTAGATTCCTTCTGACTATTTTGGGGAAATAACACTATTTCACCACCACATGTGAAATTGTAATTCCACATGTAAAAGTGAGATTTCAACATGCGGAGTTTATCATATGTGAAGCATATCTGATTTTCATATGTGAAAGCGCAAGTTTGACAGGTCGTTTTTTTGTAAGGGAGTACTGGCTTTGTTCCTATGGTTTGTCATGGGAGACAAACATCAGTAACTGCCACATCAAATCATATCCCCAAGACTGAAATATTTTTTGTTTAATGAGCCACAGAGTGGCACTGCATCTCAGTGCTAGAGGCATCACTACAGACCCAGGTTTGATTCCAGGCTGTATCACAACCGGTGGAGATTGGGAGTCCCATAGGGCTGCGCACAATTGGCCCAGCATCATCCGGGTTAGGGTTTGGCCGGGGTAGGCTGTCATTGTAAATAAGAATTTGTTCTTAACTGACTTGCCTAGTTAAATAAAGGTTAAATTAAAAAATGTAAAAACACATGCGGAATCGGTGCGTTCAGTCACTCTTTAAGCCCAGGCATTAGCTTGCTCAGGGAGCTTATGCAAGTCTTCAGGTCTCTAATTTTTGGATGGGTAGGCCTATGTGTTACGGAGGTGATTCGGTGAACCACACTTGCTTGATGAGTCACCTTGTCTGAGACCTGGAGACTTGAGTAAGCTCCCCAAACTAGCTAATTGCTAGGCTTTAGCTCGGCGGCTACTGCAGTCTTGTGGCATGCAGGAGACTCGGATTCGAACCCAGTCACAGGGAAGTATATGAGTAATTCAACTCATTGGTAACTGTATAACTGATGAAGACCATGGGGTTTCAAACATCAACATTAACACACTGTCTGGTTTGGTAAATAGAAATGTGATTTTTATTTTCTACACATCCAAGAACAGGCTGTGAGGTCTAAAGTGAGAGACATGTCAATAGTAATCTGATGTCTATTAATTTTCTGTCTACAAACATGTTGAATATTCAGATGTGTTTGACCCTGAGTCAAAGCAAATGTAGCAATGTCTAATTTAACAGAGATTAGCATGTTATTTTCAATGGTAATTTAGAGCTTCTGTTTCGGTTTAACAACTTAAAAAAATGTCTTGGAAGTATACTGCTCCAAAAAATAAAGGGAACACTTAAACAACACATCCTAGATCTGAATGAAAGAAATAATCTTATTAAATACTTTTTTCTTTACATAGTTGAATGTGATGACAACAAAATCACACAAAAATAATCAATGGAAATCCAATTTATCAACCCATGGAGGTCTGGATTTGGAGTCACACTCAAAATTAAAGTGGAAAACCACACTACAGGCTGATCCAACTTTGATGTAATGTCATTAAAACAAGTAAAAATGAGGCTCAGTAGTGTGTGTGGCCTCCACGTGCCTGTATGACGTCCCTGCAATGCCTGGGCATGCTCCTGATGAGGTGGCGGATGGTCTCCTGAGGGATCTCCTCCCAGACCTGGACTAAAGCATCCGCCAACTCCTGGACAGTCTGTGGTGCAACGTGGCGTTGGTGGATGGAGCGAGACATGATGTCCCAGATGTGCTCAATTGGATTCAGGTCTGGGGAACGAGCGGGCCAGTCCGTAGCATCAATTTCTTCCTCTTGCAGGAACTGCTGACACACTCCAGCCACATGAGGTCTAGCATTGTCTTGCATTAGGAGGAACCCAGGGCCAACCGCACCAGCATATGGTCTCACAAGGGGTCTGAGGATCTCATCTCGGTACCTAATGGCAGTCAGGCTACCTCTGGCGAGCACATGGAGGGCTGTGCGGCCCCCCCAAAGAAATGCCACCCCACACCATGACTGACCCACCGCCAAACCGGTCATGCTGGAGGATGTTTCAGGCAGCAGAACGTTCTCCACGGCGTCTCCAGACTCTGTCACGTCTATCACGTGCTCAGTGTGAACCTGCTTTCATCTGTGAAGAGCACAGGGCGCCAGTGGCGAATTTGCCAATCTTGGTGTTCTCTGGCAAATGCCAAACGTCCTGCACGGTGTTGGGCGAGCACACCCCCACCTGTGGACATCGGGCCCTCATACCACCCTCATGGAGTCTGTTTCTGACCGTTTGAGCAGACACATGCACATTTGTGGCCTGCTGGAGGTCATTTTGCAGGGCTCTGGCAGTGCTTCTCCTGCTCCTCCTTGCACAAAGGCGGAGGTAGCGGTCCTGCTGCTGGGTTGTTGCCCTCCTACGGCCTCCTCCACGTCTCCTGTGGTACTGGCCTGTCTCCTGGTAGCGCCTCCATGCTCTGGACACTACGCTGACAGACACAGCAAACCTTCTTGCCACAGCTCGCATTGATGTGCCATCCTGGATGAGCTGCACTACCTGAGCCACTTGTGAGGGTTCGTAGACTCCGTCTCATGCTACCACTAGAGTGAAAGCACCGCCAGCATTCAAAAGTGACCAAAACATCAGCCAGGAAGCATAGGAACTGAGAAGTGGTCTGTGGTCCCCACCTGCAGAACCACTCCTTTATTGGGGGTGTCTTGCTAATTGCCTATAATTTCCACCTGTTGTCTATTCCATTTGCACAACAGCATGTGAAATGTATTGTCAATCAGTGTTGCTTCCTAAGTGGACAGTTTGATTTCACAGAAGTGTGATTGACTTGGAGTTACATTGTGTTGTTTAAGTGTTCCCGTAATTTTTTTGAGCAGTGTATTTAGAGATGTCAGGTTTTAAATAGCATAGATGAGCTAATGATGATACATGCATCCAATGTGTTCCAATCAATCAAAAATGGATAACAGGCTGCCCGAGATGAGGAAGGATGTTTTTAAATTAGAATTGTTCTTTGCGATGGAACAGACCGTGAGGTCGTGCTGAACTTTTCAGGTTAGCTGCTAGTTAGCAGGAGAGAATAAATGTGGTTTGTTTAAATTGGTAAATGATACATACAATAGCCTACCAACACTGCTATGCACAGACAGGAATGGAGAGTGTAGTCTTCTTGGATAGAACATAGAGGGGGAGGATGTTATGGACGAAATATGGAAGAGATCAGGTGAGGAAATAGGAGGTGTGGGGGGGCGCAGTATTAGGGATGATGGGAAAAAGCTGATAATAGAGAGAAAAAGATAAGAGTTGTTGGGGAAACAGGAGAGGAGAGAAGGGAAGTGAAAAAATAAAGAACACTGGTGGTACAGTATGCTCTTGCTTCTGTTGCACGCTACACTTGAATAAAGTATCATTTTAAATTAAAGTCATTTATTAGATTTGTTTATGTGGTAATTAAGGTATTTTTTTTACGCTTCAGAAACAGCTAATAGCATCAATGTGATGGATCAACTCATGACTAAATCTCTTCAGCCTGGTTCGTCGAAAGCAACTGATTTAATGGTTCCTGGTTTTCCAAGTAATTCTCTGTTTTTCCCACTGCCCTCACTGTCTGTGTTTCAAACATGAGCTTGTCCGAGGTGTCGTGTCGCACTCGACGACAGTTGCTATCCATTGGAGCTCTGAGATTGGTTGCCCAAAATTCTGCGTCGGGGCTTAGTGAAGGGTCCATTCAACTCACAGGTAACTGTATAACTGAAAAGGCCATGGGGTTTCAAACATCATCAACATTAACACAATGTCTGTTCTGGTGAATAGAAATTTGATTTAGATTTTCTATTCATCCAAGAGCATGCTGTGTCTAAAGAACGTGAGAGACGTGTCAATAGCAATCTGATGTCTATTCATTTCCTTTCTACGAACATGTTGTTGCCTCAGTTGCGTGATACATTTGGATGAAGTAACGTTTTAAATGAACATTTAAAAAAAGAAAAAATTTAAGTGGCAATAAAAAATCTAAGTGATATTAAAAAAGATTATTGCATGAAATTAGGCAATTCTTTCCCAGGACAGGCAAATTATAGTTTCCAGGTTCCCACCTCAGTGCTTTCACCAATCTAACCATGTCAGGATCCGATCGGTCATCAAAAGAAGGAAGTAGCACTATCACACATGCGCCCAATTTGTTCCAATCACTCTCAAAATGGCTGACGGGCTGCTTGAGATGATGAAGGATGATTTGAAATTGTTCTTTGTGACGGAGCAGACCGTGAGGTTGTGATTAACTTTTCAAGTTAGCTGTTAGTTAGCAGGAGAGGGTATGTCAGTTTTTTTATTGGAAATTGCATATACAATAGCCTACATAGACATTGCTACACATAATCAAGAATGGGAATGTATTTTGGGAGAGATAAGAGAGGGTAGGGTATGTGATGGAGGAAATATGGAAGAGGTCATGTGTCATGTGAGGAAATCGGGGTGTGGGGGGTGCCGTATGAGGGATGATGGGAAAAAGGGGATGATAGAGAGAAAAAGATAAGAGAGGAGAGAGGTGATAAAATACTGGCTGTACACAGAGACATGTGTGATGGTGTGTGTGTGTGTGTGTGTGTGTGTGTGTGTGTGTGTGTGTGTGTGTGTGTGTGTGTGTGTGTGTGTGTGTGTGTGTGTGTGTGTGTGTGTGTGTGTGTGTGTGTGTGTGTGTGTGTGGGTGTCAATATTTTCTAGGTGTGTGTGTTCCAGGTAGAACCCTTTTTGTTTCCAGGTAGAACTATTTTGGGTTCCACGTACAACTCTCTGAGTAAAGGGTTCAACATAACTCAAAAGGGTTCTACCTGGAACTAAAAAGGGTTATTCAAAGGTTGATCCTATTGGGACAGCTGAAGAACCCTTTTAGGATTAGATTAGATTATGTTATTAGTCACAGGGTCACAGATGTAGTCGCAGGGTACAGTGAAATTCTTATGCTCCAACAGTGCATGTCAAAAAAAGAGAAGTGTATGAATGAAAACAATTATATATATATATACAGTACCAGTCAAACGTTTGGACACACCTACTCATTCAAGGCCTTTTCTTTATTTTTTTGAATTTTCTGCAGTGTAGAATAATAGTGAAGACATCAACACAAAACTATGAAATAACACATGGAATCATGTAGTAACCAAAAAAGTGTTAAACAAATCAAAATATATTTTATATTTGAGATTCTTCAAAATAGCCACCCTTTGCCTTGATGACAGCTTTGCACTCTTGGCATTCTCTCAACCAGCTTCACCTGGAATGCTTTTCCAACAGTCTTGAAGGAGTTCCAACATAGGCTGAGCACTTGTTGCCTGCTTTTCCTTCACTCTGTGGCCCAACTCATCCCAAACCATCTCAATTGGGTTGAGGTCAGGTGATTGTGGAGGCCAGGTCATCTGATGCAGCACTCCATTACTCTCCTTCTTGGTCAAATAGCCCTTACACAGCCTGGAGGTGTGTTGGGTCATTGTCCTATTGAAAAACAAATTATAGTTCTACTAAGCGCAAACTATATGGAATGGCGTATCACTGCAGAATGATGTAGTAGCCATGCTGGTTATGTTTGCCTTGAATTCTAAATAAATCACTGACAGTGTCACCAGCAAAGCACCCCCACACCATCACACCTCCTCCTCCATGCGTCATGGTGGGAGCCACACATGCACAGATCATCTGTTCACCTACTCTGCGTCTCACAAAGACATGGTGTTTGGAACCAAAAATCTAAAATTTGGACTCAGATCAAAGGACAGATTTCCACAAGTCTAATGTCCATTACTCGTGTTTCTTGGACCAAGCAAATCTCTTCTTATTATTCTGTATTAACTGCCCTTCATGTCTTAAAGTAATGATGGACTGTCGTTTCTCTTTGCTTATTTGACCTGTTCTTGCCATAATATGGACTTGGTCTTTTACCAAATAGGGCTATCTTCTGTATACCACCCCTACCTTGTCACAACACAACTGATTGGCTAAAACACATTAAGAAGGAAATAAATTCCACAAATAACTTTTAACAAGGCACACCTGTTAATTGAAATGCATTCCAGGTGAAGCTGGTTGAGAGAATGCTAAGCGTGTGCAAAGCTGTCATCAAGGCAAAGGGTGGCTACTTTGAAGAATCTCAAATATAACATATATTTTGATTTGTTTATCACATTTTTGCTTACTACATGATTCCATATGTGTTATTTCATAGTTTTGATGTCTTCACTATTATTCTAAAACGTAGAAAATAGTAAAAATAAAGAAAAACCTTGGAATGAGTAGTTGTGTGGGGGGGGGGGGGAGTGTCAGAAGTGTATATAAACAACAATAATACATACAAAAAAATATTTACATTGAGCTCCAAATGGATTGGGACAGTGACCATTTTGTGGTTGTTTTGGATCTGTACTCCAGCACTTTGGATTTGAAATGATACAATGACTATGAGGTTAAAGTGCAGACTGTCAGGTCTAATTTGAGGGTATTTTCATCCATATCAGGTTAACCATAAAGAAATCAGGGGGGAGGAGGGTGCAGCAAATCAAACATGCTAATTTAGTGGTTAAACTACATGACACTACTCTGGGTGATACTACTGTAAGGTGGACAAATGATACTGTCCACCTTGCAGAGACTGAGAATGATTTGCAATGTATGTTGAACACTGTCAATCTCTGGTGTACAAAGTGGAGATTATTGATCAACCAAGATAAAACCCAGATAAACACTTCATAAAAAAGGGTACAGTAAGGAGTATTCATCACTATCCGTTTGGAGCAATACTTTTCTCCTCACTCTGCTGACGAGTATTTTCTCATCTCATACAAGAGTAATGAAGACCTAGTGCATTATTTTGCTGATTTATTTTTATATTTATTTTATATTCTTTTATATTGTGATTTATCAGAGGGTTCTGCAGCACCCTCAGCACCCCAAATATCCGTGGCTATGAATATATGACCTTTGGAGTGTATAAAGTCCTAATCTGATTCTGCAGGTTAAGCGTTGGAGTCTGTTGCTAGATAATAGAAAATCTGTAAAGACTTTGGTTATTGTACATGTTCACAGCTCTGTAATTCATGTGTGTGTCCATATTGAACCTGGAGTTCTGGAGTAAGGAAGACAAAACAGCAAACTCTATTTAAAACAGATGTTTCCTTGGGGTGTATAAACTTGCTCCAAGCCGGGCTATTCAAGGAGACATTGGGATGGGAGCCCAATGAAATAAAGTTATGGAACCATCTTATCGACATGCCAGAGGACAGAATAACTCAAAAGGCTTTCAACTGGGATAAAATACACAATTACCCATGGACAAAGGAACTCAATGACATAAGGAAGCTGATCTACAACACATATTTTGAAACAAGTTGTGATGCAATCACAGGAGGTTGGTGGCACTTTAATTGGGGAGGACGGGCTCGTTGTAATAGCTGGAGTGGAATAGGTGGTATGGTATCAAATACATTCCAGCTGTGCCGGTTCCAGACATTTATATAAGCCGTCCTCCCCTCAGCAGCCTCCACTGGATGCAATGTCAACATGAGCAAACACAAGTTTACCCTTAGCAACAAAGAAAAATGTTGATATATGACTAAAACCAAAGCTCAGAACGTAAAACCAGATAAAGAACACCTACAGTATGATCCATAACCCTATGTCACCGATCACCTAACAAGAAGTCAAAGATCCTTGTGTACCCAGTTGAGAACTGGGACACTCCCTCTGGCAATTGAAGTAGGAATGCTTAAAGGTAAGGGAATATTTCTAATGTTATTTATGATTTTAGATGATTCCAACATGGCGGCTATCTGTATTGCGTAGTGTATTTTTCTGAGCAGAGTACTCAGATTATTGCAAAGTGTGCTTTCCCAGTAAAGTTATTTTGAAATCTGTCAATGCGGTTGCATTCAGGAGATGTTAATCTATAATTTTTTGAATAACAGTTTAATACTTTAACCACGTTTTATAATGAGTATTTTTTGTAAATTCACTGGCAGTTTTGGGGGAGACACATTTTCTCAACGACACGCGCCGATGTAAAATGCTGTTTTTGGATATAAATATGAACTTGATAGAACAAAAAATGCATGTATTGTCTAACATAATGTCCTAGGAGTGTCATCTGGTGAAGATTGTCAAAGGTTAGTGCATAATTTTAGCTGGTTTTCTATTTTTGGTGACACCTGTCCTTGAATTGAAAATGGATGTGTGTACTTTTTTGGCTATGTACTCTCCTAACATAATCTAACTTTATGCTTTCGCCGTAAAGCCTCTTTGAAATCGGACAATGTGGTTCGATTAAGATGTTTATCTTTCAAATGGTGTAAAATAGTTGATTGTTTGAGAAATTGAAATTATTAGATTTTTGCTGTTTTGAATTTCCAGCCTTGCTAGCAATCCCGTCAGTGGGATTCTATCCCCAAGAGGTCCCTAACAGGTTTTTAAACAAGATAAAATAAAAAAAGAGGATAATATTTTACAGCTGTATCATTCTAAATATAAACCATCAACTTAGTTTAATATAATTGTTTCAGCATGAAATATCCTTTATTGCAAACTATATTTTGTTATGTCAACATGTATTTGTTGTCAATGTTTTGGCGTTAAACTGGTGGCAGTTGTGAATAAAGTCAATAGTTGGAAGACTTGCAGAGGTAATTTATTTATGTATTTAACCTTTATTTTATCAGAGAGTCATACTGAGACCAAGGTCTCTGTAACAATATTTGTCGTCTGAAGAAGATGAATCATCGGACCAAAACGCAGCGTGGTAAGTGTTCATGCTTCTTTTAATAACTGAACACTAAGACAAAAATAACAAAGAGAATACTGAAACAGTTCCGTAAGGTGCAAACACTAAACAGAAATAAACTACCCACAAAAACCCTATGGGAAAAGGCTACCTAAGTATGGTTCCCAATCAGAGACAACGATAGACAGCTGTCCCTGATTGACAACCATACCTGGCCAAAACAAAGAAATACACAAAACATAGAAAATGGCACATAGAATGCCCACCCTAGTCACACCCTGGCCTAACCAAAATAGAGAACAAAACCCTCTCTATGGTCAGGGCGTGACAGTCTCTTTTACAGGTGAGCCCTGAATTACAGCAACTATAGAAAATACACGTATCAAAATATAAATACAAAATGCAAGCAGAAAGAAAGAAAAACATGGTCATAAAAAAGAAACCCATTCATCAGTAATAAGGTCCTCAATCATCTTTCTGAATTGCCCTACGGGCACCAAAACATCACATGTAATAACATTTTGAAGATTGTTCCACAAATAAGGCGCAAGAAAGCTAAAAGCTGATAACTCAGTAGAGACCAAAGGAACTTCCAGAGTTAGCCATCCCTGAGCCTGTTGTGGTAACTCATGTCTAAAGTTTAGTAATGATGTTAGGTACAGTGGGACTTTTTCTAAAATGGCTTTATACTGTATATGAAAACATAGCAATGTATCAACCTACAGTGAGGGAAAAAAGTATTTGATCCCCTGCTGATTTTGTACGTTTGCCACTGACAAAGAAATGATCAGTCTATAATTTTAATGGTAGGTTTATTTGAACAGTGAGAGACAGAATAACAACAACAAAATCCAGAAAAACGCATGTCAAAATGTTTTTAAATTGATTTGCATTTTAATGAGGGAAATAAGTATTTGACCCCTCTGCAAAACATGACTTAGTACTTGGTGGCAAAACCCTTGTTGGCAATCACAGAGGTCAGACGTTTCTTGTAGTTGGCCACCAGGTTTGCACACATCTCAGGAGGGATTTTGTTCCACTCCTCTTTGCAGATCTTCTCCAAGTCATTAAGGTTTCGAGGCTGACGTTTGGCAACTCGAACCTTCAGCTCCCTCCACAGATTTTCTATGGGATTAAGCTCTGGAGACTGGCTAGGCCACTCCAGGACCTTAATGTGCTTCTTCTTGAGCCACTCCTTTGTTGCCTTGGCCGTGTGTTTTGGGTCATTGTCATGCTGGAATACCCATCCACGACCCATTTTCAATGCCCTGGCTGAGGGAAGGAGGTTCTCACCCAAGATTTTACGGTACATGGTCCCGTCTATCGTCCCTTTGATGCGGTGAAGTTGTCCTGTCCCCTTAGCAGAAAAACAGCCCCAAAGCATAATGTTTCCACCTCCATGTTTGACGATGGGAATGGTGTTCTTGGGGTCATAGGCAGCATTCCTCCTCCTCCAAACACGGTGAGTTGAGTTGATGCCAAAGAGCTCCATTTTGGTCTCATCTGACCACAACACTTTCACCCAGTTGTCCTCTGAATCATTCAGATGTTCATTGGCAAACTTCAGACGGGCATGTATATGTGCTTTCTTGAGCAGGGGGACCTTGCGGGTGCTGCAGGATTTCAGTCCTTCACGTGTTAACAATTGTGTGTTAACAATTGTTTTCTTGGTGACTATGGTCCCAGCTGCCTTAAGATCATTGACAAGATCCTCCCGTGTAGTTCTGGGCTGATTCCTTACCGTTCTCATGATCATTGCAACTCCACGAGGTGAGATCTTGCATGGAGCCCCAGGCTGAGGGAGATTGACAGTTATTTTGTGTTTCTTCCATTTGCGAATAATCACACCCACTGTTGTCACCTTTTCCCTCACTGTATGTGACATCAAAGAGGGCGTACCAACTTTCTGGTTGAGAATGCAGTAATTAGTAAAACTGTCGCTTTAAACGGCAGCTGCGTTCATATAGATGATGTTGCAATAGTCTAGGACTGATAGGCTCGTTGACTGAATAATCTGCTTTCTACTATTTAGCATGAGGCAGGACCTATTTCTATAGAAGAGCCCATTTTTATTCTCAGCTTCTTACATTTACATTTTAGTCATTTAGCAGACACTCTTATCCAGAGCAACTTACAGAAGTGAATGCATACATTTCATCATTATTTAGGTCACAAGAGTCACCACCTTTGTGAAGAGGGAGTACTGTACATGGTTTGCCTTCCAAACCTTAGGGATAGTACCAGATATAATAGTCTGGTTACAAATATGGGTTAATGATTCAGGATCAGGGGGGCAGAGAGCTGCAGCAAAAATGGATCAAGCATATCTGCCCCAATGGATTTTTTTTTACATCAATATTAACCTGTTTAGGATAGGGGGCAGTATTGACACGGCTGGATAAAAAACATACCCGATTTAATCTGGTTACCACTCCTACCCAGTAACTAGAATATGCATATACTTATTACATATGGATAGAAAACACCCTACATTTTCTAAAACTGTTTGAATGGTGTCTGTGAGTATAACAGAACTCAAATGGCAGGTCAAAACCTGAGAGATTCCTTTACAGGAAGTGGCCTGTCTGACCATTTCTTGAACTTCTTTTCCATCTCTATCATTTACTAAGGATCTCTGCTCTAACGTGACACTTCCCACGTCGTCCATAGGCGCTCAGAGCCCGGGAAAAAACAGAATGTCGTCATTCCAGCCCCAGGCTGAAACACATTATCGCCTTTCTCAAGTGGCCGATCAAGGGACACTGGGCTTAGGCGTGTGACCCGACCGCCCCCGCCTTTGGGATTTTTTCCTCTGTTTGCCGAAAAGGAGATTCCCTGTCGGAATATTATCGCTTTTCTACGAGAAAAATTTCGTAAAAATTGATTTTAAACAGCGGTTGACATGCTTCGAAGTACGGTAATGGAATATTTAGAATTTTATTGTCACGAATTGCGCCATGCGCGCGACACTTCTTTACTATTTCGGATAGTGTCTGGAACGCACGAACAAAACGCCGCTATTCGGATACAACGATGGATTATTTTGGACCAAACCAACATTTGTTATTGAAGTAGCAGTCCTGGGTGTGCATTCTGACGAAGACAACAAAAGGTAATCAAACTTTTATAATAGTAAATATGATTATGGTGAGTGCTAAACTTGCCGGGTGTCTAAATAGCGAGCCCGTGATGCCTGGGCTATGTACTTAGAATATTGCAAAATGTGCTTTCACCAAAAAGCTATTTTAAAATCGGACATATCGAGTGCATAGATGATTCCCCGGAAGTTTGCGGGGGGTATGCTAGTTCTGAACGTCACATGCTAATGTAAAAAGCTGGTTTTTGATATAAATATGAACTTGATTGAACAAAACATGCATGTATTGTATAACATAATGTCCTAGGGTTGTCATCTGATGAAGATCATCAAAGGTGAGTGCTGCATTTAGCTGTCTTCTGGGTTTTGGTGACATTATATGCAGGCTTGAAAAATGGGTGTCTGATTATTTCTGGCTTGGTACTCTGCTGACATAATCTAATGTTTTGCTTTCGTTGTAAAGCCTTTTTGAAATCGGACAGTGTGGTTAGATTAACGAGAGTCTTGTCTTTAAATAGCTGTAAAATAGTCATATGTTTGAGAAATTGAAGTAATAGGATTTTTAAGGTTTTGAAAATCGCGCCACAGGCTGCCAGTGGCTGTTACGTAGGTGGGACGAATTCGTCCCGCCTAGCCCAGAGAGGGCAAGGCATTTAGCACATTACAAGTAGTAAATTGTTGAAATGAAAACAAAGATTTCTTAGAAGTTGACGGGTTAAACGTCATGACAGCTAGAGGCTGGCAGAGGGAAGAGCAGTTGATTGACTGAACAGGGTCAATTAAACCACCGTTTCTCTCAAATAAAAAGCCTGCCAAAATAAAATGACGATTAAAGCCTCACTTATCCCATTCTTCTCAGTTATGATGCCAGTCAGAGAGAACTTGCTTAGTCAGGGAAGAAGAGGAATTTGCAAGCATCAGTGCATTTACTGTCCAAAATTTAGAAAGATAATTCGTAGAGTCAGAGATAGAGCTTAAAAAGTAGCTTGACTTAGTTTTCTTAGTCAAGATAGTACATCTGTTTCTCAATTGTCTGAAAGATTGCCAGTCACTATAGAGCCAGTTTTCTTTGCTTTGGCCCAGGCCTGATTTCTCATCTGAATGAGCTCAGATAGATTTAACCCTTGGTTTTCTTTTGAGCTATCTTTGACTCTGAATTGAAAATAATGTCATTGTTGGTTAAATTATTTTTTAAATTATTAATTAGGCTATTTTCTCTTGAACCATGTGGTCTATCTACTAGAAAGTCATGGACAATATGGACACAGATATAATACAGATGTAGGATCTTCATTCTATCACCCGGTTGCAGGAAAACCGTCCTGCAATGCAGGAAATGTAAAACTTGTAGTGTATCTGAGGTTTAAAAAGGCTTCTGAAGTTTGTAATTTCCACATAGAAATTTCAGACTTGGTTTTCCCTTACAAAAATGTACTGTATCAACTCCTACATTTTTAAAAAATTAATTATAATCCACATAATAATTCACATTTCCTGTTGCTGCAGGATTATTTTCCTGCTGTAGCAAACTGGCTCAAATTAAAGTGGAACTGACAGCATTTTAGCAATGTTAAATCTTATTCATATCTGTTCATATACAGCCCCAGGAAGTATATTACACATTTTTTACATTTTCTGACAAGCAAGCGCTTAGATATTGGAGTTTTCATGTGTTCATCAATTCATATAATGTTTGGGAATTACGTATAGTAAAGCATTTGTGAAAATTCTATAGCAATATAGAGTGGGAAAGCGGTGTTTGAACAATTAAATGACACTGCAGTAACCCCCCCAAAAAACGGTATTGTTGTCACGTTCTGACCAGTATAAGGGGTTATTTGTTATTGCAGTTTGGTCAGGACGTGGCAGGGGGTGTTTGTTTTATGTGGTTCGGGGTTTGTTGGGCTATGTTCCTATGTAAGAGGGGTGTTTGTTTAAAGTGTTTCGGGGTTTGTTGGACTATGTTCTTGTTAGTTTATTTCTATGTTAGTTCTAGTCTTTCTATTTCTATGTTTAGTTAATGGGGTTGACCTTCAATTGGAAGCAGCTGCTCCTCGTTGCTTCTAATTGAAGGTCTTACTTAAGAGGGGTGTTTTTTCTATGGGATTTGTGGGTAGTTGTTTCCTGTTTTGTGTCTGTGCACCTGACAGGACTGTTGAGTGGTGTTTGTTGTTTTGTATATGTGATTTTTTTTTTTTTTTCCCCTTCTTTTGATTTAATAAAGAAGATGAGTATACACGTTCCCGCTGCATTTTGGTCTAATCCTTTCGACGCCCGTTACAATTATCCAGGACCGGACTCTACGCAGACCAGTGCGCCATAGCCAATCAGAGCTAGTAGGCCTATATGGACCAGCCATCATTCACTTTGAACTGGACTGTATGTTTACAGGCAGTAGCAACAGCGTGACTTTAGATCATTGGAACGCATTTGCCAAAAGCCACAAAATACACCTGAATGGATTTCTGCAAATATGTAAATACCAAAGGAGTCCTATTACATTTCGGAACTTCACTATTGATCAAACAACCATGAGAAGTTAGGCTCTCTCTCCCTCAGTTACTTATGCACGTCAACAACAACAAGATCAACAACTAATGCTAGCAAGAGCGAGATGAGCTAAAATCTAACGAGGGAGAGATACTTTTTCAGCTAGTTGGCAGTCAAAAGAAGCTAACCACATGACACCTGCATCTCCTACAATGACATGACATTCTCTCAGCAGCTAAAGTTAAGCTCCATGTTTTTAACTTACTTAAATAGATACGCTAGCCCAGGTGTGTCAAACTCAATCAGAGCACAGGCTATACTGAGAAACACAACACATGTGCGGGCCTGATATAGCCTATTTGTTTTTTGTTCTTCAACGTGCAATTGCGACCCAAACTGCATATTGTTTTATTAGAAAAAATATGGCCCTTTATGTCGACTTATGTACATAGAATTTTAACATATTATAACAAAATAAGAGACAAATCATATTTGTCCAGCATTTGCGGCTATCCTTGCAGATGTGCATAATATGCTGCTACCCTAATAAAAGTATTTAATAATGCCAAATAACAAAAACGTAGCTATAGGTTGTTGGAACATTTTTACTAAAAACATGTTTTCCATTTTCTTTTGCATGGATCACCAGTGCAGTTGAATGCAGCATTACTGTATTGTAGTTGAGTAGCTGTCCATTCTTTGTTTAAAATATTGAGTAATTGAAACAAACAGTGTATCCTGAATGGGTGGAGGCAGCAAACAATGTACCAGTCCAGCTGTGATTTACAACCTGATTGCAGTATTTGTTGGACTACCAAGAAATGTATCGGTGAATTATATTAATCATGCATTGAACTGCATCCATCTATTCTGCCAACAATGCCTTACTGTACATCATGGAATTTTGAGTCAAATAGATTATATTTTTAAAACCTTTAATAAATAAAAATGTTATTCAAGGATAAATTGCCAAAGTTACAATAGATTGCCATAGATTTTATGTTAATTACCAAAATTACTGAAGATTCCGGTAACTTTTGTAAATTACCAGTAGCTTTGCAACCCTATCACATCAAATCAAACTTTAATTATATAGCACATTTCAGACATAAATGCAAAGCAATGCACTTAACAGGAAAAAAAACGAAATAAAAACAATGAATATATATATTTACCACACAACAAACATAAGAGGATGGAAAAACAAAAGAATATCAAAAACTGAAAGACTGAAAAATGCACCCTGAGGAAAAGCCAAGCTAAATATGTGTGTTTTAGGATCTCTTTTAAATATGTCCACAATTTGACTCACTCTCTCTCTATTTTTCTCTCACACAGACATACACTCACAAACACACGCACGCACGCACGCACGCACGCACACACACACACACACACACACACACACACACACACACACACACACACACACACACACACACACACACACACACACACACACACGCACCGCTCCTCAAGGGCATCATTAACATGTTGAACGGGAAGCACATTGTTCACATTGTAAATGGGAACAAAGCTACCCCAGGAGGAGGACTCTGTAGCCCTCTGCTGTCATAACAGACCTCAGGAAAGACGATGATTAATGATGAGCATCATAGATTGTGACAGAGGGCAGGTGACTGCCACAACCTATCAAAGGTCATTGGACTGCCAATATGTTCTGTTAGTCTTCTGAATTCTTCTATCCATTCTCTTCCTTCTCTCACCATGGCTCGTCGTCCTGATTCAGTGTTTGTTCCTCCTATTGTCTCTAGCAATGTATTTATTGTGTTTGTATTTGATTAATGTTTTATTTAATTTATTATAGTGTCATTCATCTTCATGATGCCCATCCCAAATGGACACTGTATTTGCTGTATCCAAATAAAATGAACATACTTACATATGCATACACGTCCACACATACTGTACATACGTAACTACATACATACAACATGCATACATACACACACACATACAAACACACACACCCATTTGCATTCCTACTGAAATTAAAAATATTTTAATCGAACAAAAACCTTTCAGTTCTACAACTTATGTTGTCCCATCTTCCAAGCTTTTGATAGAAAATCTGCAACCAGGAACGCTTCTTCTCTGAAAAGCCATTCAAGTTTTCCTTCATCCCTTTTCCCAGCCTGGTCTCATAGACTACGTGTAACATAGTAAATGTAAATCCGGGACACGCAAATTAGTATGATATGTTACGTTTGGTATGGTTACAGGAGACAGATAATTAATAAATGCAAAAACTAAAGCAGGATGGTTGGTCTGCATTTAACAAGAACGTCTAGCAAAGCAAAAGTTACGATTTCAAATCTCATCACTGATAACTTTAGCATTTTAGCTAATTAGCAACTTTTTTTTAGCTAACCATGTCACTAACCCTAACCTTAACCCTTTTAGCTAACCCCAACCTTAACCGTTTAAACTAACTCCTAAACTTAACTTTTTTGTTTAGTTTAGTTTATTAATTCGACCATTTTAAAAAACAAGCACACATAAAACTTAAAAGCCATACATGCACATGAATAAAATCATTGAGGATAACACACAATAAGGTCTGGGACTTATTTCCATTGTGGTCCTCTAATAACTCTTTAACTTAACCCTGATACCTAACCCTAACCCCTAGCCAAGCTAACGTTAGCCACCTAGTCACCTAGATAGAATTCGGAACATAAAATACAAATTGTAGGTCATATAGTTCTGGTTTCTGCTGTTGCATTTTTTAAAACAAGGTTACTCTTAAATCATCATATAAAGTACAGTAAAATCAAAAGTGCAGTTCATTCTCCATCTTCCTTAAATTGCAGACTGCTCTTCTTCATCTATGGCATTAACCTGTTCAGGATAGGGGGCAGTATTTTCACAGCCGGATAAAAAACATACCCGATTTAATCTGGTTATTACTCCTGCATAGAAACTAGAATATGCTTATAATTGTATGATTTGGATAGAAAACACCCTAAAGTTTCTAAAACTGTTTGAATGGTGTCTGTGAGTATAACAGAACTCATATGGCAGGCCAAAACCTGAGAAGATTCTAAACAGGAAGTGCCCTCTCTGACCATTTCTTGGCCTTCTATAGCCTCTTTATCAAAAACAGAGGATCTCTGCTGTAACGTGACATTTTCTAAGACTCCCATAGGCTCTCAGAAGGCGCCAGAACGCTGAATGATGACTCTGCAGTCCCTGGCTGAAAAACAGTAGCGCATTTGGATAGTGGTCGATCTGAGAACAATGAAACGGGCGCGCGTGCACGTGAAGAGTCCATTTTACATTTTCAGTCTTTGAACGAAAACAACGTCGCCCGGTCGGAATACGAGAAAAATCGCATAAAAATTGATTTTAAATAGCGTTTGACATGCTTCGAAGTACGGTAATGGAATATTTAGAATTTTTTTGTCACGATATGCGCCGGCGCGTCACCCTTCGGATAGTGTCTTGAACGCAAGAACAAACGCGGCTATTTGGATATAACTAGGGATTATTTGGAACCAAACCAACATTTGTTGTTGAAGTAGAATTGTTGTTGAAGTAGAAGTCCTGGGAGTGCATTCTGACGAAGAACAGCAAAGGTAATCCAATTTTTCTTATAGTAAATCTGAGTTTGGTGAGTGCCAAACTTGGTGGGTGTCAAAATAGCTAGCCATGATGGCCGGGCTATCTACTCAGAATATTGCAAAAGTGCTTTCACCGAAAAGCTATTTTAAAATCGGACATAGCGATTGCATAAAGGAGTTCTGTATCTATAATTCTTAAAATAATTGTTATGTTTTTTGTGAACGTTTATCGTGAGTAATTTAGTAAATTCACCGGAAGTTTCGGTGGGTATGCTAGTTCTGAACGTCACATGCTAATGTAAAAAGCTGGTTTTTGATAGAAATATGAACTTGATTGAACAAAACATGCATGTATTGTATAACATAATGTCCTAGGAGTGTCATCTGATGAAGATCATCAAAGGTTAGTGCTGCATTTAGCTGTGGTTTTGGTTTTTGTGACATTATATGCTAGCTTGAAAAATGGGTGTGTGATTATTTCTGGCTGGGTATTCTCCTGACATAATCTAATGTTTTGCTTTCGTTGTAAAGCCTTTTTGAAATCGGACAATGTGGTTAGATAAAGGAGAGTCTTGTCTTTAAAATGGTGTAAAATAGTCATATGTTTGAAAAATTGAAGTTTTGGGATTTTTGAGGAATTTGTAATTTGCGCCACGCCCTATCATTGGATATTGGAGCGGTGTTCCGCTAGCGGAACATCTAGATGTAAGAGGTTAATAATCTTCATTAGAAGGCACTTCCAGGAATCCCAGGTCCACAACAAATGTTGTTTTTTCAATGAAGTTCATAATTTATGTCTAAATAACTCCATGTTGTTCCGTGTTGTTAGCGCGTTCGGTAGGCTACTCAAAATGTAGGGTGCGGGAGGGAAAAGTCACGACGAAAAGTAAAAAAAGAATCTATTTACGTTCGTTCAAACATGTCAAACGTTGTTTAGCATCAATCTTTAGGGCCATTTTTAACGTGAAACATCAGTAATATTTCAACTGGACCTTTCCTGTGTCTTGAAAAACGTTTTGAAAAAGGTCTCATCTCACATGAACGCGCATGAATGCGCAATAATGAAGTGACGACATCCCAGGGACATCAACTTCCCTTCCTTCTCATCCGGTCTCTGTTCATCATAGACGCTTCAAACAACTTTATAAAGACTGTTGACATCTAGTGGAAGCCATAGGAAGTGCAAAATGAATCCTTTGTCACTGTGTGTTTTATTGGCAATGACTTGAAAATAGTACCGCCACAAGATTTTCATTTCCTGCTTGTATTTTTTCTCAGGTTTTTGCCTGCCATATGAGTTCTGTTATACTTAGAGACACCATTCAAACAGTTTTAGAAACTTCCGAGTGTTTCCTATCCAAATCTACTAATAATATGCATATTCTATTTTCCGGGCCAGAGTAGTAACCTGTTTAAATTGAGTACGTTTTTCATCCGGCCGTGAAAATACTGCCCTATTTCATATATTTCGTCACACAGAGGGCCATAGATGATTAGAGACACCTGTGATAATCTGAAGTACCCAAAACGGCCACTATGTCTTGTGATAGATTACATAAAATCCTTGAAAGATAGCAAAATACTGGTTGTTTACTGGTAGATTTAGAAGGTTTCCAGTAGTACACCCTCCCTTTGCACCCCTAGTCTGAGATTACTTTGCACATATTTCCCAAAGCTCTCTCTCTCTCTCTGTTGATCCTGAGTGATAGGAGGTTGTCTCAATGTAAGCAAGGTATGAAATGATCGTTATTTTCAAATACAATCTTTTTTGGGGCTTACTGGTCATCAATTTGCAGTGTAAAAAATATAATTATTTTTTGGCCCCCCGACAATTTGCTCCGACAAAATCGGCCAACGGCTAGATCTAGTTGCCCAACCCCTGGCCTACAGGATTGTGTGTTTGGTGCCACCTGTGGATCACCCAGAGACACCAGCTTCTCTGATACAGCATTGACTGGTAGAGTGGATCTCTAATGGTACTTCTGAGGGAAAGGAGAGATGAGGGGAGAGGAAGGGCGAGGAAGGGAGAGGAGATGAGGGGAGTGGAGGAGAGGAGGTAGAGGGAAAAGGGTAGGAGATGATGATGAGGGGAGAGAAGAGAAGGGGTGAGAGGAGGGGAGAGGAGGGGGGAGAGTTGAGAGGAGGGAAGAAGAGAAGAGAGCAGAAAATAGAAGAGAGGAAAGGAGGCAAGGGGAGAGCCCTGAGTGGTTAATTATAACTGAAAGCAGTGCCCTTCTTTTTATCCCACGTGTCTTTTCATCCTTCCTTTCTCCAGAGAGACAGAGAGAGAAAGTACAGAGAGAGAAAGCACAGAGAGAGAAAGTACAGAGACAGAGAGTACAGAGAGTGCGTCCGCTGGTGCTAGGACAAAAACCTCTCCCTCTACGTCAGCAAGACCAATAAGCTGATCGTAGACTACAGGAAGTAGGGTGGAGGGAGGGTCAAGAGCTTCAAGTTCCTACGTGTCCACATCCAGAACAGTCATGAAGAAGGTATGGCAACCCCTCTTCTCCCTCAGGAGGCTGAAACGATTTGGCATGGCCCTTCAGATCCTTAGGAACCTTTACAACTGCACCATTGTGAGCATTAGGACTGGTTGTATCACAGTCTGGTATGGCAATTGCACGGCCCGCGACAGGAAGGCCCTGTGTTGCGGATGGCCCAACGAATCACTGGGGGCGAGCTCCCAGCCATCCAGGATGTACATGCCAGTCACTGTCTGAGAAAGGCCTAAATAATTGCCAAAGATTCCAGCCACCCGAGACATGGACTGTTCTCCATGCTCCTGTCCGGCAGGCGGCACCAGTGCATCAAGGCTCAGACAAAGAGTCCTAAACACCTGGCCATAAGATGTTAAATATCCAGGTTACACTTCAACACTCCATTTCCTCAGGGGGCAGTGGCAACCTTGTGCAGGTGCTGAGCCTGGTTGATAAGGACACAGGTGCTACCAATTAGAGGTCGACCGATTAATCGGAATGGCCGAATAATTAGGGTCGATTTCAAGTTTTCATAACAATCGGTAATCGGTATTTTTGGCCACCGATTTGCCGATTATTATTATATATTTTTTTACAGCTTTATTTAACTATGCAAGTCAGATTAAGAACACATTCTTATTTTCAATGACGGCCTAGGAACGGGGTTTAACTGCCTTGTTCAGGAGGGATTAGGGAGTTCGTTTTTGCAACGTTCTGGTTAATAGTCCAACACTCTAACCACCTGCCTTACATTGCACTCCACGAGGAGCCTGCATGGCAGGCTGACTACCTGTTACGCGAGGGTAGCAAGAAGCCAAGGTAAGTTGCTAGCTAGCATTAAACTTATCTTATAAAAAACGATCAATCTTAACATAAACACTAGTTAACTACACATGGTTGATGATATTACTAGTTTATCTAACGTGTCCTGCGTTGCATATAATCGATGCGGTGCCTGTTAATTTCTCATCGAATCACAGCCTACTTCGACAAACGGGTGATTTAACAAGCGCATTTGCGAAAAAAGCCCTGTCGTTGCACCAATGTACCTAACCATAAACATCAATACCTTTCTTTAAAATCAATACAGAGGTATATATTTTTAAACCTGCATATTTAGTAACTATTGCCTGGTAACATGAAATTGTGTCACTGCTCTTGCATTCATTGCCTGGCTCGTTGCAAACTAATTTGCCAGAATTTTACGTAATTATGACATACCATTGAAGTATACCATTGCAATGTAACAGGAA
This sequence comes from Salmo salar, assembly GCF_965601325.2. Taxonomy (NCBI): domain Eukaryota; kingdom Metazoa; phylum Chordata; class Actinopteri; order Salmoniformes; family Salmonidae; genus Salmo; species Salmo salar. Next base: position 23,088,364 of record NC_138296.1, on the reverse strand, counting down.
TATTTAGACTTAGACTTAGGGATGCCACCCGTTAGATAAAATATGGACCGATTCCGTATTTCACTGAAAGAAAAAAGCGTTTTGTTTTCGAGATTATAGTTTCCGGATTCGACCATATTAATGACCTTTCTGTGTGTTTATTATATTATAATTACATCTATGATTTGATAGAGCAGTCTGACTGAGCGGTGGTAGGCACCAGCAGGCTCGTAAGCATTCATTCAAACAGCACTTTACTGCGTTTTGCCAGCAGCTTTCGCAATGCATTGCGCTGTTTATGACTTTAAGCCTATCAACTCCCAAGATTAGGCTGGTGTAACCGATGTGAAATGGCTAGCTAGTTAGCGGGTGCGCGCTAATAGCATTTCAAACGTCACTCACTCTGAGACTTGGGAGTGGTTGTTCCCCTTGCTCTACATGGGTAACGCTGCTTCGAGGGTGGCTGTTGTCGATGTGTTCCTGGTTTCAGCCCAGGTAGGAGCGAGGAGAGGGACGGAAGCTATACTGTTACACTGGCAATACTAAAGTGCCTATAAGAACATCCAATAGTCAAAGGTATATGAAATACAAATCATATAGAGAGAAATAGTCCTATATTTCCTATAATAACTACAACCTAAAACTTCTTACCTGGGAATATTGAAGACTCATGTTAAAAGGAACCACCAGGTTTCATATGTTCCCATGTTCTGAGCAAGGCACTTAAACGTTAGCTTTCTTACATGGCACATATTGCACTTTTACTTTCTTCTCCAACACTTTGTTTTTGCATTATTTAAACCAAATTGAACATGTTTCATTATTTATTTGAGGCTAAATAGATTTTATTGATGTATTATACACTGCTCAAAAAAATAAAGGGAACACTGAAACAACACAATGTAACTCCAAGTCAATCACACTTCTGTGAAATCAAACTGTCCACTTAGGAAGCAACACTGATTGACAATAAATTTCACATGCTGTTGTGCAAATGGAATAGACAACAGGTGGAAATTATAGACAATTAGCAAGACACCCCCAATAAAGGAGTGGTTCTGCAGGTGGGGACCACAGACCACTTCTCAGTTCCTATGCTTCCTGGCTGATGTTTTGGTCACTTTTGAATGCTGGCGGTGCTTTCACTCTAGTGGTAGGAGACGGAGTCTACAACCCACACAAGTGGCTCAGGTAGTGCAGCTCATCCAGGATGGCGAGCTGTGGCAAGAAGGTTTGCTGTGTCTGTCAGCATAGTGTCCAGAGCATGGAGGCGCTACCAGGAGACAGGCCAGTACATCAGGAGATGTGGAGGAGGCCGTAGGAGGGCAACAACCCAGCAGCAGGACCGCTACCTCCGCCTTTGTGCAAGGAGGAGCAGGAGAAGCACTGCCAGAGCCCTGCAAAATGACCTCCAGCAGGCCACAAATGTGCATGTGTCTGCTCAAACGGTCAGAAACAGACTCCATGAGGGTGGTATGAGGGCCCGACGTCCACAGGTGGGGGTTGTGCTTACAGCCCAACACTGTGCAGGACGTTTGGCATTTGCCAGAGAACACCAAGATTGGCAAATTCGCCACTGGCGCCCTGTGCTCTTCACAGATGAAAGCAGGTTCACACTGAGCACGTGACAGACGTGACGGAGTTTGGAGACGCCGTGGAGAACGTTCTGCTGCCTGCAACATCCTCCAGCATGACCGGTTTGGCGGTGTGTCAGTCATGGTGTGAGGTGGCATTTCTTTGGGGGGCCGCACAGCCATGTGCTCGCCAGAGGTAGCCTGACTGCCATTAGGTACCGAGATGAGATCCTCAGACCCTTGTGAGACCATATGCTGGTGCGGTTGGCCCTGGGTTCCTCCTAATGCAAGACAATGCTAGACCTCATGTGGCTGGAGTGTGTCAGCAGTTCCTGCAAGAGGAAGGCATTGATGCTATGGACTGGCCCACCCGTTCCCCAGACCTGAATCCAATTGAGCACATCTGGGACATCATGTCTCGCTCCATCCACCAACGCCACGTTGCACCACAGACTGTCCAGGAGTTGGCGGATGCTTTAGACCAGGTCTGGGAGGAGATCCCTCAGGAGACCATCCGCCACGTCATCAGGAGCATGCCCAGGCGTTGTAGGGAGGTCATACAGGCACGTGGAGGCCACACACACTACTGAGCCTCATTTTGACTTGTTTTAAGGACATTACATCAAAGTTGGTTCAGCCTGTAGTGTGGTTTTCCACTTTAATTTTGAGTGTGACTCCAAATCCAGACCTCCATGGGTTGATAAATTGGATTTCCATTGATTATTTTTGTGTGATTTTGTTGTCAGCACATTCAACTATGTAAAGAAAAAAGTATTTAATAAGATTATTTCTTTCATTCAGATCTAGGATGTGTTGTTTAAGTGTTCCCTTTATTTTTTTGAGCAGTATATTAAGTTCAAATAAGTGTTCATTCTGTATTGTTGTAATTGTCATTATTACAAATAAATTAAAAAATCGTCTGATTAATCGGTACAGTTTTTTTTGGGGGGGTCTTCCAATAATCGGTATTGGCATCGGCGCTGAGAAAAATCATAATCGGTCGACCTCTACTACCAATTAAGGTGATGGTCAGTCAGTGTCCCAACTTGCGGAGGCTTGAGGCTGATGGTTTGTTTGGTGGCCATGAGGCTGCTGGTTTGTTTGTTGGCCATGAGGCTTTCATTTAGCTTTGAGTCTTTAGTTTGGGCATGCCTGTGGTTTTATGTTTTGTATGTTTATTTTCATCACCATCTGAACAAATAAGGTCAAGACGGAGCTGGCCCTGAACTCGGTAAGCTGCTGTCTCCTGGGCACATCCAACACAGTCCTCAAACGCTGATTTCTCACATAAATGCACACATTCATTCAGGTTACAGACCACGTAACTAGGCCTAGGACCCATAGACAACGCGAGTGTAACAATATCCGTAGGCTAGTTATTGGGTTCATAACAATTGGTTCAATTATTTCTTGAATGAGCAGAAATTACACACTGCTTATGTACAGCTTGATTAAAGCACAAGAAGCAAACATATATTAACATATACAGTAATTTTAAATAAATTGTGTAACTGCAAAACTCAAGTGATTGATTGACAGTAGCTATTGAATGATACATACAATACGTGTGAAGTGTGTGTGTGCTTTCGTGCGTTTCTCTCCTACATCTAGTTCAGAGTACCATTCTACCAAATTACAACAGTCTTTTTCAGACTGTCATTAAGATATTAGAGAGGTTATTAAACAGCAGTGCAGTTACATTGCAAGTCTCCCCATATTCCTTGGCCTTATGGTCTTTTTCTAAAATCCCCATAGTTCTCAGATGCATGATTTACAGGTTGTCCATCATATCTGCAGTAGAAACAACACAGACTGGCCACTCTCAGAACCTAGATTATGAACAACACAGTGTTAGACTGGCCACTCTCAGAACCTAGATTATGAACAACACAGTGTTAGACTGGCTACTCTCTCAGAACCAGAGAACCCGTGGCGGCACCCCGCCGAACAGACACACACTAATCAGTCCTAGTCCTTACGATGTGGTCAGTGTAATTAGAGTAGTAGTCTCTTACCTTGGGGTGGTCAGGTTTGTGCCGTCCACCCATTTTCAGGTCCTCTCAGTAACTGACAGTCAGTCCAATCCAGACGTGTGTTAGTCCTTAGCTATAGCTACCTAGCTAGGCTAACAAGCTAATTAGCAACAACAACAAAAATCGAACAGACCGTTGTGAAGTAGTCAAGCGGTGATAAATGTGCACCAATGTCAAACAAATTGGTATGAGTATGATGTCATAGAAGAACAACTAGCTACTGCATTTTATTTGGTATCTACAAGTGGTCATTTCATTAGCTACATTGGTTATCAAGATGGTTTGTATTGATTGTAGAAGTGTGACACTCAACCCTTTTGCATGAAAACCATTATCTGTTAAACATAGTAGATATTACAGTACATTCCTAACAGTGTAATTTACATGTTTTTTTTTTGTACGTTCCAGTTTTGTAGAGCCACAGTCCTCATTTGGGGTAAACTATGCCAAGATCGCCAGACATCCCAGACTGAGGACAGCCCCGCTGGTGCACCTACCTGAACTGCCAGGAGATGGCCACTGACCTTGAGAGGAAGTGCTGCGGGTCAGAGCCCGGACAGATGTGTGAGCAGGATGGCACACACAGAACTTTTTTGCCTGGAGGAGGGGATTTTGTGCCTTGTCCGGTCTACCAGAAATTAAATTTTGCCATAGGCCAACCTGCACAGATCACAAGGAGTACAGACATGCATCATAAAGACAATATGTTGTTTGGCAGTATGGAGCCCTGGGACAAGAGCCAAGTGGTAATCTCTAGGCTGTAGAGATAGAGCTCTGATGTCCTCACTCCAGAAGACAGCATAGTAAATCCACTCCCAGCGCTGTCACAAGAAAGCTTATAACAACATGTTCTAACTTTTACTGTCCAGCTGTACCACCAGAGATATCTCCAAGTTCAACTTGCTAAATACTTCAATCCAAATACATTCATGAACCTTATAACACACAACTGCTGCCATTTCACCACTCCACTATTCTATTTATCATTACCAAGTATGTTTACATAACAGTTGAACACTCTCCATGACTACACTGTACTTTATTATTTTTAGCAATTTTTTTGATGGTCTGGGTGATTTAGTACTTTACCAGTTCAGTACTTTATCAGAATGTTTTCCTTACTCTGTGCTTTTGTTATTTTGAGGTTACAGAGACTACCTTGTATTCTTGTTTATCTCCCTAATAAACGTCTAGTTAACCGGACCGACTTGTTTTGTACTGTATTTACACCAGGGTAGTCCATCTTTTTGGATATCTACCCTCCTGTAGGTCTGCGAATTTGAAGTTAAAAACGCCAGGAGCATAGATATCCAGGAAAAAGAGAACAATTTAGTAAATAATACTAAAACCATTCCAAAAGTGCAATAATAATTTCTATTTGCTCGGTAAAGAATACACAAATATTGTTTCTCACACAAATGTATTGTTTCCCACACAAACTTCCCTTACTTACAAATTATAATTTTGGTTGTAGGCACCCCTCTTTCAACAACATTTCTGAGTTCTCTGTAGGTTTTCACGCTTCCCGGGAGCCACCAAGTCTGACAATAGGGAAAGTCCTTCCACACTCAAAGGTGTGCTAACTGCTTCCTGTTTAGCGACATCTCCTTGAAGTCATAGAAGCTCAACCGTAGTTGGTGATGTCACTTCAGGGAGTCTTGGTTCATTTGATCTCAGGATCATTCTCCTTGGTAGCCCCAGTTGAGTGCCAAGTCTTCTCAACACTGTTCTCTGAAGTTCTGGGATGTAGGTGTAGTCCTTTGCCATTTTCAATGTGAAGAAACCTTATTGTATAGTCTGAATGATAGAATAATATTTGTATTTTGTCTGTAGAATTTAATTACTATCAGTGCAGACAATATTGACAATATAACGGCGATGACATGTATTATGTCATAATATAAAAATATAACAGTGCTAACATGACTCATTATATATTATAATGAGTTGTATTAATGACATTTTCTTGGTTGCACATCATACAAATCTTTTTCACAACCAAGAGGATGACTAACACTTGCATAACCCTTACAAAAAAAACCATCAAATTTGCATTTGCACTTGTCAAATCGAATTTTCACATGTGAAATAGTTGTTTTCACATATTGAGCTTAAAAATTTGAGTTCACATGATAACAGCACTTTTTTATGTGAGAAGAAAAACTTGTTTTCACCTCAAATTGTATATGCATTCTCATGTGAAAAACTTTCATGTGAAATCTCACATTTACATGTGGAATTGCAAGTTCACATGTGAAAACCATTCACATGTCTAAATAGAATTTTCAGTCACAATTTATTGCAAGATCACATGTTGTGGTGAAATGGGGTTATTCTCCTCACATGTGAAGAGTTGGCATTAACATGTTGCAGTAGCAATGTTTCCACATATGGAATTGTAAATTCTGTAATGCCTGAATATAAAAGTTCAAGTGTGTTAAAAATTAAGATTTCCAATTTCTGAGCCTTCCATTCAGAATGTTACTGCTGCAGGCACCCACCTCTCTTCTTCATACATTGGTCAGTGGCCATTGGAAGAAACCCATTGAAAAGAACAGAGAAGCTAGCATTCCGTGTCTCCTTACTTATATTACTTAACATGTTAAAAGTAGCACCGTTAGAGTTCTAATTGGCGCTGTTAACTCACGTTTTAGTGCACTATTTTTTTTATCACATTGTCTGAAAGCGTTAAAAATACACTGAACACATAAAATACATAATCTCTTCAGCTAAAAACGCAATGTCAAAACAAGTTAACTTTGAGGTAATTCACTTGATTTTGCTAACCGTTACAGGCAATATTCTTGAAAACAAAAATGCTCGCCTAACCGGCTACGAAAATCACTTAGTATCAAATTGGAGTGAAAATAATGTGTCCTGAAAAAACTGCAAGTGGGGTTTCTCGTTTCCTCTTCAGTCTCTGCTGCTACCTTTAGTTAACCCCAGAGAGGTTAACCAGAGTCAACAAGTTTGGGAGTAAAGACCCCCAAGTGGCAACTACTCCTAGTGGTGAAAGTAAGAACTGCACTTGAAGGCAGAAAATGAATGCAGTCAAATAGGAGAATAATAATTCTGTCAAATGTTTTTTATTTTTTATTCTTTATTTATGGTTGCCTTGCAAAAGTATTACTTTTTTTCATATTTTATTGTGTTACAAATTGGGATTCAAATTTATTTAATTGTATTGTTTTGTTAACAATATTTACAAACTACTCTGAAAGTAAAATACATTTTTTCAATTTTTTTAAAGTTGAATAGAAATTAAATAACTAAAATATAGTCATTGCATACATATTCAGCCCCTTTGTTAAGGCAAGCCTACATTTTGGCTTAAGAAATCGCATAAGTAAAATGGGCTCACTCTGTGTGAAATAATAGGGGTTAACATGATTTTTGAATGACTAACCTTTCCTTTGTCTCCCATACATTCAACATCTGTAAGGTGTTTGTATTTATTATGGATCCCCATTTCCTGGGGTCCAGCAAAATTAAGGCAGTTTATACAATTTGAAAAACATTACAATACATTCACAGATTTCATAACACACTGTGTGCCCTCAGACCCCTACTAGACCACTACCACATATCTACAGTACTAAATCCATGTGTATGTATAGTGTGTATGTTATCGTGTGTGTGCATGTGTGTGCCAATGTTTGTGTTGCTTCACAGTCTCCGCTGTTCCATAAATTTTTTTTTTTTTAAATCTAATTTTACAGCTTGCATCAGTTACTTGATGTGGAATAGAGTTCCATATAGTCATGGCTCTGTGTAGTGCTGTGTGACTCCCATAGTCTGTTCTGGACTTGGGGACTGTGAAGAGACCTCTTGTGGCATGTCTTGTGGGGTATGCATGGGTGTCCGAGCTGTGTGCCAGTAGTTTAGACAGACAGCTCGGTGCATTCAACATGTCAATACCTTTCATAAATAAAAGCAGCGATGAAGTCAATCTCTCCTCCACTTTCAGCCAGGAGAGATTGAAATGCATATTATTAATATTAGCTCTCTGTGTACATCCAAGGGCCAGCCGTGCTGCCCTGTTCTGAGCCAATTGCAATTTTCCTAAATCCTTTTTTGTGGCACCTGACCACACAACTGAACAGTAGTCAAGGTGCGACAAAACTAGGGCCTGTAGGACCTGCCTTGTTGATAGTGTTGGCAGAGCATCACTTTATTAGAGACAGACTTCTCCCATCTTAGCTACTACTGCATCAATATGTTTTGACCATGACAGTTCACAATCTAGGGTTACTCCAAACAGTTTAGTCATCTCAACTTGCTCAATTTCCACATTATTTATTACAAGATTTAGTTGAGGTTTAGGGTTTAGTGAGTATTTTGTTCCAAATACAGTGCTTTTAGTTTTAGAAATATTTAGGGCAAACGTGTTCCTTGCCACCCACTCTGAAACTAACTGCAGCTCTTTGTTGAGTGTTGCAGTCATTTCAGTCGCTGTAGTAGCGGCCGTGTATAAATCAAATCAAAGTTTATTTGTCATGTGCGCCGAATACAAAAGTGAAATGCTTACTTACAGGCTCTAACCAATAGTGCAAAAAAGGTATTAGGAGAACAATAGGTAAGTAAAGAAATAAAACAACAGTAAAAAGACAGTGAAAAATAACAGCGGCAAGGCTATATACAGTAGCGAGGCTATATACAGACAGCGGTTTGTCAGGCTGATTGAGGTAGTATGTACATGTAGATATGGTTAAAGTGACTATGCATATATGATGAACAGAGAGTAGCAGTAGCGTAAAAGAGGGGTTGGCGGGTGGCGGGACACAATGCAGATAGCCCGGTTAGCCAATGTGCTGGAGCACTGGTTGGTCAGGCCAATTCAGGTAGTATGTACATGAATGTATAGTTAAAGTGACTATGCATATATGATAAACAGAGAATAGCAGCAGTGTAAAAGAGGGGTTGGGGGGGGCACACAATGCAAATAGTCTGGGTAGCCATTTGATTACCTGTTCAGGAGTCTTATGGCTTGGGGGCAAAAACTGTTGAGAAGCCTTTTTTGTCCTCGACTTGGCACTCCGGTACCGCTTGCCATGCGATAGTAGAGAGAACAGTCTATGACTGGGGTGGCTGGGGTCTTTAACAATTTTTAGGGCCTTCCTCTGACACTGCCTGGTGTAGAGGTCCTGGATGGCAGGCAATTGCCTTACCAGGCAGTGATGCAACCAGTCAAGATGCTCTCGATGTTGCAGCTGTAGAACCTTTTGAGGATCTCAGGACCCATGCCAAATCTTTTTAGTTTCCTGAGGGGGAATAGGCTTTGTCGTGCCCTCTTCACGACTGTCTTGGTGTGTTTGGACCATTCTAGTTTGTACCTGTTCTGGACATCAAGGAACTTGAAGCTCTCAACCTGCTCCACTACAGCCCCCTCGATGAGATGGGGGCGTGCTCGGTCTTCCTTTTCCTGTAGTCCACAATCATCTCCTTAGTCTTGGTTACATTGAGGGATAGGTTGTTATTCTGGCACCACCCAGCCAGGTCTCTGACCTCCTCCCTATAGGCTGTCTCATCGTGTAGTGTTGAGTCATCCATATACATAGACACTCTGGCTTTACTCAAAGTCGGTGGCATGTCGATAGTAAAAATTGAAAAAGCAAGGGGCCTAAACAGCTAACTGGGGAATTCCTGATTCTTACTGGATTATAATTGAGAGGCTTCCATTAAAGAACACCCTCTGTGTTCTGTTAGACAGGTAACTCTTTATCCACATTATAGCAGTGGGTGTAAAGCCATATCACATACGTTTTTCCAGCAGCAGACTATGATCGAAAATGTCAAAATCTCTACTGAAGTCTAACAAGACAGCCCCCACAATCATTTTATCATCAATTTCTCTCAGCCAATCATCAGCCATTTGTGTAAGTGCTGTGCATGTTGAGTGTCCTTCCCTATAAGGTCCCTCAGTCAGGTATTGATATTACAAGCTAGATGCAACTACAACGACCAGGGACCTTTTCAAAAGCCTCATAAAAAGGGCAGTGATTGGTACTGTAGATGGTTAACAATAACAAATCAGACATTGAATATCTCTTTAAGCATGATCAAGTTAATTATTATGCTTTGCATTATGTATTAAACCACCCAGACACATCAAAGATAGTCGTCCTTCTGAACTGAACACGGAAAATTAATTCACTTTTTGTCATAAACGCAAAGCCTTACAGTATGTTTAGGGCAAATCCAACACAACACATAACTGAGTAACTGCCTCCTTATTTTCAAGCATGGTGGTGGCTGCATCATGGTATGGGTATGCTTGACATCGGGAGACGGGATGGAGCAAAGCACAGGCAAAATCCTAGAGGAAAACCTGCATCAGTCTGCTTTACACCAGACACTGGGAGATGAACTCACCTTTCAGTAGGACAATAACCTACAACATAAGACCAAATCTACACTGGAGTTGATTACCAAGAAGACAGGAAATGTTTGTGTGTGGCCAAATTACAGTTTAGACCTAAATCTGCTTGAAAATATTTGGAAAGACTTGAAAATAGCTGTCTAGCCATGATCCCACCATCTTGACAGAGCTTGAAGAATTACGAAAAGAATAATGGGCTAATATAATGGGTAATATGTATAGCGCTCTTAGACACTTACCCAAGAAGAATCACAGCTGTAATCTTCTGCCAAACACGTATTGACTCAGGGAGCTGAATACTTATCAAATAACTAAAATCTAGTCGTTGTATTTATATCAGTCTTTAAAAAGGTACATTTTTTCTTCTACTTTGAAATTACCGAGTATTTTGTGTAGATTGTTGATTAAAATGTTATCCATTTTAATCCCACTTTGTAACAATACAATGTGAAGAAATCCCTGGGGTATGAATACTTTTGCAAGCCATTGTAAGACAAAAGAAACATGACACAGTGTGTGACTGATGAATCAGAGCAGGAAATGAAGAAATGTATTCAAATGCTGGAAGTCAATTTTAGAATTGAACAAATAACTATGCAAATGGAAATCATTGGTCGATAACCAGAGTAAGAGGTTACAAAAATAGGATTTTGATTCCTATGCAATGTTCTACAAATAGTTAATTTTGTCTTTCTATTATTTTTGGTTGAAGTTTGGTTGAACAGCAAAGCAATCTGAATGGAGTAAGCACATTAAAACCACTTAGAATTAATTTGTTGCCATCCTTGGGCCATGTACTACCCATAAAGCATATTTAGAACTGTATTAGTATTCAGAAACATCAAAAAGCAACATACCATCAAAAATCCTAAAATACAGTTATATGATATTTTGGCCACATCGCTCAGCCCTAGATACACATGGCGTTTGGGCTTGGCCGGGCCATCTTGGCCACAGTCTTGGGCTATCACAGAGGCAGCAGGAGGGGAGGGAGGGTGCAGTGGGGGAAGCAGAGGGGTGTGGTGGGATCGGAGCTGTTGGAGTAGTTGCTGTTTCGGTTCCTGCTGTCCCGGTCATGGCTGCTCTGCTGCCACTGCTGCTGCTGTGGTTGTGTAAGTGGTGGTTAGGGTGTCTGCGGTGATCTCTGGAGCCCAGGCTGTCCCGTCTGTAGCCCCTCTCCCCTCACCCTCACTCCGAGTGGTGCGAATAATTTGAGAAGGAGTTGGCCTCCTGGTAAGATGACCTTCTAGAGCCGATCCTACTGTCACCATACCTCACTCCTGAGTCCCTGTCCCGCTCTGTCCTAGTCCTTCTCTCTGTACCGGTCTGCCAGAGGGGGCTGCTCGTCCTGGAGTGAAGGGGGTGGCATCACATATGTGGGGTAGACCTGGGGCTCATTAGGATATAAGGGGGCAGTAGGGGGGTACGTGGGCAACCCATGTGATAGCTGTCTTGAGGAGGTACATGGGGGTCCTCTGGGTAACAGGGAGCTTTACATGCCCCGGCTGAGGAAGATACGGCAGAGGAGAAGCAGGAGGGCAACATGTCCTGGGGAGGGTAACCACTGCTGGTCAACAACCCAGCGCTATATCCAACATGTCTGATAGAAACACAATGACAGAGAGAAGGTTTTGATAATACAAAAGTCGCCACATTGATTGCAATCCTAATGAATAGAAAAATATATATAATTTTTATAATAACAATGCGTGTATAAATGCTCAGCTCTAACTGAGCTGTTATGCCATAACCTCATGTTATTTATTACATTTTTTTCTTTTAAAATAATCTTCCAAAGACAAAATTCACCCCAGCCGGGTCACCCCCAAGACTGATCTGGCAACAGCGTACTAGCCCGAGTCCTGTGAGAATGAGGAGTTTAGGGTATTCCTCCTCCCTCGGAGGAAGCAGAGGAGACTGGGGTATAGGGATATTGAGTAGAATAATTGTTCATGTCTCCATAAAACACCTCTATGCTTCAATATCAATCACAAGTTTTTTCCCTACACTCACAAAATCAAAGTTAGCTAGCTTGCAACAACTAACTCCTAAACTCTTGCTTAACACAAAGTAGCTAGCTAGCTAGCTAAAATATGTTTATTCATCTCTGGCACTTAATTCAGCTGACTAACATTAGCTAGCTAGTAAATAATTGAAATGTACAACCACCACACTAACGTAAGACCTACTGTGTAAATTGTTCCTAGACCATGGTTCTTTTGAAGTCCTTCGATGTCGACTTTGTTGAAAGTCTTGTTGAAGTCTTCTCGTTGAAATCACAGCTAATGTTGCGGACAGGCAGTGAGTGGATCTCTCTAGCTAACTGACACTGAAATTCAAATATTCCCGCCCCAATGTAAGTGGTACTAGCTAGTTGGTTGGGTGTGTATTGACGTGACACTATGACGTCTCCTCTTTCCAAGTGCAAGTATCATGCAGTTTAGACACCAGAAAATGTCAGTTTAAGTTAATGCACAATAATTGGGAGTGTACGATCCCAGAAATCCTTGTTAATGAGTAACAAGGTGTAAAAACTGCCAGCTGGAGCCATCTGTCACAGGATCCAACGAAAGTGGCGCCCCTCCTCGGTCGGGCGGCGCTCGGCGGTCGTCGTCGCCGGCCTATTAGCTGCCACCGATCGTTGTTTCTGTGTCGTTTAGTTTTGTCTGTCTGTTCCGCACCTGTTTTGTGTATTTCATTAGTGGGGACTTATTTAATGTGTGTTTTCAGTTGGGATTTTGTGCGGGATTGTTTATTGTCTACGTTGTGTGATCAATAGTGTATTTTTGTGAACGGATTTACCGGGCTGCGCTCCTTGCCTTAGAAGGTGTATTTTTGTTCGTGCTGTACGGGCGCAGTTTACCAGTTACTGGAACTTTGTATAGCACCCTGTGCTTTTCGGCGTGTGAGTAGGATCATTAAAGACACTCACCTCCAGCACCTCTGTCTCCTGCACTTGATTCCACCCATCCACCAGTCCAAGTCAAACGTGACAGAATCCCGCACCGAAAAACTGATGGAGTCAGCAGGAGCGGAAGCGCCATCCGTGGCTGAGCAGGTCTCCCAGCATGCCGGCCTCCTCCACCGCCTAGGCTCGGCTATGGACCAGGTGTTGGCCCGGTTGGAGAGATGGGAGAGAAGTGCCTCCCCAGCCGGACCAGCTCCGGTCCCTCACCCTGCGCCCCTACCCACATCCACGGAGGCGGGTGCCAGCGGGATCCGGATTTCCCCTCCCAGGGAGTTCGATGGGACGGCCGCTGGGTGCAAGGGGTTCCTCCTCCAACTGGAACTGTACCTGGCGACCGTCCGCCCCCCTCCCTCCGACGAAGAGAGGGTGAGCGTCCTCATCTCGTGTCTCACGGGTCGAGCCCTGGAATGGGCCAATGCGGTCTGGGATGGTCCAGACTCGGCCCGGGGTGACTACCCTGAGTTCACCCGCCGCTTCCGGGCGGTTTTCGATCATCCCCCGGAGGGCAGGGCGGCGGGTGAGCTACTATTCCATTTGAGACAGGAGACGAGGACCGCTCAGGACTTCGCGTTGGAATTCCGGACTCTCGCCGCTGGATCGGGGTGGAACGAGCGGGCCCTGATAGACCACTATAGGTGCAGCCTTCGCGAGGACGTCCGCCGGGAGCTGGCATGTAGGGACAACACCTCCACTCTGGACCAACTGGTGGATTTGTCCATTAGATTGGACAACCTGCTGGCTGCCCGGGGACGTTCCAGTCGGGGCCTGTTCGTTCCGCCTACCAGTCCTCCCGCTCCACAGCCCATGGAGATAGGGGGGGCTGCACCGAGGAGGACCGGAGGGGGGGGATCTCTCCTGCACCCGATGTGGACGCAGAGGACACACTGTGGACCGGTGTTGGAGAGGTCCCTCCGGGAGTTCGGAGGGCAGGCAGAGCACTGCTTCGGCCCCCCAGGTGAGTCCGCACCAGCCACACCCAGAGCCCCCTGTCGACCACTTGTACACCTCCGTTTGTTTTCCTAATTTTTCCCCTCACTTCCAGTATAAGGCGCTAGTCGATTCAGGTGCAGCTGGGAGTTTTATGGACCGTGGGTTAGCGAAGAGGTTAGGGATTCCCCTGGTTCAGCTGGACCACCCCTTCCTCGTACACGCCCTAGATAGTCGACCGCTAGGGTCAGGCCAAGTGGGGGAGGTCACAGTGCCGCTGGTTATGCAGACGTGGGGGGGTCATGTGGAGCGTATCAGCCTGTTCATCATTGACTCCCCAGCGTTCCCAGTGGTACTGGGAATCCCCTGGCTAGCCACACACAACCCCCAGATTTCGTGGGGGCAGAGGGCTCTAACGGGGTGGTCGAGGGAGTGCTCAGGTAGGTGCATAGGAGTTTCCATCGGTGCGACCACGGTGGAGAGTCCAGACCAAGTCTCCACCGTGCACATTCCCTCAGAGTATGCCGATTTGGCTATCGCTTTCAGTAAGACAAAGGCGACTCTATTACCACCCCATCGACGAGGGGATTGTGCGATAAACCTCCAGGCTGACGCGGTTCTTCCTAGGAGTCACGTGTATCCTCTGTCTCAAGAGGAGACAGTGGCTATGGATACATACGTCGCTGAGTCCTTGAGACAGGGATACATTCGGCCATCTAAATCCCCCGTCTCCTCGAGCTTCTTTTTCGTGAAGAAGAAGGAGGGAGGTCTGCGCCCGTGCATTGACTATAGAGGTCTAAATGCTATCACAGTGGGTTTCAGTTACCCGCTACCTCTCATTGCTACGGCAGTAGAGTCATTTCACGGGGCGCGCTTCTTCACGAAATTGGATCTCAGGAGTGCGTATAACTTGGTGCGTATCCGAGATGGAGACGAGTGGAAAACCGCATTTAGTACCACATCTGGCCATTATGAGTACCTCGTCATGCCGTATGGGTTAAAGAATGCTCCCGCCGTCTTCCAATCCTTTGTGGACGAGATCCTTAGGGACATGCTCGGACAGGGTGTGGTGGTGTACATCGATGACATCCTGATCTGCTCCGCCACACGCGCCGAGCATGTGTCCCTGGTGCGTAAAGTGCTTGGGCGGCTGCTGGAGCATAACCTATACGTCAAGGCTGAGAAATGTGAGTTCTTCAAAAGAGCCGTCTCATTTCTAGGATATCGCATTTCCACCTCGGGGGTGGAGGTGGAGTGTGACCGCGTGACGGCTGTGCGTAATTGGCCAACCCCAGCCACTGTGAAGGAGGTGCAGCGGTTCTTGGGGTTCGCTAATTATTATCGGAGGTTTATCCGGGGTTTTGGCCAGGTAGCAGCTCCCATTACCTCACTGATGAAGGGGGGGCCGGTGCGGCTACGATGGTCAGCAGAGGCGGACAGAGCCTTCCATCGTCTGAAGGTTCTGTTTACCAATGCACCTGTCCTGGCGCATCCGGACCCCTCTCTGCCATTCATAGTGGAGGTGGACGCGTCCGAGGCTGGGGTAGGAGCTGTGCTGTCGCAGCGTTCGGGCGTTCCTCCGAAGCTCCGCCCATGCGCGTTCTTTTCGAAGAAGCTGAGCCCGGCAGAGCGCAATTATGATGTGGGGGACCGGGAGCTGTTAACCGTGGTCAGGGCTTTGACGGTGTGGAGACATTGGCTTGAGGGGGCACGTCACCCTTTTCTCATCTGGACCGACCACCGTAACCTGGAGTATATTCGGGCAGCGAGGAGGCTTAATCCCCGTCAGGCGAGGTGGGCCATGTTTTTTACGAGGTTTAACTTCACTCTCTCGTACATTCCAGGTTCCCGGAACCGGAAGGCTGACGCACTGTCGCGTCTCTACGACACTGAGGAGCGGACCATCGATCCTACTCCCATACTTCCCGCCTCCTGTCTGGTGGCACCGGTGGTATGGGAGGTGGATGCGGACATCGAGCGGGCGGGTCGATCAGAACCTACTCCGCCGCAGTGTCCCGTGGGCCTGAAATACGTTCCGCTTGGTGTTCGCGATCGCCTGATCCGATGGTCCCATACTCTACCCTCCTCGGGTCATCCTGGGGTGGAACGGACAGTGCGGGGCCTGAAGGGGTGGTACTGGTGGCCCACCTTGGCTGAGGATGTCCGGCGTTATGTCTCGTCCTGTTCAGTATGCGCTCAGTGTAAGGCTCCTAGGCACCTACCTCGAGGGAAATTACAGCCCCTCCCTGTTCCACAGCGGCCCTGGACTCACCTCTCGGTGGATTTCCTTACGGATCTCCCGCCGTCTCAGGGGAACACGGCGATCCTGGTCGTTGTGGACAGGTTCTCTAAGTCCTGCCGTCTGCTCCCTTTGCCCGGTCTTCCTACGGCCCTGCAGACCGCGGAGGCCCTGTTCACTCACGTCTTCCGGCACTATGGGGTGCCCGAGGACATCGTATCTGATCGAGGTCCCCAGTTTACGTCCAGGGTATGGAAATCGTTTATGGAGAGGCTGGGGGTCTCGGTCAGCCTGACCTCGGGGTTCCACCCCGAGAGTAATGGGCAGGTAGAGCGCATCAACCAGGATGTGGGCAGGTTCCTGCGGTCGTATTGCCAGGACCGGCCAGGGGAGTGGGCGCAGTTCGTGCCATGGGCCGAGATGGCCCAGAACTCTCAGCGCCACTCCTCCACTAATCTGTCACCCTTCCAGGTGGTGCTGGGGTATCAGCCGGTCCTGGTGCCATGGCAACAGAGCCAGACGGAGGCTCCTGCGGTGGAGGCATGGGTCAAGCGCTCTCAGGAGACCTGGAACGCGGCCCAGGAATGTTTAAGGAGGGCGAGCGAACGGCACAAGGAGAGCGCTGACCGCCACCGCAGTGACGCCCCCGTGTTTAACCCGGGGGATAGAGTCTGGCTCTCGACCCGGAACCTGCCTCTCCGCCTGCCCTGCCGGAAGCTGGGTCCGCGGTTTGTGAGGCCGTTTAAAGTCCTGAGGAGGATAAACGAGGTGTGTTACAGGTTACAACTTCCTTCGTATTACCGTATTAACCCCTCGTTTCATGTGTCTCTCCTCAGGCCGGTGGTAGCTGGTCCGCTGCAGGACAGTGAGGTGCTGGAGGCCCCCCCGCCCCCCCTGGACATCGGGGGGAGCCCGGCGTACACAGTCCGAGCCATCCTGGACTCCCGACGTCGGGTAGGGGGCCTGCAGTACCTCGTGGACTGGGAGGGGTACGGTCCGGAGGAGAGGTGCTGGGTTCCGGCGGCGGCCGTTCTGGACCCCTCTATGCTGCTGGACTTCCACCGTCGCCGACCGGATCGGCCGGCGCCTCGCCCTCCGGGCCGTCCCCAAGGCCGGCGTCGGCACGCGGCTGGAGCCGCGCGTCGGGGGAGGGGTACTGTCACAGGATCCAACGAAAGTGGCGCCCCTCCTCGGTCGGGCGGCGCTCGGCGGTCGTTGTCGCCGGCCTATTAGCTGCCACCGATCGTTGTTTCTGTGTCGTTTAGTTTTGTCTGTCTGTTCCGCACCTGTTTTGTGTATGTCATTAGTGGGGACTTATTTAATGTGTGTTTTCAGTTGGGATTTTGTGCGGGATTGTTTATTGTCTACGTTGTGTGATCAATAGTGTATTTTTGTGAACGGATTTACCGGGCTGCGCTTCTTGCCTTAGAAGGTGTATTTTTGTTCGTGCTGTACGGGCGCAGTTTACCAGTTACTGGAACTTTGTATAGCACCCTGTGCTTTTCGGCGTGTGAGTAGGATCATTAAAGACACTCACCTCCAGCACCTCTGTCTCCTGCACTTGATTCCACCCATCCACCAGTCCAAGTCAAACGTGACACCATCTGAGCGGTTGGCTTATGAACCCTCACCAGCTAATGACCTACTGGTAGTACTTTGGTCTGACCCACTCCAGGCAGTCCGGCAGAAACCAGGCAGATGTTTTCATATCCAGAGCTTTATTCTTTAGGTCACCACCACACAGTTGCACAAACCCACACATCATTGAAGTATCTTTGTGGTTACAGTTAGAAATGGAGTTGTGGTTCTGAAAGATAAGAACAGATACACAGTGTTGGAAACTAAACAATAGGAAGATCTACACAGGAAGGAATGTCCTAACATTACACCTGAACAGGGATATTCACACAGCATATCAACATGTGGAGAAACATCTCACTGGAGAGAGAGAACTAATTAGTCTGACAGGCTAGATATATGGCCCTCTCTCTCAGGCCTGGTGGGGATCTTATCAGATCTGTCTCTGGGGTCATAAATTATACTGCACCTGCACTGAGCTCCAGTTCTGAAACTTCTAATCTAGACTGTTCTAGAGGCTTGCTCCGGCACCTGCAAATGGCAACAATAATGGCTACTATGAAAACGCTGCGGTAGCATGGATATAGAGACTATATAAATGACTCTAGACAAATATGCATCTAGGCTCATGCATCTAGGCTCATGCAATCAAGGCGATACTGGCACTTATGCAATGTAAACAACATGGAGTATCTGAAATATACATAAGCTGCAGGATAAGAACATGACTTTAATACAGTTACAGATGTGACAAGGTAATTTAAGGTAAATTACTTGCAGTCAATCATCATTGCGTAGCATAAAACATCCCAATAATAAACCCCACAACTCACTTTCTTGGATGCATGCACAATCTTCCTAGTAAACACAATGAAAAACCTTGGTAGCAAGCCAAAACTTGCGTCTTCTTCTTGGAACGACTTAAACACTCTGAGCTAGAGTGGGCGGGTGTAGTGTCCAAATGTGCATTCGGGCATGCTGATTGGCTGAAACTTCAGAGTTCTGATTGACAGCTGAGATGGAGAGATATCCACCCTAACGGGACTCTGGGAAAGGTCAGGTGCAAACTAATGGCCTTTTTTTTACATCAGGAGTGTACGATCCCGGAAATACTTGTGCCAGTGCGTGGTCAGGAGTGTGCTCCCGCTCACAATAAATTTCACTGAATGTGTACAGGTGGGGAAATACCCAGAAACACCTAATTTCATGCAGTTATCACTGGCTGTTTAACTGCACCCATACCGACCGCACTGTCACGCACACACACATACGAACACACACACACACACACACACACAACACACACACACACACACACACACACACACACACACACACACACACACACACACACACACACACACACACACACACACACACACACACACACACACACATACTCTCTGAGCCTATTGATCTACCTCCACAGTGTTCCTGCACACTGTTTCACATTGTTTATAAGGGTCAGTTCTTGTGTTCATTTATTAAATATTGTATTACCTTGTCTTTTTTAATTTACTATTTTGCTCTTGTCTATTTGTGTTACTTTTGCTACCTTACATTTATTCTGCATTGTTGAGGAAGAGCTTTAAGTCAGCATTTCATTGTACCGTTACACCTGCTGCATTCTGTGCATGTGACAAATAAACTTTGGTTAGATTTGATCAACATAGTCCTTCATTATCTCTCTGCAGTTACACAGGCTTCTACTCCATGTATACTGTCTGTCTGTCTGTCTCTCTGTCTGCCTGTCTGTGTCTCTCACCCATTGCAGCTTTATCACCAACTTCTTGCAATGAACACAATCTATTGACTTGTGCATCAATACTCTTGATGCATATCTTCTTGCATTGAACGCAATGTATGCTTCATAGTTTGTGACGCATATCACTTTGCAAAAGGTTCACTTTCTGTGGCTTATCAGATGATACCTGCCTGGTGTGGGAAATGTATGTTTGAGTCTTTCTCAGAAGATTTTAATAGTTTGCTTCACACCATGTGAAACTCCGGTGGCCAACTTCGTTTAAAGAGGAACTTCAGCACTTTATAACCTCATATTCATTATCTTTACAAGGATACTATGTACTATTTCACTTCAAATGACAGGCATATAGAGACAGTCACGCAGACAGAGCGAGACAGACAGACAGAGACATGGAGCTGCCTGTCCTTAAGCAGTGTTAAGCCTCTGTTTGTTCCATGCTGCATTGTGTTACACTCTAGCTGATGTTCCATGCTGGTTGGTGTTCCACTCTAGCTGGTGTTCCATGCTGCATTGTGTTCCACTCTAGCTGGTGTTCCATGCTGCATGGTGTTCCACTCTAGCTGGTGTTCCATGCTGCATGGTGTTCCACTCTAGCTGGTGTTCCATGCTGCATGGTGTTCCACTCTAGCTGGTGTTCCATGCTGCATGGTGTTCCACTCTAGCAGGTGTTCCATGCTGCATTGTGTTACACTCTAGCTGGTGTTCCATGCTGCATGGTGTTCCACTCTAGCTGGTGTTCCATGCTGCATGGTGTTCCACTCTAGCTGGTGTTCCATGCTGCATGGTGTTCCACTCTAGCTGATGTTCCATGCTGGTTGGTGTTCCACTCTAGCTGGTGTTCCATGCTGCATTGTGTTCCACTCTAGCTGGTGTTCCATGCTGCATGGTGTTCCACTCTAGCTGGTGTTCCATGCTGCATGGTGTTCCACTCTAGCTGATGTTCCATGCTGCATGGTGTTCCACTCTAGCTGGTGTTCCATGCTGCATGGTGTTCCACTCTAGCAGGTGTTCCATGCTGCATTGTGTTACACTCTAGCAGGTGTTCCATGCTGGTTGGTGTTCCATTCTGGCTGGTGTTCCACGCTGGTTGGTGTTCCATGCTGCATGGCTGTTGGCACACATAATGATCCTATCAGTGGAGGCTTTTAGAGCGCTCGATAGGAGCACAAGCAGGGTTCGTCCATAAGGGACAACCAGGCATCCTCAACTGCTTGTTCAGCTTGCCCTCCTCTCTCTCTCTCTCTCTCTCTCTCCTCTCTCTCTCTCTCTCTCTCTCTCTGGGTTGAACCTGAGTTGATAGGAGGTTGCCTACAGGATGTGTGTTTGGGGCCACCTGTGGTTCACCAAGAGACACCAGCTGCTCTGATACAGCGTCGACTGGTAGAATGGATCTGGGGCTGCAGAGGGGAGAGGAGAGGGGGAAAGGAAATTAAAGGGGAGGAGAGGGTAAGAAATGAGAGGAGAACAGGGGAGAATAATTGAGAGAACAGAAGAGAGGAGAGGAGATAAGAGGTGAAGAGAGGAGAGGAGATAAGAGGTGAAGAGAGGAGAGGAGAAAAGAGGTGAAAAGAGGTGAAGAGAGGAGAGGGAAGGACAAAAGAGAAGATAATAAGAAAGGAGGTTATTTATAACTGAAAGCAATGGTCCAATCTGCTCTCCTCCCAGTTTCCATTCAGAGCGAAGAGGTAGTAACAGCTGAAGTCAAACTTCATCCATTCTTGCGAACAGTACCCTTTGACCGTTATAGACTCTTTCAGTCTTTCTGTTTCACTCTGTAACTGGTCTCTCTCTTTAATCAGGCTGTTGTGGCTGGTCTCTAGCTGGTTTCGCTCTTCAGTCAGATTGTCACGGCTTTTTTTGCAGCTGGTTTCTCTCTTTAGCCAGGTTGTTGTAACTGGTCATTTGGTTTCTATGATAGACTAAGAGACTTATGATCCCAGCCAGTAGGAGAGCACACAGCAGCCCCAGACACACTGCACCAACTCCGGAGGGTTTCTTCCACCACTGAAAAGATACTGAATGTTGAGCACCAACTCCATCCTTCTTGTTGGGCTTGACGGATCTTCCATTGACATAATCACCATCAATATCGTCATCATCAATATCCATGGAGTTCATTGCATTAGGTTCATCATCTTTAACTTTATCTGGATTTAATCACAGGAGGTTGGTGGCATCTTTATTGGGGAGGACGAGCTCGTAGTAATGGCTGGAGCTGAATGAGTGGAATGGTATCAAACACATGGTTTGGTGCCATTCCATTCGCTCCATTCCAGCCATTATTATGAGTCGTCCTCAAATACATGCACTCTTTCTGTTACCTCAGTTGCAGGTCTGTATCTGTCCGGTATGTTCGCTGCACTACTCTGGTCTATGTCTGTGACTAACTGTAAGTAACACTGTTTTAACTGTCAACCACAAAGAAAGGCAAACTGTCAATCCTGTCAAAACAACAGGACACTGACAGACAGCCACATGACTTCCACCGAATTCCCCCAAAAACATGAATCAGTAAGTTCACACCTCCTTATATACTCTTATTGTGCTTCAGTTTTGCCAGGCGATGAGATTAGTCTGTGTTGGTCATCTGTGTGAAAAGGTATTCAGAAGTAATGCGTCGGTCAGCTGTTTGTTCACCCACACCTGCCTGCAAATGCTAAAAACCCATCTGCAACCGCCCGACTTTATGTGATAAAGTGAAAATCTGAGGCCCGTACCAAACCCTAACCTGCAAACATAGAAAATGGTTCCCAACCTTTTTCTGTTACTGTACCACCAACTAGGTGTGGTATCCCAAGGACCCCTAGGGGTAATTGGCCTATCTACAGGGGGTACTTGAGAAGACTCGTGAGACCATAGTACTACTTGTAAAATGCACATAAGGGGTACTTCAGGGGTACTCAGGGCAGAGCAAAATTCAGATATTTTAAATGTATTTTGATTTAACCTTTATTGAACTAGGCAAGTCAGTTCAATAAAGGTTAAATAAAAAATAAAACAAATAAACAGAATTTTGCTCTGCCCGGAGTACCCCTGAAGTACCCCTTATGTGCATTTTACAAGTAGTACTATGGTCTCACGAGTGTTCTCAAGTACCCCCGTAGATAGGCCAAGTACCCCTAGGGGTCCTAGTACCACTGGTTGGGAACCACTGCCCTAGAAGACTAAACGAACCCTTGCTCACCAGAAAATATGTCATACATCGATAGAATGAATGCTTCAATCTAGTTGACATCTGCACAATTTTCACTTTCATCTCTGCTTCTCTCGCCCAGCAAAGTTTTTTAGGGACCGGGAGAAAATGCAAAATTTCCAAGTATTTGACGGGTTTTAAGGGAATTAAAAGCTATGAAAACGACCCAACATGATTCTGATAAGATTTCAGTTTGACTTTTGGATGCATATTGTTTTGTGGTTGAAATACTATCAGCTTTTATGATGCTCATAAAGATAACAATTTCACAGGTTTTCTCTTTTTGAATTCAACTCCGACATTGACCTTTTTGCCTCTGTGGATCAAAGTGAACTTTTTTTGCCTAAGTTCCTGAAAGCATTTGGCATGTGCCGTGTATTTGGCACACGTACAGTTAGGCCCTAAAGTTCAGGCTTATGCCCTAATTCCAGATACAAATAATGAAAGAAAAACCTCAATGTAGTCTATAGATATGAATTGCACAAGAATGATACATGTATATGCTCTAAATCCATGTTATTTTAGCCCGGTGTTGAGGTTACTCTGTGTGAGTCATCTGTGTGAGTAGTTATTCAGAGATGCGTGTTTGACAGAGACACACACTCAGGCAGACAGAGACAGACATGAAATAAAAAGTCTATTTTGGTATTTACAGTGTTTACATAATCAACATGAGAACTTTTCAAATAGATTTTCCAACTTTAAGAATTTCTCAGCTGTGTGAATGGTCAGTGAACTATTTAGGTAATGTCTTGCAGTCCTACTATAAACACATTGTTTTGAAGCATTACCATCCAGTGACATTTCCCAGTGGTTAGGCCATAATACCCGAATGGGAGAATGAGTCAATCTATAAAGTACATCATGTGACTTTTTATTCAGTTTCTGCCTGCTTACTTTTACCTTCTGATAACAGTCCCTCTCAACAAGATCTCACAGTCTCACTGCAGAATTAGATCTTCATCCACGTTCTCCAAACGTCACATTTTGAAATTGCTCCAAACTGCACATTTCAAAGTGTTTTGTTGCTCCTGGTGCTCTGTACCGTTCCATAAAGGTTACGTTTAGGCACTCATTCCGTATGGTTAAGGTGAGGGTTAAGGTTTGGGATAGGGTTAAAACATTACGTTTAGGCACTCATTCCGTTTGGTTAAGGTGAAGGTTAAGGTTTGGGATAGGGTAAAAATATTAAGTTTAGGCACTCATTCCGTATGGTTAAGGTGAAGGTTAAGGTTTGGGATAGGGTAAAAATATTAAGTTTAGGCACTCATTCCGTATGGTTAAGGTGAAGGTTAAGGTTTAGGATAGGGTTAAAACATTACGTTTAGGCACTCATTCCGTTTGGTTAAGGTGAGGGTTAAGGTTTGGGATAGGGTTACAAACATTAAGTTTAGGCACTCATTCCGTATGGTTAAGGTGAAGGTTAAGGTTTGGGATAGGGTTAAAACATTACGTTTAGGCACTCATTCCGTTTGGTTAAGGTGAAGGTTAAGGTTTGGGATAGGGTAAAAATATTAAGTTTAGGCACTCATTCCGTATGGTTAAGGTGAGGGTTAAGGTTTGGGATAGGGTAAAAATATTAAGTTTAGGCACTCATTCCATATGGTTAAGGTGAAGGGTTAAGGTTTGGGATAGGGTTAAAACATTAAGTTTAGGCACTCATTCCGTATGGTTAAGGTGAAGGTTAAGGTTTGGGATAGGGTTAAAACATTAAGTTTAGGCACTCATTCCGTATGGTTAAGGTGAAGGTTAAGGTTTGGGATAGGGTAAAAATATTAAGTTTAGGCACTCATTCCGTATGGTTAAGGTGAAGGTTAAGGTTTGGGATAGGGTAAAAATATTAAGTTTAGGCACTCATTCCGTATGGTTAAGGTTTGGGATAGGGTTTAAACATTAAGTTGAGGCACTCATTCCATATGGTAAAGGTAAGGGCTAAGGTTTGGGATGGAGTTTAAACATTAAGTTTAGGCACTCATTCCATATGGTTAAGGTAAGGGTTAAGGTTTGGGATAGGGTAAATGAAATAAAAGTAAAATAGTGTCCACGAATGAGATCAAACATGCAATCTTCTGATCCAGAGTCACAGAAATCATCCCTGTATGAAGCATTTCGCATCGTATGATGCTAAATGCATCATACGGGGATGATTTCTTTATTTTTGAAGTTACATATCTTGAAAACTTGAGTTGTATCAAGCAAAACATTTTGGGACTATGTCAACTAAGGTCTAATGAAGCAAATACCAAAAGATAGTTTTTGGGTGGAGTTTTTCTTTAAGTACAGTGGTGGAAAAAGTAATACATTGTCATACTTGAGTAAATAGTAAAAGTACATTTCCTATATTAAGTAAACCAGACGGCACAAATTGTATATCATTTTTATTTAAGGACACTCAATACATCAGACATCTCCAACACTCAGACATAATTTACAAGCACAGTATTTGTGTTTAGTGAGTCCGCCAGATGAGAGGCAGTAGGGATGACACCACGTTATCTTGATAGGTGCGTGAATTGGACCATACTCTGTCGCAGTTAACCCACTGTTCCTAGGCCGTCATTGAAAATAAGAATTTGTTCTTAACTGACTTGCCTAGTTAAATAAAGGTAAAAAATAAATAAAAATACTGCTGTCCTGACTGAGCATTCGAAATGTAACAAGTCAGGGAAAATGTATAGAAGTAAAAACTACTTATTTTCTTTAGGGATGTAGCGGAGTTAAAGTAAAAGTTGTCCAAAATACAGTTGAAGTCGGAAGTTTACATACACTTAGGTTGGAGTCATTAAAACTTGTTTTTCATCTACTCCACAAATTTCTTCATAACAAACAATAGTTTTGGCAAGTCGGTTAGGACATCTACTTTGTGCATGACACAAGTAATTTTTCCAACATTGTTAACAGACAGATTATTTCACTTATAATCCACTGTATCACAATTCCAGTGGGTCAGAAGTTTACATACACTAAGTTGACTGTGCCTTTAAACAGCTTGGAAAATTCCAGAAAATGATGTCATGGCTTTAGAAGCTTCTGATAGGCTAATTAACATAATTTGAGTCAATAGGAAGTGTACCTGTGGATGTATTTCAAGGCCTACCTTCAAACTCAGTGCCTCTTTGCTTGACATCATGGGAAAATCAAAAGAAATCAGCCAAGACCTCAGAATTTTGTAGATCTCCACAAGTCTGGTTCATCCTTGGGAGCAATTTCCAAATGCCTGAAGGTACCACGTTCATCTGTACAAACAATAGTACGCAAGTATAAACACCATGGGATGACGCAGCCGTCATACCGCTCAGGAAGAAGACGCATTCTGTCTCCTGGAGATGAACGTACTTTAGTGTGAAATGTGCAAATCAATCCCAGAACAACAGCAAAGGACCTTGTGAAGATGCTGGAGGAAACAGGTACAAAAGTATCTATATCCACAGTAAAATGAGTCTTATATCGACGTAACCTGAAAGGCCGCTCTGCAAGGAAGAAGCCACTGCTCCAAAACCGCCATAAAAAAGCTAGACTACGGTTTGCAACTTCACATGGGGAAAAAGATCGTCCTCTGGTCTGATGAAACAAAAATAAAACTGTTTGGCCATAATGACCATCGTTATGTTTGGAGGACAAAGGGAGATGCTTGCAAGCCGAAGAACATCATCCCAACCGTGAAGCACGGGGGTGGCAGCATCATGTTGTGGGGGTGCTTTGCTGCAGGATGGTCTGGTGCACTTCACAAAATAGATGGCATCATGAGGCAGGACAATTCTGTGGATATATTGAAGCAACATCTCAAGACATCAGTCAGGAAGTTAAAGCTTGGTCGCAAGTAAGTCTTCCAAATGGACAATGACCCCAAGCATACTTCCAAAGTTGTGGCAAAATGGCTTAAATCACAAAGTCAAGGTATTGGAGTGGCCATCACAAAGCCCTGACCTCAATCCTATAGAACAGTTGTGGGCAGAACTGAAAAAGCGTGTGTGAGCAAGGAGGCCTACAAACCTGACTCAGTTACACCAGCTCTGTCAGTAGGAATGGGCCAAAATTCACCCAACCTATTGTGGGAAGCTTGTGGAAGGCTACCCGAAACATTTGACCCATGTTAAACAATTCAAAGACAATGCTACCAAATACTAATTGAGTGTATGTAAACTTCTGATCCACTGGGAATGTGATGAAAGAAATAAAAGCTGAAATAAACCATTCTCTCTACTATTATTCTGACATTTCACATTTTTAAAATAAAGTGGTGATCCTAACTGACCTAAGAGAGGGCATTTTTACCAGGATTAAATATCAGGAATTGTGAAAAACTGAGTTTAAATGTATTTGGCTAAGATGTATGTAAACTTCCGACTTCAACTGTATATGTGTGTGTGTGTGTGTGTGTCTTTGTGTGTACCCTGTTATAGAGACTCAGACAATCCCCTCCATCTCTCTAAGTGACTGAATCACAACGTCTCAAACGGATGAATTGAAAACGTCTTGAGATTTCACCTCTGGTGGCAGATGCTTTGACAGAACATTGTTCATATTTAACTGTATCTTCACTTTTACAAGAATAATTTGTTTTCACTGTGGTGTTGAACAATGTGAAAAGTTGGTGTTAGGTGGGTTTGAGTTAAGATAGAATGGACTCTTGCTCTTTTTCTCTCCCCTCCCTCTTTCTTTCTCTCTCTATCTCTCTCTTTTCCTTTCCCCACTCCCCTCACTTTGTCTCTCTCTTTGTCTCTCTCTCTCTTTGTCTCTCTCTCTCTCTCTCTCTTTCCCCCCTCCCCTCTCCCCCAATCTCTCTTTGTCTCTCTCTCTATGTCTGTCTCTCTGTCTGTCTGTCTGTCTGTCTGTCTGTCTGTCTGTCTGTCTGTCTGTCTGTCTGTCTGTCTGTCTGTCTGTCTGTCTGTCTGTCTGTCTGTCTGTCTGTCTGTCTGTCTGTCTGTCTGTCTGTCTGTCTGTCTGTCTGTCTCTCTCTCTCTCTCTCTCTCTCTCTCTCTCTCTCTCTCTCTCTCTCTCTCTCTCTCTCTCTCTCTCTCTCTCTCTCTCTCTCTCTCTCTCTCTCTCGTTGGTTGAGTAATTCAGGCCTCCATGTGGAACAGTGACAGGGTTCTCTTCCATGTCAACTGTTTGTCTGTTAGCTTCACTAAACACAGGTCAAATACCACTTAGTCACAAACAACATCATTAGGTATCTGCTTAATGTACCCCCCAGAACACATGTTGGAGGAAATGAATTCCAAGCAGTGGGTCTGTTGCCTGTACAGCTCAGGGTGAAACATCTGAAGCTGAACCACATGTATAATATTGGAAAAAAGTTAATTTCACTTTAACGTGTTTTCCCCTGGGATTTCCCGCCATTGAATCAAATCAAGTCAAAATCCCTTACAGAATTACAGTGAACAATGCCGTTGTTGTTGTTGTTGTTGTTGTGTGTGTTTGATTTCAAAGCCTAACTGTACACATGCATGTGTTCATTTCAGTGTGTGTGTGTGTGTGTGTGTGTGTGTGTGTGTGTGTGTGTGTGTGTGTGTGTGTGTGTGTGTGTGTGTGTGTGTGTGTGTGTGTGTGTGTGTGTGTGTGTGTGTGTGTGTGTGTGTGCATTGTTTTTGAATTTGTCCAATAGAAAATCTCGTTTGCCACTGATGATTACACTATAGATCAGCTAGAGGTAGGCAAGCGTGTGCAAGGCTGTATTGAATGTGTCACTGTCTGTCTGTCACCGTGATTACAAAATTGTTCTCTCGACCTGTGCACTTATGTTGTAAACTTTCATTCATAGGCTAGGTTGTAGCAACATAATGATGGGTATAGGGAAAATTTGAGTATCATGTAGTAGCCTTAACCTATCGATGTTACGTTTAGCTGGGTGAGTGGAATATGAATGACAGTTATCCAATATGCTGTAATATAAATAAGACCAGGATCATCTTAAATGGCACCGACCGCCACTGTCGTGCAGAGAACAGAAATGTGTATTTTTGCATAGTTACAACCCAACTCCTGAGAAACAATGGAGACGTGCATGAACGCACACACACACACACACACACACACACACACACACACACACACACACACACACACACACACACACACACACACACACACACACACACACACACACACACACACCACCACCACCATGACCAACAACAACATGTCATCATAATCAATATTTTATCTAGAAAAACTGTGTGTTTTGATCCTCTGTTGTCCCTCTGATCTCAAATCAGATCAATACTAGGGGCTCTGATTGTGACCAAGGTCATCCAACCTCTGACCCTTACCAATCTAACCTCTTATACATATAATCACATGTAATAACACCTAGCCCCATCAACCACTACACAATCACCTCTGATTCTGTCTACAGCAATACCCATCCATTAAATCAGCTCCCAGTACATCTTCTGGTAACGGTTTTAAATATAATGATATGATGATACAGGTTGCCTCCAGTCCACCATCCATTGTCCCACTGCTGTAATGAGACCCTGTCCATGTAGTTAGAGGATAATCATGGACCCTGTTATACCATATTGTATTATTAACCATATAAATGGTTGCACAACAACACTATCCAGTCCACTGTCATGTGAGAGATCCATGTTACCGTAATGCAATGTTGACTTATTATGGTATTGTAATGATACTTTATTAAGATAAGATCACTTTATTGTTCAATTGCACACAAGGTCCAACAGAAATTTGAGGTCTTCTTTTAACCCAACATCCGAAAGACACCCATACATACACATGCACTTACAGGTGTTGGAGAGGTGTGGGGGGATGCCTTGCTCAAGGGTACAATGGCTGGAAATGGCATATAGGATTTGATACCAGCATCCCTCCGGTTGCCAGTTCACTTCCCGCCAGATTAAAGTATTATTCAATTGTAAGTATTATAGGTCATTTCTCAACACTCTCTGACTCCTAGTGACGATTTATTAGAATGAGAAATGACAATGTTACTGACCTTTACTGACCCTGCCCACATCTGATTGGCTCAGGCTCTTTTGGCAGTCCTGTGACTGGCCATTCTCAACAAGTCACTACAAAAAACTCCCAATCTTGACTTGGAGTTGAATCGCCAATTTCTGTCTCAGATGAATGCTGCCCTCTGCTGCATATAGTATGATACTGTCACAACTACTTCAAACAATCTGGGGAAAGCCTATCGATCTAAGGAAAAGTGTGTCTGGGAAGGCTACTGAGAAATGTTACCTACTTTGTATGGATAAACAACTCCACTTCTCAACTAGTATGGAAACTGCTCTATCCAGCCAGTAATGTTTTCCATGTTTTGACAGCTCTAGGTTTCCATGTTCAGCTCTAGGTTGAGCAGGTAGTGTGAAGTAGAGCAGGCCAGACTCTAGTGGATGACATAATAATTCTGCATATTTGAAATGGTCAAAATATGGCATCCTGGTTTATTTTATTTCCGTAGCAACTTCCTATCGTCCACTAGCGGCAACGCAAGCACCTATTACCAGCTAGTGGGCCTCGCTACAGAGCTACGGCTCTGAGGAGCTTGGGTTCAATCCCAGTGCTTGGCACTCATTTTCATATAGAGTTTTAAATGTTTTAGCATATGCCAATTTATTTCTGCAACAACACACTCACTCATAACACATTTTAAGCAAGCTAGTTACAGTGACTCCTAAAGACATGATTGACATGAGGAAAAGAGGGTGGGCTATCAGCTGGTCATTGATGTTGATGATTGATGTAAATCTGCTAGTTAGCTAGCTCAATAGTTTTTTTTACTGATTGTGATTCATCTTCAATGCTCTTAAATAATAACTTCATCATATAGCCATGATATATGGCTGGCTGGCTAGAGGCTTGTGTGGACATTTTAGTATATGGTGGTTAGCTAGAGTCTAGACTACCTGTGTTCAGTGCTTCATTTGTACCAGAATGCATAAAAAAATGTCCTTTATAGTAAAGCATTGCATGCATATCAGTGCATTTGCATAGTGGCATAGAGCAGTACAGTAGAGACGCTTACAGAAGTTGCACACATGGGGAACATTTTTATTAGCATAGGTTCCGGAAAAAAATTGGTCTTTTTATAAACGCATTTCATGCAATTATACGTCCTTTTACATGACTGTAGGCTGGCAAAATCTTTTTTACAGCACAAATGATGGAAATGACAGGCTACTTTGACACTGACAAACTGAGAATCTAAGTTCAATAAAAACAACCTTGTCTTGAATCAATCTATAGCTCAGGCCTCGGTCTGTGGAGACACACATATGAGGAGGAAATTATAGTCCTAAAAAAGCTTTCCAGTTTCACTGACTCAGATGCTCAGATCACTCTCTGGCGATGGCAGATGAGCTCATGCCAAAAGCATATCTCTCCTGTCCACAGCTAGGCAATTTTTTTCAAAGAATAGCCTATTCTGAATTATTTATTCTGAATCTTTCTAAACCGACCAACCTCGTCTCATAGACTAGAAGTAAAATAGTAAATGTAAATCCAGGACACTGAAATGAGTATGATATGTTACGTTTGGCATGGTTACATAAGACAGAAGGTCCCACCATAACGCCTGTGCGTTTTGGACTTCTAACCCCTTTTAAACGTTGCGTGTTTTAGCTACAGAAGTGTATCATTGGATTGATACATATCTGTGCACATGCCTAACAGAAAGGGAAGTCATTTTTCACATTTAATACATAGCAACGGGAAGTTTCCTTACAAGTTGAGTAGTATCAAAAAAAATACAGGAAATTCAATGAGCAGCCCAACCCCAAAGTTGACCTATGCACATAAATAGCAGTACCAGGTCCAGTAAGCTGAGTTTGCGGTAAAAGCCTTGTGCAATATCTCAAATGTAGGGTTAAATTAAATGTATTTTTCACATACACATGGATAGCAGGTGTTAATGCAAGTGTAGCGAAATGCTTGTGCTTCTAGTTCCGACCATGCAGTAATATCTAACAAGTAATCTACCAATTCCACAACAACTACCTTGTACACACAAGTGTAAAGGAATGAATACGAATATGTACATAAAAATATATAAATGAGTGATGGCCGAACGGCGTAGGCAAGATGTAATAGATGGTATGGAGTACAGTATATACATATGAGATGAGTATTGTAGGGTATGAAAACATATAAAGCGGCATTGTTTAAGGTGGCTAGTGATACATTACATCAGGATGGCATAGAGTACAGTATATATATATGAGATGAGTAATGTAGGTTATGAAAACATTATATAAAGTGGCTAGTGATACATCTAATACATCAAGATGGCAAGATGCAGTAGATGGTATAGCGTACAGTATATACATATGAGATGAATAATGTAGGTTATGTAAACATTATCTAATATAAATAATATAAAGTGGCAAGTGATACATTTATTAGGCTGTTAATTAGATGTTTTTTAAAATGTTTTTCTCCTATTTCCATGCCATGGGACCATGTTAGATTGTGTTGAAGTGGAAGTGAATGAAATGAACTCTATGTGGAAAAAACAAATCATGGGGAAGAGCTTGATATTTCCACTCCTTACAGTAAGATTTTTTTTCCTATTGACTAAAATAGGCAGTGCATTTTTATAACAATTTCATATAAACTATTAACGAATAATGAGCTGTATTATAATTGTATCATCCACCCTTTATGTAAGGATGACAATCCCTTAAATTGTTGATATTTCCATCCATTCTTACAATTATGTCATATAGACTATAGTCCATGATATTTCATGCCCAGTGTTAACTGTAGGATTAAGCTGTGAGCCCACTGCACCCTTTGTAAATAGCACCCTAAACAATGCATGCGTTTGTGTGTGACCACTGAATGGTTGAGGTCAGGCATCATGAGTTTGTGATGGGCGGGGATTCTCCTGAAAGCTAATGACGGAACAGTCAGCCCAAACTGCTTCGAAATACAATCAATTTTTATGAGTCTTTCTCGCTCTCTCACTCTCCTCTGTTTCCATTTCTCTCTCTCAATCTCACTCTCTCCCTCCCATCGTGCCCTCCCTCTCCCTCTCTTTCCCTCTCTTTTACTCTGTTTCTATTTCACTGAAAATGTATTGGAGCAGGTTCTTTTGTTTGCTAGTTGTAATGGAACTCTTTCATTCCTTCAGCCTCCAGTGGTATTTCAACACTTTCCTTAGATTGCAACCGCTTGAACAGCATCATAAAACACAGGTTTTATGAGGTCCCAATGCTAACGTAAGGTAAGAGTTTCAACAGTTAAACAATTTCCTGTAATATCAGAAACTGTAGGAGGTCTTGGGAAAGCTTGCTTTTCCTCCTCCCTCTCATACACTCTCCTCCCACCACTTCTTCTTCGCTCTCAAGCCAAAGGTACCTCAGTCTTTCTTTTCTCCCAGGACCGGATAGTTCCAGGCCCTCAGCCCAGTCGATCAGACCAGGAATCCTTCAGGTATTTGGGCCAGGGATTAGAGATTCTCCCCTTAGGAGACCATGGACTGGGGGTGGGGGTGGGGGGGGAGAGATAAGGAGGAGAGGAGTATTATGCTCTGCAGTATGCGACGCCGTTCAGGTCACTGTCGTCTTGGTTATTTGACGCGTGAAATAGCCTTATTTGATTTATCAAATAGTGTTATTTGACATGTTCATTTTGACACACAAGACCTGAACGGCCTTTCATACTGTAGTAGAGGTTTGGGGTTAAGAGCTAGCCTAAAGCCTGGGATACAGACAGTCACTTGTAAATGTTTATCTACTAATTCATCTGGTATGGAGCCTACACATGTAGGATCATAATTTGATCACCCTCTTGCTGGAGAACATAAACGTTTGTAATTTCCACTTTGAAAAGTATCAACCCCTACAAAACGTCCATTAATTATAATCCACATAATAGTTCACATTTCCTGTTGCTGCAGGATATTTTTCCTGCTGTAGCAAACTGGCTCAAATTAAGATTCAACATCTGTATTATATCCTGTTTTCGACAGCAGTATTTGTGTTATAGGAGAGATTTATGTTGGTCTGTCCTCTGTTAAATAGTATTATTATGAGAAGAGAGGAGAAGCTGTTAAAATTACTCTGTTGAAAGGGAGTGTCTTTCTGTCATCTACAATTAGTCGTGAGGAAATCCTTGTTAGGGTGTGGCACTACTTGTGTACTTAAATTGTTGATGTGAGTTCATGAAATCATGATGAGATAGCACAGAGCTGGAGGAAATTGACTGGCCGTATTTACTCTGAGTAGGAGCCAACTCAGGGTAGAGTTCACAGGAGGTTGGTGGCACCTTAATTGGGGAGGATGGCTCGTGGTAATGGCTGGAGCGGAATGAGTGTAATGGTATAAAAAAAAAAGCCATTCCATTAACTCCGTTCCAGACATTATTATGAGCCGTCCTCCCGTCAGCAGCCTCCACTGGTAGAGTTTAAACACTGACACACAACCTCATACACACTGTATGTTTACTGTACAGACTCACAACTTAATATAGCTTGAATATACAGTTACAGTATGCAATTTCATACTATAGAAAAACAACCATACTAACAGCTTTACTGTACAATACAGATACACTACTTCAGAATGCAGATGTATTATTCACTACAAGAACAGATGCACTACTTCATCCATGTCCAAGTACACCATTTAGATCATGTGAAAGCTTTAGTAGGCTATCCAGAGGCTTTATCAAATCAATAAGAGGAGAGATAGAGGGACATAGGGAGGGAAACAGGGGGAGTCCACTGTCTCAAGGTAACGTTTACAACATTACTCCTTCTTAATGGGTTTATACAGCAGCCAGATAACATATAGCTAGCCTCAATTTCCAAGCTTACCTATAGCCGAGTGATGAACGAGACGTAGGAGTATTAACATATACAGTGGGGGAAAAAAATATTTGATCCCCTGCTGATTTTGTATGTTTGCCCACTTACAAAGAAATGATCAGTCTATCATTTTAATAGTAGGTTCATTTGAACAGTGAGAGACAGAATAACAACAAAAAAATCCAGAAAAACGTATGTCAAAAATGTTATAAAATGATTTGCATTTTAATGAGGGAAATAAGTATTTGACCCCTCTGCAAAACATGACTTAGTACTTGGTGGCAAAACCCTTGTTGGCAATCACAGAGGTCAGACGTTTCTTGTAGTTGGCCACCAGGTTTGCACACATCTCAGGAGGGATTTTGTCCCACTCCTCTTTGCAGATCTTCTCCAAGTCATTAAGGTTTCGAGGCTGATGTTTGGCAACTCGAACCTTCAGCTTCCTCCACAGATTTTCTATGGGATTAAGGTCTGGAGACTGGCTAGGCCACTCCAGGACCTTAATTCGCTTCTTCTTGAGCCACTCCTTTGTTGCCTTGGCCGTGTGTTTTGGGTCATTGTCATACTGGAATACCCATCCACGACCCATTTTCAATGCCCTGGCTGAGGGAAGGAGGTTCTCACCCAAGAGTTGACAGTACATGGCCTCGTCAAATGATGCGGTGAAGTTGTCCTGTCCCCTTAGCAGAAAAACACCGCAAAGCATAATGTTTCCACCTCCATGTTTGATGGTGGAGATGGTGTTCTTGGGGTCATAGGCAGCTTTCCTCCTCCTCCAAACACGGCGAGTTGAGTTGATGTCAAAGAGCTCCATTTTGGTCTCATCTGACCACAACACTTTCACCAGTTGTCCTCTGAGTCATTCAGATGTTCATTGGCAAACTTCAGACGGGCATGTATATGTATTCTTGAGCAGGGGGACCTTGTGGGCGCTGCAGGATTTCAGTCCTTCACGGCGTAGTGTGTTACCAATTGTTTTCTTGGTGACTATGGTCCCAGCTGCCTTGAGATCATTGACAAGATCCTCCCGTGTAGTTCTGGGCTGATTCCTCACCGTTCTCATGATCATTGCAAGTCCACGAGGTGAGATCTTGCATGGAGCCCCAGGCCGAGGGATATTGACAGTTCTTTTGTGTTTCTTCCATTTGCGAATAATCGCACCAAATGTTGTCACCTTCTCACCAAGCTGCTTGGCGATGGTCTTGTAGCCCATTCCAGCCTTGTGTAGGTCTACAATCTTGTCCCTGACATCCTTGGAGAGCTCTCTGGTCTTGGCCATGGTGGAGAGTTTGGAATCTGATTGATTGATTGCTTTTGTGGACAGGTGTCTTTTATACAGGTAACAAACTGAGATTAGGAGCACTCCCTTTAAGAGTGTGCTCCTAATCTCAGCTCGTTACCTGTATAAAAGACACCTGGGAGCCAGAAGTCAAATACTTATTTCCCTCATTAAAATGCAAATCAATTCATAAAATTTTAACATGCTTTTTTCTGGATTTTTTGTTGTTATTCTGTCTCTCACTGTTCAAATAAACCTACCATTAAAATTATAGACTGGTCCTTTCTTTGTCAGTGGGCAAACGTACAAAATCAGCAGGGGATCAAAAACTTTTTCCCCCCACTGTAGCAGGGTTTCTTTTATCCTGGTTCTGGGGACCAACAGAGGTGCACATATTTGTTCTTGCCCATCACTAACACCACCTAATTCAGCCAGTAAAATGCTTGATGTTAAGTTGATTTGTTTAAACAGGTGGGTTAGTAATGGCCTTATAGTAGTACAGAGTAGTACAGACTAATGAGCAGTGGCGGTTCTAGCTTGTATGGCTCCCTGGGCGAACCCCACCTTCAGGGTAGCCAATGTGCGGGGGTACCGGTTAGTCGGGCTAATTAAAGTAGTATGTACATGAATGTATAGTTTAGGTGACTATGCATATATGATAAAAAGAGAGTAGCAGGGGGTTGGGGGAACACAATGCAAATAGTCCGGGTAGCCATTTGATTACCTGTTCAGGAGTCTTATGGCTTGGGGGTAAAAGCTGTTGAGAAGCCTTTTGGTCCCAGACTGGCGCTCCGGTACCGCTTGCCATGCGGTAGTAGAGAGAACAGTCTATGACTGGGGTGGCTGGGGTCTTTGACAATTTTTAGGGCCTTCCTCTGACACCGCCTGGTGTAGAGGTCATGGATGGCAGGCAGCTTAGCCCTAGTGATGTACTGGGCCGTACGCACTAGTTGCCGTACCAGGCAGTGATGCTACCAGTCAGGATGCTCTCGATGTTGCAGCTGTAGAACCTTTTGAGGATCTGAGGACCCATGCCAAATCTTTTGAGTTTCCTGAGGGGGAATATGGTTTGTCGTGCCCTCTTCACGGCTGTCTTGGTGTGTTTGGACCATTCTAATTTGTTGGTGATGTGGACACTAAGGAACATGAAGCTCTCAACCTGCTCCACTACAGCCCCGTCGATGAGAATGGGGGCATGCTCGGTCCTCCTTTTCCTGTAGTCCATAATCATCTCCTTAGTTTTGGTTACGTTGAGGGATAGGTTGTTATTCTGGCACCACCTGGCCAGGTCTCTGACCACCTCCCTATAGGCTGTCTCATCATTGTCGGTGATCAGGCCTACCGCTGTTGTGTCGTCTGCAAACTTAATGATGGTGTTGGAGTCGTACCTGGCCACGCAGTCGTGGGTGAACAGGGAGTACAAGACGGGACTGACCACGCACCCCTGAGGGGCTCCAGTGTTGACCCTCATCACCTGGGGGCGGCCCGTCAGGAAGTCCAGGATCCAGTTGCAGAGGGAGGTGTTTAGTCCCCGGATCCTTAGCTTAGGGATGAGCTTTGAGGGTACTATGGTGTTGAACACTGTGCTGTAGTCAATGAATAGCATTCTCACATAGGTGTTCCTTTTGTCCAGGTGGGAAAGGGCAGTGTGAAGTGCAATAGAGATTGCATCATCTGTGGATCTGTTGGGTGGTATGCAAATTGGAGTGGGTCTATGGTTTCTGGGATGATGGTGTTGATGTGAGCAATTACCAGCCTTTCAATGCACTTCATGGCTACGGACATGAATGCTACGGGTCTGAAGTCATTTAGGCAAGTTGCCAAAGTGTTCATGGGCACAGGGACTATGGTGGTCTCCTTGAAACATGTTGGTATTACAGATTCAATCAGGGACATGTTGAAAATGTCAGTGAAGACACCTGCCAGTTGGTCAGCACATGCTCGGAGTACACGTCCTGGTAATCAGTTTGGCTCCGCGGCCTTGTGAATGTTGACCTGCTTAAAGGTCTTACTCACGTCGGCTACTGAGAGCGTGATCACACAGTCGTCCGGAACAGCTCTCATGCATTTCACAGTGTTGCTTGCCTCGAAGCGAGCGTAGAAGTGATTCAGCTCATCTGGTAGGCTCATGTCACTGTGCAGCTCGCAGCTGTGCTTCCCTTTGTAGTCTGTAATAGTTTGCAAGCCCTGCCACATAAGATGAGCATCGGAGCCAGTGTAGTATGATTCAATATTAGCCCTGTATTGGCACTTTGCCTGTTTGATGGTTCATCTGAGGGCAAGGCAGGATTTCTTTTACGCTTTTTGTTAGTGCCCCGCTCCTTGATAGCGCCAGCTCTACCCTTTCGCTCAGTGCGGATGTTGCCTGTAATCCATGGCTTCTGGTTGGGGTATGTACGTACGGTCACTGTGGGGATGACGTCCTCGATGCACTTATTGATAAACCCAGTGACTGATGTGGTGTACTCCTCAATGCCATTGGAAGAATCCCAGAACTTGTTCCAGTCTGTGATAGGAAAACAGTCCTATCATCTGACCACTTTTTATAGACCAAGTCACTGGTGCTTCCTGCTTGATTTTAGCTTGTAAGCAGGAATCGGGAGGATAGATTTGTGGTCAGATTTACCAAATGGAGGGCGAGGGAGAGCTTTGTACGTGTCTCTGTGTGTGGAGTACATGTGATCTAGAGTTATTTTCCCTCTGGTTGTGCATTTAACATGTTGATAGAAATGAGGTAAAACTGATTTAAGTTTGCCTGCATTAAAGTCCCCGGCCACCAGGAGTGCCGCCTCTGGGTGAGCGGTTTCCTGTTTGCTTATTTCTTTATACAGTTGACTGAGTGCGGTCTTAGTGCCGGCATCTGTCGGTGGTGGTAAATAAACAGCCACGAAAACTATAGATGAAAACTCTCTTGGCAAATAGTGTCTTACCGGAGTGTGCTATTCTATCTAGCCGGTGCAATGTATATCCCACTAGCTAAATATCCATGTCATCATTCAGCCACGATTCCATGAATCATAAGATGATACAGTTTTTGCTGTCCCGTAGGTAGGATATTCATGATCGTATCTCGTCTAATTTATTGTCCAATGATTGTATGTTGGCAAGTAATATTGACGGTAACGGAAGCTTTCCCACTCGCCTTCTGCGGATCCTTACGAGGCACCCTGCTCTGTGTCCTCTGTACCTGCATCTCTTTCTCTTGCCAATAACGGGGATGTTGACCTTGTCGGGTGTTCGAAGTATGTCCTCTGCGTCCTGCTTGTTGAAGAAAAAAAATCTTTGTCTAATCCGAGGTGAATGATTGCTGTCCTGATATCCAGAAGCTCTTTTCTGCCGTAAGATACGGTGGCAGAACATTATGTACAAAATAAGTTACAAATAACGCAAAAAAAACACATAATAGCACAATTAATTAGGTGCCTGTAAAACTGCTGG
Source organism: Salmo salar (assembly GCF_965601325.2). Taxonomy (NCBI): domain Eukaryota; kingdom Metazoa; phylum Chordata; class Actinopteri; order Salmoniformes; family Salmonidae; genus Salmo; species Salmo salar. The sequence continues at coordinate 23,049,233 of NC_138296.1, read as the reverse complement.
CGTTTCTTCCGGCGCCATTTTTCTAGATGAGGGACAATGGTCGCTACTGTTTCTCTCCATGCTTGAGTTGAGGTTAAGTCTCTTCTGGGACCCCCTTAACAACCACAATATGTTATTGTCTGAAGTGTTTCATTGGTTAGACCAGATAATAGGGATCCAGCTCAAATTTCAGTTCCACAATTCAAGAACCACAGTCTAGAAAAGTACAAGATAAGTTATTGTGAGAACTTGTTCTCAACTTGCCTACCTGGTTAAATAAAGGTGAAATCTTTTTTTTTTTAAATAAAACAATTGTGAAATCTGTGACATTTAACACCACTCAACAACACCATAAGACTGTTAGTCCACTGAGCTAAAGCCTGGGCTTCAAAGACAGATGGTCATAGGATAGTCACACACTGTTGAGAGATGAGGAAAAACATCATAGTTTTCCACTTCCTCCTTAGTATTCTACAGCAATTGACCCCATTGTTTCACATTCACTTTTTCTTTTAAGAAAAAGTATAGCATAAGAGTTGTGTAGGAGTAGCTATAGGTAAACAAACACATGCTTTTTGTGAGAAGTTGTCATGGCAACCAGCGGGAAGTGTGGTAGGAAGAAAAAGGAGATGGAAATAAGTAGGGTAGGTATAGAAACTCTGACCAGGTGCTTAATATAACATAATACAACATAATAATATAATGCAACACAACAACATTGGCTGTAGTGACCATAACATTGTGGCAATAACAAGGAAAGCCAAAGTGCCAGAGGTTGGGCCTAAAGTAAGTTCTAAAAGATCATACAAAATATTTTCTCAGGATTCTTTTGTTGAAGATGTAAAACATTTATGGTGATCTGATGTGTATGGGGAAGTGAATCCAGATGCAGAACTGGAAGTATTTGTATAATGATTTATGCAAATTGTCGATGTGCCCTGTGGCTCAGTTGGTAGAGCATGGTGTTTGCTGGGTTGTGTGTTTGTTTTCCATGGGGGAGCAGTACTGAATAATTTTTTTATGAAATGTATGCATTCACTACTGTAAGTCGCTCTGGATAAGAGTGTCTGCTAAAACGTAAATGTAAATCAACTGTGAGAACTGTAGAGCCCCCTGAATTGATGATGCATTGAAAAATTGTATGGTTCAAAGACGTGATGCAAAAGAGCTGCTCAGGTTATTGGTTGACATACTGTCAATTGAGAAATGTTGTGACTAAACTTAACAAAAATAATAAATTATATTACCAAACCAAGATAAATGACATAAAAAACAATGGAAAAATACTTTGAAGTACCTAAAATGATATCATGGGCAGAAAACCCAATTAATCTCCATTGTTCATTGAAGTTGATGGGTCATTTACAACAAAACCTTTAGGTGTTGTCAATCATTTCAATGACTATCTAACTAGTAAAGTGGAAAAACTCAGAAGGGAAATGACAACACTGAACAGGGAACCGTCATATTTTTGTATAAAATATCTAATAATGAAATAGGAGGGTTATTGTTTTGAATTTGGTCAAGTTAGTGTGGGAGAGGTGGAAAAACTTTTGTTATCCATCAATAATGATAGGCCACCGGGTATAGACAATCTTGATGGGAAACTATTGAGAATGGTAGCACACTGTATTGTCACCACTATTTGCTATATCTTTAACCAAAGCTTAAAGAAGTGCGTGTCAACAGGTGTGGAAGGAAGCTACATGAATTCCATTTCCTAAAAATAGTAAAACACCCTTTGCTGGCTCTAACAGCCGCCCAATCAGTTTGCTGCCAGTTCTTAGTAAACTGATGGAGAGAATTGTGTTTAACCAAATACAATGCTGTTTTTCAGTTAACTACTGATTTTCAGCATGTCTATAGAGAAGGGCACTCAACTTGTACTGCACTGACTCAGGGGACAGATGATTGGTTAAAATAAATTGATAATAATATAATAGTTGGAGCTGAATTGTTAGATTTCAGTGCAGCTTATCATTTTATTGATCATAAGTTGGTATTGAAGAAACTCACTTGCTATGGCTTTACATCACCTGCCATCACATTGTTGGAGAGTTATTTATCCAATAGAACCCAGGGAGTGTTTTTCAATGGAAACTTCACTAACATCAGACATGTACAATGTGGTGTCCCTCAGGGCAGTTGCCTTGGGCCATTACTCTTCTCTATTTTTACTAATGAATTGCCACTGGTTTTACACAAAGCTAGAATGACTGTATGTGGATGATTACACACTCTATATGTCAGCACCCAAAGCCAGGGAGCTCACTGAAATTCTAAATAAGGAGTTACAGTCAATATCAGAATGAGTGATTAATAATAAACTGTACTAGTTGTTAAGGCTCTGGTCTTGTCTCATCTTGATTACTGTCCGGTAATATGGTCAAGTTCAGAAAAGAAAGACCTAGCAAAGCTGTAGCTGGCTCAAAACATAACAGCACGCCTTGCCCTTAACTGCACACATATAACTAACATCAACAACATGCATTCCAGTCTTTCCTGGTTAAGGGGTGGATGAGAGATGAACTGCTTCTTAGCTTTTATTTGATGACTTTATTATTTTTCATTCCTTAAATTAATAATCTAATCTCTGCTCAGGCAGTAGCAGTCAGCCAGCGAGGCCATCTAAAGGTATGTGGTCCCCATCCAGTACTGTCTTTACTAATACTATTTAGCTACCCTGCCTAAGTAAAGTGCCTTCGGAAAGTATTCAGACCCCTTTACTTTTTCCACATTTTGTTACGTTACAGCCTTTTTCTAAAATTGATAAAATAGTTTTTTTCTCATCAATCTACACGTAATACTCCATCATGACAAAGCAAAAACATTTTTTTTTTAAATGTTTGATAATTTATTAAAAATGGAAAACTGAAATATCACATTTACATAAGTATTCAGACCCTCTACTCAGTACTTTGTTGAATAACCTTTGGCAGCGATTACAGCATTGAGACTTCTTGGGGATCACGCTACAAGCTTGGCACACCTGTATTTGGGGAGTTTCTCCCATTTTTCTCTGCAGATCCTCTCAACCTCTGTCAGGTTGGATGGGGAGCGTTGCTGCACAGCTACTTTCAGGTCTCTCCAGAGATGTTCGATCGGGTTCAAGTCCGGGCTCTTGCTGGGCCACTCAAGGACATTCAGAGACTTGTCCACGGGAGACCAGTACGGGTGGAAAAAAAATGTATGAAATGTATGCATTCACTACTGTAAGTCGCTCTGGATAAGAGCGTCTGCTAAATGACTAAAATGTAAAATGTAAAATGTAAGCCACTCCTGCATTGTCTTGGCTGTGTGCTTTGGGTCATTGTCCTGTTGGAAGGTGAACCTTTGCCCCAGTCTGAGTTCTTGAGCACTCTGCAGCAGGTTTTCATTAAGGATCTCTCTGTACTTTTCTCTGTTAATCTTTCCTTCAATCCTGACTAGTCTCCCAGTCCCTGCAGCTGAAAGACATCCCCACAGCATGATGCTGCCACCACCATGCTTCACCGTACGGATGGTGCCAGGTTTCCTCCAGACGTGACGCTTGGCATTCAGGCCAAAGAGTTGGTTTCATCAGACCAGAGAATCTTGTTTCTCATGGTCTGATAGTCTTTAGGTGCCTTTTGAAAAACCCAAAGTTGGCTGTCATGTGCCTTTTGTTGAGGAGGGGCCTCCGTCTGGAAACTATACTATAAAGGCCAGATTGGTGGAGTGCTGCAGAGATGGTTGTCCTTCTGGAAGTTTCTCCCATCTCCACAGAGAAACTCTGGAGCTCTGTCAGAGTGACCATCGGGTTCTTTGTCACCTCCCTGACCAAGGCCCTTCTCCCTCGATTGCTCAGTTTCTGGGTGGCCAGTTCTAGGAGGTGTCTTGGTGGTTCCAAACTTCTTCCATTTAAGAATGATGGAGGCCACTGTGTTCTTGGGGACCTTCAATGCTGCAGAACATTTTTGGTACCCTTCCACAGATCTGTGCCTCGACAAGGCATGAATTCCTTCGAATTTATGGCTTGGTTTTTGCTCTGACATGCAATATCAACTGTGGGACCTTATATAGACAGGTGTGTGCCTTTCTAAATCACGTCCAATCGATTGAATTTACCACGGGTGGACTCTAATCAAGTTGTAGAAACATCTCAAGAAGGATCAATGGAAACAGGATGCACCTGAGTTCAATTTCCAGTATCATTGCAAAGGGTCTGAATACCTATGTAAATAAGTTATTTCAGTTTTTTATTTTTAATAAATGTGCAAACATAAAAAAAACTGTTTTCGCTTTGTCATTAGGGGGTTTGTGCGTAGATTGCTGAGGAATAAGACTGTAAAGTAACAAAATGTTGAAAAAGTCAAGGGGTTTGAATAGTTTCAGAAGGCAATATATGCTGCAGAGCTGTCTGACTTCAATCATTTTACTCGTTTGTCAAAGTAGATAAGGTATACTTTTTTTCACAAACTGTCTCTGTCGTTGTGTTGTGTACATTCCTCATTGATGTGGTTTGTTTGCATCGAACCTAACTTAGCAGGCTTAAAAGTGTATCCGTCCAGAGATCTGTATACAATGACGATGCCCTAACAATGAGAGTATTTTTCCCAAAGGCAGTAAGACAGGTGAAAAGTTTAGCTCCCATATAAGTCCATAGAAATGCACTTGGCTTATTCTGGACAGATTTTGGAGAGAGTGAAACCTCTTGCTTCGTCTCTTCCTCTCTGATCTGTCGCAATGGATTATGATCATTGCAGTTAATTACCACATTTCTGAACTGAATTACTTTGAATATTTGCTTAATAAAAACTCCCTTCAGCCCAGCATCCCACATGGTTCTTAACTTGATTTCTTCTGATTTCAGCGGTCATTACTACTATCATCCTTTCTGAACTTTGCGAGGCATGTCACTTCACCCATCTTCGCATAGCCCACCATATGCACTGTTTCTTAATAACCACAACTGGATGGATCCAGAAATAATTACTGTGGGAATAAATATCACTGAATGACAAAAATATTTGAATATAAGTAGGCTAATGCAATTGAAAGCATCAAATTGTTGCTTCCTGAAACTCCCAAAGTCATCCAATTGTTATAATACATTTTATTGAAGCAATGGCCTACTGCGTGTGGTCAACAACTTCAGTGCTGTTTCGGGCTGCTTTGAGACAAGAGTGGGGACTGGTCTTAATAATTCAATTAATGTCCGATTTTTTTCTTTCCACTTAGTCTCCGTTTGGAAATTGGTTATAGGCTACAGTTAGGAAATGTTAGCTACGTTGAGGTGAGTGCTGCTCATGATCATCTTGTCAAGTTGGCTCATTTATTGCCCTTGATCTGAACATTTTGCCAACATGCTAATGTAGCTTAACAAATAGATTATTTTGCTCTTCAGTCGCTTAGTAGCCTAGGCCTACTACTGACAAAAACCTGTGACTTGTCTTAATCAATGTGATTTTGTTTCACTGAATCTCTGTGTGTATATTTGGTTAATTCTCTGGCTGGGCAAATAAGTGGAGGTGGTATAGCTTATCTATTAGTTTTCTCATCTATCTGCTCTTTAATTACTTGTTACTTTTATTTCTTATTCTTAACCGTATTTTTTTTAAACTGCATTGTTGGTTAGGGGCTCGTAAGTAAGCATTTCACTGTAAGGTCTACACCTGTTGTATTCGGTGTGACTAATGTGACTAATACAATGTTATTTGATTTGATTTGATTATCACTGATCAGAACCATTTAGCATGCAGTAATGTAGCCTAAATCAAGTGCATTATTTTGCTCGATCACGTATAGACAACTCCAAAAACCTGCAGAGGTTGAAAAAGAGATGAAACGTGGATATATGACAGCGGTTCCACACTTTCCCGTGATGCAAGCTGTTTGGGAAAAATATTATTTGTATTTTATTCTGTTAAAGTCCATTATATCCTTAGCCTACCTTAACATATATATTTGTTGACAACAAACAAAATAGCTATTGATTTTATGTAGCCTATACGCTCAAAATATGCTATTTTGTTCTTTTGAAAATTCATTTTAGTCTTATAATGTTTCATAGGACTTCTTAAAAACATTGCCAGATTTATTTAGATTTCTTTTACCCCTTTTCAATTGGTAGTTACAGTCTTGTCTCATTGCTGCAACTCTCGTACAGACTCGGGAGAGGCGAAGGTCGAGAGCCGTGCGTCCTCCGAAACACAACCCAACCAAGCCGCACTACTTCTTGACACAATGCCCACTTAATTCGGAAGCCAGACGCACCAATGTGTCGGAGGGAACACCATACACCTGGCAACCATGTCAGCGTGCACTGCGCCCGGCCCACCACAGGTGTCGCTAGAGCTCAATGGGACAAGGACATCCCTGCCAGCCAAACCCTCCCCTAACCCGGACAATGCTGGGCCAATTGTGCGCCACCCCATGGGTCTCCCGGTCTCGGCCGGCTGCGACAGAGCCTGGACTCGAACCCAGAATCTATAGTGGCACTGCTAGCACTGCGATGCAGTGCCTTGGACCACTACGCTTTTTTTACAGGCAACATACCATAAAGTATTTCTGTAGGGTATCAGTGTGTCAGTGTTTTTTTACTATTCATGTTTTTGTTTTATTGTGGACCCCAGGGAGAGTAACTGATGCTTCTGCAAAATCTAATGGGAATACAAATAAATAAACACAACTCTCTACCTGATTGCAGGTAGAGATCAGTCGAGATGGAGAAAGGTTATCTCGGGGATGGTCCTTCCGCCCCTTACCCAGGACCTCCCATGAACTATGGGGGGATAGCCACGGGCCAGGGCCCCCAGCCAGGCTTGTACCCCCAGCCCCCAGGGGGATACCCTGCCTCCCCTGGTCCTCCACAACCAGGGTTCCAGCCTGGTCCCTACCAGGGAGGTGAGTGTCTACTAGTTCATATTGTACTTCAGAAGGCTGGAATTACTGCATATTGTGCATGTGAGAACCAAGCATTTTCGCAAATGAGTTTTTGCAACAAAAAATACCTCTAGCTTAGAATGTTGGTTTTTATATATTTCTTTCTTCTGCATAATCAACTACATCTTAGAGATGACAGGACACACAACAAACACTATTAAAAGACACATTCGGGTCTATGGAGATTAATTGAAAGTTCTCTGCCCCTTGTGGCAACTACTGTAGATATGATACAATCAGCCCAAGCCAAGTAAGAACACACAACAACAAACAGCTTGATTGGCGGTTTTCTGTATGTCTGTTTCTCCTGCTCTTTGGCTACACTGGTGGAGAATGGAGACAATGGAAAGTATCCTATTCCTTCAGTTCTCCCAAACCATTCAAGCACATATAAAGTATAAACATACTGTTTAAAAAGATATCTTCAGTGTTCTTCCCCCTCCTTTGAATTATATTGATTGTGTTTTGGATTACAGCACAGCAAACACTTACCTCCTTCAAGTACTATTTTGCAACACCACTTTGGAAACACTCCCCTTCAATGTCAATAATGTGTGGTGCCAGATTTGTGTGGAAAAACACTCAAACACCTACGTACACAATAAACCTTGACCATTATATGTAACTATGCACATTCTAGTAATTTATCACAGTACATGCTCTTAACCAGACATATGTAAACAAGCTCATATCAAGGGAAGAACAATCATACAGTCAATGGTGGAAATGGGGTGGAACCCATTGGAACTGGAAATGGGGTGGAACCCATTGGAACTGGTAATGGGGTGGAACCCATTGGAACTGGTAATGGGGTGGAACCCATTGGAACTGGAAATGGGGTGGAACCCATTGGAACTGGAAATGGGGTGGAACCCATTGGAACTGGTAATGGGGTGGAACCCATTGGAACTGGAAATGGGGTGGAACCCATTGGAACTGGTAATGGGGTGGAACCCATTGGAACTGGTAATGGGGTGGAACCCATTGGAACTGGAAATGAATTTCACTGGGAGTGAATTTTGTTGATGATATGGTGCAACTATCTGAATCAGTTTGCCCCCAGACCCCCCTTTGTGGGTTAACCCAGTTAAAATGATAGTTCAGCTATGTTACATATTTAGACAATTATTTTTCTTACCTTGAAAGGAGTCTGAGCAAGTAACCTTCAACAAAATACTGCTTTCGAGGTAAGAAAACAATATCTAAATAAAGGCAAACCACTATGTAAAACTGTAAAACTCCCTTTAATGTAAAACTCCCTTTAATCAAGTCCATTTCCACCACTAGATACAATCTTATTCCACAGTACGTGGTGGTATAATAACAACATGTTAATTGCATTGTGACCACATTGTGATTGGGATCTTACTCTCCTATTCAAGGTCCCCAAGCAGGTGTGTACCCACCTCCACCACAGTACACCTCTGGACCAGGTGGACCGGTGCCAGTCGGTGAGTTGATACTTCCACTTCCACCACACGCACACAGTGTTGTACAGCACAAAATTCAGTCACATTAAAAATCCTATTTTCCCTAACCTTAACCCTAACCCTAACTCTAACTCTAACTCTAACCCCTACCTTAACCCTAACCTTAACCCCAAAACCTAACCTTAACCCTAAACATAACCCTAGCTCTTAACCCTGACCCTAAAACTAACCCTAGCTCCTAGCTCCTAACCCTAAACACTAATTCTAACATTAACCCTAAACTCCCTAGAAATAGCATTTGACCTTGTGGGGACTAACAAAATGTCCCCAGTTGGTCACATTTTGGTTTGTTTACTATACTTGTGGGGACTACACACACACACACGCACGCACACACACATAATCAAAGGTTAATTGGGGTCAATGTGAGCTAAATAAGGAACTTACTCGAAGAGTAACCCAAATGCATGACATGACATGTTTCAACACAACTTGTGACCTCAACTTGTGACCTGAGTAGAATTATTGCCCCGGAATTGACCCAAACTGCCCCCTCCAACACTAGCTGTACATAGTTCAGACTGAAACAGTATCGTTTTGTCCGGTTGCCCGACACAGCGCATTCATATGAAAATGTGAACATATTCAGTCTCTCTGTGTGAGCAGTCTGAGCAGTGCCTGCTTGTACAGGAAGGTCCTGGACAGGAGAGGTGGGCGGGAACAGGAATTCATGGAAAGAATTGAACATGATTTTCCAGAATGAGAAAGGAAAGGGAAATACTGAAAAAAAACTCACAGAATATCTATGAACTGTATCCAAAGCTGCTCTGAAAAACCAGGGGATATGAAGTTACATAATGTCTCAGTCAGAGCTGCTCTGGGAAACCAGGGGATTTGAAGTTACATAATGTCTCAGTCAGAGCTACTCCAGGAAACCAGGGGATTTGAAGTTACATAATGTCTCAGTCAGAGCTACTCCAGGAAACCAGGGGATTTGAAGTTACATAATGTCTCAGTCAGAGCTACTCCAGAAAACCAGGGGATTTGAAGTTACATAATGTCTCAGTCAGAGCTACTCTGAGAAACCAGGGGATTTGAAGTTACATAATGTCTCAGTCAGAGCTACTCCAGGAAACCAGGGGATTTGAAGTTACATAATGTCTCAGTCAGAGCTACTCCAGGAAACCAGGGGATTTGAAGTTACATAATGTCTCAGTCAGAGCTACTCCAGGAAACCAGGGGATTTGAAGTTACATAATGTCTCAGTCAGAGCTACTCCAGGAAACCAGGGGATTTGAAGTTACATAATGTCTCAGTCAGAGCTACTCCAGGAAACCAGGGGATTTGAAGTTACATAATGTCTCAGTCAGAGCTACTCCAGGAAACCAGGGGATTTGAAGTTACATAATGTCTCAGTCAGAGCTACTCCAGGAAACCAGGGGATTTGAAGTTACATAATGTCTCAGTCAGAGCTACTCCAGGAAACCAGGGGATATGAAGTTACATAATGCAAAGTTCAGAAAGCAAAATCTGTGCATAAGATAACCAGTTAATGTTTCCATCCATGTTATGGATGAGGCTTTTCCTCTCTGGTTGTATCCCAAATGGAACCCTATTCCCTTTATAGTGGGCCAATGGGTCCTGGTCAAAACTAGTACACTATATAGGGTACAGAGTGCCATTTGAGCGCAGGTGTACTCAGCAGACCACCAGGTGTCAGCATTGACTTTCACATATTTATTTCTGTCTTTCTAGATAAAGGAAATTAAGTTGTATTCATGATCCACTAAGTAGTTCCTTTTACATTACACTCTTCAATTACGCTACAATCCGTGTCACATCTGTGCCCCCTTCAAAGTTGTAAAGAAGGATGGATGGAAAGTGAGAGATAGACAAATGACATGGGAAGAGGCAAGAAAAGAAAGATGGACAGAAGAAGAAAAACATAAAAGATTGGGAAATGTTAGGAAAAATAATAAGGAAAAAAATGGAACTTGGTGGGGAACTTGGTTACCTTGACTCTCCTCAGTGACCTATGTAATAATGTCTCCTAACAATGTCTCTCTCTCTCCTCAGTGAACCATGTAATAATGTCTCCTAACATTGTCTCTCTGTCACGACTTCCGCCGAAGTCGGTCCCTCTCCTTGTTCGGGCGACGTTCGGAGGTCGACGTCACCGGCTTTCTAGCCACCGCCGATCCACTTTTCATTTTCCATTTGTTCTGTCTTTGTCTTATCACACCTGGCTTCACTCACCAATCACTTGTTTAGTATTTAACCCTCTGTTCTCCATGTTGTATTTGTGAGTGATTGTTATTTGTTACGTGGATTATTTGTCAGGCGTTGCACTTTTGTTTTAGACTGTGTTTTTGACACTTGTATGTGTTATGTGCTGTATTTTGGTAACCGGTATTAAAGTCTCTTCTCAGTGACCTATGTAATTATGTCTCCTAACATTGTCTCTCTCTCTCCTCAGTGACCATGTAATAATGTCTCCTAACCTTGTCTCTCTTTCTCTCTCTCTCTCCTCAGTGACCCATTTAATAATGTCTCCTAACCTTGTGTCTCTCTCTTTCTCCTCAGTGACCCATGTAATAATGTATCCTAACCTTGTCTCTCTCCTCAGTGACCCATGTAATAATGTATCCTAACCTTGTCTCTCTCCTCAGTGACCCATGTAATAATGTATCCTAACCTTGTCTCTCTCCTCAGTGACCCATGTAATAATGTATCCTAACCTTGTCTCTCTCCTCAGTAACAAATGCAATAATGTCTCCTAACCTTGTGTCTCTCTCTCTTTCTCCTCAGTGACAAATGCAATAATGTCTCCTAACCTTGTGTGTCTCTCTCTTTCTCCTCAGTGACCCATGTAATAATGTCTCTTAAACTTGTGTGTCTCTCTCTCTCCTTAGTGACCCAGGTAATAATGACTCCTAGCCTGATGGAGGTCGGAGGTTCGACCATGTGTCCCCACTGCCAGCAGCACGTGGTCACCAAGACAGAGACCAACCCTGGTCTGCTCACCTGGCTCATCTGTGGTGGCCTCTTCATTGTTGGGTGAGAGAAATCACTCTGTAATGCTATGCTGTAGTGTAGCTGTGTATATGACCGACTGGGGTAGGAAACCCGGGTGCACCACACAACAGTGATAGCCCTCTCAACTAAAGCCTATAGGCATACCTTTAATTAGTGCATTATGGAATAGGGTACCATTTTGGACGGAGACAATTAATTCCACTGTTTACCCTCTAGGTGCTGGCCATGCTGCGCCATCCCGTTCTGTGTAGACTCATGTAAAGACGTGAATCACAGCTGTCCCAACTGCAACAAAATCATCTACGTCTACAAACGGATTTGATATTAATTTGACCTGACATCACTGTACTAACTTTATCTGAAGGACTAGGACATGGCATTTGAATCAAATCAGCATTTCTGTAAATGTATGAGGTTCGCATTCACTAGGGCATGTGATGTTGGAAAATGTTTTACAACTAAGAATCAAAAACAAATATTTCTTATTGGACAAGTCCAGGTAGTCCCTCCCTTTTTCAGTCCATTTTCTTCCATTTGGTGCCTAATGAATACAACCCAGGGGTAGCCAAAAGGGTTATGTCTATCCTGTATAGTCCCTGAGCAGGTGGTGAGCTTTCCTCAGCTCCACAAAATACTACATAATATATGCCATTTAGCAGATGCTTTTATCCATTTTTGTATGGGTTGCCCTAGCAGAAATTCAAACCCACAAGTGCCAAGCTCTATTAGGTTCCTGGCCAGACTTGACCCTTGTAGTGACTACCAAAGAGAATCCTGATACCAAAGACTGGTAGTAGCTGCGCTATAGCTGTTTCACAGTAGTTCTGTACTCGTCTGAAGTCCATGGAAGTAAAGGAACTTCTAAACCACTCTACTTCTTATTGTAATATTGTTATATTGAGATGTATCTATCACCATCATACATCTTATTGTAATATTGAGATGTATCTATCACCATCATACTTCCTATTGTAATATTGTTATATTGTGATGTTTTTGTTATTACACTCTTGCAGTCGTTCCCTCACCGATCTCGTTCTCTTTTTTCCTCTGAACGTTCTACTACTCATTTGTCATAAAGGACCATTGTCAATAATTACAATGGATCTTATGGTTGTCTTTTCACATCCTGCCCAGTTGCTCTGTAAAGCTCTGATTAAAGTTGTCTGTATTGAAGAGATGACTCAGCATTTGTTATTATGAACAGATAGGAAGCCTGAGCAGACTGCCAACAGTTCTTTGTCATCCATAAACTGTGACTACTTCAAACCTCACTGGTTTCACAGCTACAGTGTTATAACTTTATCTCACCAGGGTTGCGTCCCAATTATCTCTCCTTTCTTCCAAAGTGTGTACTTGTTCACTTCTACTTCATGGATTTGAAAGGAAATGACTTGTACATGGAAACTCTCTCTAGCCCATGGACACAACAGGAAGAAGGTGTGATTATTGGAACGCACCAATTCCTGTAAAACTCATTGTATAAATTTCCTGCAACAGTCCATCAACTTTCTGTAACTAACATTTAATCTTTCCAGACCAGTAGCACAATTCAGAAATGGTCCCTGTTGGGCAAGATAGAGGAAGTGGAGAAGCATTAAACTGAGACACAGTTGACTCCTGATAGAATAAGTGCTCTTCACGAGTTTAAGTGAGTTTTCAAGTTTACATTCAATGACATACTTGATAATTGCTCCTGATAACTGAATGCTCCAGTTTAGTGCACACTCTCATGAAAGACAATTGTTCTTCAACAATTAGAAAGGGTCACACAGGGAATGAGGGAGACATTAATACAGTACGTTAGATGTTTGTTTCTAGAAACTCCAGTGTTCTGTTCAAAACACTCAAGTCCTTTGTTTGTGCTTTGTTCAACATGCCCAGACATGTACAGTACAGTCATTTGTTGTTGAACGTATTCACCGGAGCTGAGTACAGGCACCTCAAATGTTCTACTGCCGCCTGACCACTGCCTGTCTCTGAGCCTGCCTGCCGTCCTGTACCTTGGACTCTGCTCTGGATTATTGACCCCTGCCTGCCTTGACCTGTCGTTTGCCTGCCCCTGTGGTTAGAATAAACTTTGTTACTTCACACAGTCTGCACTTGGGTCTTACCTTCAAACCTGATAATGACGGAGTTAGTGCCTACAAAAAGACGTCATTATTATTGCTCTCTATACCAGGCATTTAATTCAGTGGCGAACGTGGCAGGAGAAATATTGCTACAAATGTTGTGAGTTAGTTACTGTAGCTGTCTTGCCACTGCGCTATGCACTGCCACTAGTTATAGCTAATGTTAGTAACGTGGTAACCTACTACTACATTCCTATTTTCCTCAGCGGTGCTGGTCCCAACACTTCTATTTTCTTCTAGTTCTCGTGACTTGTCAAGAAGGTTTGTGTTGTAATGTTCATGCGATGCAATATTACTTTCTACCTGAACGGTTTCAGCCTGAATGGGTCTAGGGTAGCTAGTTCCGTTGCAAATAACCTTTATTTTTTTATTTTTTTTATTTCATCTTTATTTAACCAGGTAGGCTAGTTGAGACCAAGTTCTCATTTACAACTGCGACCTGGCCAAGATAAAGCAAAGCAGTGCGACACAATCAACAACACAGAGGTATACATGGAATAAACAAACATACAGTCAATAATACAATAGAAAAAGTCTATATACAGTGTGTGCAAATGAGGTAAGATAAGGGAAGTAAGTCAATAAGTAGGCCATAGTGGCAAAATAATTACAATATGGCAATTAAACACTGGAGTGATAGATGTGCAGAAGATGAATGTGCAAGTAGAGATACTGGGGTGCAAAGGAGCAAATTAAATAAAATAAATAACAGTATGGGGATGAGGTAGCTGGTGGTGAAAGTAATGGTAAGCTGCTCATTATTGTTTGACCTTGGCACTCCAATTTGATAAAGTATTTAGCTATCTACAGAAAGTTCTACTATCCTCATGTTTTGGTTAATGTTGTACTTGGTCTTACGTCTTTTCATGATCTAAGTGAAGGAGTGTGAGCTGAAGGGGCAGCTGTTGCCTGCATGAGGGGAAAATAAGTGGGATAACCATAAGCAAAAATACACAGTACTCTACTGTATGTTATCGTGACATGTATTGCGGTGCTATACTTGGATAATAAAGTTTCCCTTTTTCTCTGAGAGCAACAACACTTTCCCATCTATTTCCTATGCTTCACCGGAACGTTCATCTAAGTGTGAAGATAGAGTAGACATGTTAGAAAGGTGTAAGTATTCTAGAGAATGTCATAACACCTTTTACAGGCCTTTATGTGTAGCTAGTATGTTTGATGCTGAAAGCTTCCCCACCAGAATCAGCATGGTGGGAGACCACAGCCACTCCATCACCCAATCTCATCCTCTCCCTCCCAGAAGGGTCCAGATGTGGAGGCGGGAGAAGGAGGGGACTGTCGAGGAGGCACACCTTATGGCCATTTTCGAGGCCGGGATTAAGAAGTAGTTTTATGTATGCTGTACGTAGCTATTCATTGTTTTTGATGAAGTCCTTTTTTTTAAGCCCAAAGTGGATTTCTGTTTCCTCATTGATGTGTTTCTTGTTTGTAATAAAAAAAAATGCATTTGATACAGGTACAGCTGCTGTGTGTTTAACTTTTAACATTTCAACATCAAAAAGTGCACTCTCACATCTAAGCCATATTGTTGCAGTTGCATGGCAACAATTAGATAAATTGAAAGAACAAATAAACCTGCTCACTGGTTAGTAGTGAGCTAGTGCTAGTATCACTTTATTATTGACGCTTACGTGTCTGCCTCTTGACCTTCTTCATAGATTCTTGCTCCACTAAACAAAATTAATGGATATAATTTGTTACTAATAATTGATTACATTTCTATAGTGCTTTTCATAACATTCTGAAAGCACATCAAAATATGAAAACAAACAAGCAATACATCATGAGTAGCCTAGCGATTGTTGGCTGGGTCAACCAATAGAGGACAAGTCTTTGAGTGCATGCATCTTCCAAAGATGGAGAGGAACAGTTCAAGGCTTGATCAGAGGAAGGTGCACAGGGAGATGGTTGATGAAGGAGTCCGGTGACGATCTTGTAGAGCTGAACCAGCATGAGTTGTGTAGCCACTGGACTTTTCCTTTGCAATGTATGTCACCCACTTGGGTGATGCCTCAGCAGCTCAGGGTGCCAGAAAGCTCACCACACAATATTCTAAGTAGTAGCCAGTCATCCTCATTACGAACCCGCTGCCTCAGCACTGCATTCCTCTACTGCATCTCCCATTCAAGCTTCAGGTGATTCTTCAATTGATTCATGCGTAGGCCTACAGTACACTCATGTTTACTCCAAATACATCATTCCAAATGCTAGCTACTTAGCTAACATTAGCCAGAACAACAACACAAAAGGTCACTGGGTGGGGCTACAGAAGTTCCTTTCTGGTTCATATGAAGCTGTAACTGATGGTGCGTAAAAAACAACAGGGAACTCAGAATTTGTTTTTATCCAACTGGGAAAAATCGATTTGAACAGTCACCCAACTCGAAATAACAGGTCATAAACTCAGGCATCGTCCTAAAGCTATGACTTTGTAAGGAGTGCGTACTGGCGGCAGAGAAGTCAGACGCAGGAGAGCAAAAACTGTTGTTCCAACGGCTCAGTTTAATAATAAAAACCCACCGGATTACAGAACAAATATAAATGGGTACATAACCCGACGCACAGCAGAACATAACGTGCACAAGCACTTACAATAAACAATACCAGACAAGGACATGTGGAGAACAGAGGGTTAAATACACAACATGTAATTGATGGGATTGAAACCAGGTGTGTGGGAAGACAAGACAAAACAAATGGAAAATGAAAGATGGATCGGCGATGGCTAGAAGACCGGTGACGTCGACCGCCGAACGTCGCCCGAACAAGGAGAGGGACCGACTTCGGAGGAAGTCGTGATAGACTTCTGTGACTTTCCCAGTCAGAGCTCGTTATATTTCTGAAATCACACATATACATAAGCCAGATTTTTGCCATGGCCAGTGTGTGTCTGTGTGTGTATGCCTGCACACTCCTGTGTGTATATGTATGAGTATGCTGAATAGACTACAATTACAGACACCTGTGTTAGCGTCACACAGATTGGAGCTCAGACTTTGATTGATGGGCTGTCAGGATACCCCCATTTGCGTCCCCTGATACAGAAAACTAATCAGGAAGAGAGAAGGAGCTATGAAGTGAGAGAATAGGGAAAAAAACATCCCTTATTGTGGGGACTTCTGTTGGCTACTGTCCTCTGGTCTCTAGTCTTCGACTCCATGACCCCCTGTCTTAGCCTGGTCCCAAATCTGTTTACATTGTCTTGCCAACTCATATGGTCATTGTCATTGTTCCTCCATCACCTGTGCATCATACTGGAATGAGAGGACGTACAGGCATTTAAGGACAGATGTTTAAAGACAGGAGTTTAAGGACAGGTGTTTAAAGACAGGTGTTTAAGGACAGTTAAAGACAGGTGTTTAAAGACAGGTGTTTAAGGACAGTTGTTTAAAGACAGGTTTTTAAAGACAGGTGTTTAAAGACAGGTGCTTAATAACAGTTGTTTAAAGACAGGTGTTTAATAACAGTTGTTTAAAGACAGGTGTTTAAAGACAGGTGTTTAATAGCAGTTGTTTAAAGACAGGTTTTTAAAGACAGGTGTTTAAAGACAGGTGTTTAGGACATGTGTTTAAAGATGGATGCTTGGTTTTTGTCATAGGTCATAAGGAAATGGAAGTGATGTAACAGCCGTTGAAAGGATGGGACCAAGGTGCAGCGGAGAATGTATTCATCTTGACTTTTAATAGAAAGAACAAACACTTTACAAAATAAACAAAAACAACTAGCAACAGTTCTGTCAGGTTATCAAGAACTAAACAGGAAAATAACTACCCACAAACCCCAACGGAAAAACAGAACCACACCCGGCCAAAACAAAGAAATGCAAACACATTACATTTACATTTTACATTTTAGTCATTTAGCAGACGCTCTTATCCAGAGCGACTTACAGTAGTGAATACATACATTTCAATTCATACATATTTTTTTTTATTTTTTTTTTGGGGACATAGAATGCCCACCCAAATCACACCCTGACCAAACCTAAATAGAGACATAAAAAGGCTCTCTCAGGTCAGGGTGTGACAAGTGATCTGGTTTGTTCTCTCTTTGTTCTTCCCACGCCCCTTCTCCTCCTCTCCCCCTCCATCCCTCCATCCTCCTCTCCTCCCTCCCTTTCTCCTCCTTCCTCTCTCTCTGTTCCTCTCTTTGAAGTTGCACAGGATCTACCGGCCAACAGCTGGAAGCAGGAGAACAAATGTCCCTTTAAACCTGCTTTAAATGTCCCTTTCATCCTTGTCAAACATAATATAATAGTCCCTTAAATCAATGTTCCTGTCATTTTCCCTCCTCAAGGGAGGTGTTTTGGGTTCCTGGGGGAGGCTGGGTAGAGGCAGGGGGAAGTGGAGGTCAGATGGGGGGGGGGGTCAAAGGCAGCTGCCTGGAGAGTGGTAAAGGGCGATGCGGAGGATGAGGTCAGATCCTTACCCCCAAAGCGACCCTCATCACTTGTCCCCCCCCTCCACCCTTTAGCTCCGTGACCCCAGGAGGTTGTGACCTTTCAGGTGTGGCTTTCATAACAGTTTTTTGTTCCATCCAGTCACATACTGTACTGACGCACATACACTCACACGGATTAACTCACATAGCTGTGTGGGAGCATGAACAAACACACAGACGCAAACACACAGACGCAAACACACAGACGCAAGCAATAGATGCAAGCATGCAGAAGCACCTGCACGTACACACACATACACACATACACACACATACACACACATATACAGATGGACAAACAGATGAACACATTTACAAACACTGAGGCAAGCACAGACGCACACGCATACACACACACGTTAACATATACAGACACCCATTTGCCAAGATGAATATACAATCATTTCTGACTCTAAGGCATCATTATGAACCCACACTTTGACATTATTCAGTATCTTGATTTTACAATAAATTGCCTTCTTTATTGATTAAGCATTTCACTTTTAATTATAATGAATCAACAGCAACAATATTTCTCCTCCTGGTCCCACCGCAATTTATTGATCAACACTTTTTCCATTCTAACCAGATGCAAAATCCATAAAGCATTACATACTATGACTATAAGTATATTTTGTGCTGGGTTCAGCAGGTTTACAGTGAAAGACTGTGTTTTGATGAAAGGTTTTTGTCATAGAACAGGTTCAAAGAGTTCAAGTCCTGAATTTCCCTTGTGGGTACTTCGCAGATAACGGAGGTGTGTGTGTGTGTGTGTGTGTGTGTGTGTGTGTGTGTGTGTGTGTGCATGCATGAATGTGTGTGTTGTTAGACACTCCTTATCTTGTCATTTGTTTATGAGAGAGAGAGTGAGAGAGAGTGAGAGAGAGAGAGAGAGAGAGAGAGCGAGAGCGAGAGAGAGAGGGGGAGACAGAGAGAAAGAGGGCAGAGAGAGACAGAGAGAGAGAGCAAGAGAAAGAGGGGAGAGAGAGAAAGGGAGAGAGTTTAAAACCGGCCCACCACCTTCTCAGCTCTGCCCATTTATCAGGCATGTTGATCAGCAGTAAGAACAGACAGAGTCAGAGGAAGAGAGGATGGAAGATGGGGAGTAGTGCCAGAGTGAGTTAATCATTATGGCTGCCGTGGGTTCCTTCATCCATCACTCTGTGTTCCATTGAGATGACCTGCCCTGGGTAGAATAATGTTCCTTCGTCCATCACTCTGTGTTCCACTACGATGGTCTGGCCTGGGTAGAATAATGCTCCTTCATCCATCACTCTGTTCCACTGAGATGTCCTGGTCTGAGTAGAGTAACACTTCTTCATCCATCACTCTGTGTTCCACTGAGATGGCCTGGCCTGGCCAAGACCTCAGAAAAGAAAGGGGGAAGAGAAAGAGTGAGGAGAGAGAGAGTAAATTGGTCATAGAGGATACAAGGTAACGACAACCCTGGATCAATTCTGGATGTGCGTCTTAAATGGCACCTTATTCCCTATATAGTGCACTTTTGACCAAGGCCCATAGGGCTGGGATGCAGTCCCATTTGGGATGCAGTCTGGTTCTTCCTCTACAGTCTCATTAAATCTCTAGCCATCCTTCTGTCCGTTCCTTTATGACCTCTGCAGGGAGGTGTGTTTCTCTGTCTGCCTCCTAAATGGCACCCTATTCCCTACATAGTGCACTACTTTTGATGCCTCTATGTGGCCTGGTCAAAAGTAGAGCACTATATAGGGAATAGGGTGCCATCCTTATTAAATACTGCACGGTCTGAAGCCAGGGACAGGATTTATGCAGTGGACATGATGTTGTGTGTGTGTGTGTGTGTGTGTGTGTGTGTGTGTGTGTGTGTGTGTGTGTGTGTGTGTGTGTGTGTGTGTGTGTGTGTGTGTGTGTGTGTGTGTGTGTGTGTCAAGCACAAAGAGAACTGAAGTTGTTAGCTCGTTAATCCTAGCTTTGTGTAAAGAGTTACTGCAGCACAAGCAATATATCTTACCATACATCCATTTTTTTTCTGCCAAAAAACGGTGAGGGTTTCTCCATCTAGTTTCTCTGTGTTTGTTGTGTTCGTTTAAATATTTACAAATCTCTAAATATTAAGACTAATTGCACAGATACACAGAGAGACCCCCATCACCCACCCCGCACACCCACACTAATATTAGACAGGTGCCACGTGTCCCCCTCTCTCCCTTCATTAACCATCCCTGTTGTCTTTGTAGTTTGTGTTTGTGTTGATGTATCTGGAGCCCGGTCCTCTTTGTTGTCCTGTGGCTTTAACTATGCTGATTTAAACACTGCTCTAAGACCAGGCCCTTTTATCTGTCCAGATGAAAGGAGAGGCAGCTGAATGAAACAGAATACATTAGACAGGTACAGTATTCACATGGAGGGGCTGGGAAACTGAGAAGAGAGAGGTGCAACACACACATGCACACGCACACAAACACACACACACAAACATACACACACAAACACACACACACGCACACAAACACACACACACACACACACTGAGAAGATAGATGTGTCAGGAGAGTCGATCAAATAGTACCTGAGTTTAAATCTGGTTTGTCACAAATACTTCATCTGTGCTTGATTGAGCATGCCTGGCGCAATGGAACCAATGCAAATGGACTGCAGGCAGGCAGGCAGTCTCATTCAAATGCTCAAAGTATTTTAAGGGGAGATGTCACGAGAATTTTCAATCAATAATAACTAACAATCAATAAGCTTTGACTAATCCCCAAGGTTTGGGTTAATACTGGGTTAATAATAATTAGGCAAAGACTCAGCTTATGCAAAAGGTTTGTACAGTTTATTCAGAGAACGTTCTGATGTCCATTATACAAAGACATTCATTTTATAACTCACTCCCTACTTACATACCTCCACACCAACAGTAGATATCCCACGCATATACATACACACGAACAGTAGGTGAGTTGTATCCCTCCCCAGAGTTCTCACCACGGTTAATCACTACCCAGCGCTGTCCGTTCCATTCCCCCGAGATTAGAGGAACATTGAGGAGTACTCCCTGTCTTATCATAGGTTTCTCAGTTCTAGCCAGGTCGAGCCAAACACAGTCTTCATTGTTCTCGGTATTCTCTTAGGCACACACATACACACATACATTCCTCTTCATTACAGGTCTCTACTAAACCTTATGGGACTTATGTTTAGTACTTTAATCTTTCATTATACATGCTACATAACTAATAATCACTAATAGTTAAGTTTCAGGGTGGAATTATTTAATCATTACATTTAAACATATAAATCCCTTATCAGGAGAAAATACTATTTGAAGCCAGGTGTAATATGTCTAGCAGAGGAGAGGCTGCAGTGTTAGCCACTTGGATTGATGGAAAGGGAGGAGAGCAGATTAAACAACTTGTTCCTTCATGAAGGTAATAGGATCAGGTGGCAAGCACAAGGCCACTCTGTTCAGCACTCGGAAGCCCTGTACCTGATCTATGAACCTTCAGTTTGATGTACTGTTTATCTAAAAAATACTGTATTTATATGTAGATGACAGTAGTATTTATGTGTGTGTATATATATATATGTGTGTAGACAGTTCAGATACAGTAGTATTGTAAATGCAGATAATTGCCCATGTGTTATCCTCTTTACATGCTGTTATACTGACACAGATGAGAAAATTACAGCAAATGTACAAACTGTTGAAGTTCTAATGAGTTCAATTGCATGCAAACACTACACTCTCTGAGAGTCAGAGGATTCGTCCCAAATGGCACCCATATGCCCTATATAGTGCACTACTTTGGTCCAGGGAGCATATTTGAGACACATACGACTGTGCACAGAACAGTCAGTCAATCTGTGTTTCAGTTGAGTCACAGTGACCTGGAGGCACATGGACCGACAGGAAAATGAGGTCACTCTAACCCTGGGTCTATCAGAGTCATCATCATAACGTTTGCGTTTCCATTTGAGTCATTTAGCAGTGCTCACCGTGGGATTAATTTAAGATACTCTTTGCACCATGGTCTTGTAGTGGATGCGAGCTTAGACTGGAAGCCAGTGGAGTGTTCAGAGGAATGGGTGACAAGAGAGAACTTGGGAAGGTTGAACACTAGGCGAGTTGCGGTGTTCTGGATAAGTTGCAGGGGTTTGATTGCACAAGCAGGGAGCCCAGCCAACGGAGAGTTGCAGTAGTCTAGACAGGAGTTGACAAGATCCTGGATTAGGACCTACGCTGCTTCCTGTGTGAGGAAGGGTTGTACTCTACGGATGTTGTAGACCATGAACCTACAGGAGCGAGTCTCTGTTTATCATATATCCTGATGCCTAGTCACCTTACCCTTATATATACACTACATGACCAAAAGTATGTGGACACCTGCTCGTCAAAAATCTCATTCCAAAACCATGGCATTAATAT
Organism: Salmo salar; assembly: GCF_965601325.2. Taxonomy (NCBI): domain Eukaryota; kingdom Metazoa; phylum Chordata; class Actinopteri; order Salmoniformes; family Salmonidae; genus Salmo; species Salmo salar. The sequence continues at coordinate 23,026,887 of NC_138296.1, read as the reverse complement.
GGAGTTGGTCCCCATTTTGCTGCTATAACAGCCGCCATTCTTTTGGGAAGGCTTTCCACTAGATGTTGGAAAATTGCTGCGGGGACTTGCTTTCATTCAGCCACAAGAGCATTAGTGAGGTCGGGCACTGATTTTGAGCGATTAGGCCTGGCTCATAGTCGGCATTCCAATTGATCTCAAAGGTGTTTGATGGGGTTGAGGTCAGGTCTCTGTGCAAACCAGTCAAGTTCTTAAACACCGATCTCAGAAAAAAAAATATGTATGGACCTCTCTTTGTGCACAGGGCATTGTCATGCTGAAACAGGAAAGGACCTTCCTCACCTCAAACTGTTGCCACAAAGTTGGACTCACAGAATCGTCTAGAATGTCATTCTATGCTGGGGGGTTAATATGTCTCTTCACTGGAACTAAGAGGCCTAGCCCAAACCATGAAAAACATTATTCCTCCTCCACCAAACTTTACAGTTGGCACTATGCAGTCGGGGCAGGTAGTGTTCTCCTGGCATCCGCCAAACCCAGATTCATGGTAAAGATTGATTCATCACACCAGAGAACGCGTTTCCACTGCTCCAGAGTCCAATGGCGGCGAGGTTTACACCACTCCAGCCGAGGCTTGGCATTGAGCATGGTGATCTTAGGCTTGTGTGCAACTTTTCGGCCATGGAAACCCATTTCATGAAGCTCCCGATGAACAATTCTTGTGCTGACGTTGCTTCCAGAGGCAGTTTGGAACTCAGTAGTGAGTGTTGCAACCGAGGACAGACGATATTTACTCGCTATGCACTTCAGCACTCGGAGGTACTGTTCTGTGAGCTTGTGGCCTACCACTTCGCGGCTGAACCGTTGTTGCTCCTAGACATTTCCACTTCACAATAACAGCACTTAAAGTTGGCCGGGGCAGCTCTAGCAGGGCAGAAATTTGACAAACTGACTTATTGAAAAGTTGGCACCTATGAAGGTGCCACGTTGAAAGTCACTGAGCTCTTCATTAAGGCCATTCAGCTGCCAATGTTTGTCTATGGAGATTGCATGGCTGTGTGCTTGATTTTATACACTTGTCATGCAATGGGTGTGTCTGAAATAGCCGAATCCACGAATTTGAAGGGGTGTCCACATACTTTTGTATGTACAATATAATGTATCTACCGTTATCACTTCAGTATCCCTGGACATTGTAAATATGCTACTGGAACTGATCATGTATATAGTATGCTTACTTCTCATGTTCTTATTTCTTATTTTTATTTCTCATGTGTTGTTGTTCTACCTTATAGTTTTTTACCACTACATTTTGTAATTAATTACTGCATTGTTGGGTTTAGAGCTTTCAAGAAAGGCATTTCACCGTACTTGTGCATGAGACGTTAAAACTTGAAGCTGAAATTTCATGTTTGCAGAGAATGACAGGGTGTTGTCCAGGGTCACACCAAGGTTTTTTTTCATTCTGAAAGGGGGACACCATGGATTTGTCAACCATGAATGAGAGGCCTTGGAGCTTGAGGTGGTGGGTTGACATCCAAGCTGAGATATCTGCCAGGTATGCAGAGATGCGTGTCGCCACCTGGGTATCAGAATGGGTGAGGGAGAAAAGTAGTGTCATCCGCAAAGTAGTGTCATTCGCAAAGCAGCGTCATTTGCAAAGCAATGATAGGAAAGACCATATGAGGATATGATGGCGCCGAGTGACTTGGTGTATAGAGAGAAGAGGGAAGACGAGAGAAGAGGAGAGGGCCTACAATCGAGCCCTGGGAGACACCAGTAGTGAGAGCATGTGGTGCAGACTCAGATCCTCTCCACGTCACCTGGTAGGAGCGATCTGCCAGGTAGGATACAATCCAAGAGTGTGCAGAGCCTGAGATGCACATACCCGAGAGGGTGGATCTGATGATTCACGATGTCAAAGGCAGTGGATAGATCTCGGAGGATGAGAACAGTGGAGAGAGTGTCAGCTTTGGCAGAGCGGAGAACCTCTGTGACGCAGAGGAGAGTGGTATCAGTTGAGTAAGCCATCTTGAAGCCTGACTGGTTAGGGTCAAGAAGACAAGTGACAGCATGAGGAAATAGACAGGAGATAGGGGGAAAGAGAAAATCTCCACTTAGGAGAAATGAGTAGCCCTCCGTCATGCCAAAAAAGTGTAAGGACTTAAGGGCAACATATTGCCAGTTCCAAATGCTACCGGAGACTAGGAATTTCACATGGTTTGTGCGTGCAGGGTACATTAAATTAGAAGGGTTTTAGCCACCGGGTGGGGACCGTCTGTAAAGCCTACAGGGAGAGGAGCGAACTGGGTTAGAAAGCACACACAGTTAACAAAGCTACGAAAGAGCTAAATGAAAATAATGAGGTGATTTACTCAAGTGAGAGAGATTTGTCATATAATAGGACTGGTCCAAACCAGTCTTAAAATGCTTCCTGTCCTTCATTCCCACCGACCCTGTGACCATTCTCAGATGAGTCACTGTCATGGGACTAGTCCCAACAAGTCCCTTCATTCCTACATAGGACTAGTCCTGACAAGTCCCTTCATTCCAACTGATATGCCCTGGCCGGGCAATGCACTTGACTTTTAAAAGTAATTTACACTTGTGTCGATATCCGCAGTGACAACCGTGAATGTGATCCCTGTGAACGTCAGGGAAATTGTCTTTAAAGGGGCAATCTGGGATTCTGTCACGACTTCCGCCGAAGTTGGTGCCTCTCCTTGTTCGGGTGGCGTTCGGCGGTCGTCGTCGCCGGCTTTCTAGTTGCCACCGATCCACGTTTCTTTTTCCATTTGTTATGTCTTGATTGTTCACACCTGGTTCCCATTACGTTATTATTATTTCCCTATTTAACCCACTGGTTCTCATTATGTTTTGTGCATGATTGTTTCCTGGTTTTGTTTTAGTCTTTTGTGTTAGGGTTTTGTTATCCCTGCGTGGATTTATTTGGCTGATTATTTTCCAGAGTAAAGTACGCTATTTTACTCAGTTCTGTGTCCTGCGCCTGACTCCGTTCTCATCTCTGCACAACTGACACATGACAGAATCACGCACCACTTTTTTTATGGAGTCAGCAGCTGCACCCAGTCCTCCGCTACCAGTGGAGGAACGCGTCCAGCAGCACGCGACGATGCTCCAACATCTTGGCACAGCCATGGATCGATCGCATGCTGCTCACCATGGAATGATGGGAAAGAGGGGGTGTTCCCACAACCCCATCAACTTCACTCCAACCAACACCACAACCCACAACGCTGTCCACTCCTCCGTCACCTGGACCCAGTGGGATTCGGCTCTCGCTCCCGAGCGCTTATGATGGGACGGCTGCCGGGTGCCAGGAGTTCCTGCACCAGTTGGAGCTCTACCTGGCGACCGTCCACCCGGCTCCCTCGGGATATGAGAGCGTGTCCGCCCTCATCTCCTGTCTGTCGGGGAAGGCGCTTGAGTGGGCCAATGCGGAATGGGGAAGTATAGACGCAACATTGGTCCGCTATGAGGATTTCACCCGGCGCTTCCGGGCGGTCTTCGATCATCCACCTGAGGGGAGAGCGGCGGAGGAACGCTTGTTCCATCTCAGACAGGGGATGGGGAGCGCACAGGAATTCGCACTGGACTTCAGGACCCTGGCTGCCAGTGCGGGATGGAATGAGAGGGCCCTGATCGACCATTACTGATGTAGTCTACGGGAGGACGTTCGTCTGGAGCTGGCCTGCAGGGACACCACCTTTACCCTCGACCAGCTGGTGGATTTATCCATCCAGCTGGATAACCTGTTGGCCACCCGCGGACGTCCAGATCGGGGTCCGTCCATTCCATCCCCCAGCACCTCCGATCCTACACCTATGGAGCTCGGAGGTGCTGCTCTAAGGGTGACCGGAGGGAGGGCTGTTTCCTGCACTATCTGTGGCCGCAGAGGACACACTGCTGGTCGGTGCTGGAGAGGTTCCCAGGATGTCGAGGCAGCAGGTAGGGCACTGGTGGATCATCCCAGGTGAGTATGCACCCAACTTACCCAGAGCTTCCTGTTGCACACATGTATATATCTATAGAATTTCCTGAGTTTTCCCCGCATTCCCAGCATAAGGCGCTAGTAGATTCAGGCGCAGCTGGGAACTTTATTGACCTTCGTTGGCTCGTCGATTAGGGATCCCTATTGTTCCTGTTGATGTTCCCTACCCTGTACATTCCTTAGATAGTCGTCCTTTAGGGTCGGGTCTGATTAGGGAAGTCACAGCTCCACTATGTATGATAACGCAGGAGGGTCATGAGGAGAGAATTAGTCTCTTCCTGATATATTCTCCTGTGTTTCTTGTGGTGTTGGGGTTTCCCTGGTTGGCCCATTATGACCCCATTATTTCGTGGCAACAGAGGGCTCTCAAGGGATGGTCACGTCAGTGTTCAGGGAGGTGTATAGGTGTTTCCATAGGTGCAACTAAGGTGGAGAGTCCAAACCAGGTCTCCACCATGCACATCCCCCCTGAATATGCCGATTTGGCTCTCGCCTTCTGTAAAAAGAAGGTGACTCAACTACCACCCCATCGATGGGGGGATTGTGCGATAAATCTCCTGGTAGACGAAGCACTTCCCAGGAGTCACGTGTATCCTCTGTCACAGGAGGAGATGGCGGCTATGGAAACATATGTCACCGAATCTCTGGAACAGGGATACATTCGGCCTTCCACTTCACCTGCCTCCTCAAGTTTCTTTTTTGTGAAGAAGGATGGAGGTTTACGCCTGTGCATTGACTATAGAGGTTTAAATCAGATCACGGTGAAGTATAGTTACCCTCTGCCTCTCATTGCCAGTGTGACCGAGTCATTGCATGGGGTGCGCTTCTTCACCAAATTGGATCTCAGGAATGCTTACAACCTGGTGCGTATCTGGGAGGAGGATGAGTGGAAGACGGCATTTAGTACCACCTCTGGGCACTGAGTACCTTGTCATGCTGTACGGGTTGATGAATGCTCCATCCGTCTTCCAATCCTTTGTAGACGACATTTTCAGGGACCTGCACGGGCAGGGTGTAGTGGTGTATATAGATGACATTCTAATATATTCCGCTACACGCGCCGAGCATGTGTCTCTGGTGCGCATGGTGCTTGGTCGACTGTTGGAGCTTGACCTGTACGTTAAGGCGGAGAAATGTCTGTTCTTCCAACAGTCCGTCTCCTTCCTAGGGTATCACCTGTCCAAGTCAGGGGTGGAGATGGAGAATGACCACATTTCAGCCGTGCGAATTGGCCGACTCCAACCACCGTAAAGAGGTGCAGTGGTTCTTAGGGTTTGCCAACTACTATCGGAGGTTTATCTGGGGCTTTGGTCAAGTAGCGGCTCCCATTACCTCTTTGCTGAAGGGGGACCGGTGCGACAGGGATTTTGGTCACCTGAAGGCTCTGTTTACCTCGGCTCCTGTGTTGGCTCATCCTGATCCCTCCTTAGCGTTCATAGTAGAGGTGGACGCGTCTGAGGCTGGGATAGGAGCTGTGCTGTCTCAGCACTCGGGTACGCCACCAAAACTCTGCCCCTGTGCGTTCTTTTCGAAGAAGCTCAGCCCGGTGGAGCGAAACTATGATGTGGGGAACCGGGAGCTGTTGGCTGTTGTCGGGGCTCTGAAAGCGTGGAGGCATTGGCTTGAGGGGGCTAAACACCCTTTTCTCATTTGGACTGACCACCGCAATCTGGAGTACATCCGGGCGGCAAGGAGAATGAATCCTCGCCAGGCAAGGTGGGCCATGTTTTTCACCCGTTTTTCACCCGTCTCTATCCTACAGACCAGGTTCCCAGAACGCTAAGGCAAACGCACTGTCTCGGATGTATGACACAGAGGAGAGATCCACGGATCCCACTCCCATACTCCCGGCTTCTTGCCGGATGGCAACGGCGGTATGGGAGGTTGACGCGTACATCGAGCAGGCGTTACGTGCGGAGCCCACTCCCACCCAGTGTCCAGTTGGACGTAAGTACGTTCAGTCTGATGTTCGTGATCTGTTGGGCTCCTACGTCACCTTCCTCTGGTCATCCTGGCATCTTTCGGACAGTGCGCTGTCTTAGTGGGAAGTACTGGTGGCCCACTTTAGCTAAGGACGTGAGGGTGTATGTTTCCTCCTGCTCGGTGTGCGCTCAGTGCAAGGCACCTAGACACCTGCCCAGAGGGAAATTACAACTCCTACCCGTTCCACAATGGCCGAGGTCACACCTATCGGTGGCTTTCGTGAAGGATCTCCCTCCGTCACGAGGAAACACCACGATTCTGGTTGTTGTGGATCAGCTTTCTAAGTCCTGCCGTCTCATTCCTTTTCCCGGTCTCCCTACGGCCCTACAGACTGTGGAGGCCCTGTTTATACACCTCTTTCTGCACTATGGGGTGCCTGAGGATATAGTGTCTGATTGGGGTCCCCAGTTCACATCAAGGGTCTGGAGGGCGTTCATGGAACGTCTGGGGGTCTCGATCAGCCTGACCTCAGAGTTTCACCCCGAAAGTAATGGGCAGGTGGAGAGAGTTAACCAGGATGTGGGTAGGTTTCTGCGGTCTTATTGCCAGGACCGGCCGGGGGAGTGGTCGGATTTCATCCCCTGGGCGGAGATGGCCCAAAACTCCCTCCGCCACTCCTCCACTAACCTGTCCCCGTTTCAGTGTGTACTAGGTTATCAGCCGGTTCTGGCACCGTGGCATCAGAGCCAGATCGAGGCACCTGTGGTGGATGAATGGTTTCGGCTCTCGGAGGAAACCTGGGACGCTGCCCATGTACGCCTGCAATGAGCCATCAGGCGACAGAAGGCGAGCGCCGACTGCCACCATAGTGAGGCCCCGGTATATGCACTGGGAGACCGGGTCTGGCTCTCGACCCGAAACCTGCCCCTTCTCCTGCCCTGCCGGAAGCTGGGTCCGCGGTTTGTGGGGCCATTTAAAGTCCTGAGGAGACTGAACGAGGTATGTTACAGCTTCCCCCTGATTATCGTATTAGTTCCATGTGTCTCTCCTCAGGCCGGTGGTGGCTGGTCCGCTCCAGCAGTCTGAGGTGTGGGAGGTTCCTCCGCCCCCTTTGGACATCGAGGGGGACCCGGCGTATACAGTGCGAGCCATCATGGACTCAAGGCGTCGGGCAAGGGGCCTTCAGTACCTCGTGGAGTGGGAGGGGTACGGTCCAGAGGAGAGATGCTGGGTGCCGGTGGAGGACATACTGGACCCTTCCTTACTGCAGGAATTTCACAGTCTCCACCCAGATCGCCCTGTGCCTCGTCCTCCGGGTCGTCCCCGAGGCCGGTGTCGGCGCACTGCTGGAGCGCACTGCTGGGGATACTGTCACGACTTCCGCCGAAGTTTGTGCCTCTCCTTGTTCGGGTGGCGTTCGGCGGTTGTCGTCGCCGGCTTTCTAGTTGCCACCGATCCACGTTTCTTTTTCCATTTGTTATGTCTTGATTGTTCACACCTGGTTCCCATTACGTTATTATTATTTCCCTATTTAACCCACTGGTTCTCATTATGTTTTGTGCGTGATTGTTTCCTGGTTTTGTTTTAGTCTTTTGTGTTAGGGTTTTGTTATCCCTGAGTGGATTTATTTGGCTGATTATTTTACCGAGTAAAGTACGCTATTTTACTCAGTTCAGTGTCCTGCGCCTGACTCCGTTCTCATCTCTGCACGACTGACACATGACAGATTCAAACAACAAAGCTTTTCCCTGCCACTCTTTTTTTTTCTCTTTTGGTAAACAGCTATGGGCTGGGGGTTCCTAGACGGAGCTGTTGATGCAAGGACTGACGATCCATGAGATCAGAATTATAGTTTTAACGAGGCTATACAGTGTTTGTTTGAAGTGAAATGGCGTTTTGTCCTTTATTCCCACTGACCTGGAAAAAGAGGGAGGGAGGGGCGGCTTGATAGGTAAGAGTCAATCAATCTTAGGGCTGACACCATATTACTGTCACCTATCACTCACAGTCACTCACCCAAGGGGCTGATGCGGTAGGTGATACAGGATAAATGAACTTCAACTCCTTGAGATGCACCCATCTGAACCCAGTGTCCTCTCTATATTTCTGTGAGGTGGCACTGGGGTCACAGGGGACAAATACAGTAGGATGAGACATTGTTTGAGCTGGCTAATGTTTTAAATGTTAATAAAGCGATGATTAAGCATGTACATATTGCTCTCTGCAGCTGCGTCCTGGTCAAAAGTCGTGTACTTTAAAGGGAATAGTGCCATTTGGGACCCAGCTTTACTCTCTCTGTCTTATAATAGGGCATAACGTGCAAAGCTGATGATGAGGTGGTATGGGTGTTACTGTCAGCAGGAGGTTATGGATGACATTATGGCTGGTGGCGGTTTGTGCCAGGTGACTGGGTTTGACTTAGGAGTCACAGAGTTCAGGGTATAGCACAGTTCTCTCTTTCTTTCTTTCTCTTTCTCTATCCTCTGCTCCATTTCTCTTTCCAGCCATGGTTCTCTTTCATGCTCTCTGTGTTACTAGGGCTGTTGCGGTGACCATATTACCGCCACACCAGCGGTCACGAGTCCTGAAGGCAGTGAAATTCCACGTGACCGTTTAGTCATGGTTATTAGGCTTCTCCAAGCTCTGATGCTGCTGACGGTCATTAGTAACCTACCAAACTTGCTAACTGCCTGGTACTCAGCACTCTATTGCCCCTCTAATCACTCTGACATCAATGCAAATGTATTCAAAAATCTACCACTTCATGAGATCCCATGAGCTCATGTTGCGCAACATTTCAGTAAGATATGCAATTGAGTGATGGCCTCTACTAAAAATAGGATAATCAGGTTTCTATAGGCTAGGCCTAATATATTTCTCAACTTATTTCTCAACTTTCCTAATATTAAGCACATTGCTTATATTTACAACAGGTGTATAGCCTACCTGGCTGGCATGAAAATAAGCCATGGGGAAAAGCGTCCTCCATTCACTATTTCAGTGTATAGATGACATGTATTTTCCCCTGCTCCTGTTTCCATACAGGTGCATGTTAATGGTTCCTTCTAAATCAAAACAAATGTCACACATATATTATTTAGTATATGTAAAAGCAAAATTAAATCAAGAATAGTATGGTGGGTGACAATATTAGTCTATCACTTCTGAATTATATATTATGACTTGTGAATGATGCCCAGTATAAGAAACAATACAATGAATAATAGTCGCAGACCTCATGTAGCCTAGCCCATAGGCCTAAATGTTTTAATAAGGTTTGTATTACAACTAAAGTGGCCACATAACGTTTTAAAAGGAAGCACATTAATCTGCTTTACAAGGGGTGTAGAGACTAACTGGCATACTTAAGTAGCGCGTGAGTTTCAAGTTTGGGGAAGATCATTTTCACCATTAAAATGCACCTTTATAATAAAAGCATTACATGCATAATTGCATTTGCCACTTTTGATAATGGTGTTTTCCGCTAATGGAACATTCGCTCTTATAGCCTACTACCATGTTCACATTGCTACGCTTATAATGTGAAGAAATAGCCTAATAGTTTATCAACATTTCAAGCTAAACATTCTGATCTGTTGCGTCAGCCGCATTGCGTAAAAAAATGTTTTTGATGCTAGTGGTTGTATTCATTTGGAATCTATCGCATCCCACAACTGTCCCAGATTATGTTTGGAATATTTATTTCTCGCACAGAATAGAATAGGCTGACCTTTGTACTATGGGGGATAGTAGATTGACATAGGCTATTGCTTTTGCTGTTCGTTAGGCCAACTCATATTGTTGGCTGACGAAAAGTAAATGTGGACAGTTCTTCCAATATCTTCAATATGCACGGAGGATGCGCGCAGTTGCGCAGTTGCGTTCCCGATGTGTCTGTCTTCACTTGTAGCCTGTGAGAAAGACCCATCACCTGATGGAGCGCACAACACTCAGTGAGAAGCGCAGAATGGCCACTGGCCACAAAAGTCATTATCAAGTGCTTGTCAAATTGTGAATGAGTGACTGATGTAGTGTGTACAGCTCATGGCTTTCAAGCGACTTTTTTCAAATCATCATTAGATTCGCATCATGCAGCCTTACAATGTATTAAAAATCTAAACATATAGCCCAACGTTTGTAGAACGACTAAAGTTACATTAATAACTCTAAATTAAGCATATAGGAGGACCTATTTCTTTGTTAACCGCTCAACACAGAATAGCTGCATGTGCACAATCCTGCAAATCGTTTGGAGAACATATCCTTTCTATTTTATTCATCTTTGTTCAATTGTATTCGTCATACTATAAAATAATATAAAATAATGCCATGGAATTCTAAGCAAATCTTGTCTGCTATGAACTAGGGTAGCCCACAGCCATATGGCATAGCCAGATCAGGACCTAACATAAGGACAACTCAGAGTATGCTATTCAGAGTATGCTATTCACACACACACAGATCAGCTGCAGCCCAATCACAGCAACAGCAGACAGGCCCATCCGTCTTTATTACCGCAGTGACACACTGGCAAAGACTGGCCACTGAGCTGAGAGAGTCACACACACACTCCTAGACACACAGTCACACACACCCTCCTAGACACACAGTCACACACACCCTCCTAGACACACAGTCACACCCACCCTCCTAGACACACAGTCACACACACCCTCCTAGACACACAGTCACACACACCCTCCTAGACACACAGTCACACACACACTCCTAGACACACAGTCACACACACCCTCCTAGACACACAGTCACTCACACCCTCCTAGACACACGTCACCACACGCTCCTAGACACACAGTCACACACACCCTCCTAGACACACAGTCACACACCCTCCTAGACACACAGTCACACACACCCTCCTAGACACACAGTCACACACACACCCTCCTAGACACACAGTCACACACACACCCTCCTAGACACACAGTCACACACACACCCTCCTAGACACACAGTCACACACACACCCAGTCACACACACACTCCTAGACACACAGTCACACACACACTCCTAGACACACAGTCACACACACACTCCTAGACACACAGTCACACACACACTCCTAGACACACAGTCACACACACACTCCTAGACACACAGTCACACACACACTCCTAGACACACAGTCACACGCACACACTCCTAGACACAGTCACACACACACTCCTAGACACACAGTCACACGCACACACTCCTAGACACACAGTCACACGCACACACTCCTAGACACAGTCACACACACACTCCTAGACACACAGTCACACACACACTCCTAGACACACAGTCACACACACACTCCTAGACACACAGTCACACACACACAGTCACACACACACTCCTAGACACACAGTCACACACACACTCCTAGACACACAGTCACACACACACTCCTAGACACACAGTCACACGCACCCTCCTAGACACACAGTCACACACACCCTCCTAGACACACAGTCACACGCACACACTCCTAGACACACAGTCACACACACCCTCCTAGACACAGTCACACACACACTCCTAGACACACAGTCACACACACACTCCTAGACACACAGTCACACGCACACACTCCTAGACACAGTCACACACACACTCCTAGACACACAGTCACACACACACCCTCCTAGACACACAGTCACACACACACCCTCCTAGACACACAGTCACACACACACTCCTAGACACACAGTCACACACACACCCTCCTAGACACACAGTCACACCCTCCTAGACACACAGTCACACACACTCCTAGACACACAGTCACACACACCCTCCTAGACACAGTCACACACACACCCTCCTAGACACACAGTCACACACACACCCTCCTAGACACACAGTCACACACACACCCTCCTAGACACACAGTCACACACACACCCTCCTAGACACACAGTCACACACACACCCTCCTAGACACACAGTCACACACACACTCCTAGACACACAGTCACACACACCCTCCTAGACACAGTCACTCACACACTCCTAGACACACAGTCACACACACACTCCTAGACACACAGTCACACACACACTCCTAGACACACAGTCACACACACACTCCTAGACACACAGTCACACACACACTCCTAGACACACAGTCACACACACACAGTCACCCACACACTCCAAGACACACAGTCACACACACACTCCTAGACACACAGTCACACACACACTCCTAGACACACAGTCACATGCACACACTCCTAGACACAGTCACACACACACTCCTAGACACACAGTCACACACACACTCCTAGACACACAGTCACACACACACTCCTAGACACACAGTCACACACACACAGTCACACACATTCCTAGACACACAGTCACACACACACTCCTAGACACACAGTCACACGCACACACTCCTAGACACACAGTCACACACACACTCCTAGACACACAGTCACACACACACAGTCACACACACACTCCTAGACACACAGTCACACACACACTCCTAGACACACAGCCACACACACAGTCACACACACATTCCTAGACACACAGTCACACACACACACTCCTAGACACACAGCCACACACACAGTCACACACACATTCCTAGACACACAGTCACACACACCCTCCTAGACACAGTCACACCCTCCTAGACACACAGTCACACACACACAGTCACACACACACTCCTAGACACACAGTCACACACACACACTCCTAGACACACAGTCACACACACACAGTCACACACACCCTCCTAGCCACAGTCACACACACACTCCTAGACACACAGTCACACACACCCTCCTAGACACACAGTCACACACACACCCTCCTAGACACACACACACTCCTAGACACACAGTCACACACACACCCTCCTAGACACACAGTCACACACACCCTCCTAGACACACAGTCACACACACTCCTAGACACACAGTCACACACACACCCTCCTAGACACACAGTCACACACACACCCTCCTAGACACACAGTCACACACACACCCTCCTAGACACACAGTCACACACACCCTCCTAGACACACAGTCACCCACACACTCCTAGACACACAGTCACACACACACTCCTAGACACACAGTCACACACACACTCCTAGACACACAGTCACACGCACACTCCTAGACACACAGTCACACACACACCCTCCTAGACACACAGTCACACACACCCTCCTAGACACACAGTCACACACACCCTCCTAGACACAGTCACACACACACTCCTAGACACACAGTCACACACACTCCTAGACACACAATCACACACACCCTCCTAGACACAGTCACACACACACCCTCCTAGACACACAGTCACACACACACCCTCCTAGACACACAGTCACACACACACTCCTAGACACACAGTCACACACACACTCCTAGACACACAGTCACACACACCCTCCTAGACACACAGTCACACACACACCCTCCTAGACACACAGTCACACACACACCATCCTAGACACACAGTCACACACACACACCCTCCTAGACACACAGTCACACACACACACAGTCACACACACACTCCTAGACACAGTCACACACACCCTCCTAGACACACAGTCACACACACACCCTCCTAGACACACAGTCACACACACACCATCCTAGACACACAGTCACACACACACACACTCCTAGACACACAGTCACACACACACTCCTAGACACAGTCACACACACTCCTAGACACACAGTCACACACACCCTCCTAGACACAGTCACACACACCCTCCTAGACACACAGTCACACACACACCCTCCTAGACACACAGTCACACACACACCATCCTAGACACACAGTCACACACACACACACTCCTAGACACACAGTCACACACACACTCCTAGACACAGTCACACACACACTCCTAGACACAGTCACACACACACTCCTAGACAATACTCAACTATTATCTTTCTCTCTCGCTTTCTAACACACACACACTCTCTCACACACACACACACACACACACACACACAGGAATATATTACAGTAACAATCAAATACACAACACCCAGCCACAAACAGGTCCCTACAATGATGAGATATTGGACACTTAAATAATATTAGGCTGTGATATTGAATTATCGAGGCCTATCTATTGTGGCCTATCTATCAGACACACACACACACACACACACACACACACACACACACACACACACACACACACACACACACACACACACACACACACACACACACACGCACACACACACGCAAAGACACACACACAAACACAGACACACACACACACAGAGTAATGGGAGCCCAGGGCACTCTAATACACCTCTTCATCACTTTACCTGTCATCTAAGTTGAAATGAGATTCCAGCCATGTAAAGGAGTTCCAGGAACAATCTCCCAGTGTCCCACACTAAGTTACCTGTAGGGCCAATACAGGAGTGTGACATTGCCAGATACAAATTTCAATAATTTCAAACAATACAGTTTATGTCCTCAGTTTCTCTTAAAAGATGATAGCAGAAGCTTCTGGGATATGTCTTCAAGTTGAATACTGGAGTGTATTCACAGTAAGGAACCAAACAGAAGAAAACGGGACGAAACAGGGAGGGACACCTGAATTTGTCCAATCAGAAATTGTTGTTTTTGTTTTTCTACAGTGTGCTGAAATTATGACATGCAAGGTGAATTTCACCAGTCCAAAAATATTCTGATGAAGATTATCCTGTCCAATAAGTGGTGTAGTTTGAGTAACATTTAGATGATGGATGCATGACTCTCTATGTAGACAAACACATCAATGGAGAGAAATTACTCTTGGGCAGATTTAATGAAGAACTGACCACAGATACAACCATGACTTAACTACTTCCTGTTCTTGCTCAAACAATTATTAGCAACAAATGAGTTGCTAGGTAGATAATGAATTAACATTACATTTTACAACCATCCCAGCTCTGCAGATTTTGCTGTGAAGAGAATTATTAGATAATTTGTTTTGTTACTGTCCATATGTAGCTTGTTTTTGGTCGCAGGTTCAGGAATAGCTGAAGAATTGCAACATTTACCTGGAGCCAACTTTGCAAATAGCACTACTGGGTGATTTGAAGAGTCATATTCTATCGATCAATAATATAATAATAGTTTTAGCAAAAATGTTTATCTTTAATTTACAATCTGTATAAACTATGAGAATAGAAAGGTTCAGAATGTTTGTGAAACATCACAGCACAGTTGAAAAATATATGGCAAACAGAAATCCAATATGGATGTTAAAACCTGTTTAGGATAGGGGGCAGTATTTTCACGGCCGGATGAAAAAACGTACCCGATTTAAACTGGTTACTACTCTTGCCCAGAAATGAGAATATGCATATTATTAGTAGATTTGGATAGAAAACACTCTGAAGTTTCTAAAACTGTTTGAATGTTGTCTGTGAGTATAACACAACTCATATGGCAGGCAAAAACCTGAGAAAATTCCAAGCAGGAAGTGGGCTGTCTGAGAATTTTAGTTCTTCTTTTGATTCTCTATCAAAACTACAGTGTCTGTGGGGTTACGTTGCACTTTCTAAGGCTTCCATTGGCTGTCTAAAGCCTTCAGAAAGTGGATTGAGCCGTCTCCTGTCTCTGGGCAGAGTATAGTAGCTCAGTTTCTCAGTGGTCTGCCTGGGGACAAAGAGATTGGATATGCGCATTCACGCGAGCACGCTGTTTTTTCTTTTCCTCCTTGAATGAATACACTATTGTCCGGTTGGAATATTATCGCTATTTTACGAGAAAAATACCATAAAATTGATTTAAAACAGCGTTTGACATGCTTCTAAGTACGGTAATGGAACATTTTGACTTTTTTTGTCTCAAAATGCGCTCACGCGTTACACTTTGGATAGTGACCTGAACGCACAAACAAAACTGAGGTATTTGGACATAACTATGGATTATTTGGAACAAAAACAACATTTCTTGTGGAAGTAGCAGTCCTGGGAGTGCATTCTGATGTGTCAAAATAGCTAGCCGTGATGGCTGAGCTATGTACTCAGAATATTGCAAAATGTGCTTTCGCCGAAAAGCTATTTTAAAATCTGACATAGCAATTGCATAAAGGAGTTCTGTATCTATAATTCTTTAAATAATTGTTATGTATTTTGTCAATGTTTATGATGAGTAATTTAGTAAATTCACCGGAAGTTTTTGGTGGGAATACATGTTCTGAACATCACACGCCAATGTAAAAAGCTGTTTTTGGATATAAATATGAACTTGATTGAACAAAACATACATGTATTGTATAACATAATGTCCTAGGAGTGTCATCTGATGAATATCATCAAAGGTTAGTGCTTCATTTAGCTGTGTTTTGGGTTTTTGTAACATATATGCTTGCTTGGAAAATGGCTGTGTGATTATTTTTGGTCTATGTACTCTCCTAACATAATCTAATGTTTTGCTTTCGCTGTAAAGCCTTTTTGAAATTGGACAATGTGTTTAGATTAACGAGAGTCTTATCTTTAAAATGGTGTAAAATAGTCGTATGTTTGAAAAATTGAAAATATTGCATTTTTGAGGTTTTTGTATTTCGCGCCACGCTGTTCCATTGGATATTGGCTAGGCGTTCGGCTAGCGGAACGTCTGTCCTCTTAACAACATGGGCATTTTTCAAATGTGCTGTGATGTTTCACAAAAGTTCTGCACCTTTCTATTCTCATAGATGGGAGCTGAATGGTGGGACTAAAAACAACAAGATAACTAATTTCAAATATACTGTGTCCATAAAATATACATAGTATGTATAAGCTGGAAGTAGAAGCCTAAGTGTTGTTGTCCTTTAGTTTACTCCAATTAAGGGAGGGGTGGTAGGGTTAGGGGAAAATAATAAAAAAATAAAGGGAACACTTAAACAACACAATGTAACTCCAAGTCAATCACACTTCTGTGAAATCAAACTGTCCACTTAGGAAGCAACACTGATTGACAATACATTTCACATGCTGTTGTGCAAATGGAATAGACAACAGGTGGAAATTATAGGCAATTAGCAAGACACCCCCAATAAAGGAGTGGTTCTGCAGGTGGGGACAACAGAACACTTCTCAGTTCCTATGCTTCCTGGCTGATGTTTTGGTCACTTTTGAATGCTGGCGGTGCTTTCACTCTAGTGGTAGCATGAGACGGAGTCTACAACCCACACAAGTGGCTCAGGTAGTGCAGCTCATCCAGGATGGCACATCAATGCGAGCTGTGGCAAGAAGGTTTGCTGTGTCTGTCAGCGTAGTGTCCAGAGCATGGAGGCGCTACCAGGAGACAGGCCAGTACATCAGGAGACGTGGAGGAGGTCGTAGGAGGGCAACAACCCAGCAGCAGGACCGCTACCTCCGCACTTGTGCAAGGAGGAGCAGGAGAAGCACTGCCAGAGCCCTGCAAAATGACCTCCAGCAGGCCACAAATGTGCATGTGTCTGCTCAAACGGTCAGAAACAGACTCCATGAGGGTGGTATGAGGGCCCGACGTCCACAGGTGGGGGTTGTGCTTACAGCCCAACACCGTGCAGGACGTTTGGCATTTGCCAGAGAACACCAAGATTGGCAAATTCGCCACTGGCGCCCTGTGCTCTTCACAGATGAAAGCAGGTTCACACTGAGCACGTGACAGACGTGACAGAGTCTGGAGACGCCGTGGAGAACGTTCTGCTGCCTGCAACATCCTCCAGCATGACCGGTTTGGCGGTGGGTCAGTCATGGTGTGGGGTGGCATTTCTTTGGGGGGCCGCACAGCCCTCCATGTGCTCGCCAGAGGTAGCCTGACTGCCATTAGGTTCCCAAGATCAGATCCTCAGACCCCTTGTGAGACCATATGCTGGTGTGGTTGGCCCTGGGTTCCTCCTTATGCAAGACAATGCTAGACCTCATGTGGCTGGAGTGTGTCAGCAGTTCCTGCAAGAGGAAGGCATTGCTGCTATGGACTGGCCCGACCGTTCCCCAGAACTGAATCCAATTGAGCACATCTGGGACATCATGTCTCGCTCCATCCACCAACGCCACGTTGCACCACAGACTGTCCAGGAGTTGGCGGATGCTTTAGTCCAGGTCTGGGAGGAGATCCCTCAGGAGACCATCCGCCACCTCATCAGGAGCATGCCCAGGCGTTGTAGGGAGGTCATACAGGGACGTGGAGGCCACACACACTACTGAGCCTCATTTTGACTTGTTTTAAGGACATTACATCAAAGTTGGATCAGCCTGTAGTGTGGTTTTCCACTTTAATTTTGAGTGTGACTCCAAATCCAGACCTCCATGGGTTGATAAATTGGATTTCCATTGATTATTTTTGTGTGATTTTGTTGTTAGCACATTCAACTATGTAAAGAAAAAAGTATTTCATAAGATTATTTCTTTCATTCAGATCTAGGATGTGTTGTTTAAGTGTTCCCTTTATTTTTTTGAGCAGTATATATATACACAGTACCAGTCAAAAGTTTGGACACACCTACTCATTCCAGGGGTACATTTTTACTATTTTCTACATTGTAGAATAATAGTGAAGACATCAAAACTATGAAATAACACATATGGAATCATGCAATTACCCAAAAAGTGTTAAACAAATCAAAATATATGTTATATTTCAGATTCTTCAAAGTTGCCACCCTTTGCCTTGATTACAGCTTTGCACACTCTGATGCAGATACAACTATACTAAATATATTCACATGTCACCTAATACGTGATTGAAACACATTTTTGCAATATGTCTTTTGTCTATATCACTATGCCCTCTGTACAGCAGTGGAGGCACCTCAGAGGAGGAAGGGGAGGGCCCCTTAAAAAAGTTATTATTTTGAGGTAAAACTATACTAAATATATTCACATGTCACCAAATACCTCATTAAAACAAATGTTTTAATGGTCTACAGTAGTCTCAACAGCACCCTCTACGGTAGCAACATGGTGTAGCGGGAGGACAGCTATTTTCCGTTCTCCTCTGGCAATATTGATTTCAATACAAACCCTAGGAGGCTCGTGCTCCTCATCTCCTTTTATAAACCTACATGGTAATTATGAAGACTTCCTGAGGACATCCTCCAACCAATCAAAGCTTTTGCAGTATGAACTGACATGTTGTTCATCCAATCAAAAGGACCAGAGAATGAATCTTATTTTATGCATGTGTGATTAAGAAGCTTGGTGAGTTGGTAACATTATTGGATAGATTGAGTTTGAGATAGTGAACAGCGATAGTTAAGCATTTTTAGAATTGTCTTAAATTCTAATTAGTTTATTCAAACTACAGGAAATGGAGGAGGTAGATTATATATTGTTTTCTTGGTTTTAAAACTTTATTTTTGTGTCGACTTACTGTAATTTATTTCAATTTGCTTTGCTAACATGCCCCTCCCACCTGAGAATCTGTCATTTTCAGCCATCTATTTCCTGTGTTTGAGGGGTGCAAAATTCACTTGTCACTTAAATCTCACTGGATTGATTGCTTTCATTCTACTCTTGCTGGTGCCTGCCGTTTTTTTTCCCCATTAACGTTATGAGCGCGGAAATGTTTGTAATGACCTGTCGAACACACCCCAGTAATGGCTGAAATGGGCTCAGTGGAATACATTGTCTTTCCATTGAAACAATAAGAATGCTAAAGGTTAAGGGATTTAATGCACCGTCTCAACACTTACATCACAAGAAAGAGAAGAAAGATACATTTTTTTTGATGGGTGTTCATTTTTTTGGAATTGAAAAAATTTATAATTTAATACAGTTGAAATGTTTACAAATGAAATGTGCTGAAATGAAAGCAACTTCCAAAAATTAAAACTCTGATTATAGTGATGTTATGTCTGATCTTGCAAACAATTTAAAGTATGTTTATAAATGTTTAATTAGAGACAAGCGTGTTGTTTTTTAATCCAAGGGTATCCTGCTATTGCCACAATTGTTGAATTATGCAAGAAAACTTGACAACATTGTCCGTGCCAGTCAAATGTTTTATGTGCTATAATTCATTTAATATCTGATGGATTATAAAAATTCTAAATGTTTGGAGTATCTTCCTCCATTGTCCAATGTTGCATTTATTAAAATTGTTTTGATAACCTTTTCACAATTTTGATGACCCTTGCTTCTACCAGAGTGCAGTTCTCTCTGCCAAAATTGACAGCTAATGCTAATGACAATGTAGTGATTTTTTTGGTTGAAGAACCCCTTCATTGCCCACAACAGATTCAAGGTTCTGGGAAAAAGTTGAATCAATCATGTAATTGACAAAGGTCGACATATTCACAATGAGTAACACAACAAGAAGGTAAGACGAAACAGGTATGGTCTCAAGCAGCTTATTAACACTTCTGCATTTTTTGGGCATATAAGAGTTGGCTTTTAGGGGGCATGATGAGCGGGAAGTTCCGCTAACGAGGGCAACTACAAAGAGCTTGCAGAGGTAATTGCACATTACGATGCTTTGCTTGTTGAGCAAGTGGAAGTTTCTACTGTCTTCTATTGAATGTCAAATCAATTCAGAATGATTTGAAAGCTTCCATTTAATCATCCATTAAAAGTTAGATTAAAAGATTAAAAGAAAAGTTGACGCAGCAATTTTTTTTGCATGGCAAATGGATGAAACCACATACATCAGCTGTCGCTAGCAGTTCTCCGTTATCAACAGGTATGTGGATGATCAGGGCTTTTTTCCAGGAACGTTTTGTGAATCTTGTGCTACTTTGATGTGTCAAGTGGGCGAGATGCACAGTCTGTGTTTGACCTGAAATGTCTGAGTTTAACTTCATGGAGAAAAAAAAACTTGTTGCCTAAACCGATGATGGCGCTGCTGTAATGGAATGTATCTGATATTTGTATTCACAGCTAAATCCCCTCCTGTTCCCTGATTACAGTTTTTCTCAATTGTTTACACACATTTTCTGAAAGCATGCCTCATATTCTCAGAACTCTACACACAAATCAAAAAACACACACAATGGGCAAAACCCGTCAATTCTCCAGCAAAATGAAACTTTACATTCAAAACAATGTTATTTCTTATCAAAATGGTATTTTGTTTTCAAATGACACAAACCATCATATGAATAGACATTTATAAGAACCAGTTGAACACTGATGTGCTCAATGTAAAACACTATGATGAATGGAAAACACTTCTTCTCCATTCTTCATAATGACTTAGGCCTTTTTTTGGTTGTGTTGCCATTACTACAGACAGTACATACATAAGTGTGTTGTAAAATATTTGAGAATATTGTTTTTATACTCAGAACACACAAATACACGGTAACAAATACATTTTATTTTTCCCACAAAAACAATGTACACAGTGTACATCCCATTACTAACCAACACAAAGTTGCACATCCAGTGGTCTACATACAAAACAGAAGAATTTAATGTATACAGTTACAGTAAAAAAAAAATATATATATATATTTTTTTTAACTATGCTGCATCCTCTCTTCTGTTGCGATCTGGCCACAGCACCTCATCCACATCACAAGCAAAGTTTTTCCTGGCCAAGCAGTGGGGGAAATATCGCCTAGCATGGCGATTCCAGCCATGAAAAGCATCAGCTGCTATATCTCCACATGCGTCTTCCATAGCTTGGAGAAGAGGTATACGCGTTTGTGGATTTCGGTCATACACTTTCCATCTCCAGGCAGAAAAAAATTCCTCAATAGGATTGAGGAATGGAGAATATGGAGGGAGATAAACAACTACAAAGCGTGGGTGGGCAGTGAACCAGTTACGAACCAGAGCAGCCCTGTGGAAACTTACCTTGTCCCAAATGACAACGTACCTGAGCTGCTCTGGGCCATCTACCTGATCTGGTGGAATGAGTGTGTTGTGTAGGGTGTCCAGGAATGTGATCAGATGGGCGGTGTTGTAGGGGCCAAGGGTAGCATGGTGATGGATGACGCCGTGGTGGGTAATCGCTGCACACATTGTGATGTTCCCTCCGCGCTGGTCAGGGACTTGAACAATGGCATGCTGGCCGATGATATTCCTTCCCCTCTTTCGTCTTTTTGTGAGGTTGAATCCAACCTCATCAATGAAGATGAACTGGTGCTCCACTGCAGCCACCTCTAGCTCAAGGACTCTCTGAAACACACATGACAATATCAGAAATAGACATGGAGTGGTCACTATTGTGAAGCACAATCATTATGATTACAATACTGAAATATGTATAATTTATACAATGTTGAGAGTATGCATCAATTGTGGGATTGTGTAGGACTTACTTGCACATAGTTATATTGCAATTCTTTGACTCTTTCTGAATTGCATTCAAGTGGCACCCTGTAGACCTGCTTCATCCTGAGATTATTTCTGAGCAAGACACGGTCCAGTGTTGATAAGTTTACCCTATCAATATTTTGAAATATCTCATTGTCTTCTATTATTTTTCTTTGTATTTGCCGTAATGTTATGGCGTTATTTTCTAGGACCATGTTCATGATTTCAGTTTCCTGTTCAGGAGACAGAACACATTCCCGACCACCTTGTGTTGGCAATCTTTCAGTTCGGCCAAACAAATAGTAAAATACTGTAAATACAAAGTAGGAATACATTTCCCAAATACTTGAAACATACTTTATTTTTTACAGTCCTACAGAACAGTCCACAGGCAATACTGTACTACTGTACTCATTGAGTACTGTATTGATATGCAGTACTGCAATTTTCTAGTGAGAGTAGATTTCTTACCTATTCTCATTTCGGATTGTCCGGATGATGGATGCAACAGTGTACGTGCTCAAATTTGGCTGTACTCTTTGCCCAACCTCCCTCATTGTTAGACCATGGTTGACCACATGATCAACCAAAGGGGCTCAGATCTCATCAGAGATTACGGTCCTTGGCCTTCCTCGTCCTCGTCCTTGTCCTCCCCGTCCTCCTCCTCTTACTCTCACTCCTCTGGCTCTGCCTCTGTTTCCAATGTTGGCATCCATTGCTCCAAAACAGAAGAGCTCACCTGTTGCCCTTTTATGCTAAAGCTCTGATTGCTAATTGTAAAACTGTGAGACGGGTGTTTGCCCATGTGATGAGTCAGTATGCATATTTGAATGGCAGTGTGTTCATTGTGAAAACAAGAGATTTTCTGCGTGAAAATTGTGCCAAATGCTAAGAATTGTGTGTAGTGATTTGAAAAAAGTGTGTTTTAGAACTGTAATTTGAGTGTAAAGCAGGATTTGTGCTTGTAGTTTAGCAGAATTGGTTCAGGGGGTTGGTGCATGAGTTACATGTTGTGGTCATTGTGTCTCAAGTACCAGTATTTGTGTGTAAATAATTGAGAAAAACTGTAAGAGGTGATGACCCCTCCACTCCACTCCACTACCAGTGTCAACTCTCTCCTGACATTTTTTTTATTTTATTTCACCTTTATTTAACCAGGTAGGCAAGTTGAGAACAAGTTCTCATTTACAACTGCGACCTGGCCAAGATAAAGCAAAGCAGTTCGACACATACAACAACACGGAGTTACACATGGAGTTAAACAAACATACAGTCAATAATACAGTAGAAAAATAAGTCTATATACAATGTGAGCAAATGAGGTGAGATAAGGGAGGTAAAGGCAATAAAAAGGCCACGGTGGCGAAGTAAATACAATATAGCAATTAAAACACTGGAATGCTAGATTGCAGTGGATGAATGTGCAAAGTAGAAATACTGGGGTGCAAAGGAGCTAAATAAATAAATACAGTAGGGGAAGAGGTAGTTGTTTGGGCTAATTATAGATGGGCTATGTACAGGTGCAGTAATCTGTGAGCTGCTCTGACAGATGGTGCTTAAAGCTAGTGAGGGAGATAAGTGTTTCCAGTTTCAGAGATTTTTGTAGTTCGTTCCGGTCATTGGTAGCAGAGAACTGGAAAGAGAGACGCCCAAAGGAGGAATTAGCTTTGGGGGTGACTAGTGAAATATACCTGCTGGAGCACGTGCTACGGGTGGGTGCTGCTATGGTGACCAGTGAGCTGAGATAAGGGGGGACTTTACCTAGCAGGGTCTTGTAGATGACCTGTAGCCAGTGGGTTTGGCGACGAGTATGAAGCGAGGGCCAGACAACGAGAGCGTACAGGTCGCAGTGGTGGGTAGTATATGGGACTTTGGTGACAAAACGGATGGCACTGTGATAGACTGCATCCAATTTATTGAGTAGGGTATTGGAGGCTATTTTGAAAATGACATCGCCGAAGTCGAGGATCGGTAGGATGGTCAGTTTTACGAGGGTATGTTTGGCAGCATGAGTGAAGGATGCTTTGTTGCGAAATAGGAAGCCAATTGTAGATTTAACTTTAGATTGGAGATGTTTGATGTGAGTCTGGAATGAGAGTTTACACTCTAGCCAGACACCTAGGTATTTGTAGTTGTCCACATATTCTAAGTCAGAGCCGTCCAGAGTAGTGATGCTGGATGGGCGGGCAGGTGTAGGCAGCTGTCACATCCTGGCCAGTAAAAGGGGTTATTTGTCATTGTAGTTGGTCAGGGCGTGGCAGGGGGTGTTTGTTTTGTGTGGTTGGGTATTGTGGGTTTAGGTTCTAGTTTTCTTATTTCTATGTTTATCTAGCTTTTCTAGTTCTATGTGAGTTTTGTCAATGACCTCCAATTAGAGGCAGCTGGTTGTTGTTGTCTCTAATTGGAGGCCATTTTTAGTTGTGTTTGTTTTCACTGGGTTGTGTGGGTGGTTGTTTCTAGTATAGTCTATGCACCATACTGGACTGTTTTCGTCGTTTGTTTTGTATTGATTAACCTGTCTGGGATAGGGGGCAGTACTTTCACGGCCGGATAAAAAAAACGTACCGATTTAAACTGGTTACTACTCTTGCCCAGAAACGAGAATATGCATATTATTAGTAGATTTGGATAGAAAACACTAAGTTTCTAAAACTGTTTGAATGGTGTCTGTGAGTATAACAGAACTCATATGGCAGGCAAAAACCTGAGAAGATTCCAAGCAGGAAGTGGCCTTTCTACGAATTTGTAGTCCTTCTGTTGCTTGTCTATCGAAACTACAGTATCTGAGCTTTTACGTGACACTTTCTAAGGCTTCCATTGGCTCTCTAAAGCCTTCATAAACCGGATTGACGCATCTCCTGTCTCTGGGCAGATAACAGCAGCACAGTTTGTCAGTGGACTGCCTGGTGACAGAGAGACTGGAGATGCGCGTTCACGAGACCTCGTCATTTTTTCTCTTCCTTTTTGAATGAATACAGCATTGTCCGGTTGGAATATTATTGCTATTTGACGAGAAAAATACCATAAAAAATTGATTTTAAACAGCGTTTGACATGCTTCTAAGTATGGTAAAGGAACATTTTGACATTTTCTGTCTCGAAATGCGCTCGCGCGTTACCCTTTGGATAGTGACCTGAACGCACGAACAAAACGGGGGTATTTGGACATAACTATGGATTATTTGGAACAAAAACAACATTTGTTGTGGAAGTAGCAGTCCTGGGAGTGCATTCTGACGAAGAACAGCAAAGGTCATCCAATTTTTCTAATAGTAATTCTGAGTTTAGGTGACCCCGAACTTGGCTGGTGTCAAATTAGCTAGCCGTGATGGCTGAGCTATGTACTCAGAATATTGCAAAATGTGCTTTCGCCGAAAAGCTATTTTAAAATCTGACATAGTGATTGCATAAAGGAGTTCTGTATCTATAATTCTTAAAATAATTGTTTATGTATTTTGTCAATGTTTATGATGAGTAATTTAGTAAATTCACCGGAAGTTTTGGGTGGGTATGCTAGTTCTGAACATCACATGCTAATGTAAAAAGCGGTTTTTTGATATAAATATAAACTTGATTGAACAAAACATGTATGTATTGTATAACATAATGTCCTAGGAGTGTCATCTGATGAAGATCATCAAAGGTTAGTGCTGCATTTAGCTGTGTTTTGTGTTTTTGTGACATATATGCTTGCTTTGAAAATGGCTGTGTGATTATTTTGGGCTGTGTACTCTCCTAACATAATCTAATGTTTTGCTTTTGCTGTAAAGCCTTTTTGAAATCGGACAATGTGGTTGGATTAACGAGAGTCTTATTTTTCAAATGGTGTAAAATAGTCGTATGGTTGAAAAATTTAAATTATTGCATTTGAGGTAGTTGTATTTCGCGCCACGTTCTTCCATTGGATATTTGGCGAGGCGTTCCGCTAGCAGAACGAGGTTAAGTGTTTTCATTAACCTCTTACATCTAGATGTTCCGCTAGCGGAACACCTGCTCCAATATCCAATGATAGGCGTGGCGCGAATGACAAATTCCTCAAAAATACAAAAACTTCCATTTTTCAAACATATGACTATTTCACAGCATTTTAAAGACAAGACCTCATCTGATGAAGATCATCAAAGGTTAGTGCTGCATTTAGCTGTGGTTTGGGTTTATGTGACATTATATGCTAGCTTGAAAAATGGGTGTCTGATTATTTCTGGCTGGGTACTCTGCTGACATAATCTAATGTTTTGCTTTCGTTGTAAAGCCTTTTTGAAATCGGACAGTGTGGTTAGATTAACGAGAGTCTTGTCTTTAAAATGGTGTAAAATAGTCATATGTTTGAAAAATTGAAGTTTTTGCATTTGAGGTATTTGAATATCGCGCCACGGGATTACACTGGCTGTTGAGTAGGTGGGACGCTTGCGTCCCACCTACTCAACAGCCAGTTGAATCCTGTGGCGCGTTATTCAAATACCTTAGATATGATATTACTTCAATTTTTCAAAAATATGACTATTTTACACCATTTTAAAGATAAGACTCTCGTTAATGTAACCACACTGTCCGATTTCAAAAAGGCTTTACAACGAAAGCAAAACATTAGATTATGTCAGCAGAGTACCGAGCCAGAAATAATCAGACACCCATTTTTCAAGCTAGCATATAATGTCACATAAACCCAAACCACAGCTAAATGTAGCACTAACCTTTGATGATCTTCATCAGATGACAACCCTAGGACATTATGTTATACAATACATGCATGTTTTGTTCAATCAAGTTCATATTTATGTCAAAAACCAGATTTTTACATTAGCATGTGACTAGCATGTGACTAGCATTCCCACCGAACACTGCCGGTGAATTTACTAAATTACTCACGATAAACGTTCACAAAAAGCATAACAATTATTTTAAGAATTATAGATACAGAACTCCTCTATGCACTCGATATGTCCGATTTTAAAATAGCTTTTCGGTGAAAGCACATTTTGCAATATTCTCAGTAGATAGCCCGGCATCACAGGGCTAGCTATTTAGACACCCAGCAGGTTTAGCACTCATCAAAGTCAGATTTACTATAAGAAAAATGTTATTACCTTTGTTGTCTTCGTCAGAATGCACTCCCAGGACTTCTACTTCAATAACAAATGTTGGTTTGGTCCAAAATAATCCATCGTTATATCCAAACAGCGGCGTTTTGTTCGTGCGTTCTAGACACTATCCTAAAGGGTAACTAAGGGTGACTGTCACGCTTGTCGTCGGTTAAAGAGGACCAAAACGCAGCAGGTATGTGAATGCTCATCTCGACGTTTTAATGAATACAAAATGAACACCAAAATAACAAACAGAAATAACGATTGGCTGACAGTCTACAAGGCTAACACAGAACAATCACCCACAAATAACAAACACACCCTAATATATGGGACTCTCAATCAAAGGCAGATAGACAACACCTGCCTTCAACTGAGAGTCCCAACCCCAATGAACCAAACATAGAAACAGACATACTAGACTAACCATAGAATACCTGAAAACCAAACAGTGCCCAAAAACCCCGGAATACTTAAACCAAATGCCCCTTCAACAAACACACCACCCCGAACCACATAAAACGAATACCCTCTGCCACGTCCTGACCAAACTACAATGCCAATTAACCTTATACTGGCCAGGACGTGACAGTGACGAGCATGGCGCAATTCGTGACAAAAGAATTCTAAATATTCCATTACCGTACTTCGAAGCATGTCAACCGCTGTTTAAAATCAATTTTTATGCCATTTTTCTCATAAAAAAGCGATAATATTCCGACCGGGAATCTGCGTTTAGATAAACAGACAAAGGAAAAGAAAGCTTTCGGTCGAAGCGGGCACGCGCCTAAGCCCATAGTACTCTGAGTGGCCACTTGCCAAAAGTGATAAAGTGTTTCAGCCAGAGCCTGCCTCGATATCGTTCAACTTTTTCCCGGGCTCTGAGACCCTATGGAAGACGTAGGAAGTGTCACGTTATTGTACAGATCCTGAGTCTTCAATAAAAAGAGCCAAGATGAAACACTACTTCTCAGACAGGCCACTTCCTGCTTGAAATATTCTCAGGTTTTGGCCTGCCATAGGAGTTCTGTTATACTCACAGACACCATTCAAACAGTTTTAGAAACTTTAGGGTGTTTTCTATCCAAAGCCAATAATTATATGCATATTCTAGTTACTGGGCAGGAGTAGTAACCAGATTAAATCGGGTACGTTTTTTATCCAGCCGTGTCAATACTGCCCCCTAGCCCTAACAGGTTAGTAAGTAAGAGAATGAGCACTTTACCCGCTGCGTTTTGGTCCCCCTTCAACGACGAGTGTTACAGCAGCGATCGGTTGAAGAGCATGCGTTTAGTTTTAGTTGTATTTAAGAGCAGTTGGAGGGCACGGAAGGAGAGTTGTATGGCATTGAAACTCGTCTGGAGGGTTGTTAACACAGTGTCCAAAGAAGGGCCAGAAGTATACAGAATAGTGTCGTCTGCGTAGAGGTGGATCAGAGAATCACCAGCAGCAAGAGCGACATCATTGATGTATACAGAGAAGAGAGTCGGCCCAAGAATTGAAACCTGTGGCACCCCCATAGAGACTGCCAGAGGCCCGGACAACAGGCCCTCCGATTTGACACACTGAACTCTATCAGAGAAGTAGTTGGTGAACCAGGCGAGGCAATCATTTGAGAAACAAATGAACATGAACTGAAGCCATGTCTGATGTGTCCTCTAATCTACTGCAAGCACTGTGAGTAGCCCATGTCAATTTTCACTCATCACTGTATGTAAAGTCAATCACACACACACAAACACAATCCCGTTATTGTTACATTTACATCAATGTGATTTTAATCCTTGCTTGGACTTACTATTTCTTAGCTCCTATGAATAACTGTGTTGTGTTGTTTTTTGTCTTCCCAGTCAAATCCTGTCCTGCCCTCATGGTGAGCCTGTCCTGCACTGAAGCCTCTGAACACCTCAACCCTTGTCCTGCACTGAAGTCAAGCTTCTGAACACCTCAACTCATGCGCAATACCCTCATTCAATCACTGCCGTGGTCCCTTCCACTGTGTAAGTAGTCCTCTCATTCCCATTCCCCTTAATATTTGACCTTAAATGTCTTTATTAAATGTTTTAGGTTAAAATAATTTGTCTTTGACGATTTATGAAACACTTTGTCGTCTATACCGTTGATCTCCCATCCTCCTCAATTGTCCAAGTCACCAGCCTCCACTACTGAACAGTATTATGTAAGAGACAGGCATTGATTAGCTAGCTGTGTCTTCTGTAAGTGACGAAGAGACAGTGATTGGCGAGCACAGCCCTCTCTGTGTGGGGTCTGGTTGGGTGAACCCTCTCTGTTCAAATCTGTAAAGGTGTAAAGTTGCCTCTACTCTTTCATTCAAAATTCAAAAGGTGTGTGTGTCAATTCTCAGCTATAGAGGTCATCTGGGACAGTGGGGGATAGAGGTTTTATAAGCTCTATCTCTCCCCCTCACCCCTCTCTTGTGCTATCGCTCTTTCACTCCCTCTTGGTCTCTCTTGGTCTCTCTTTCTTTCGCTCATTCTCTCTCTCTCTCCCACCCTCAACCCCCCCCCCCCCCCGCCCTTCCAGTTTCTCTGTCACACACTCAGACATCTTGCCATTCTCACCTCTCTGAGACCCATATTAGTGCGTCAGTCGGAGAGGCAGATTCATGCGGTTATTGCCTTGTTTTTATCAGCCCAGCTGGTATCTGCAGTGCTGTGTAACTGCAGAGTGGTGCTCGTCACTGCATCGTAATATCTCCCTGCATCCCACTGTATGTCTCTCTAACTGCTCTCTGAAGCCCACCCACACCAGACCTGGGTTCAAATACTATTCAAGAGCGAGAAGGGGTTGGTACTGTACTGTTTTAGTGGCTGACAGGTTATAGGGTAGAAGTGATGGACTGATCATTCGTTCCCTCGAGGCTGCGATCAGTGTCACGGATCATCAGTCAAACGTCACATTACCTCCTGAGTGTTGCTGTTGAGGATCAATACGGTATGTACAATTACAGCAGAATTCATCCAGAAGTGTGTGTGTGTGTGTGTGTGTGTGTGTGTGTGTGTGTTGTGTGTGTGTGTGTGTGTGTGTGTGTGTGTGTGTGTGTGTGTGTGTGTGTGTGTGTGTGGATCTTAAATGGCTGCGCAGTTCGCAATTACAGAGGTGTAACCTGTAGAACCTTAACTGTGTGATCATCACCAACGAGTGGCCAATTAAATGTCACCATGACTTCCAACTGCAGCAGGAACACTCTGTACCTCATTGCCATGTACACACTAGGGGTAAACATGCTCTGAGTCGTTATTCCCCCCAGGGGTGTGTGCTTAGCCCTCTCCTGAACTCCCTGTTCACCCATGGCTGTGTGGCCACGCACGACTGCAACTCCGTCATCAAGTTTGCTGACGACACAACGGTGGTCAGCCTGATCACCAATGGCGACAAGGAGGAGTTCAGAGACCTGGAGGTTTGGTGCCAGGACCACAACCTCTCCCACAACGTCAGTAAGATCAAGGAGCTGATCGTGGACTTCTAGAAACAGGTCGGGTGCACACCTACAGACACATCAAGGGGGCCGCAGTGGAGAGGGTCAAGAGCTTCAAGTTCCTCAGTGTCCACATCACTGGGGACTTATCATGGTCCTCTCACACCAGCACAGTCGTGAAGAAGGCTCAGCAGTGCGTCTTCTCCCTCAGGAGGCTGAAACGATTTGGCATGGCCCCTCAGATCCTTAAGAACTTTTACAGCTGCTCCATGGAGAGCATTCTGACTGGTTGTATCACAGTCTGGTATGGCAACTGCACTGCCCTCGACCAGAAGGCTCTAGAGATGTATTACTATCACTACTTACTATTGATTGCTATTACCATTAGTATGTATCTCCACTGAGTATACAAAACAATAAGAACACCTGCTCTGTCCATGACATAAACTGACCAGGTGAATCCAGGTGAAAGCAATGATCCTTTATTGATGTCACTTGTTAAATCCACTTCAGAATGTGTAGATGAAAGGGAGGAGACAGGTTAAAACCCCTTAAGGTCAATATCCGTGCCTCGGAGGAAATCTAATTAACATAATACAAAATCCCCATAGAAATCTGTCAATTTAAGCTAGAGATATGTTTTAATCCACTGCATCCGCCTATATAACACTTCCGCATCTGCGGTGAAAGGTGACAGAGCTAGAGAGGTGTTTGTCAGACCATGAGACATCCAGAAAATCGGTCTTCTCACAAAATCGTCTGTAGCGTCCGAATGGTTTGGCCTACAAACTATTATGACCCCTCTATAGAAAGATGAGACTCTCACGAACACGAGCGTATTGGGACTCGTCTGAAGTCGGTACAGCTGATCTGCCAACTTCTGTCTGTAGTGTCCAAACAGTTTGGGCTTTGAATTAATACGACAACTCTGTGTAAAGATGAGACTCAAGAACAAGTACATGTTTGTTTTTTTACTCTAGGACGACCACAGGCCTCACAAGGCTCGTCTGAAGGTCCCCCGGTACCAGTTGAAAAAATTTGTGGAAGTATACAGTACCAGTCAAAAGTTTGGACACACCTAATCATTCAAGGGTATTTCTTTATTTTTTACTATTTTCTACATTGTAGAATAATAGTGAAGACATAAACACTATGAAATAACACACATGGAATCATGTAGTAACCAAAAAAGTGTTAAACAAATCAAAATGTATTTTAGAATTTAGATTCTTCAATGTAGCCACCCTTTGCCTTGATGACAGCTTTGCACACGCTAGGGAATTCTATCAACCAGCTTCACCTGGAATGCTTTTCCAACAGTCTTGAAGGACTTCCCACATAAGCTGAACACTTGCTTTTACTTCACGCTGCGGTCCAACTCATCCCAAATCTCAATTGGGTTGAGGTTGGGTAATTGTGGAGGCCAGGTCATCTGATGCAGCACTCCATCTCTCTTCTTCTTGGTCAAATAGCCCTTACACAGCCTGGAGGTGTGTTGGGTCATTGTCCTGTTGAAAAACAAATGATAGTCCCACTAAGCGCAAACCAGATGGGAAGGCTTACCGCTGCTATGGTAGCCATGCTGGTTAACCTGTTAGGGCTAGGGGGCAGTATTGACACGGCTGGATAAAAAACGTACCCGATTTAATCTGGTTACCACTCCTACCCAGTAACTAGAATATGCATATACTTATTACATATGGATAGAAAACACCCTACAGTTTCTAAAACTGTTTGAATGGTGTCTGTGAGTATAACAGAACTCAAATGGCAGGTCAAAACCTGAGAGATTCCTTTACAGGAAGTGGCCTGTCTGACCATTTCTGGAACTTCTTTGCCATCTCTATCTTTTACTAAGGATCTCTGCTCTAACGTGACACTTCCTACGTCGTCCATAGGCGCTCAGAGCCCGGGAAAAACCTGAATGTCGTCATCCCAGCCCCAGGCTGAAACACATTATCGCCTTTCTCAAGTGGCCGATCAAGGG
Source organism: Salmo salar (assembly GCF_965601325.2). NCBI lineage: Eukaryota > Metazoa > Chordata > Actinopteri > Salmoniformes > Salmonidae > Salmo > Salmo salar. Next base: position 22,994,219 of record NC_138296.1, on the reverse strand, counting down.
ACTCTGGGCTTAGGCGCGTGACCTGACCGCCCCCGTCTTTGTGATTTTTTTCCTCTGTTTGCCGAAAAGGAGATTCCCGGTTGGAATATTATCGCTTTTCTACGAGAAAAATGGCATAAAAATTGATTTTAAACAGCGGTTGACATGCTTCGAAGTACGGTAATGGAATATTTAGAATTTTTTTGTCACGAATTGCGCCATGCGCACGACCCTTCTTTACCATTTCGGATAGTGTCTGGAACGCACGAACAAAACGCCGCTATTCGGATATAACGATGGATTATTTTGGACCAAACCAACATTTGTTATTGAAGTAGCAGTCCTGGGAGTGCATTCTGATGAAGACAACAAAAGGTAATCAAACTTTTATAATAGTAAATATGATTATGGTGAGTGCTAAACTTGCCGGGTGTCTAAATAGCTAGCCCATGATGCCTGGGCTATGTACTTAGAATATTGCAAAATGTGCTTTCAACAAAAAGCTATTTTAAAATCGGACATATCGAGTGCATAGAGGAGGTCTGTATCTATAATTCTTAAAATAATTGTTATGCTTTTTGTGAACGTTTATCGTGAGTAATTTAGTAAAATGTTAGCGAATTCCCCGGAAGTTTGCTAGTTCTGAACGTCACATGCTAATGTAAAAAGCTGGTTTTTGATATAAATATGAACTTGATTGAACAAAACATGCATGTATTGTATAACATAATGTCCTAGGGTTGTCATCTGATGAAGATCATCAAAGGTTAGTGTTGCATTTAGCTGTCTTCTGGGGTTTTGTGACATTATATGCTAGCTTGAAAAATGGGTGTCTGATTATTTCTGGCTTGGTACTCTGCTGACATAATCTAATGTTTTTCTTTCATTGTAAAGCCTTTTTGAAATCGGACAGTGGGTTAGATTAACGAGAGTCTTGTCTTTAAATAGCTGTAAAATAGTCATATGTTTGAGAAATTGAAGTAATAGGATTTTTAAGGTTTTGAAAATCACGCCACAGGCTTCAAGTGGCTGTTACGTAGGTGGGACGAATTCGTCCCGCCTAGCCCATAGAGGTTAACTGTGCCTTCAATTCTAAATAAATCACTGACAGTGTCACCAGCAAAGCACCCCCACATCATATAGGTTAGACACTTCAGAACAAACTTTCTTTAGATTTTTTGTATGGGCTAAAAGCAACATCTTTTTTTTTCAAATACTTTTTCTATATATATTTTTTATACTTCAAGGGGTCTTAAAATAAAAAATCTAATAGCAAAAGGATCCTTGGTATGACCTTCTTAAACATTTTTTTAAGCCTCACTATTACTCCTATTTACATGTATATACAGCGCATTCGGAAAGTATTCAGACCCCTTGACCTTTTCCACATTTTGTTACACTACAGCCTTAATCAAAAATGGATTCAATGTTTTGTTCCCCTCATCAATCTACACACAATATCCCATAATGACAAAGCAAAAACTGGTTTATAGACATTTATGCAGATTTAAATATCACATTTACATAAGTATTCAGACCGTTTACTCAGTACTTTGTTGAAGAACGTTTGGCAGCGATTACAGCCTTGAGTCTTCCTGGGTATGACGCTACAAGCTTGTCACACCTGTATTTGGGGAGTTTCTTCCATTCTTCTCTGCATACACTCTTAAGATCTGTCAGATTGGATGGGGAGTGTCACTGCACAGCTATTTTCAGGTCTCTCCAGAGATGTTCGATCGGGTTCAAGTCCGGGCTCTGGCTGGGCCACTCAAGGACATTTAGAGACTTGTCCCGAAGCCACTCCTACATTGTCTTTGCCATGTGCTTAGGGTCATTGTCCTGTTGGAAGCTGTAGAAAGAGTATTGGTGATTCCAAACTTCTTCTATTTAAGAATGATCGAGGCCATCGTGTTCTTTGGAACCTTCAATGCTGCAGAAATGTTTTGGTACCCTTCCCCAGATCTGTGCCTCAACACAATCCTGTCTCGGAGCTCTACGGACTATTCTTTGACCTCACAGCTTGGTCAAATGTGGGACCTTATATAGACAGGTGTGCCTTTCCAGATCATGTCCAATCAATTGAAATGAACACAGATGGACTCCAATCAAGTTGTAGAAACATCTCAAGGATTATCAATGGAAACAGGATGCACCTGAGCTCAATTTCAAGTCTCATAGCAAAGGGTCTGAATACTTATGTAAATAAGGTATTTCTGTTTTTTTATACATTTGCAAACATTTCTTAAAACCTGTTTTCGCTTTGTCCTTATGGATTGTTGTGTGTAGATTGATGAGGAAAACAAATAATTGTATTAATTTTATAATAAGGCTGTAATGTAATAAAATGTGGAAAAGGTCAAGGGGTCTGAATACTTTGCAAGTTCTCATAGACCGCCAGCAAAAAAAGCCTCCATTTACATGTTGCGAATGAGTGCATTGCACACAAATTTTGGATTATAATTGAATTGTAAGGCTTTTATGAATGTCCTGCTGCCTAGTAGTGTTGCTTTGCTACCAGCCTATGTCAATGAGCGTTAGCATTCTAGCTAACATCTGCTGTGTCCAAAATAGTTTTTTTGCAACTATTACAACCAAATATTTGACCGACAGGCTCAAATCGGTCTTACGTAGATACCATTTGAATTTTTTTTTTTTTTACATTGGGTAAAAGTAGAGGTTCAGAGCTACAAAATGGTATACCATACACTACATTTGAGGAACAATGGGAAAGTAATTTTGCTTTGAAAGTTGATCAACTTGTAAACTCACTTTTGAGAAAATGGCTTTTAAATGTTTTGGTACTACTATTGGAGAGCCCTTCTTTGTCTACACCCATTCAGCATCGTTCACACCCTCTTAAGCTTTAGCCCCAACCATCACTTTAAGGTTTGATCTGAATGTACTAACGTTAGTCAAGCACCCAAGCTAACTTCCTAGCTACTTCCAGACATCTAAGTGAGAGAGAACAGCTCAATGAACATTACTCGCCCTAGCAGAGCTGGTTAGGCTGTTATGTTATCCGGAGCATTGGTGACTGCAACTGTGCTGTCAGATTGTCCATTCGTAAATTCAGAGTGTTTCGCGTTCAAAGCGTGCGCTGGGCGCTCTGGCCAATGAGTAGGGTTGATCCAAACGTTCTGACCTCACAACGGCAGTCCAGCACCCAAGCTAACTGGCTAACATTGGCTAGCTTGCTAGGTACTTCGAGACCAGAACACCCCACTCTGACCATTTTACTCGCCCTAGCAGAGTTGGTTAGGCTGTTTTCATATTATCCAGAGAGTTGGTGACTCCTATGCAAGCACCTGAAATGGTTGCTTGCATAGTGGAGTATTTAGTTTAGACGTGTAGCTAGCTAGCTAGGTAAACAATGAAGCATAATCCCAACTCATGACGTTACTACCCTGCATTAATCTGCAGGTAGCTAACCAACCAGGTTCAATGTTAGCGAGCTAACATTAGGCTATAAGCAAATGGCTCTGAGATACGAATAATAAGGTCATACACGTAACGTTAGCTAGCAAGCCTGCCAGCTAACGTTAGCTAGCTAGCTAGGTAAACAATCAACCATAATCACAACTCATGACGTTACTACCCTACATGAATCTGCAGGTAGCTAACCAACCAGGTTCAATGGTTAGCTAGCTAAAATTAGGCTATAGCTAAGCAAGCAAATGGCTTTTTTTGTCAAAATTAGAAATGTGTAATATCTTACCCGTATACATCATTCATGGTTGGACACATCTCCTGTCGGATGCCATGGTTGCCCTTAGCTTGAAGATGTAATCTGGAGACAGTTGTTTTCTCCATCTCCTTAGCTATCAAACTCAAATTCCACTGATTTCAAAACTCAGTCCTCCAAAAAGTGGAAAGCTGTAACCATAGAGAGGGGTTTTTGTTCTTTATTTTGGTTAGGCCAGGGTGTTACATTGGGTGGGCGTCCTATGTTCCTTTTTCTATGTTTTAGTATTTCTTTGTTTTGGGCCGTGTGTGGCTCCCAATCAGGCACAGCTGAAGGTCATTGTTGCTGATTGGGAGTCACACATAAGGAGCATGTTTTTCCTTTGGGTTTTGTGGGTAATTGTTTCTGTTAGTGTTTGCACCTGACAGGACTGTTTTGGCTGTCAGTTTTCTTGTTTTTTGTATAGTGTTCACATTGTTCTATTAAAATTCTAATGATGAACACATCCTCTGCTGCACCTTGGTCTACTTCCACAGACAGCCGTTACAAAAGCAACAGTTTTAATACACAATCCATTTTTTTAAAAGCTGCTTTAGACAGGATTACCTAGACATACTGACCAACTCAAATAAACAGAAGCGTGATATATGGCAGACCAATGCAAACTCATCTCTCGGCATGTCTAGCCCACTCATTATCTCAGCCAATAATGGCTAGAGGGAAGGTTACTGACTTTGTCTTTGGCAAAACCAACTAGGCTCGTAATTGAAAAGTGTTATTCATATTTAGAGATGGCATACAAGTTTATTATTAAGGCACATGAAAGTTCACATGTTCGAGAAGGCATTTCTGCCAAAAAACACATTTTGATAAAAAAATAATTATGTTCAAATGGCTCTCCTGTGAAATAGTGACCCACCACATATGCCTAGTTTCCTGAAACGGGTCACATATAATCTTAGTGACTGTTCAAACAATAATCAAAACAGCATTGTAAGCTTATGAGAACCCCAAAAGTTGTATTTTGTTATAACTATGCAAATCTAGGCAATATTGAATGGGCGCAGATGGTGAAAGGCAGTTGTTCTCCCCCACGGTGAACGTTGTTTTTGTTAATGACGTGAATAGCAACTCAAAGGTTGTACAAAGCATTACAATTCATTATGATGCAATGATTTTGTAACAATGGAAAAACATTTGCACAACTCTCATGGTGAGTGGTGACAGTGGGTGAGTGGCACCCAATTCCCTACATAGTGCACTACGTTTCACAAGAACCTTATGGGCCCTGGTCAAAAGTAGTGCACTGTATTGAGAGTAGGGTGTCATTTGGGACACATTCAGTGAGTGTCTTTGACCTCCTTATTGTTTGAAGTATCGCGTGATGGTCGAACCGTGAACAATCAGGTTCATTTAGGATATGACAACTCTTTGAGGATTTTGGTATGTACTTTGTGATATTGTGATATTCATTGGGTGTTACAACACTTTGAAAACCTTTTGATTTGCACAATACGCAGATAAGTGCCAGGAAAATACTGAATTTGTGCACTTTCTGATACAACCATGAAACTTGGTACACGTATTCTATTCATCATTAGGAACATTATAAAATAGAATATAAGGATCAGGATTTTACTTTACACGTCAAATCATGCCATGTGTGTCACAATATATTAGGAAAATTAATACAACTTCAACTGTGTTATGTTATTTCATGTGTGAATGTGCTAAAAACAATTGACAGAGACAAACAAGACCAGGCAGACATCTTTGATTATTAGAGGGTATCTTTATCTTATTCTCAGTTATAAAATATCAGAGGGGAATAATCCTTCTCAACATGCCTTCTCACAGGAAATTACCAAATACATACTGTACATACATTATATTAATTTAAATTCATTAGTTAAAGCTGCAATATGTAACTTTTTGGGTGACCTGACCAAATTTACATAGAAATCTGAGTTATAGATCTGTCATTCTCATTAAAAGCGAGTCTGAGAAGCTGTAGATCTGTTTTATATGCACTATTTCTATGCTTCCCATTCTTATGTTTCATTTTTGCTTGTTTTACTTTTGGTTTTGTACACCAGCTTCAAACAGCTAGAAATACAATATTTGTTGGTTATGGAATATATATTTCACAGCAGTTTAGATGGTACAATGATTCTCTACACAATGACTGCTTGTTTTGTCACATAAACTGACATTAGGCGAACTATTAGAATTTTTGCAACCAGGAAATGGCAGAGCGATTTCCGCATATTGCACCTTAATTATGCAAGCCAAAACAATTAATGCATTACATTCAATAAATTCACATCTTATGAAGTGCTGTCATGGAGAAATTGTAGCCTGATCCCAGATCTGCTTATGCTGTTTTGACAACTCCTATGGTAATTGGTTTGAGTTGGCAATACAGCACCAACAGATCTGGTAACAGGCTACGAGAACAGCTGATTTTAAAAAGAGCCTGACATGTAGAAAACACACAATGGAAAAGCTATCAGTAGACTGCCATACTGTAAGCAGAGGGAAATACAATCTCAGATATGCTAATGTATTAATAATAATGTTCTGTATATGGACTGGTCATCTACACCAAGGAGCATAAATAAGCTATTTAATAATTTGGAGTACAGAGATATTTTGCTTCATTTACTGTACACATTTTTTGTCTTAACTGACTTAATATTTTACGCACTTTTGAAAGCTCTTGCACTCAGACAGATGCGTGCTCACGTGGAAGCACACAAAGACTTACGCACGCACGCACGCATGCACACATACACACACACACACAAACATACCGACATACTCTGAGAGAGAAAATGAAAGAGTGGAGGAAAATAAAATATTCTATTCTTATATGATCTATTTGTATTTGCCCTTTTTTATATACAGGTTTACAGTATCTGTTTGAGAAAAGCGTGAAGCCTCCAGAGATAAGAGTTTCCTATGATGATTATCTGGTTATGAGTTATTGATGTCACCAACAGTGGGTGTTCCCTAGTCATCACCATAGCAACTACCACTCCCTCCCACCTGTTTCAGAGTCCCTCACGTGGTAAATGGAGAGGACACCTGGGTCGTATTCATTGAATCTGTTTTCCAACCACAGCTTAGGCAAGGACTGCACCCCCCTGGTGTTTTCAGTAGTAGTTTACTATTTCACAAATCAAATTACTGTAATCAGTCGAATTAACGTTGGTGGGAACCTTTGACGAGGGTTATAAATTAATGTCACACTAGCAATGTTGGGATGCTTTCAATAAAGAAAATCCATAATTGCTTAGATTCAATCTCATTGCATTTTATGGGATAGTTAAGTCCTGTTTGACATTTTATTACTGATTGTCACTTGACATTCAGTGACATAAACTGTCAGGATATTTTATATAATTTGTTATGCATGTTTATGACAATATGACAATGTTATGACACTGTAACTGGTCAAATAAAGTGGTACTGAAGTGTCTGTTGTGGCATTGATGCATATTGCTCATCATGACCAATAGAGAACCAAAAAATTGCATTAACATGACCAATGGACAATCACATAACAATGTTAACCTGACCAATAGACAACCAAAAAAAAAACATTAACATGACCAACCATAAAAAACAACATTAACATGACCAATGGGCAACCACCAAAAAAAAAACATTAATGTGACCAATAAACATTGATTGGACAGGGTTCAAGTCAAGGCAGAGAGCATGCTGGGTCATTATTGACTATTGACAGTGTCTCAGCTGAGGTCAACTATCTTCATTATATAGCTCTAACAACATACCTCCCTTCCATGCTCTGAAGGTTCCTTACTGGGGAGTAGTTATTTTTAACGAATGAGTGTGTGTGTGTGTGTGTGTGTGTGTGTGTGTGTGTGTGTGTGTGTGTGGTGTGTGTGGTGTGTGGTAATTGGAAAGATAATTGCTAAAGCCTATGATAAGAGTGATGTTGACAGGTTAACCTCTATGGGCTAGGTGGGACGCTTGCTCAACAGCCAGTGTAATCCTGTGGCGTGATATTCAAATACCTTAGAAATGCTATTACTTCAATTTCTCAAACATATGACTATTTTACACCATTTTAAAGACAAGACTCTCGTTAATCTAACCACACTGTCCGATTTCAAAAAGGCTTTACAACGAAAGCAAAACATTAGATTATGTCAGCAGAGTACCCAACTGGTTACTACTCTTGCCCAGAAACAAGAATATGCATATTATTAGTAGATTTGGTTAGAAGACACTCTGAAGTTTCTAAAACTGTTTGAATGGTGTCTGTGAGTATAACAGAACTCATATGGCAGGCAAAAACCTGAGAAAATTCCAAGCAGGAAGTGGCCTGTCTGAGAATTTGTAGTTCTTCTTTTGGTTCTCTATCGAAATTACAGTATCTCTGGGGTTACGTAGCACTTTCTAAGGCTTCCATTGGCTCTCTAAAGCCTTCAGAAAGCGGATTGAGGCGTCTCCTGTCTCTGGGCAGAGTATAGTAGCAGTTTGTCAGTGGTCTGCCTGGTGACTAAGAGATTGGATATGCGCATTCACGAGACCTCGCTGTTTTTTTCTTTTCCTCTTTGAATGAATACACTATTGTCCAGTTGGAATATTATTGCTATTTTACAAGAAAAAGAAAAAATACCATAAAAATTGATTTTTAACAGCGTTTGACATGCTTCTAAGTACGGTAATGGAACATTTAGATTTTTTTTGTCTCGAAATGCGCTCGCGCATTTCCCTTTGGATAGTGACCTGAACGCATGAACAAAACTGAGGTATTTTGACATAACTATGGATTATTTGGAACAAAAACAACATTTCTTGTGGAAGTAGCAGTCCTGGGAGTGCATTCTGACAAAGATCAGCAAAGGTAATACAATTTTTCTAATACTAATTCTGAGTTTAGTGTTCCTCGAAGTTGGCGGGTGTCAAAATAGCTAGCCGTGATGGCTGAGCTATGTACTCAGAATACTGCAAAATGTGCTTTCGCCGAAAAGCTATTTTAAAATCTGACATAGCGATTGCATAAAGGAGGTCTCTGTCTATAATTCTTAAAATAATTGTTATGTATTTTGTCAACGTTTATGATGAGTAATTTTGTAAATTCACCGGAAGTGGTCGGTGGGGATACATTTTCTGAACATCACACGCCAATAAAAAGCTGTTTTTTGATATAAATATGAACTTGATTGAACAAAACATGCATGTATTGTATAACATAATGTCCTAGGAGTGTCATCTGATGAAGATCATCAAAGGTTAGTGCTTAATTTAGCTGTGTTTTGGGTTTCTGTGACATATATGCTTGCTTTGAAAATGGCTGTGTGATTATTTTGGGCTATGTACTCTCCTGACATAATCTAATGTTTTGCTTTCGCTATAAAGCCTTTATGAAATTGGACAATGTGTTTAGATTAACGAGAGTCTTATCTTTAAAATGGTGTAAAATAGTCGTATGTTTGAAAAATTGAAATTATTGCATTTTTGAGGTGTTCGTATTTTGCGCCACGCTGTTCCACTGGCTGTTGAATAGAGTGGGACGGTGACGTTCCACCTAGCCCATAGAGGTTAAGGTCTTCTAACAACGTCCGGCATACCTGGACGGACTTCAAATTTCACAGTCAATCGTGAGCAACCTGGCTGGTTTTATAGGTTGTTGTTTCTGGGCAGGACAGAACACAGTTGATCTATGAGTTGTCGTGGCTTCATAGATTCATAGTTTCTCAGTCATCTGGTCATCACCCTCGTGCCAGGCAGACAGAGGAGGGTTGAAGAGAGAATAGGAAAATACAGCTTTGAGGGTGAGAGCGAGAATAAACTGACTTTTTACTGTTCTAATTACATTGTTAACCTGGTTATAATACCAATAAGGCACCTCAGGGATATGTGGTATATGGCCAATATACCACGGCTAAGGGGCTAAGGGCTGTGTCCAGGCACTTCCTTCTGCATCGTGCATAAGAACAACCCTTTAGCCATGGTGTATTGTCCATATACCACACCTCCTCTGGCGTTAATGATTAATTAACTCTCGTTTACTCTCTCTATCTCTCTCTTTCTCTCTGCCTGTCTCTCTCCCTCTCTTGCTCTCTCACATACATACATACATACAGACAGACAGAGACAGACACACACACACACACACACACACACACACACACACACACACACACACACACACACACACACACACACACACACACACACACACACACACACACACACACACACACACACACACACACACACACACACACACTATCTAGTCAGTGATATAAAGTTAAGGGTCTGAGGAGCTGCACAAATACATTCATTCTAATATGACTAAGACAATCATCAAAGACAACCAATACTTAATTGAAGACTCTGTAAATGGTAGAAATGTCCTCCTTTTAAAATTGTGGAATCCATGGTTACAAGATTACTGATCCTATGGAACCTCAATTATAAAGTATTGTAATTGTTTTGCTTTATTTTTGTGCGTCTACAACAACCTCCTTCAATCCTGGTCCTGAAGACACACAAAGTGTACAGGTTTTTTGTTTTAACCCAGCATTAACACACCTAGCACATCTTGATTCAACCTCTCAAATTGCTTGATGATCAGTTGATTCGCTGAATCAAGTGTGTTAGTACTGGGCTAGAACAAAAACCTACATGTGTGTGTCTTCAAGATCGGTATTAAAGAACACTGATCTAACAGTCAAGTCTACCATAATCCTTCACCATGACAACAGGCAGCTCCTACTTATCCTTAACAACACCTGTGAGACTGCTCCTGATTGGATGGTTATCTTTCCCAATCCCTTCCATCTTTGATGAATTCACTCACTGAGAACATCTTAACATCCACAGATCCGTTTTTTAATAAAAAGTATCTTGTAATGTCTAATGCACCTCTGAGACCCACTATATATTAACAGGAAATGTCAGCAGGGTTTCAAAACATGTCAGGGGACATGGTAGTGATTACGAATCAAATCATCTAAGGCCACCACTAAGGACAAGGACGTCTATGCCACGGATACCTCTTCAAAGGTGAGTGGTTTCTCTCGCTGAGAATCTCTGTGATGAACTCTTTGACTAGAGAGGGCTCCCATTGAATGATGGCCATCTGTTCAGATTCAGAGCCTCCCTCATCCTCCCACCGTCCCTCCATCATCACCTCCTCCTCCCCATCCGTCGACAGCAGTATAACAGAGACAGTACCAAAAACGTCCCAATGTCAAAGCGAGGTTGATATGTCACAGAGGAATTCCTCAGTTGTCACTCTCCATTCCCATTTACAAATGGCTGGCTATAAAACCTAGTAATAAGCAGCCGCCATGATGCTCGTTTATCAATCCCTGATCACAGTCAAAGCTCATCGTCAGACACTGTCGGAGCAGTAATACAGCCAAAAAGACAGGCAGTTATCCAGGCTGAATGATCAATCTGTTAGATTGCTTTTCCGCATGAACGAGTGGAGAGATGGTTCTCAACACTCTGTTGCTGGGTTGTGAGTTCTGTTCTGCTGTTTGTGCTCAGCAACATTCCTACTTGATTTCTCAACTTTTCTTCTTCTTCTTGTTCTCAAACATTCTTTCTCTCACTTCAGATAGATAGATTGTTGCTTATCCATACACCAACCACATATCTCTTCTCTCCTCCACCTCTCCTCTCCACCACCTCTCTTCTCCTCCATCTCTCCTCTCATCCACCTCTCATCACCTCTCCTCTCCACGTCCTTTCCTCTCCTCCACCTTTCCAGCCCTCCACTCTAAATGTCTGTTGACATTTGAAAAGCTCAAAGAGTCCCAGAATCGGGTCATCATCAAGGTCGGTCGTCAGGGAAACCCTCCACACTTCCCCCCTCACGAGGAGATGCAGATAGGCTTGCCGTTCTTATCGTACTGGTATACCAGCATCTTGATGCAGTGGGAGTTGGCAGGGGAGATCCAGGGGCTACTAGTGATAGAGAAGTTGTGTCCAGCATAGAACGGCGGCGGCTGCTTACGGCATCGGAACAACGTCCGGAGAACAGTGGCCGCCATGGTCCGGAAACGCTTGCTGATGAAACAGTAGAGAAAGAAGTTGACCCCGGTGTTGAGGAGAGCTAGCATGTTCGCCACATCGGTTAGGAGGTGCAGAAGGCGGGCGGGACCCGGGGACGCCGGCGGAGCTGTGTACAGGTGGTAAAGGATCACGATGGTGCGTGGTGCCCAGAGGACAGCAAACACGGAAGTGATGGCGAGCAGGATGGCGGTGGTCTTGCCCGTGGAGTAGCCGCGCAGGCGGAAGCAGCTGCGACGGCGCTGGAGCTTCCTGACGATCATTGCATTGAGGGAGAAGAAGACGGAGCAGGGGAGGAGATAGACAGTCGCGCAGTGCACCCAGACTAGCACATGCTGCGCAGCACTACTACTACTACTCCCCCTTCCTCCACTTCCTGTACCACCTCCAGGTAAACCATGCCACAGCTCAGGCCACCAGTAGTAAGGCGCCGCAGACACCAAACACCCCATATAGACGCCCATGATGACCCGCCGTGTGCGGGCCGGGTAGGAAACGCTATGATACTTCAACGGGTGACAGACTGCAATATAACGGTCAACGGTCAAGGGGACCGTGATCCAGATGGAGGTGTGGATGGAGGAGAACTCCAGGACCTGGACTGCCTTGTTGAGGGAGGGGGGAAGGGGCGCGCCCAAAATGAAGTCCTCCAATATGAAGTCGACGAAGACGATGAGCAGGAGGACCAGGATGTCAGCGGCGGCAAGCGCCAGAAGGTAGTTATAGGAGGACTTCTGACGCCGTAACACCAGCTGGGAGAGGATGATGACAGTGAGTATGTTGGCTGGATGAGGGGGAGGGGGAAGGTTATGAGGGTGACACAAGGGAATAGGTTTGGGAGATGAAGGAGGGGGGAAGGGATAGGATGGGGAGGCACAGATGGGTGGTTTATGGAGGGAATGAAAGGAGAGAAGAGGAGAGGAAGCGAGTGGCCGAGAAATTGAATAGGTGAGAGTTGAGAAAGGAAGACGAGAGGGAGAGATAGAAAGCAGAGTGGAAACAAGTTGTTGCAACGAAAGAAAGGAACGGATGTGAGGGGGGAGAGTATGAGCCAAGGGTCAGATATATGGGGAGATGAATGGAGACAGAGATAGAAAGGAGAGGAAAGTGATGGGGAAATTACATGAGAGGAAAAGCATGGAAGTGAAGAAAAAATAATGATGAGAGGTTGAAATTGAAGGTGGAATGAAAACGGGTTATGCCACAGGAAAATGAAAGAGAGGAAGAGAGTTAGTTTTACTGGGGAGGTCATTGACAAGGAACAACACTCATTCAGCCAATCAGAAACAGCACACACTCTACCTATATAGAGCACACCCATGTACATGCACATACACACACACACGTCTACACAAAGTTTAATTTGTCTGCCATTTATTGGCATAAAGAGAACCAAATAACAACCCTTTACATAACCCTAACAAGTGTTGTGTTCGAGACCACTTAAAGCGAGACTGATTGAAGACCAAATCAAATCTGAGTCAAGACCAAAGAACGGAGGAGGGCGAGACCGGTCAAGACTGAGATCTGGAGGGGGACAAGGGTTCCGTGACGAGTCAAGACCGAGACCAGAAAAATGTCCAATTCAAGACTATGTTGTAGATTTTACAAATCACCACCATAGTAAGAGTTCTAAATGAGTATTATAACGAAGGAACATTGGATAAACCCTTTCAAGCTTTCTCAGCTAGTTGGTCGTCAAAATTGCACTAATAAACGATGGGGAATTGTAGCCTCCTAGTCCTTCTGCAGATTGCCTGCCAATGCATGCTTGTCCCAACCAAGCACCCAAGCTAACTGGCTAAAATTGGCTAGCTTGTGAGCTAGCTACTCCCAGACACAAATGAGAGAACACCTCACTCTGACCATTTTTCTCGCTGTAGCAGAGCTGGTTAGGCTGTTTACATGTTATCTAGAGTGTTATCTAGTCTAGTTCTTGAATAACTATGACTTTCTTTGTCTATATTTACTGACACTGGTCATGTTCAGCAGGAGTTTCGGATTTTGCAAATTCATTAGTTGTTTTGCACTCAGACGTGAGTGCTCTGAAATCGGAGAAGATAGGTAGAGTGAATTTGCAACACAAGAGATATGCTAACTGTATAACAGTCGTTCAAGTTCTTGCTAGATAACTAAATGACGCATTCATCTCTAGCTGTGTATAGCTACCGAAAAAAAACATATGAGGGGAAAAAGTCAGTCACAGCCACTCTTCCAATGGCATGAAATGACATCCACCTAGCAGCTAGCTAGCTAGCTAGTTATCTAGCTAACATTAGGCTCTGTGTTTTTAGCTTGCTAGTTTGATTATATTGACATTCCCAGCCGTAATTACATTCGTCCGTTTTTGTCCAGAATATTGAGTAATTGAAACGGAAACAGTGCATGTGGAGGCAGCAAACAATGTACCAGGCCAGCTGTGATTTACAACCTGATAGCAATACAGTGAGGGAAAATAGTATTTGATCCCCTGCTGATTTTGTACGTTTGTCCACTGACAAAGAAATTATCCGTCTATGCAAAACATGACTTAGTACTTGGTGGCAAAACCCTTGTTGGCAATCACAGATGTCAGACGTTTCTTGTAGTTGGCCACCAGGTTTGCACACATCTCAGAAGGGATTTTGTCCCACTCCTCTTTGCAGATCTTCTCCAAGTCATTAAGGTTTCGAGGCTGACGTTTGGCAACTCGAACCTTCAGCTCCCTCCACAGATTTTCTATGGGATTAAGGTCTGGAGACTGGCTAGGCCACTCCAGGACCTTAATATGCTTCTTCTTGAGCCACTCCTTTGTTGCCTTGGCCGTGTGTTTTGGGTCATTGTCATGCTGGAATACCCATCCACGACCCATTTTCAATGCCCTGGCTGAGGAAAGGAGGTTCTCACCCAAGATTTGACCTTACATGGCCCCGTCCATCGTCCCTTTTATGCGGTGAAGTTGTCCTGTCCCCTTAGCAGAAAAACACCCCCAAAGCATAATGTTTCCACCTTCATGTTTGACGGTGGGGATGGTGTTGTTGGGGTCATAGGCAGCATTCCTCCTCCTCCAAACACGGCGAGTTGAGTTGATGCCAAAGAGCTCCATTTTGGTTTCATCTGACCACAACCTTTTCACCCAGTTGTCCTCTGAATCATTCAGATGTTCATTGGCAAACTTCAGATGGGCATATATATGTGCTTTCTTGAGCAGGGGGACCTTGCGGGCGCTGCAGGATTTCAGGCCTTCACGGCGTAGTGTGTTACCAATTGTTTTCTTGATGACTATGGTCCCAGCTGCCTTGAGATCGTAGACAAGATCCAACCGTGTAGTTCTGGGCTGATTCCTCACCATTCTCATGATCATTGCAACTCCACGAGGTGAGATCTTGCATGGAGCCCCAGGCCGAGGGAGATTGACAGTTCTTTTGTGTTTCTTCCATTTGCGAATAATCGCACCAACTGTTGTCACCTTCTCACCAAGCTGCTTGGCGATGGTCTTGTAGCCCATTCCAGCCTTGTGTAGGTCTACAATCTTGTCCCTGACATCCTTGGAGAGTTCTTTGGTCTTGGCCATGGTGAGAGTTTGGAATCTGATTGATTGCTTCTGTGGATGGGTGTCTTTTATACAGGTAACAAGCTGAAATTAGGAGCACTCCCTTTAAGAGTGTGCTCCTAATCTCAGCTTGTTACCTGTATAAAAGACACCTGGGAGCCAGAAATCTTTCTGATTGAGAGGGGGTCAAGTATTTATTTCCCTCATTAAAATTCGAATCAATTTATAACAATTTTGACATGCGTTTTTCTGGATTTTTTGTTGTTATTCTGTCTCTCACTGTTCAAATAAACCTACCATTGAAATTATAGACGGATCATTTCTTTGTCAGTGGGCAAACGTACAAAATCAGCAGGGGATCAAATACTTTTTTCCCTCACTGTACTTTTTTGGACTACCAAGAAATGTATTGGTGAATTATATTAATCATATACTGAACTGCATCCATCTATTCTGCCAACAATGCCTTAGTGTACGTCATGGAACGTTGAGTCAAATATAACCTATTTTTAAAACGTCTCTAAAGTTGGTTTTGCAGCATAAACTGGGAATTTTATATTTTTTACTGATTATGATTGTCTGTTTGTTTCATATCCGCAAAGTAGTAAAAACGCTGTAAGTTCCACTTTAAACTTTAGGTCACCAGTTACTTTGTTTGCTAAATGTGAATTGTTTTTTTGCAATGGGAATTAAAAGTTGTACATTTCGATTGGGAAATTGTTAATGGTTGTGTTTTTGTATTCTTATGATTGGGACCTACTGGCTTATTATGTCCTAGTTTATGGACTGCTTATCCTTTAACATCATGCTGTGTGTGACTGCTGTCTTTCCATCAGCCCTATGCAGTGGTGAAGTGGTGCTTGGAGAAGTGGGTATACTCTAATTTTGCCAAAAAGTTCGGCCCCCCCAGCGAAGGAAAGGCACCCTGTGTGAAAAATCCTATGTTTTCTTGTGTTTTTTTTTAATGAGTTTTCCTATCGATTTTTCTAATTGTCACTCTCAAAATCACACCTTTTTTAACAGAAAAAAGACAAAAATGTGATGGTCTAAATCCACAACAATGTTTAAACTACATCAATCTGATTGGGTGGGCCTGTCAGGGCCTGGCTCCCTAGCGGGTGGGCCTCTGTCCACCCAGGCCGGTCCATGTCTACGCCCCTGATGCAAACAGCACATGATGAAAATTGCGCATCACATATAGCCTACCAACCAACACTTTTTCAATAAATGGTTTGCATACCCATTGTTGCCTTAGTTAGCATATACTGGTAGATATCATATGTTGAAACGTCTGTCCTACCCTACCAGCTACCGATGTCATTCTTCTGTGAGCTGCTCCATGCCAAAACCAGTTGAGAGATGCACGCTCTTGCTGCCTGCAAATGATATTCCACTGAAACTAGGCTATGTGTGCAGCACGCATGTGAATATATTTCACGTACTTTGCAATTGTGTAGGCTACTTTGTGCATGATTTCTCTATTGTACTACATAATTGATAAGTTGTATCAGTAGGGATTAAGAACTGAGTGTATGCTTATACCTGCATATACCCTCCAGTGCACCACTGGCCCTTTGTGTTTTACAGAAAGTGCACTCTCCTACATGAGAGCTCTGGTATTACAGTTGCTGTCCTGTCAGAATCATGAACCTGTCACACGCTGAAGGCCTGTAGGTTCACCACTACGCAAACATGTCTATTGTAGATATAAAGGCTGTTAAGATATTCATGTTTCAAGGAAGGAGTGTATATATTTGGCCTGGCGAAGTGGTTTTATGGGCTGACTCAATGGAAGCTGATAGTTAGGAGTTTTTTACTCCGCTGGTCTCTGCTGGTCTCTGGAAGAAATGATGAGTCCTCACTGTCAGAGACTGAGTCACGACCGAGTACAAATGTATCCGGCACCAAGACAAGACCAAGACACTCAATATGCAGTCTACTACAATGCTGACCCTAACCCTAACCCCTTTCTAAAGACTAATAATTTTCTCAGTAGAATATTCCCTGTGACCATTTTTCCCTCTCCTCTCCCTCTCTCTCCCTCTCCTCCCTCCTCTCCTCTCCTCTCCTCTCCTCTCCTCTCCTCTCCTCTCCTCTCCTCTCCCTCTCTCCTCTCCTCTCCTCTCCTCTCCTCTCCTCTCTCTCCCCCTCTCTCCTCAACCTTCCCTCTCTCTCTCTCCCTCCCTCCTTCCTCTCCCTTTTCAACCTCATCCTTCGCTCCCTCCTTCCATCTCTTTCTCACCATATCCTTCACCTCCTCCACCCTCCACCTGCTGAGTTGCAATGTGGCACTCGCGGGTCCATTAGTTAGCCCGATTAAATAATAATATACGGCGCCACAACAAAACCAGGGAACAATGACAGCGCACCGTCACGGCCTTGCTGAGTCGTTGAGGCTCCGGCTGGCCCAGATAAACAGTCCAAGGACACCATCCTCTTTCTCCCTCTGTATTTTCCTCCCCCTCTTGATTCTTCCTCCTCTCCTCACGCCTTCACTCTTTCTTTTCTTTTCTTTTCCTTTCTTCTTCTTCCATCTTTTCTCTCCCTTTTCACTTCTCCTTCCCTCCTCATTCGCCTCTTTCTTTGCTCTCTAACTCCCTCCCTCACATTTCTTATTTCCTCTCTCCTTCTGTCCTTCCCTTCTGTCCCGCCCTTCTGTCCCTCCCTTCTGTCCTTGATGGAGCATGGGGAATGACTCAGGGGACATGGAGGGACAATCACAGTTTTCTATAATTTTCTCCCAGTCTCACTCCCTCCCTCCCACCCTTCTTAAGGGTTGTGCTGGGCCATGGTGAATTGATCATGAGCAAGATGTGGGGGATAATCACAGTTTTCTATAACTTTTCCCCCCTCCCTCTCTCTCTCTACCTCTCTCCCTGCCTCCATCTCTCCCTCCCTTCATCCCTCCCTCCCTCTGTCATGCTGGGACAATCACAGTTTTCTATTATTTCCTCCCTCCCTCCATCCCTCCCTCCCTGCCCTCTTCCTGGGACTCTGCCAGTAGTAGGAGAAACGTGGACACAAAGGGGTCTATATGATTTAGCCTGCTGTACTAAGGCAAAACCAACTGTGTGTGTGTGTGTGTGTGTGTGTGTGTGTGTGTGTGTGTGTGTGTGTGTGTGTGTGTGTGTGTGTGTGTGTGTGTGTGTGTGTGTGTGTGTGTGTGTGTGTGTGATTTCTTGTGTGTCAACAAGTTCAATGGTCATGCGTGTGTACATGTGTAAGTACATGTGTGTGGGAAACTGCATTGTACCTCATGATGGTATAAAAGTGTACACCTTGGGAGAAAAGTGGAGATTTTGGAAGTAGCCTTAAGCGTAAAGAGAACATGTGCAAGCTGTCAACAGCTGTCAAGATCTGTGCTTTTGTAACCAAGCGAGCTCTGTTGATTAAATCAGAAGTTTCCCTTTACATCTAAAATGGCTGATTCCAATGATGTGTGTTGAAGGCAACCAGGCAACATTCATCCCTCTTTGTTCTCTTGCAGTAGATAAAGCTGCTGTATGTCTGTCCATGACATTTTTGACATTGATTTGCATTGTTATGTCACAGAGACATCAATGCACTTAGCACGTCACAGGACATCTAGCTAGATGAAAGAGGTCTGTGGTGCCTCTCCCTCCACCTATCTTTTTCCTCCCCCCACCTCTCTCTCTCCCTCTGTCTCTCTCCTTCTATCTCTCTCTCCCCCTCTCTCTTTCTCCCAGTCTGTCTGGTAATAGACGTGGGATTGGATTAAAGATGGCAGCTCAGAGTCTAGTCCATCACATGTCACACCTCTCTGCTATCAGCTGATTACTAATGACAAAGCAGGCTCCAGATAATGACTAAAGATGTCCTTGTCAGACGCAGGCGGAGATGCCCAGGCACACGGGCATGCGGGCACACACACACGCACACGCAAACGCACACACACATTATCAGTTTGCTTTGCAGCATTTCAGGTTCTCTCTCCTCTCCAAGTGTAATGGGATAATCCAGCAGACGATCCCATCCTGTGTGCTGCTGATCACTCACCAGTCAGCCTCCCGGACACTCATCTAGCCACTCAATTGTTTTGTTGTTGAACTTCACTTCATTATGCTACTGATGTTGTTCCAGAGTGGAAAGTTAAATGTCTCTCGCTCTACTATCTCATCCTATCACTCTCTGTCTGTCTGTCTGTCTGTCTGTCTGTCTGTCTGTCTGTCTGTCTGTCTGTCTGTCTGTCTGTCTGTCTGTCTGTCTGTCTGTCTGTCTGTCTGTCTGTCTGTCTGTCTGTCTGTCTGTCTGTCTGTCTGTCTGTCTGTCTGTCTGTCTGTCTGTCTGTCTGTCTGTCTGTCTGTCTGTCTGTCTGTCTGTCTGTCTGTCTGTCTGTACATCTGCCTGGAGTACCTGAAAGCGTAACCAGGTGGTTTCTCTCCTTGCTCCTGCGTGTCTCTGTGTCTCTGTGTGTTTATGTGTATCAAAGTGTGTCACTAAGCCTTAAGCCACCTGGGGAGAGACATTAGAAGATGCCAGCAAATCCAACGCAATGGATTCCTCAAATAATAATCCTCTAAACTCTCCATCTATCTCCTTCTCCCTCTCTCTCTCTCTATCCAGCCCTCTTTCTCCATCTATCTCTTTCCTCTTCTCTCTCTCTCTCTCTCTCTCTCTCCTCTCTCTCTCTCTCTCTCTCTCTCTATCCAGCCCTCTTTCTCCATCTAACTCCTTCTCCCTCTCTCTCTCTATCCAGCCCTCTTTCTCCATCTACCTCTAAAGAGGGATGACCATATGTGGAATTGAAATGGGGTGTTTTTCCGTGGCCATGGTATTATTCAGTGAAAAGCCAGGCACTCCCTAGTGAGACAGGGACTTGAACAGACGGACAAAGGGAATCGGATGTGCGCTTGACATTTCCATTTAGCCACAGCCAGCCTCCACTGGACGGCCCATTCATTTCAATTGACTGCTGCTCTCTGTCTCTGTGTGCATCCCAAATGGCACCCTATTCCCTGTATAGTGCACTACTTTAGAACGGGCAGGCAGGGTGGCTCTACTCGACATGCGGCTCGGTCCAGGAGGGAACCATCTCTACCAGGGGAGGAAGGGATGATGACAGACTGAGAATAAAACAGACAACAACCATAAAGTGCTTCCCTTGTGCTTTCTTTCTCTCTCTCCCACTGTGTCTCTTTCTGTGGTTCTTTCTGTGGTTCTCTCTCTCTATCTCAAATTCTCAAATTCAAACTCTCTCAAAATATTAAAATCAAATAAAAATCAAAGAACAATTGCCTCTCTCTCTATGTCTCTGTCTCTCTCCCTTTTCACCTTTCTCTTCCCTCTGTCTCATGTGTGACCATGACGTTGGGAGAAATAGGCTGGAGATGAGGGCAGCCTGGGCTGTCTCCAACTGAGTTGGGATTAGAATGACCTGTGGGGAGAGAGAGAGAGAGAGAGAGGAGAGAGAGAGAGAGAGAGAGAGAGAGAGAGAGAGAGAGAGAGAGAGAGAGAGAGAGAGAGAGAGAGAGAGAGAGAGAGAGAGAGAGAGAGAGAGAGAGAGAGAGAGAGAGAGAGAGAGAGAGGGAATGGGGGCTGTTGCCACGTGTTTGTGCGTCTCTACTCTGCTGCTTCTTTAATATAACAGGGGACGAGGCCAATGACATTGTTGGGGGAGGAGGAGGGGGGAACGATACACACACACTCTGATACACAAACATACTGACATGCACATACTGACATGCACACACACACACACACAGACTGAGACACATAGTGCTCCCCGAGGTGTGTAATGATGCTGAGTCATCCCCCTTAAAAAAGGAGGTGTAGAAACAAGCCCCATTGCTCCGGCGGAGGAGAAGACAGGAGAGGCACAGTTTAACCCTGTAGAAAGAAGAGGTAAATACATTAGATGATGCCACACTATGGCTGCCTCCCAAATAGCACCCTATTTCATGCAGAGTCTTCTGTCAGACAGATGCCGCAATCTACACCCTGGGCCTGGTAGTGCTACACAGAAAAAGAGAGT
This sequence comes from Salmo salar, assembly GCF_965601325.2. Lineage (NCBI taxonomy): Eukaryota > Metazoa > Chordata > Actinopteri > Salmoniformes > Salmonidae > Salmo > Salmo salar. Next base: position 22,972,973 of record NC_138296.1, on the reverse strand, counting down.
CAAAATTTGAAAAGAGAAAGGAATTATGAAAATAAGATAAATGAAATGAGAGAAAAGACTTGCAATTACGTTTTTGGGATGATGAGGAAATTGAAGTTAGACTCAGGCTGCATATCTGAGGGAGTCAGCTTAATCAGTCTGGTGGACGTGTTGTGTGTGTGTGTGTGTGAGAGAGAGAGAGAAAGAGAGAGAGAGAAAGAGAGAGAGAGAGAAAGAAAGAGAGAGAAAGAGAGAAAAAAAATGAAAGAGGGAGAGAGAGAAGGAGAGGAGAAGGAGAGAGAGTGAGAAATAAGAGAGGGAGAGAAAGAGAGAGAGAGAGAGAGAGAGAAGGAGAGAAGGAGAAGGAGAGAGGGAGAAATAAGAGAGGGAGAGAGAGAGAGGTGAGGGGCAGAATAGAGAGAAGGTTAGACAGAAAGTAGGAGAGAAAGTGAGGTAGGAGTGTAAGATGAGGTAGGAAAAAGTTAGGTGAGAGGTTGATTGAGAGCGAAAGGGAGAGGAGAGGCAGATATAGTTTAATGGAGAGAGTGAAGATGTGGATGAAAAGAGAGGTAGTGATGGAGGAGGTAAGGGAGTGGGAGGAAAAGAGAGGTAGTGATGGAGGAGGTAAGGGAGTGGGAGGAAAAGAGAGGTAGTGATGGAGAAGGTAAGGGAGTGGGAGGAAAAGAGAGGTAGTGATGGAGAAGGTAAGGGAGTGGGAGGAAAAGAGAGGTAGTGATGGAGGAGGTAAGGGAGTGGGAGGAAAAGAGAGGTAGTGATGGAGGAGGTAAGGGAGTGGGAGGAAAAGAGAGGTAGTGATGGAGAAGGTAAGGGAGTGGGAGGAAAAGAGAGGTAGTGATGGAGAAGGTAAGGGAGTGGGAGGAAAAGAGAGGAAGTGATGGAGGAGGTAAGGGAGTGGGAGGAAAAGAGAGGTAGTGATGGAGAAGGTAAGGGAGTGGGAGGAAAAGAGAGGTAGTGATGGAGGAGGTAAGGGAGTGGGAGGAAAAGAGAGGTAGTGATGGAGAAGGTAAGGGAGTGGGAGGAAAAGAGAGGTAGTGATGGAGAACTTAAGGGAGTGGGAGGAAAAGAGAGGTAGTGATGGAGGAGGTAAGGGAGTGGGAGGAAAAGAGAGGTAGTGATGGAGAAGTTAAGGGAGTGGGAGGAAAAGAGAGGTAGTGATGGAGGAGGTAAGGGAGTGGGAGGAAAACAGAGGCATGATTGAAATATCAAAAGGCAGTTTCAAAGGTCACACGCACTTTGAACCTTATGACAAACATTTGCCCTTTTGTCTTATCAAAGAGTCTGATTAGACTGAGCAACCAATCCACCAATCCATTCACTCTATTTATGTTGTACATCTACGATCCAATCTTGGCTATACACCTAGAAAGAAAGGGTTCTGCGGTTCTTCGGCTGTCCCTGCAGAATAAACACTTTTTGGTTCCAGGTACAACCCTTTTTCTTAGAATATTCTATGTACCCTCTCTACAAAGACAGATGTTGAGTTTATTTCTTTATTTATCTCGTCTCCCGTGAACTAACACTTAACCATACACTGCTGTGTGCTTTCATAGATCAATACATTCCTAAAGAGAGAGATGGAGGTGGAGAATATAAATATTTTAGAGTAGGAGAGAGAGGGTGAAGACAGAGATACTGAATGAAAAAGAGAGAGTGACAATAGAGGTAGAGATAGAGAGGGCAAACTAGAAAGAGAGAGAGAGAGGGCTAGGATAGTTAGAGAGAAAGAGAAAGAGAGAGAGAGGATAGTTAGAGAGAGAGAGAGAGAGAGAGAGAGAGAGGGTGAGAATAGAGGCAGAGAGCGAGAAGAAAAGCTAAGAATAATTGTAGAGCGAGAAACAGAGACAAGCAAATAAGAGAGAAGAGGAGAGAGTAGATAGAGAAAGAGATGCCGGGCCAGGTTTGTATTGATGCCACTGCAGTGTTGTGGTACTGCCTGATGAGACCTTTAGATTCTTCAGAGCACACAGTCTATTGAACCAAACCTTGTTGTTCAACTCCTGCTCTGCTCTCACTGTCTATAGAAGCTCTATAGCAACCTGGAGATGAGGAGAGAGAGAGAGAGAGAGAGAGAGAGAGAGAGAGAGAGAGAGAGAGAGAGAGAGAGAGAGAAAGAGAGAGAGAGAGAGAGAGACCAAGAAGATGAATAGGAGATGATAGAACCAGAGAGGGAGATAGAGTTTTGTAGGGGAGGATGAGGGAGAGACCAGGAAGTAAACAACAAGAAGAGGGGCAGAGGGAGGATGTAAAGAGAGGATAATAAGGGGAGGAGTAGGATGAGAGGAGGGGTATGGCCGGCAGATTGGGAGATGAATGTCAGTTCCTGGGAGCTATTCCACGACTACCTAATGATTAGTAAACATTGACAAATGAGATCTAAGTCCTCCTTTAAACAGTGCTGTGCGGTACTGAGCGAGCCTTAAGGATACTGTACACCTTTCTCAGTGTTTTCTCACAGTTTAACACTGCCTAGTTGGTTTTTATGTGGGTAACGGATGCACTTTCAACACCAGTCAGAACTGTCACTGTGTCAACAGCTTTAAAAACACCTATCTTCCCACCTCTCTCTTCCCTCTCTCCCTCCTCCCTCCTCCCCTGTCATCTCTGGCTCATCTCCTCCCTGACAGGCCGCTGCCTGATGGATATAACACTGGTTATTTCCTCCTCCTCTTCCTCCCTCCATCATTTCCCCAGACAATGCCTCACTTTAGGAGGATGAGAGCATCCTCCTCTTTCCCTCCCTTCCTGAGACCGTCCCCAAAGCCCCTGTCCCTTCCCTCTGTCAACTCCGGTCCCTACATCCTCCTTTCCTCCTCCTTCCCTCCATTCTCTTCATTTCAGCAGTACACAAGAGAATCTTCTCCCTCCCGTCTGATATAACCTTCTGTCACTTTTCCTTCCCTTTGTTCTTCCTCCACTATGACTGTCGCTTCCCTCCATCCTATCTTCTCTCCCTCCATCCTATCCTCCTCTCTGTCTCCCTCCATCCTATCCTCCTCTCTGTCTCCCTCCATCCTATCCTCCTCTCTCCCTCCATCCTATCCTTCTCCGTCCATCCTATCCTCCGCTCTCCCTCCAACCTATCCTCCTCTCTCTCTCTCTCCCTCCATCCTATCCTCCTCTCTCCTTCCATCCTATCCTCCTCTCTTCCTAAATCCTATCCTACTCTATCCCTCCATCCTATCCTTCTCTCTCCCTCCATCCTATCCTCCTTTCTCCCTGACACACATGCAGTCATGCACACACAGACACACACATAAATACACACGCACACAAGCACAGACAAACAACGCACACCTCCCCAATGGGGCAAGCAGATCAATTGGTATTGGTATACATACACCAAACTCCCTGAAAACATACAGTACACATACACCAAACTCCCTGACTACACACAGTACACATACACCAAACTCCCTGACTACATACAGAATACATACACCACACTCACTGACTACATACAGTATACACACACCAACCTCCCTGACTACATACAGTATACATACACAAAACTCCCTGACTACATACATAATACACACACAAAACTCCCTGACTACATACATTATACATACACCAAACTCCCTGACTACATACATTATACACACACCAAACTCCCTGACTACATACATTATACACACTCCAAACTCACTGACTGCATATAGTATATAGTACATACACCAAACTCCCTGACTATGTGCAGTATACATACACCAATCACCCTGAGTACATACAGTATACCCACCAAACTCCCTGACTACATACAGTATACAGTACATACACCAAATTCCCTGACTACATACAGTATACAGTTCATAGACCAAACTCCGTGAGTACATAAAGTAAACACACACAAACTCCCAAACTGCATAGAGTATAGATACACCACAATCCCAGACAACATACAGTATACATACACCGAACTCCCTGACTACATACAGTATACACACACCAAACTCCCTGACTACATACAGTATACACACACCAAACTCCCTGACTACATACAGTATACACACACCAAACTCCCTGAATACATACAGTATAAAGTACATACACCAAACTCCCTGACAACATACAGTATACATACCCCAAACTCCCTGACTACATACAGTATATACACACCAAACTCCCTGACTACATACAGTGTACATACACCAAACTCCCTGACTACATACAGTATACACACACCAAACTCCCTGAATACATACAGTATAAAGTACATACACCAAACTCCCTGACAACATACAGTATACATACACCAAACTCCCTGACTACATACAGTATACATACATCAAACTCCCTGAATACATACAGAATACATAAACCAAACTCACTGACTGCATACAGTATACACACACCAAACTCCCTGACTACATACAGTATACACACACAACTCCCTGACTACATACAGTATACAGTACATACACAAAACTCCCTGAAAACATACAGTATACACACACCAACCTCCCTGACTACATACAGAATACATACACCACACTCCCTGACTACATACAGTATACACACACCAACCTCCCTGACTACATACAGTATACATACACAAAACTCCCTGACTACATACAGTATATACTACATACACCAAACTCCCTGACTATGTGCAGTATACATACACCAATCTCCTTGACTACATACAGTATATCCACCAAACTCCCTGACTACATTCAGTATACAGTACATACACCAAATTCCCTGACTACATACAGTATACAGTTCATAGACCAAACTCCATGAGTACATAAAGTAAACACACACAAACTCCCGAACTGCATAGAGTATAAATACACCACAATCCCAGACAACATACAGTATACATACACCAAACCCCCTGACTACATACAGTATACACACACCAAACTCCCTGACTACATACAGTATACACACAAAACTCCCTGAAAACATACAGTATACACACACCAAAATCCCTGACTACATACAGTATACATACACAACACTTCCTGACTACATGCAGTATACATACACCAAACTCCCTGACTACATACAGTACACATACACCGAACTCCCTGACTACATACAGAATACATACACCAAACTCCCTGAATACATACAGTATACAGTACATGCACCAAACTCCCTGACTACATACAGTACACATACACCAAACTCCCTGACTACATACAGAATAAGAACACCACACTCCCTGACTACATACATTAAACACATACCAAACTCCCTGACTACATACATTATACACACACCAAACTCCCTGACTACATACATTATATAGTACATACACCAAACTCCCTGACTACATACAGTATACATACACAAAACTACCTGACTCCATACAGTATACATACCAAACTTCCTGACTACATACAGTATACAGTACATACACCAAACTCCCTGATTACATGCAGTATACCTACACCAAACTCCCTGACGATATACAGTATAATACAGGATACACACCAAACTCCCTGACTACATACAGTATATAGTACATACACCAAACTCCCTGACTATGTGCAGTATACATACACCAATCTCCCTGACTACATACAGTATACACACCAAACTCTCTGACTACATACAGTATACAGTACATACACCAAACTCCCTGACTACATACAGTATACATACACAAAACTACCTGACTCCATACAGTATACATACCAAACTTCCTGACTACATACAGTATACAGTACATACACCAAACTCCCTGATTACATGCAGTATACCTACACCAAACTCCCTGACGATATACAGTATAATACAGGATACACACCAAACTCCCTGACTACATAGATTATACACACCAAACTCCCTGACTACATACAGTATACAGTACATACACCAAACTCCCTGACTACATACAGTATACATACACCAAACTCCTTGACTACATAAAGTATAGATACACCAACCTCCCTGACTACATACAGTATACATACACAAAACTACCTGACTCCATACAGTATACACATCAAACTCCCTGACTACATACAGTATACAGTACATACACCAAACTCCCTGACTACATGCAGTATACATACCCCAAACTCCCTGACTATATACAGTATACATACGCCAAGCTGCCTGACTACATACAGTATACATAAACCAAATTCCCCGACTATATACAGTATACAATTAATCCACTAAACTCCCTGAGTACATACAGTATTCACAAACAAACTCCCTGAGTACATACAGTATACAGACAACAAACTCCCTGACTACACACAGTAAACACACCAAACTCCATGACTACATGCAGTATACATACACCAAACTCCCTGACTACATACAGAATACATACACCAACCTCCCTGACCACATACAGTATACACACACCAAACTCCCTGACTACATACAGTATTCAAACACCTAACTCCCTGAACACATATAGTATACATACACCAAACTCTCTGACCACATACAGTATACATACACCAACCTCCCTGACTACATACAGTATACATACAGTATACATACACCAACCTCCCTGACTACATACAGCATACATATTCCAAACTCCCTGACTACATACAGTATACATACACAAAACTACCTGACTACATACAGTATACACAACAAACTCCCTGACTACATACAGTATACAGTACATACACCAAACTCCCTGACTACATGCAGTATACCTACACCAAACTCCCTGACTATATACAGTATACATACGCCAAACTCCCTGACTACATACAGTATACATACACCAAATTCCCTGACTATATACAGTATACAATTCATCCACCAAACTCCCTGAGTACATACAGTATTCACACACAAACTCCCTGCCTACATACAGTATACAGACACCAACCTTCCTCACTACATACAGTATTCATACACCAAACTACCTGACTACATAGAGTATTCATAACCACACTCCTTGACTACATGCAGTATATACACACCAATCTCCCTGACTACATACAGTATACATACACCAATCTAACTGACTACATACAGTATACATACACCAATCTAACTGACTACATACAGTATACATACACCGAACTCCCTGACTACATACAGTATACATACACCAAACTCCCTGACTACATACAGTATACATACACCAGACTCCGTACACCAAACTCCGTGACTACATACAGTATTCATTCACCACACTCCCTGACTACATGCAGTATACACACACCAAACTCCCTGACTACATACAGTATAGATACACCGAACTCCCTGACTGCATACAGTACACACACCAAACTCCCTGACTACATACAGTATACCTACAGTACACATACTCCAAACTTCCTGACTACATACAGTATACACACACCAACCTCCCTGACTACATACAGTATTCATACACCAAACTCCCTGAGTACATACAGTATTCATACACCAAACTCCCTGAGTACATACAGTATACATTCACCAAACTCCCTGACTACATACAGTATACATACACCAAATTCCCTGACTACATATGGTATACATACACCAAACTCTCTGGCTACATACAGTATACATACACCAAACTCCCTGACTACATACAGTATACATACACCAAACTCCCTGACTACATATGGTATACATACACCAAACTCTCTGGCTACATACAGTATACATACACCAAACTCCCTGACTACATACAGTATACCTACAGTACACATACTCCAAACTTCCTGACTACATACAGTATACACACACCAACCTCCCTGACTACATACAGTATACATACACCGAACTCCCTGACTACATACAGTATACATACACCAAACTCCCTGACTACATACAGTATACATACACCAGACTCCGTACACCAAACTCCGTGACTACATACAGTATTCATTCACCACACTCCCTGACTACATGCAGTATACACACACCAAACTCCCTGACTACATACAGTATAGATACACCGAACTCCCTGACTACATACAGTATACATACACCAAACTCCCTGACTGCATACAGTACGCACACACCAAACTCCTTGACTACATACAGTATACATACACCAAACCCCCTGACTACATACAGTATACATACACCAGACTCCCTGACTACATATGGTATACATACACCAAACTCTCTGACTACATACAGTATACACACACCAAACTCCCTGACTACATACAGTATACCTACAGTACACATACTCCAAACTTCCTGACTACATACAGTATACACACACCAACCTCCCTGACTACATACAGTATTCATACACCAAACTCCCTGAGTACATACAGTATACACACACCAAACTCCCTGACTACATACAGTATACATACACCAAACTCCCTGACTACATATGGTATACACCAAACTCTCTGACTACATACAGTATACATACACCAAACTCCCTGACTACATACAGTATACCTACAGTACACATACTCCAAACTTCCTGACTACATACAGTATACACACACCAACCTCCCTGACTACATACAGTATACATACACCAAACTCCCTGAGTACATACAGTATACACACACCAAACTCCCTGACTACATACAGTATACATACACCAAACTCCCTGACTACATACAGTATACATACACCTAACTCCCTGACAACATACAGTATACACACACCAAACTCCCTGACTACATACAGTATACATACACCAAACCCCCTGACTACATACAGCATACAAGACTGTAAGCAACCTAGCTAGTGACTACACACATGCATCAGGACTCTGTTAACAGTAAGCACAGGAGCTGCTCCCTGGTGAGACGTTGGTTAATTGGTTGTGAATAAAAAGGTACAGAGAGTTATTGGCATCGGAAAGCAACAGCAGTAGAACAGCTGCAATGGTGCATGCATAAACTCTTTAAAAAACTTTAAAGGGTTCTTCAGCTGTCCCCATAGGATAACCCTTTGAAGAACCCTTTTAGTTCCAGGTAGAACCCTTTTGGGTTCCATGTAGAACCCTTTCTACAGTGGATTCTACATGTCACCAAAAATGTTCTACCTGGATCCAGAAGAGTTGTACCTGGAGCCAAAAAGGGTTCTCCTATGGGGACAGCTGAAGAACCCTTTTGGAACCCTTTCTTCTAAGAGTTTATAGCTGTAGGACCTAGTATAGCACTGTTTCAGATATTCCTCATGGTATGACCTAGCCTGGCTACACCAGGACTGAACACTGTTTCAGATATTCCTCATGGTATGACCTAGCCTGGCTACACCAGGACTGAACACTGTTTCAGATATTCCTCATGGTAGGACCTAGCCTGGCTACACCAGGACTGAACACTGTTTCCGATATTCCTCATGGTATGACCTAGCCTGGCTACACCAGGACTGAACACTGTTTCAGATATTCCTCATGGTATGACCTAGCCTGGCTACACCAGGACTGAACACTGTTTCCGATATTCCTCATGGTATGACCTAGCCTGGCTACACCAGGACTGAACACTGTTTCAGATATTCCTCATGGTATGACCTAGCCTGGCTACACCAGGACTGAACACTGTTTCAGATATTCCTCATGGTATGACCTAGCCTGGCTACACCAGGACTGAACACTGTTTCAGATATTCCTCATGGTGTGACCTAGCCTGGCTACACCAGGACTGAACACTGTTTCAGATATTCCTCATGGTATGACCTAGCCTGGCTACACCAGGACTGAACACTGTTTCAGATATTCCTCATGGTGTGACCTAGCCTGGCTACACCAGGACTGAACACTGTTTCCGATATTCCTCATGGTATGACCTAGCCTGGCTACACCAGGACTGAACACTGTTTCAGATATTCTTCATGGTATGACCTAGCCTGGCTACACCAGGACTGAACACTGTTTCCGATATTCCTCATGGTATGACCTAGCCTGGCTACACCAGGACTGAACACTGTTACCGATATTCCTCATGGTATGACCTAGCCTGCCTACACCAGGACTGAACACTGTTTCAGATATTCCTCATGGTATGACCTAGCCTGGCTACACCAGGACTGAACATTGTGCTTTTGTGTGGTCTAGCCAGGCTAGGTGACACCAACCATAAACAAGAATCCCCCAAAAATGATGTCCTCTCAATAACATGCAGTAGAGACGGTCAAACTCTCTATGGTATAAGAAGACATTATTTCATTCCACAACCACCACATAAAAGTCCTCAATCATTTTTATGACACCTAACAATGCTGTAACAATACCTAAACTTATGCTTGTGTTTCATTGCTTTGCCTAGGCTACAAACCATAACTTCAATACAACAACTGAAAAGTTGAATTCCTGTTAGTCACACATAAGCATAGACACAGACTATAACACATCCCCGGCCCAGTGTTGTGGTACTGTAGGGTACTGTAATGTTTGCTGCTGCCTGAACACGACAGCCTGAACACGCTGGTTTTGTTCCCATAGAGCAGCAGCCTCGTGAGGCAGAGAGAGAGCGCCCGTTAAGAACGGGTGAGCGATTAATTAAATAGGTGGCAATTCGTCATAGCTCTGTCGTCTGGCTTCCTCACTCAGGTCTCAGGGTGCTACTTCACTGACTCCACTGTTATTAATCTCTCTCCCTCTCTCTGTCGTTCTCTCTCTTCACCTCTCTCTTTCTCTTCTAATATCTCTAGCAATTTGTTTTTCACTTCTCTCTTTTTGCTCTCCATGTTCACCTCTCTCGCTCTGTCGTTCTCTCACTCCGTTGTTCTATTGCTCTGTCGTTCTCCCTCTTCACCCCTTTCTCTCTTTCCCTCCAACTTCACCTCTCTATCCTTCTTCATCTCTCTCTCTCTTTCTCTCACTCTCCTTCTCTGGCTCTTCACCTCTCTCTCCTGTTCTACGTCTCTCTCCCTTCTCACATCTCTTTCTCTCCTGATCTTCCTCTCTATTTAAACTTCTTTCTCGTTATCTCTCTCATTCTCAGTTTCACTTTTCACCCTCAAGTCACTTGCACATCTTTTCCTCGACACTTATTCTTTTTGTCCTAGAAATAACATTCTCTTTCTCACATCGTCTCATCATGCACTCTCTCTACCTCCATCTTCAAATCTATCCATCCCTCTCTCTTTATGTCTTTCTACATCGAGGTCACTGTAAGTAACCTAAAGACAAGATGATTTACATACGTACCCAAAGCCCACAGCAGTCTCAGAACAGACTAATGGCACAGTGTGTTAATTACATCCCACTGGGAGAAACACTGGTTGAATCAATATTGTTTCCATGTCATTTCAACAAAATTACGTCGAACCAACGTGGAATAGACGTTGAATTGACATCTGTGCCCAGTGGGAGTGCGACTAACCCCAAGCTACAACACAGACAAATAGGTATCTAGGCAGCAATACTATTACTCCAAATGAACATTACAGTCAAGCTATCAGTCCAGGTCAGGTGGGATGATATGTCAGCAAAACTACTGGAGTAGAACAAGTAAAAATCAACCATTTCAAAATCAGAAGATTCAAACTCCTACAATCTTCCAAGGATTCAGCATGCAGGGCTGAAAACATAATTGATTGTGGTCAGCTACTACAGTATAGATTTACCTTCCAACAGAAAAATGGAGCCCGAGGAGGTAAAAGGAGCTTTCTTTCTTCAAGACAGCAGGCGACGTGCAGGAAACATTTTTATGATAGTTTGGCAAACAAAGCACTTCTATTACTTTGAATTGCAGATTCCCTTATTGAGAACAGAGTGTACATCTTCAAATCTCTTACTCCTGATCCATTGTACTAGAAAGTAGGACATCCCTTATGAAACTGTTATCAAACACAGATCACAGTATTACTGCTCAGAATAAGGGCCAGTCAATTCACTCCACACTCTACTTAAAACTAGCACTGAGTGCAATAACCTCTTTTAGTGAATGCATTTAAAACATGCAATGTTGAAAATAAAACTGGAATATAATACATTAAAGCACGTAGGGTAATAGCTTTCGAATTGAGGGTTACAATCTTTTTTCCCTGTTGAAACAAATTGAGGTGAAGTTCTGGTCTGGAGCTGAAGCAGAGTGAATATATCTGCTATAGCCTCAAGGGCAGAACATAGACTTTAATCATAGATTGGACATCAGCATTTGTCCTGACCCCTAGCCTCTCTCTCCCTCTCGCTCTCCCTCTCGCTCTCCCTCTCGCTCCCTCTCACTCTCCACAACACATAGAACCAGACCAGAGGTAATATGTGACATATACAGTGCATTCGGAAAGTATTCAGACCCCTTGACTTTTTCCACATTTTGTTTCGTTACGGCCTTATTCTCACATTTTTTCCCTCATCGATCTACACACAATACCCCATAAGGATGAAGCAAAAACAGGTATTTAGAAATTGTTGCAAATGTATTAAAAATAAAAAACAGAAATACCTTATTTACATAAGTATTCAGACCCTTTGCTATGAGACTCAAAATTGAGCTCAGGTGCATCCTGTTTCCATTGATCATTCTTGAGATGTTTCTACAACTTGATGGTAGTCCACCTGTGGTAAATTCAATTGATTGGACATGATTTGGAAAGACACAAACCTGTCTATATAAGCTCCCACAGTTGACATAGCAAAAACCAAGCCATGAGGTGGAAGGAATTGTCTGTAGAGCGCCGAAACAGAATTGTGTCGAGACACAGACCTGGGGAAGGGTACCAAAAAATGTCTGCAGCATTGAAGGTCCCCAAGAACACAGTGGCCTCCATCATTCTTAAATGGAAGAAGTTTGGAACCACCAAGACTCTTCCTAGAGCTGGCCGCCCAGCCAAACTGAGCAATCGGGGGAGAAGAGCCTTGGTCAGGGAGGTGACCAAGAACCCGATGGTCACTCTGACCGAGCTCCGGAGTTCCTCTGTGGAGATGGCAAAACCTTCCAGATGGACAACCATCTCTGCAGCACTCCACCAATCGGGCATTCATGGTAGAGCTGCCAAATGGATGCCACTCCTCAGTAAAAGTCACATGACAGCCTGCTTGAAGTTTGCCAAAAGGCACCTAAAGGACTCTCAGACCATGAGAAACAAGATTCTCTGGTCTGATGAAACCAAGATTGAGCTCTTTAGCATGAATGTCAAGCGTCACGTCTGGAGGAAACCTGGCACCATCCCTACGGTGAAGCATGGTGGTGGCAGCATCATGCTGTGGCAATGTTTTTCAATCGAGCAAAGTACAGAGAGATCCTTGATGAAAACCTGCTCCAGAGTGCTCAGGACCTCAGACTGGGGCGAAGATTCACCTTCCAACAGGACAACGACCCTAAGCACACAGCCGAGACAACGCAGGAGTGGCTTCGGAACAAGAATGTTCTTGAGTGACCCAGCCAGAGCCCGGACTTGAACCGGATCGAACATCTCTGGAGAGACCTGAAAATAGCTGTGCAGTGACGCTCCCCATCCAACCTGACAGAGCTTGAGAGGATCTGCAGAGAAGAATGAAACTCCCCAAATACAGGTGTGCCAAGCTTGTAGCTTCATACCCAAGAAGACCTGAGGCTGTAATCGCTGCCAAAGGTGCTTCAACAAAGTAAAGGGTCTGAATACTATTTTTAATACATTTGCAACAATTTCTTAAAACCTGTTTTTGCTTTGTCATTACGGGGTATTGTGAGTAGATTGATGAGGATTTTTTTGAATCCATTTTAAAATAAGTCTGTAACATAACAAAATGTGAAAAAAGTCAAGGGGTCTGAATACTTTCCAAATGCGCGGTTATTACAGTGGTTATATGCCACTATTTTAACACATTCTAATGAGACTATTTTGCCCAGACTGGGTAAGTGTTCATCCATAGACCACAGAGTAGGGAAGCAGACATAGAAAATCTGTCTTGTGAATAAACTCATCAATAAGCCTTTACAGAAACGATGAAGTACTGTAAGTAACCCAACAACACGATGGCTCGTAGGCTATGCACCTGAAAGCCACGGCAGTCTCAGTACAGACTAATGGTACAGTATGTTCATTTAAGTGTGTCTACCCGCAGCTATAACACAGACAAGGAGTTCTCTAGGAAGCAGCGTGTTTTACTCCAAACACATATTACAGTCAAGCTATCAGCCCAGGTCTGAACTGACCCATACGTCTTTGGATCAGACATGACTGGGATGCATCAATATCTTTCAGAGGTCAGAGAGCCGGTTAACACACAGTATGTCCTAGAGGTCAGGGAGCCGTGTCTGTGTAGGAAAGACAGTCCCAAACGATGTCTTAGAGGTGACGTCTACGTAGGAAAGACAGTCCCACATTATGTCCTAGAGGTCACGTCTACATAGGAAATAGTCACACTTCAGGACCAGTCATCACCTGGATAAATCCTTCAGGTCTTTCTTTCTGCTTCACATCATTGTAATTCACTGGGTGAATAGAAGCCGGATGATTTAAAAGAGGTGAAATTTGAGCTGAGTAACAGAAAATGAAATCCCTTTTTTCATTTGTCTGGCTTTTTATCTCTGTTGATCTAACAGACCGACGTGCAGGTGAGCACACACACACAAGTAGTTCTGTGTTTGTGTGTGCGGCATGGGCACACACACACACTGGCACAGACACATGCACACACACTCGAGCACACAGATAAGACAAGGTCAATATGAGATATAAATGAATGACTGGAGCAGCTGAGCACAAAACACAGACTTCAAACACAAATACACACTCACTTAGAGTATAGCAAACACACACACACTGTCATACAAACACAAACAAATACATATTCACAGAAAATACATATACGTAGTAAGACAGGCACAACACACACACACAAACAATGCACACACTGTCACACACACACACTCTCTCTAATCCATCCTCTCCCCCCTCTCTCTCTTACCGGGCAGGCCGAGGCAGAGCAGGGCGCTGTAGTAGATGACGGGTAGTGGTCCGAGGGGGCAACCCTGGGGAGTGTCGGCCAGCTGCTGCCCCGGGCTCCAGGCACTGCTGTTGGGGGGGGAAAGGAGGGTGAAGATGTGGCTGTGCTCCATGGCCCTCCTCTTCCTCCTGGTCCTCGTCCTCAAATGCTCAGGAGCGTGTGAGCTCAGCTCGGCTCGGTGTCGGGGAAGCCCAGAAACACACACACTCTCACAGACCCAGACAGCAGGACTGAGACAGAGAAAGGGAGAGAGAGAGAGATAGAGACGGAGGGAGAGAGGGAGAGGGAGAGAGAGAGAGGGTGCTCTGTCCTTGGGTGCCAGTCGGCATGAATGTGTGGTATGTGTTGAAGCTGAGGTTGCGCGAGCGTTTGTGCGTGTCTGAGTGAGAGAGAGAAGAAGAGAGAGGGAGGGAGACAGAGAGGGGAGAAGAGGCTGTAAGTGTCTGTGTGAGAGAGACAGATGTTGAGACACAGACGACACAGACAGGAAGATAAGAGGTGATATGTGTGTGTGATAGAGGGAGAGAGGAGGAGGGAGGGAGGAGGAGGAGAGTTGAGAGAGAAAGTAAGTGGGGAGGGAAGATGCTCCATGCATGTGTGACTAAGAGAGAATCAGAATGAACCGAGAGAAAGACAGAGACAGAGAGGATGGAGAGAGAGAAAAAGAGAGATTTAGAGAGGGAGGGGTAAAGACAGAGAGAGAGGGAGAGAGAGAGAAATTGAAAGAGAGAGAGATGGAGTGAGAGACAGGAGGGAGGGGGTAGAGAGAGAGCCAGGGCACACTAGAGGAGTGAGTAAGGAGAAGTGAGGGAGCAAAAGAGGGAAAAGCAGACGGGAAGGAGAGGAGAGAGGAGAGAGGGATAAAGATGATTTGGATATGTGTGAGTGAGGAGAAGACAGGAAGGCAGTGAGAGTGAGGGAGCGGAGGAAGGAGGAAGGAGGAAGGAGGAAGGAGGAAGGAGGAAGGAGGAGGAGTGGTAATGTTTCCCTTGTGAGAACATAGTATAGTCTACACAAAGAACATATCAAATTGGGGGGAAGACGAGATGACAGATGGGAGTAGTGTGTGTGTGTGTGTGTGTGTGTGTGTGTGTGTGTGTGTGTGTGTGTGTGTGTGTGTGTGTGTGTGTGTGTGTGTGTGCATGTGATTGTGTGTGATTGCTTGTGTGCCAACAAGTTTAACGGTTATGTGTGCGCACAGGTGTTCTCACACATGTACACAACACATGTACACAACACATGTACACAACACATGTACACATGCATCATTGAACTCCCATCTGTCATCTCGTGTGTGATTGTGTGTGATTGCTTGTGTGCCAACAAGTTCAATGGTCATACGTGTGTACACGTGTTGTGTACATGTGTGGGAACACCTGTGCGCATGGTTAACTAGATATCCTGATTGCCTACAGTGTAAACTATGAGGTAATCTGTGTAAATCAGTGAGTCAGTGAATCAGTGAATCAGTGAATCAGTGTCATTGTGACACGTACAAAGTGCTCACCCCTCGGCATCTATTCCTGTTGATCCCTATGTGCCTCTACTGCCGTACTTTATCCCATGGGAATATAGTCTATTCATTATATTTCTATGCTTAATCTAGTGCAATAAATCCTTTGTCTCTACATTGAATAACATTTTTGTACTAGGGTCCTATGGGTGGAAGTTATTTGTTTGTTCATAACACATATTTATTGCTCTACTTCATACCTTTGCTTGATTCCATAGAACAATATATTTATTATATTTCTATGCTTAATCCTCTACATAGAAATACAATCTATTCATTCTATTTATTTGGTTGATTCCATAGAAATACAATATATTCATTCGCTTAATCCTCTGTCTCTACAATTACAGAATGGTCAAACTGTTTGTTCATAACACACATGACTCCACTGCCCTACTTCGTCCCATAGAAATACAATCTCTTCATTCCATTTCTATGCTCAATTTACATTTTAGTCATTTAGTACATTTTTTTTTTCTCCGTACTGGTCCCCCGTGGGAATCCAACCCACAACCCTGGCGTTGCAAACACCATGCTCTACCAACTGAGCCACACAGGAGACTATCAATCTTCTGCATACAAGTCCTCTTTCTCAACATTTGAACAACATATTAGCTATACATTGTTTGCGGGTCCTACATTGTTGTAACGCCCTGGCCATAGAGAGGGGTTTTTTGTTCTTTATTTTGGTTAGGCCAGGGTGTTACATTGGGTGGGCGTTCTATGTTCTTTTTCTATGTTTTTGTATTTCTTTGTTTTGGGCCGTGTGTGGCTCCCAATCAGGCACAGCTGAAGTTCGTTGTTGTTGATCGGGAGTCACACATAAGTGCATGTGTTTCCGTTGGGGTTTTGTGGGTAATTGTTTCTGTCATTGTGTTTCACCTGACAGGACTGTTTGGCTGTCGTTTTTTTCTTGTTTTGTTTGTATAGTGTTCTTTCTTAATTAAATATGATGAACACTAACTCCGCTGCGTTTTGGTCCACTCTCTCTTCAGACAGCCGTTACAGAATTACCCACCATACCAGGACCAAGCAGCGGAGGATATCTGGCGAGGACAGGGGAACACGGCTGGTAAGGGACCCGAGAGGCAGCCCCAAGATTTTTTTTGGGGGGGCACACGGGACAGTCGGCGGTGCCGAGGTCGGAACCAGAGCCAGTCGGGTTGACGTTGGAGGTGAGCGAAGGGTGCGAAGCAGAGACGGTGAAGGAGTTGATGGGGAGATTGGAGGAGAGAGAGATGAGAGACCTGCTGGTTTGGTGCATAAGGCACGGCATTCGCCCTACGGAGCGTGTCAGTGAATTGATGTCACCTGAGTCAGTTCTCCATACTCGTCCTGAGGTGCGTGCTGGCCATCTGTTGAAGACTGTGCCTGCGCCCAGAAACAGGCCTCCTGCATGTCTTCCCAGCCCTGCACGTCCTGTGCCTACGCCCAGAAACAGGCCTCCTGCATGTCTTCCCAGCCCTGCACGTCCTGTACCTACGCCCAGAACCAGGCCTCCTGCATGTCTTCCCATCCTGGTCAAGCCCGTGCCTCCTCCTCGGACCAGTCCTCCAGTGGGTTTCCCCATCTTGGTTAAGCCTGTGCCTCCTCCTCGGACCAGGCCTCCAGTGGGTCTCCCCATCCTGGTCTGTCCTGTGCCTGCTCCACGGACCAGGCCTCCAGTGGGTCTCCCCATCCTGGTCTGTCCTGTGCCTGCTCCACGGACCAGGCCTCCAGTGGGTCTCCCCATCCTGGTTAAGCCTGTGCCTCCTCCTCGGACCAGGCCTCCAGTGGATCTCCCCATCCTGGTCAGTCCTGTGCCTCCTCCTAGGACCAGGCCACCAGTGGGTCTCCCCATCCTGGTCCGTCCTGTGCCACCTCCCAGGACTAGGCCTCCAGTGGGTCTCGCCAGTCCGGAGCCGCCAGAGCCGCCCGCCAGTCAGGAGCTGCCAGAGCCGCCCGCCAGTCAGGAGCTGCCAGAGCCGCCCGCCAGTCAGGAGCTGCCAGAGCCGCCCGCCAGTCAGGAGCTGCCAGAGCCGCCCGCCAGTCAGGAGCTGCCAGAGCCGCCCGCCAGTCAGGAGCTGCCAGAGCCGCCCGCCAGTCAGGAGCTGCCAGAGCCGCCCGCCAGTCAGGAGCTGCCAGAGTGGCCCGCCTGTCCGTGGGCTGCCAGAGCGGCCCGCCTGTCCGGAGCTGCCAGAGCGGCCCGCCTGTCCGGAGCTGCCAGAGCGGCCCGCCTGTTCGGAGCTGCCAGTCGCCCGCCAGCCGGGCGAAGCCATCACCGCCCGCCAGCCGGGCACAGCAAGGGACACCCGCCAGCCGGGCGCAACAAGGGTCGCCCGCCAGCCGGGCAAAGTCAGGGTCGCCCACCAGACCTTCGGCGCGGCCAGGTGCGCCACCTAAGAGGGCGACACCAAGGGTGGGGCAGAGGCCACGTCCCACACCTGACGTAAGAAGGCCCACCCAGACCCTCCCCTTCAGTGTCAGGTTTTGCGGCCGGAGTCCGCACCTTGGGGGGGGGGGGGGGGGGGTACTGTAACGCCCTGGCCATAGAGAGGGGTTTTTTGTTCTTTATTTTGGTTAGGCCAGGGTGTTACATTGGGTGGGCGTTCTATGTTCTTTTTCTATGTTTTTGTATTTCTTTGTTTTGGGCCGTGTGTGGCTCCCAATCAGGCACAGCTGAAGTTCGTTGTTGTTGATTGGGAGTCACACATGAGTGCATGTGTTTCCGTTGGGGTTTTGTGGGTAATTGTTTCTGTCATTGTGTTTCACCTGACAGGACTGTTTGGCTGTCGGTTTTTTCTTGTTTTGTTTGTATAGTGTTCTTTCTTAATTAAATATGATGAACACTAACTCCGCTGCGTTTTGGTCCACTCTCTCTTCAGACAGCCGTTACAATTGTGAGTGAATAGTGAAAATTTGTTCATAACAATGTGTAAATTGAATTACAGAATACAATCGATTCACATTGTTGTCAGCTGAACTGAATACATACAGAACATATGACAAACATAATATATTCACTGTAGTTGCAGCTGTGGACATAAAATCAATGTTCAGTGATATCAGGCATGACTCTGCACAAGAGTGGTTTCAGGTGCTAGGGGTTAGGCCCCCACTGCCCTGATTAAATGGATAACACTATGCATCCCAATTGGCACCCTATGTTCCTATGGGCCCTGGTCAAGTAGTGCACTATGTAGTGAATAGGGTGTAATTTGGGACGCATCCATTATACAGGGGGATGCTGGCTCACTGCTGAATAAAATATAACACTCACTCACCTGCCAAGCTTTCACAGAATGGAACCTATGGGCAGGGGAGAGAGGGAAGGAGAGAGAGAGGAGGGAGGGAGGTGTTGAGAGAGAGAAGAGCGGGAGGAGAAGGAGAGAGAGAAGGAGAGATGAGTGGGAGGGAAAAGACAGGGAGAAAGAGAAGAAGAGAGAAGGAGAAAGAGGAAAGAGGGAGGGAAAGAGGGGAGGAATAAAACAAGGGAGAGTAGAGAGAGAGAGAGAGAGGATGATGTTTGGGAGGGGGGGACTCAGCACAGATGAGAGACTGAAGGAAAAAGGGAACATGGTAGGAATCAGAGAGGGATGGAGCGAGGGATGAATGGAGAGATGGAGGGAGAGATGGAGAGGTGTAGGAAGACCAGGGATCCCATCCTGCAGCCTGTTGTGTTCTATCCATCAGATTTGCCGTGAGTGAAAGGTTGTATTAATTATGGATGTTCAGTGTAATAGCCAGGCTGTTTGTTTAGTATGCCAGCATAATCAGCTGATTTATAATAATGAAGGGATGGAGAAAGGGAGGATGGAGGGATGGATAAGAGATAAATGGATTGAGGAAGAGAAGGGGTGTGGTTCACATGCCCTTAATTCTCTTCTCCAACATGGAACATTTACAAAGGCAGGAGGAGTTAGGGAGGGGGCCGCACCAACAGCACAATGAAATGTTAAATAAAATATAGACTAGAAGATGTTAATTGATCATGGAGAAAGATGGGGAGAGGTGGATGGAGAGAGGGAGCTGAGAGAGAGAGAGAGAGAGAGAGAGATATGGAGAGAGGGTAAAGGTGGATGGGGAGAGGAAGAGGAAGGTAATGTATTAGACTACTCTCAGCAGCTAGCAGAGCTCTGGAACAGCCAGAGGGTCAGGAGCACTCTGGTCTATAGTGTTAAAAACATCATCATTACACACTCAACCCTATCAGCCTGAAATGTCTTCACTCAAAGAGCCAAATTGCTAGCTTTTCGGTGGCGCAACTGGGTAAGAACATTTCAGGGTGCCGGTCAGGTGTGTTTGCGAGGCAGCGGTGCCAGGTTCTAGTCCTGCTGTGAGCTGGAGCAGGACGAAGTGGTATGGCTAAGAAAGCAGTCTGACGTCCATTACACCCTGCATAAAAATACTACACACATCATTACAACACCGTTGACCTCAATGCATCCTGGGAGGTATTACGGCATCTCTCGTCAGTCGTGACGGCTGGTGGTGGTGTGTCAGGACAGGTCATTAAGAGACTCTGTGTCACTGTGTGGTCCCTATCGGCTGCCACTATCTCTTCTGGCCCCTGTAGTGACAGCCTGCCTGGCTGCCTGCCTGCCTGCCTGACAGGCTGGCCTATCGATAGGTCTCCCCAGGGCTGCAGTGACATCTATCTTCCCACTGTTTGTGTCGTTAACACACCCGTTACATCCTCATTACCCACACCATTAGGAGAGGTACACACACTCGCTCGCACACAGACACACACACAGGTAGACTCACACACACATATGCACAGTGTCACTGTCAGACTTACCCAGGCACACTGACATATCTAGGTATACTCAGGCACTTAACACAGGCACAGATTGGGATGGACATTATGGCCTAACTCACCACAAGTCTCATCATGTGTCACGTGCACACATTCCTATGGGATAGTGCACATACACTTACAATGCTGTCACAATTGGAACAGGAAAAAATAAAGGAGTGAGAGTGAGGGAATCAAAATGGGAAGGGAGAAGGAGTCTGTGAGAGGGAGAGAGGGAAGGAGAGGGAGAAGGAGTCTGTGAGAGGGAGAGAGTGGAAGGAGAGGGAGAAGGAGTCTGTGAGAGGGCGAGAGGGAAGGAGAGGGAGAAGGAGTCTGTGAGAGGGAGAGAGGGAAGGAGAGGGAGAAGGAGTCTGTGAGAGGGAGAGAGGGAAGGAGAGGGAGAAGGAGTCTGTGAGAGGGAGAGAGGGAAGGAGAGGGAGAAGGAGTCTGTGAGAGGGAGAGAGGGAAGGAGAGGGAGAAGGAGTCTGTGAGAGGGAGAGAGGGAAGGAGAGGGAGAAGGAGTCTGTGAGAGGGAGAGAGGGAAGGAGAGGGAGAAGGAGTCTGTAAAAGGGAGAGAGGGAAGGAGAGGGAGAAGGAGTCTATGAGAGGGAGAGAGTGGAAGGAGAGGGAGAAGGAGTCTGGGAGAGGGAGAGAGGGAAGGAGAGGGAGAAGGAGTCTGTGAGAGGGAGAGAGGGAACGAGAGGGAGAAGGAGTTTGTGAGAGGGAGAGAGGGAAGGAGAGGGAGGAGTGTGGGAGAAGGAGAAAGGGAAGGAGAGGGAGAAGGAGTCTGAGAGGGAGAGAGGGAAGGAGAGGGAGAATGAGTCTGTGAGAGGGAGAGAGGGGACAAGAGGGAACGAGAGGGAGAAGGAGTCTGGGAGAGGGAGAAAGGGAAGGAGAGGGAGAAGGAGTGTGGGAGAGGGAGAGAGGGAACAAGAGGGAGAAGGAGTCTGGGAGAGGGAGAGAGGGAAGGAGAGGGAGAAAGAGTCTGTGAGAGGGAGAGAGGGAACGAGAGGGAGAAGGAATCTTGGAGAGGGAGAGAGGGAACGAGAGGGAGAAGGAATCTTGGAGAGGGAGAGAGGGAACGAGAGGGAGAAGGACTCTGGGAGAGGGAGAGAGGGAACGAGAGGGAGAAGGAATCTTGGAGAGGGAGAGAGGGAACGAGAGGGATGATAATGATGTTTGAGAAGGAGGAAGGGAACATAGGAGAAGGAAAATAACAGAGTGAGTGAGTGAGATGGAGGGATGGGGGAGAGATGGAGAGATGGAGGGAAACTCAGGGATCCCTTCCCTCTGCAGCCTGTTGTGTTCTATCCATCAGCATTGCTGTGAGCGACAGGTTGTATTTATGATGGATGTTCAGTATAATAGCCTTTGGTTTGGTATGCAGGCATAATCAGCTGCTTGATTCACTGATGCAGGGGGACCCAGGTCTCTCTCTATTATTCTCCCTCTCTTTGTTTTTCTTCTCCTGCTCCTTCTCCTTTTCTTCTTCCACTCCCTTCCTTCCTTCCTTCCTTCCTTCCTTCCTTCCCTTCCTTCCTTCCTTCCTTCCTTCCTTCCTTCCTTCCTTCCTTCCTTCCTTCCTTCCTCCCTCCCTCCCTCCCTCCCACTCAATTCCCCTCCTTACCCTGCTCTCCACCTCTTTTCTTCTCAATCTCACCAAAACAGAAGATGAGAGAGGTGCCCCTCTTTGAGCGGACATCTTTAAAGAAACAGAAAGCAGGGAAGCAGATGGATCATTAAAAAAGAAACACACCACTTACCCTGCATGTCATGTCCATTTACTGTGTTACTGCCCTTCTCTCTGTCTCTCTCTCTCTCTCTCTCTCTCTCTCTCTCTCTCTCTCTCACTCAAACACCCCCCCCCCCCCCCACACACACACACACACACCTACACCCCCCCCCCTCCCTTTATGACAGCTTTGCACACTCTTGGCATTCTCTCAACCAGCTTCACCTGGAATACTTTTCCAACAGTTTTGAAGGAGTTCCCACATATGCTGAGCACATGTTGGCTGCTTTTCCTTCACTCTGCAGTCCAACTCAACTTAAACCATCTCAATTGGGTTGATGTCGGGTGATTGTGGAGGCCAGGTCATCTGATGCAGCACTCCATCACTCACTTCATTGGTCAAATAGCCCTTACACAGCCTGGAGGTGTGTTGTGTCATTGTCCTGTTGAAAAACAAATGACAGTCCCACTATGCGCAAAACAAATGGGATGGCATATCAGTGCAGAATGCTGTGGTAGCCATGCTGGTTAAATAAATCACAGACAGTGTCACCAGCAAAGCACCCCACACCATCCCACCTCCTCCATGCTTCACAGTGGGAACCATACATGCGGAGATCATCCGTTCACCTACTCTGCGTCTCACAAAGACACGGCGGTTGGATCCAAAAATCTCAAATTTGGACTCATCAGACCAAAGGACAGATTTCCACCGGTCTAATGTCCATTGCTCGTGTTTCTTGGCCCAAGCAAGTCTCTTCTTCTTACTGGTGTCCTTTAGTTGTGGTTTCGACCATGAAAGCCTCATTCACGCAGTCTCCTATGAACAGTTGATGTTGAGATGTGTCTGTTACTTGAACTCTGTGAAGCATTTATTTGGGCTGCAATTTCTGAGGCTGGTAACTCTTATGAACTTATCCTCTGCAGCAGAGGTAACTGTGGGTCTTGCTTTCCTGTGGCGGTCCTCATGAGAGCCAGTTTCATCATAGCGCTTGATGGTTTTTGCGACTGCACTTGAAGAAATTTTAAAAGTTCTTGAAATGTTTTGTATTGACTAACCTTCATGTCTTAAAGTAATGATGGACTGTCGTTTCTCTTTGCTTATTTGAGCTGTTCTTGCCATAATATGGACTTGGTCTTTTACCAAATAGGGCTATCTTCTGTATACCACCCCTACCTTGTCACAACACAACTGACTAGCTCAAACGCATTAAGAAGGAAAGAAATTCCACAAATTAACTTTTAAAAAGGCACACTTGTTAATTGAAATGCATTCCAGGTAACTACCCCATGAAGCTGGTTGAGAGAATGCCAAGAGTGTGCAAAGCTGTCATCAAAGCAAAGTGTGGCTACTTTGAAGAATCTCAAATATAACATATATTTTGATTTGTTTAACACTTTTTTGTTTACTACATGATTTCATATGTGTTATTTTATAGTTTTGATGTCTTCACTATTATTCTACAATGTAGAAACTAGTAAAAAAAAAAAACCTGCAATGAGTAGGTGTGTCCAAACTTTTGACTGGTACTGTATTATAACAAGTTATTTATTTATACATATTTCTAATCAGAACGCCGTCCGATGGGAAATCTCCATATCCTGATAATTTGTATATCCACCACCACCTCCAGATCCAGCAGGCCGGGGCACGTTCCCTCTCCCCCTCCCAAGCCACAGTGACCCTCTCTGGGCTAGACTAGCTTGGCAGACCAGGCAAGCTCTGGGGATCAGCTGGTGAAGCAGGCCTTTATAATGCATCTGTTATTGGACTGGAGGAAATAGATCAACACTTAACATTGCAGTCTGCAGCCCTATAGCCCTGAGGTCCTAAAATACTGCACACACTCACACGAGTGCATACACACACACTCACACAGATAAAGGTAAAGTCCTACTGGTTTGAGATTCCATTCTTGTTTGCCATGTCACCTGCTTAAGTTAGAGTTTTTGGTCAAGCGATCAAACATCTCCCTACTCATATTCTCTCTCTCTCTCTCTCTCTTTCCTTCCTCCTCTCCTCTTCCTCCCTTCCTCTCCCACCTGCCTTCCCTCTCCTCTTCCTTCCTGCCTCTCCCTCTCTTCTCTTATTCCCTCTCTATCTCGCCCTTCCTCTCTCCCTTGGTGTTCTTGTTGTTGCTGTTGCTGTCTGGGTCTGTGTGCATTTGCCCTCTCACATTGATCTATAATGGACGGATTTCCACCGCGTTTAATGCCGACTTCAAAGCCTCTGTGATTATGATTCCGATCACACCGGCGAAGTAAAATGGAATTATCATTGGCACCGGGGAGAGTCGGGAGAGAAGGTCAGGGTGGGTTGGGGTAGAGGTGGGGTGGGGGAACGGAGAGCTCCCTAACACGGAGGGCAAACTAATGGGACGAAGGGAGGGTGGGAGGGGGGAGGGAGGGAGTAGAGAAGGAGGAAAAGAGGGAGAGTTGTCCTGATGTCCTTTCTATCTCATTTGGTAGACCATTGAGCCTATAACTCCAGAATAGGGGGTTTGATTCACAGGACCACCAATAGGTAAAATGCATGCATGACTGTAAGTCTTTGGATAAAAAACTTGGCTGAATGGCATATATTGTTTATATATTATGAGATGCAGGAAGGAAGAGGTGAGGGAGGAAGGGGATAGAGAGAAGAGTTGGGTGGGTTATTTTCTAAATGTAATCGATTACAGTTACTAGTTATGTCCAAAACTGTAATCAGTAACATAACTTTTGGATTACCTAAACATAATAACATAATCTGATTACTTTTGGATTACTTTCCCTTTAAGAGGCATTATTAGAAGAAGACAAAAGTAATTCATTTAACGCATTTGGTGTGTCATCATAGTGGTCTCAGACTTGTGGTCAGACTCATTCAGGTGGAACGAACTTAAAATTGGCAGCAGCTACTCTACTTGGGGTCCAAACACATCAAGGCACTTACATTACATATAAAAGAAAAGATAAAACAGTAATCAGTTACTCCCCAACCCTGATGAAGAGAGAGGGGGAGAAGACAGCAAGGTAACCACCCCAGTGATTAACCAATCAAGGATTGAAAACCCTGTGTCGTTTGGGCATTCAACCAATGACTGGAGAATTCAACACCAAAGGGTGTGTTACTGAGGACAAGGTTGATGATTCATGGAAGTGATGCTTAATTTCAAAAGTCATGTTGAAAGCTCAACATTGTCAACCATATACACTACTGTTCAAAAGCGTGGGGTCACTCAGAAATGTCCTTGTTTTTGAAAGAAAGCACATTTTTTTGTCCATTAAAATAACATCAAATTGATCAGAAATTCAGTGTAGACATTGTTAATGTTGTAAATTACTATTGTAGCTGGAAACGCCTGATTTTTTTATGGAATATCTACTACATAGGCGTACAGAGGCCCATTATCAGCAACCATCACTCATGTTTTCCAATGGCACGTTGTGTTAGCTAATCCAAGTTTCTAATTTTGTGCTGATTAAAGGAACAATTAAACTGGCCTTCTTTTGACTAGTTTAGTATCTGGAGCATCAGCATTTGTGGGTTCGATTACAGGCTCGAAATGGCCAGAAACAAAGCACTTTCTTCTGAAACTCGTCAGTCTATTCTTGTTCTGAGACATTAAGGCTATTCCATGCGAGAAATTGTAAAAAAACTGAAGATCTCGTACAACGCTGTGTGCTACTCCCTTCACAGAACAGCTCAAACTGGCTCTAACCAGAATAGAAAGAGGAGTGGGAGGCCCTGGTGCACAACTGAGCAAGAGGACAAGTACATCAGTGTGTCTCGTTTGAGAAACAGACGCCTCACAAATCCTCAACTGGCAGCTTCATTAAATAGTACCCACAAAACACCAGTCTCAACGTCAACAGTGAGGCCTACATATTTTGTATTTATTTATTTCACCTTTATTTAAAACCAGGTAGGCAAGTTGAGAACAAGTTCTCATGTACAATTGCGACCTGGCCAAGATAAAGCAAAGCAGTTAGACACATACAACAACACGGAGTTACACATGGAGTTAAACAAACATACAGTCAATAATACAGTAGAAAAATAAGTCTATATACAATGTGAGCAAATGAGGTGAGATAAGGGAGGTAAAGGCAAAAAAAGGCCATGGTGGCAGAGTAAATACAATATAGCAAGTAAAACACTGGAATGGTAGATTTGTAGTGGAAGAAAGTGCAAAGTAGAAATAGAAATAATGGGGTGAAAAGGAGCTAAATAAATAAATACAGTAGGGGAAGTAGTTGTAGTAGTAGTTGTATGGGCTAAATTATAGATGGGCTATGTACAGGTGCAGTGATCTGTGAGCTGCTCTGACAGCTGGTGCTTAAAGCTAGTAGAACCATAGAACCATAGGATAATATTAACGATGTGTATAAACACTGGATGACTGACAGGGAGCACTGTTTTGAAGCCACTACGAAGCCATTTTAGTATTTCTCCTCCAGTGTAAAATTTGTATTTGTTCTCCAGTGTAAAAAAAATGATTTTGGAAGCTATAGAAATGCATTTATTAACGTTTACATTCATTTTTGCCATGCATATTCTACTACAGACACCTTAATGCATACTTTTAAATTATATTACGTGAACTAAACATACAAATAAAGTAATTTTTTTAGAGTACTAATGTTACTGTCCCAACTACAAAAAAAATACTAATGCATGTAATTTTGTCCTTGAAGCATTGGAGAACTGCTCCTTCTCAGGAGTACCAATATGGCGGCGGCTTCAAACTTCTCAATGGCCAGTACATACAGTAACATCAACAATCCATGATTGGGTTACAGTAGGACGGACGGGTTACAGTAGGACGGACCAATACAGTATAGTAGCCTACATACAGTATTTGTATTAATGGCTTTGAATAATGTCTAATGTAAAGACCGCCCTCACGTGGTTGATTAAACACGTCGCAGTGGCCTGAAAAAGCAACATTGGAGTGTGATGCTGTCAACCTCTATTGCGATCTCAGAGCCGAGGATCCACACGGTGAACTGCGTGTTGGGACCAGAGAGAGAACCAACCGAACAGGCTTCTGTCATCCTTCTCATTCCGTCCAGGCCCCGGTTGAAGTCCGACGCGGTAGGTTACCGTGCATTTTACCGTTCTAATCATCATGCGTTTTGCCGCGCCCTGAATAGCCTCCATCTCTCCCATAATGGGATACGCGTTGCGATTTTGGTAGCATAATATAGCGTGGATGCGTGATAGGCCTCTATATTTTCAAGTGTCGTTTAAGATCCATACATTCGTATGTTTTTAGCAGTTTGTGGTAGCCCAAGCTTTTACAGCATCATGTCAGATTAGTCTGGTCGTGTCGTATGTTGTTTTATAGCCGACAGCAGCATCATTCACAACATGAACCAGTTCATATTCATATTGGACTAAATAGAAACACACAGGCCTGTTTTGTTTTGTTTGTTCTGTTACAGCCAATCTATTAAACTAACTATTTGATTAGGCATAATACCAATGAATCTAGTTGGTTTTGGGTGTTTGATGTTATCCCTCTTTGTTGTTTATGATTGGAAATGGATGAGACAATAATAAACGGGGTTTAATACCACACGATGGCAGCATTGTAACCAAGTCCGGGGGTTCTTCAGAAAATGCATTGTCACTTCTGATGGGATCATTTGATGTCTTAACTATTAAACAAGCAGGTTGTTGATTTTTAGGTATTTTTACATAGAGAGAGAGGAAGCTGCAAGACTGAAGTTTAAGATTTTAATGATGATCTCAAGATCCAAAAGCTTTTAACAACACTCACAACAATTAGTCTTCATCCTCTTGTTTTGTAGGTTACTCTGATCCTGCACATAAAATGACCCTCCTCTTTGAAGCTCATCCATTATGTCATCTGTGATGTCTATGTCAAAATGTGGGAATCTCTGAACTCTGGTCCTTGTTGTTTTTAGGTGTGAACTTTGAACTCTGCTGAGGTGACAGGATTAGACAGACAAACAGCCAGACAGACTCAGACAGACTGTCCTCTAGCTGCCACCATGGGCTCCCTAGCCACCACTGCCACCCTGCTTTCCTTACTGCTACTGGGAGCTGTGACGGCCAGACTAGACACTAAAAACACCAAGACAGGTAACGGACCAGGGACACGATGCTGCTGGCTGATGGCCCTGAGCAACACATTTGACATTTTTGTCATTTAGTAGATGCTCTTATCCAGAGCGACTTACAGGAGTAATTACAGTAGGGTTATTTACCTTGCTGTAGGGCACTTCGATAGATTTTTCACCTAGTTGGCTCGGGGATTCAAACCAGCGACCTTTAGGTTTCTGGCCCAACGCACTAAACCGTTAGGCTTCCTGCCACCCCCAACAAAAGTGCACAGAGGGACTTTCCTCGGATGGTTATTGTCCCTGGATGGCCAATCCAGTCAGTAATGAAAACTGATTATTTAGAGGGCTCACTGGGTTTCAAAGCACTTAACATTGAAAGGAGGAACTCACATCCACTAGACAGGACACCAGGACAGGGAAGGGGCCTGTTTATCCACTAGACAGGACACCAGGACAGGGAAGAGACCGGTTTATCCAGTAGACAGGACACCAGGACAGGGAAGGGGCCTGTTTAGCCACTAGACAGGACACCAAGACAGGGAAGGGATCTGTTTATCCACTAGACAGGACACCAAAACAGGGAAGTGGCCTGTTTATCCACTAGCCAGGACACCAAGACATGGAAGGGGTCTGTTTATCCACTAGACAGGACACCAAGACAGGGAAGGGGTCTGTTTATCCACTAGACAGGACACCAAGACAGGGAAGGGGCCTGTTTATCCACTAGACAGGACACCAGGACAGAGAAGGGGTCTGTTTATCCAGTAGACAGGACACCAGGACAGAGAAGGGGCCTGTTTATCCAGTAGACAGGACACCAAGACAGGGAAGGGTTCTGTTTATCCACTAGACAGGACACCAAAACAGGGAAGTGGCCTGTTTATCCACTAGCCAGGACACCAAGACATGGAAGGGGTCTGTTTATCCACTAGACAGGACACCAGAAAAGGGAAGGGGCCTGTTTATCCACTAGACAGGACACCAAGACAGGGGAGTGGCCTGTTTATCCAGTAGACAGGACACCAGGACATGGGAAGGGCCTGTTTATCCAGTAGACAGGACACCAGAAAAGGGAAGGGGCCTGTTTATCCACTAGACAGGACACCAAGACAGGGGAGTGGCCTGTTTATCCACTAGATAGGACACCAAGACAGGGGAGTGGCCTGTTTATCCACTAGATAGGACACCAAGACAGGGAAGTGGCCTGTTTATCCAGTAGACAGGACACCAGAAAAGGGAAGGGGCCTGTTTATCCACTAGATAGGACACCAAGACAGGGGAGTGGCCTGTTTATCCACTAGATAGGACACCAAGACAGGGAAGTGGCCTGTTTATCCAGTAGACAGGGCACCAGGACAGGGAAGGGGTCTGTTTATCTACTAGATAGGACACCAAGACAGGGAAGTGGCCTGTTTATCCAGTAGACAGGACACCAGAAAAGGGAAGGGGCCTGTTTATCCACTAGATAGGACACCAAGACAGGGGAGTGGCCTGTTTATCCACTAGATAGGACACCAAGACAGGGAAGTGGCCTGTTTATGCAGTAGACAGGGCACCAGGACAGGGAAGGGGTCTGTTTATCCACTAGATAGGACACCAAGACAGGGGAGTGGCCTGTTTATCCACTAGATAGGACACCAAGACAGGGGAGTGGCCTGTTTATCCACTAGATAGGACACCAAGACAGGGAAGGGGTCTGTTTATCCACTAGATAGGACACCAAGACAGGGGAGTGGCCTGTTTATCCACTAGATAGGACACCAAGACAGGGAAGTGGCCTGTTTATCCAGTAGACAGGACACCAGAAAAGGGAAGGGGCCTGTTTATCCACTAGATAGGACACCAAGACAGGGGAGTGGCCTGTTTATCCACTAGATAGGACACCAAGACAGGGAAGTGGCCTGTTCATCCAGTAGACAGGACACCAGGACATGGGAAGGGGCAGGATGACATTAGACAAGGAGAGTTTGTCATGGAGACATTAGGCTACATTCTTAATGGAATCTGAGACCCTTTTTTTGGGAGTGGGGATCCGTAGAGTCAAAGGTACTGTGTGAAGAGTGTTTAGGTCTATTGGTGTAGTTCTGTGCTTTTTTGGCACTGGGTTTAGGCCTTAGTTAATTAGTAACAAAGATTGTTACTATTGTACTCTACTACATAGATTTGACAGATTTAGGCCGAGAATCTGTATTAAACTATTTTCAAATGTGTGACCTAACTATTTAAGTGGAATCAGGTTATATGAAAACTAGACTATCCGTTGAGATAAAAAGTTATTTTTGTGAATGAGTATCATTCCTACCCCCCCCTCCCCCAGTGTTCCTGGACAAGCAGGAGGCCACTGAAGTGATCACCCTGTCCCGCCAGAAGAGGGCCAGCGTGGGCAACGAGGAGAGCCTGCTCCCTGCCAACCTGGAAAGGGAGTGTCTGGAGGAGGTCTGCAACTACGAGGAGGCCAGGGAGATCTTCCAGGACTCCTACCGCACGGTGGGCCAATGCTCCCTCTTCCCACTGAGCAGATTTCTTTCCTCACACCTCCCTCTATTAGACTCCCTTCTTTCCTCACCTCCTTCAACTCATCCTTCCTTTTCTCACCTCAGATGTCCTCTTTAACAACCTCCAAACCTTCCTCCTTTCCTTGCTTCTCTCCACTCCTCTCCTTTTTTTAATCTCTCTTCTAGCTTCTGATGATTCTGTAGACATTTTGAATCAAACTGACAGTGGACTCCTGATGATTCTGTAGACATTTTGAATCAAACTGACAGTGGACTCCTGATGATTCTGTAGACATTTTGAATCAAACTGACAGTGGACTCCTGATGATTCTGTAGACATTTTGAATCAAACTGACAGTGGACTCCTGATGATTCTGTAGACATTTTGAATCAAACTGACAGTGGACTCCTGATGATTCTGTAGACATTTTGAATCAAACTGACAGTGGACTCCTGATGATTCTGTAGACATTTTGAATCAAACTGACAGTGGACTCCTGATGATTCTGTAGACATTTTGAATCAAACTGACAGTGGACTCCTGATGATTCTGTAGACATTTTGAATCAAACTGACAGTGGACTCCTGATGATTCTGTAGACATTTTGAATCAAACTGACAGTGGACTCCTGATGATTCTGTAGACATTTTGAATCAAACTGACAGTGGACTTTGTTTTGATCTTTCAGGATATCTTCTGGTCAGTCTACATAGGTAAGTGTAATGATTTTGACTGACATTCTCTTCAAACATATCAAGAGTACTTAGTCTTTTAGGTTAACACTCAGTTGAAATCCATGTGATTTGGTGTGACAGTTAAAATAGCTTCACCCAAGAACACGTGTGTTGCATTAGTGACTGTACCATTTGACTGGCTGTGCTGTTAACCCTGTGTGCGTACAGATGGGGACCAGTGTGCAGAGAAGCCGTGTAAGAACGGAGCCATGTGTTCAGACAGCGTGGGGGGATACGACTGTGTCTGCAAGTCAGGCTTCTTTGGAGTCCACTGCGAGACAGGTGAGAGACGTGAAGGACCCAACAACGAGTTGGTGGGGAACTCATGTTGTAAAAAAAAAAACATCAACAGTGAAGAAGCCTACATGTTTTTTTTAATTAAGTTTCAAAATAACAAATTCAACAAATCCGTAATTATTTGAAATCTTTCTATGGATCCACTAACTGTGCTGTCGAAATTTGAAATATGCCTAATCGTAATCCTCTCATCTCTCCCTCCTGTCTCTCCCCCTCTCCACCTCTCTCCCCCTCTCCTCCTTTCTCTCTCCCCCTCTCTGTCTCTCTCTCTGTGTGTGATTGTAGATCAGACAGTGTGTATGTTGGATAAGACCAAGGGCTGCAGTCAGTTCTGTAAGCCAGGATACCAGTCCTATGAGTGTTCCTGTGCCCGTGGCTGGAAACTAGAGGAGAAGGAGAGGGTGAAGTGTATTCCTGCAGGTCAGTGACCAGATACTACTATACTATACTATACTATATGTTAAGCGATTCTGTACTGTACTATGCTATTCTAGCCTCATACGCACCATCCTGATCTCGCTAGCGGATAGTGAAACAGAATGTAAGCTTGCGAGATCAGGATGGTTCGTACGAGGTTAATGCTATGCTATACTAGATACTAAACTGTACTATACTATACGGTACTGTACTAAACTATACTCAGTAATTCTCTCTCCCTCCATCCCTCTCTCAGTGACATTCCCCTGTGGGAAGGTGAACAGCCTAAGCCAGTGGACAAAGAGACAGTCAACCAACATCGCCAGCAACTTTGAGGGACTAGCCTGCAACTCTGGAGAGTGTCCCTGGCAGGTAGGAAAACACACACCACTATGAGGTACACACAATTCAAACTAGGTACACACTGTCCACTGACAGGCACTATTATGCTCTCATTTTTCTTATGAAGTCAACCCCTCACTATCAAAGCTACAGCACATTAACCCAATATTCCCATAGTTGTGATAATGTATTTTGCTGGGTCATCTCTGCTGTATATTGTAACTGTTGTGTTGTCATTGTGCAGGCCATTCTGAAGAGTACAGAGTCTGTAGGGTTCTGTAGTGGTGTCATTCTGAAGGAGAACCTGGTTCTAACTACAGCCCAGTGTGCCCAGAAATACGTCAACTTCCAGGTGGCTGTCGGTGAGTGCTCATCATGGGGCATCATGTCCAGTCTACGGGCTCAGGCTTCACTGGTGGTGGAAGTGGTGTGTGTGTGTGTGTGTGTGTGTGTGTGTGTGTGTGTGTGTGTGTGTGTGTGTGTGTGTGTGTGTGTGTGTGTGTGTGTGTGTGTGTGTGTACATGCGTGCATTCATTCCGGCGTGTGTGTGCGAGGGTATGTTTTTGATTTGCTTTACAGTATGTGTTCCTTCATTGATTTTGAGTACTTCGTCCCTCCCCTCCCAGGCAAGCGCCAAACCGCATCGGAAGATGGCGAACAGACGCTCTATGTCCAAGTCGTCCACGTCCACCCCCGCTACGTACCCGGTCGCCCTGACAACGACCTGGCCGTCCTCGAGCTCCGCGAGCGCATCGTCTATAAGAAACACGTGGTCGCTGCCTGCCTGCCCGAACGCGACTTTGCAGAGGTCGTCCTGATGACTGGCGAGTATCCGGCCGTGGTCACCGGCTGGAAGGACCCTGTGGACGCCACAGAGGTCCAGGGCCCGCTCACTCTCAACCACCTGGCGTATGAGCGTCTGCCCCAGTGTGTGGAGAGGCACCCAGGGTTGGTCACCAACAAGATGGGCTGTACGACGGTGAGACCCAAGGGTGACTGCATCCTGGGGCCGGGGAGTCCCATTCTATCTCTCCACAGGGAGGTGTTCTATCTGACCGGGGTAGTCTCCAGACCAGCAGGGGCAGACTGTAGTCAGGGTTACATCTACCAGAAGGTGTCCCGTTTCCTGCTCTGGCTGCAGCCCCTCATGGACTCACGCTAAGGGGGCTCTGAATCCCAAATCACCCCCCCCCCCCCCTATGCAGTAGGGTAGATCTGAGAGGATTGGAAAGATGTCCTTTAAGCTATATGGCGCCAATTACCGTCTGGCCTATCAGAAAGCCAGATGGAGCTACCACCATATTGCTTATACCGGTCCAATCCTCTCAGATCTATGTAAGTGCTTCGTGGCTAGGGACTAGGGGTTTGGGATTCAGGGGTAGTGATCAGGGGGAGGGTACAGGGAAGAGAGGGAGAGGTTGAGGGGGTTAGGAGAATAATTGTGAGGGTTGATGGTATTGGACAAAGGCTTAAATGGATAGGAATTAGGGAAGACAAGACAGGGAGAACGGAGCTGACACTGTCAAGGAAATAAATAAATGGAGGATATTGTAATATTGGATAGAGGTGGAAAGGGATAGGGGTCATGTGGGAGGAGAAGAGGAGGGAGGGAAGAAAGCTGAACAGGGAGCATGATGAAGGAGGGAAATCACAACGTAAAGGGAGGGCCAGAGAAAAAGGGGGAAATTGAGATGCATTCTGTTTGTGTAACATACCTTACTCTTATCTTACGTCTTTTTTCATTGGAAGGGTCTGGTTGTCCATATGGCTGATGTCTTTTGCTTAAATTATGCAAGATAAAAAAAAGTATTTCTATAAGTTGAATTCCACCTATCGTATAGTATATGAGTTAGGGGTACTTGAGAAGACTCATGAGACCATAGGCTTACTGGTAAAATGTACATGCGGGGGTATTTCAGGGGTTCTCTAGGCAAAGCAAAATTCTGTTGATGGTACAGTTAGCGAAAAAGGTTGGGAACCACTGCCCTAATGAACACAACCCACATCTGTGTAGTTCTTTATTTATCCCACAAGGTGGCGGTATTTTCATTAAAATACTATTGTATCATGTCCTACCAAATATTGTACCTGGCTGACTGCAGATAGACTAGGGGAACATTAAATAATGCAGCATGTGTGTTCTGTTGCTCTTGTCTTACTCTTAACTGATGTTCTTTTTTTGGGAGAGAAGGGTTGGTAATTGCACTGTATACCTTTTAATGTTAATCACTTTACTAAGAATGTATTAATAAAAGTTAACCCTGGTGTCAGTTTAATTCATTACTGAGGAATATGGGTCAATTGAAGAGAAGGAAGAACAAAAGAGAGGGAAGACCACACGTATACAGGTATACTCTCAAGTCTGTTCTGCAGCGCATTAAGGAACATCTGCGTCAAAGTAAATGTGTCACAATGACGACGAGTAAAGCCGTCTATAACTTTGTAATGTCGTCAACTGTAGCCTACTTTGATCTCCAGCACCTTCTCAAAGCTCTTAAACGGATCAGAACCACTGCTTTTCCTGGTGGTGTAAATGACTTTCACTAGCATGCCGAGAGCAATCTAGCAAGAAGCAGGAGACTCACACAGACAGATTTGGTGATCTTATCTGTAATAGCTGGCATTTGAGTCTAGAATGATCACTTCTACTCCCACTGCTACAGATGCTACATCAATGCTACATTTCACTATTGTGTCCAATATCAAGCTACCATCACAGCCACATTCCCCCTAGCGTTGTTTGGCAACATTTTCCCACAATCCATTGCAAAGACACTACTCTCCATCTTCTCACAGCCTCCTTGGCGGCCTGGTCCGGGACAGCTCCCAGCCTCCTGTGTAACCCAAGAAAGAGAGGCGGAGCAAGGGAAGAAAGACAAAGAAAAGAAAGGAGAGACGCCAAATTGCCAATAACAGAACCTTTCCTGCCACTTTTGATCGGGCACTTGAAAAGGGAGTAGGAACACCCCTGCCAAAGCCTGGGGGCCCTCGCCGCTTTGGGGCCCTGGTTGCCATGGCATTCTCCTAGGAGATGTCTCCTGGCTCCAAAATATGCCCCCAGCTCCTTTAGCCTCTGTCCAATAGAGATGAATTTGAGTGGAGCTCCTTCCTTCCTGTGCCTGGCCCCGTGTGCTGGCCCTGCCACATCCTTTCGCACCGCAGCCCTGAGACAGGCACACTAGTACTGCCCAGCCCTGCAGGGAAATGGGCAATATGTAGAAAACAACAAGGACACTTCAGGTGGATACACAGCAGTGTTGCCAGATTTAATTGACACTTTCACACAGAAACTGAGTAAAACTCCCACCAAATCTACTATAAGGCAGCGTTCACACAGGCAGCCCAATTATGATTTTTTTTTCACTAATTGGTCTTTTGAACAATCATATTAGCTCTGAGAAAGATCTGATGTGAAAAAAATCTGATGTGATTGGTCAAAAGACCAATTAGTGGAAAAAATATCAGAATTGGGCTGTAAACACAGCCAAAGTAGTCAAATTGTAAGATGGAAAAAAATCCCCTAATATGGTAACTCCAATGTAGAGAATGAAAAAAAGTAGGTGAGAGAGAGAGAGAGAGAGCGGTTTAGGAAGGGGATGAGACTCACTGGGTTTGATGAAAAGGTGAGAATGGAGGAACATGAGAGAGCCTGTTATTGATGTGACAGAGAGAAATGTGATTATGGCCCTTAATATAAAGTGCTCTCACTTTGAGCTGACAGAAAAAAACATTGCAATGTGATAGAGACAGCTGGGGAATATAGTTTACAGTGATTACGCCCCAAATGGCACCCTATTCCCTAAGTAGTGCACTATTTCTAACCAGGGCCTGTAAAAGTAGTGCACTGTAAAAGGAATAGGGTGTCATTTCAGGACAAAGCCAGTATCTACATAGCTGTACTCATCTTCAGAGAGAGAGTGTAGGGGTGATGTGTAGGTTGGTGGTCTATCCTGTCGGTGTATTTAACTATAAATCGGACTGTTGCCCTACAAAACTGTAATCCACTAGCTACCCCATAACCCCCTATACTAGCCACATGCTGTGACCTCAAATCCACCATGTCTCCTGCTGAGGATATGATGGTGTGTGTGTGTGTGTGTGTGTGTGTGTGTGTGTGTGTGTGTGTGTGTGTGTGTGTGTGTGTGTGTGTGTGTGTGTGTGTGTGTGTGTGTGTGTGTGTGTGTGTGTGTGTGTGTGTGTGTGTGTTGGGGGGCACGGGGTAACATCAAATGACCCTGTCTTTTGTAAGGATTATCTGTCTGCAACATGTCTGAGCCTGTGTATGAGGTCATATGTCAGAGAGTGAAAGTGTGTGTGTGTGTGTGTGTCCGTGCACGCCTGCATGGGCGCGGGTGAGTGCGTGCAAATGCGTATACGTGTGTGTGTACAATTGTGCATGTGTTATAATGGAGTAGTCTATGATGGCATATCTATGATTATACCATAATCCCCATCTGATATCCACCCCCCCTCTCTATCTCTTTCTCTCCATTCATGCTCCAACCAACCACCCAGCCCCCACCCCAGATTTCTCACTCTTGGCCCAGAGATGATGCTCTCCACTGGGCTGGGTGGTGCAGGCTGAGGCCCTCCTCACATGGAGCCCCATGGATGCCAGACAGCGTCAGACTTCACTTGGCTGGGTAATTGTGCAGCAGTGTGGAGGTGACGCTGCTCCTCCAGGGGCCACCGCCTGGGTCTGAGGTTGGGCTGGGGGACAGTTTTTATTTCGAAACTGCAGACGCAATAGCTGTTTGAAAACAGAAAATGTATAAATAAAATATTTTTGAAACTGCAGACGCAGATGAAGGCTTCTCCTTTACAGAAAGAGAAAGAGAGAGAACAAGAGAGAGAGAGAGAGAGAGGAGAGAGAGAGACAGAGACAGAGAGAGAGCAGTTGTTGATGCTGTTTATGCAGGCCTACTAGACTTTTACATTAGTCATAAATCAATTGGTTAGTCACACAGTCACACAAACCACAACACACACAAATGCCCAGATCTTCAGTATATAATGATTGATCACATTCAAGTCAAGTGTATAATTGATCCTACCTAACATGACACATGCAATCCAATCACTCAGGAGGATACATCAAAACAGTGTTGTTACCTGTCCCTATCCAGGCCTCCAGGCCTCTGTTTGGATGACATTGAACAGTAAATCCTAAATTGGCCTTTGTTCTGCTAACCTGTCCATAACCCACAAAGGGTTAATGGGTTAAGACCCCCTTCAGCCCCATAGAGCAACCGGAGCAGTTAACAGATAACCTTCTTTCAGGCTCTGTGAAGGAAGATAGAATGTACTGGGCCCCATGTGGCTGCTTTTGAAGAGGGACAGATTAAGGTTGTATGTACTGTATGTATGTGTGTGTGTGTGTGTGGGTGCAATGTGTGTGTGCGTTACTCCCTGCCTGTGTGTAGATCTACAGGTAACTTCCAAAATAAAGGAAACACCAACATAAAGTGTCTTGATATGGCGTTGGGCCACCATGAGAACAGCTTCAATACCCCTTGACATAGATTCTACAAGTGTCTGGAACTCTGTTGGAGGGATGCGACACCATTCTTCCATGAGAAATTCTAACATTTGTTGTTTTGTTGATGGTGGTGGAAAACACTGTCTCATGCATCTCTCCAGAATCTCCCATTGGTGTTCAATTGGGTTTAGATCTGGTGACTGAGACACACACGCACACACTCACTTTAAAACCTTATGCTCCTTAGAGACCCCTCTTTCAAAGTAACGGAGATCCCTTATTCTAGCCATGGTAGCCAAAATAAGCATGATGGGATGTTAATTCCTTAACTAACTCAGGAACCACACCTGTGTGGAAGCACCTGATTTCAATATACTTTGTATCCCTCATTTACTCAAGTGTTTCCTTTATTTTAGTAGTTACCTGTACATTGGCACATAATGAGGTCACGCTCAGCTGACCTTTAGTGTATTCCATTAGCATCAGAGGGCAGGCCTCCCCTAACTGTCTAAAGATCATGACCTCTCGACAGCCGGAGGGCTTAAGTCACCATGGCAATAAGGCCTGTAGAATGGGCTGGAGCTGCACTGACAGCTGATGTCAGGATAATCCCTGTTCTTACCCTGTAGCCTGGGTTACGTTACTTACCTCAATCAGCAAGTCAGCACATTTCACCAGCAGGGAGAAGGAGAAAACACCAGGACCGGACACACTGTTGGTTTGTGTGTGTGTGGTGTGTGTGGTGTGCGTGTGTGTGTGTGTGTGTGTGTATGTGTGTGTGTGTGTGTGTGTGTGTGTGTGTGTGTGTGTGTGTGTGTGTGTGTGTGTGTGTGTGTGTGTGTAACCTTGTCCCCAGGCTAAGTGCTACCATATATAGAGAGATATCTGGCTGGTGAAGGAGACTAGTGTGTGTATAATATACAAGCTTGTAAAATAAATTACGAAGAGGAACTTGAAGGACAATACAATTATTTTATATTGAAAGTTGTACTGTATGTGTGTTAGTGTGTGTGTGCATGCATTTTTGTGTTAATGTGTGTAACTGACCTTTCCTTCTTGCCAGTGTGCCATAACAGCCCATCTTCCATGTCCTTCCACTGTGTTAAGGAGGAGAGGGGATGTCATGTCCTTCCACTGTGTTTACGAGGAGCGTTGATGGCATGTCCTTCCACTGTGTTTAGGAGGAGTGGGGATGTCATGTCCTTCCACTGTGTTTAAGAGGAGTGTTGATGTCATGTCCTTCCACTGTGTTTAGGAGGAGTGGGGAAGTCAGGTCCTTCCACTGTGTTTAAGAGGAGTGTTGATGTCATGTCCTTCCACTGTGTTAAGGAGGAGTGGGGATGTCATGTCCTTCCACTGTGTTTAAGAGGAGTGTTGATGTCATGTCCTTCCACTGTGTTTAGGAGGAGTGGGGAAGTCATGTCCTTCCACTGTGTTAAGGAGGAGTGAGGATTTCATGTCCTTCCACTGTGTTTAGGAGGAGTGGGGATGTCATGTCCTTCCACTGTGTTTAGGAGGAGTGGGGATGTCATGTCCTTCCACTGTGCTTAGGAGGAGGGAGGATTTCATGTCCTTCCACTGTGTTAAGGAGGAGTGGGGATGTCATGTCCTTCCACTGTGCTTAGGAGGAGTGAGGATTTCATGTCCTTCCAATGTGTTTAGGAGGAGTGAGGATTTCATGTCCTTCCACTGTGTTAAGGAGGAGTGGGGATGTCATGTCCTTCCACTGTGTTTAAGAGGAGTGTTGATGTCATGTCCTTCCACTGTGTTTAGGAGGAGTGGGGAAGTCATGTCCTTCCACTGTGTTAAGGAGGAGTGAGGATTTCATGTCCTTCCACTGTGTTTAGGAGGAGTGGGGATGTCATGTCCTTCCACTGTGTTTAGGAGGAGTGGGGATGTCATGTCCATCCACTGTGCTTAGGAGGAGGGAGGATTTCATGTCCTTCCACTGTGTTAAGGAGGAGTGGGGATGTCATGTCCTTCCACTGTGCTTAGGAGGAGTGAGGATTTCATGTCCTTCCAATGTGTTTAGGAGGAGTGAGGATTTCATGTCCTTCCACTGTGTTAAGGAGGAGTGGGGATGTCATGTCCTTCCACTGTGTTAAGGAGGAGTGGGGAAGTCATGTCCTTCCACTGTGTTTAGGAGGAGTGGGGATGTCATGTCCTTCCACTGTGTTTAGGAGGAGTGGGGATGTCATGTCCTTCCACTGTGTTTAAGAGGAGTGAGGATGACGTGTCCTTCGACTGTGTTAAGGAGGAGTGGGGATGTCATGTCCTTCCACTGTGTTAAGGAGGAGTGGGGAAGTCATGTCCTTCCACTGTGTTAAGGAGGAGTGGGGAAGTCATGTCCTTCCACTGTGTTTAGGAGGAGTGGGGATGTCATGTCCTTCCACTGTGTTTAGGAGGAGTGGGGATGTCATGTCCTTCCACTGTGTTTAAGAGGAGTGAGGATGACGTGTCCTTCCACTGTGTTAAGGAGGAGTGGGGATGTCATGTCCTTCCACTGTGTTAAGGAGGAGTGGGGAAGTCATGTCCTTCCACTGTGTTTAGGAGGAGTGGGGATGTCATGTCCTTCCACTGTGTTTAGGAGGAGTGAGGATGACGTGTCCTTCCACTGTGTTAAGGAGGAGTGGGGATGTCATGTCCTTCCACTGTGTTTAAGAGGAGTGAGGATGACGTGTCCTTCCACTGTGTTAAGGAGGAGTGGGGATGTCATGTCCTTCCACTGTGTTAAGGAGGAGTGGGGAAGTCATGTCCTTCCACTGTGTTTAGGAGGAGTGGGGATGTCATGTCCTTCCACTGTGTTTAGGAGGAGTGAGGATGACGTGTCCTTCCACTGTGTTAAGGAGGAGTGGGGATGTCATGTCCTTCCACTGTGTTTAAGAGGAGTGAGGATGACGTGTCCTTCCACTCACCATTCAGTCTTAAAATTAGCTCTCTTCCTGTCCTGCAAGCCTTACACGCCTGCATCCTGTCATAGTGATTACTTCCTATGTGAGGTCATGGACTCGCATCCTGACATTCATAATAAGGACAACTCAAGCGTGCGACCGGTGTGCTCGTCTGTCCTCACCAGATCAGATCCCTCCCTGTTTCAGCCTGTTTTCTTCCGTTTGTTACCTAATGAATACAACCCAGGATTGGCTATCGTCCTTTGGATATAACCCTTCCACTGTGTGTCTCTGACTCTCTGAACACGTGTCATGGGTAGCCCTTAATTAGGCTGTCTCATCGAGCAGTGCACCATTCAATTCAGTTCAATTGAATAAATTATATTTATCCCCAAGTGACATAACTGTTGCTGGACTGGCAGTGAATAGTAACCACACCGTCAACATACTGTATAGCAACAGCAATAATGACTAGTGAACCTTCTCAGTGTATCACAGGACTGGGGGAACCATCTCAGTGTAACACAGGACCGTGGAAACAGTCTCACTGTATCACAGGACTGGGGGAACCATCTCAGTGTAACACAGAACTGTGGAAACAGTCTCAGTGTAACACAGGACTGAGGGAACCATCTCAGTGTAACACAGGACTGTGGAAACAGTCTCAGTGTAACACAGGACTGAGGGAACCATCTCAGTGTAACACAGGACTGTGGAAATAGTCTCAGTGTAACACAGGACTGGGGGGACTGTCTCAGTGTTTCACAGGACTAGGGGTACCGTCTCAGTGTATCACAAGACTGGGGGAACCGTCTCAGTGTATCACAGCGATGGAGCCAGCATCCTGGGGAGAGGAAGCCCGGCCATGCCCTGGATTGGTGAGGAGTCCTCCAGGGGGAGGGGTTGGAGGGTGGCATAGGAATGGATGGCAGTGCCAGCCTGGGGCACAGCAGGGTGACGGGGAGAGCCCCGACTGCCAGGTGGAGGTGTCAGAGGAAATGAGCTTAGAGGCTGAATGGAGAGGCCGCAGCCAAAGTTCTCACAGGAGAAAAGAGAGAGAGAGAGAGAGAGAGGAGAGAGAGGAGAGAGAGAGAGAGAGAGAGAAGGCACATATTAAAATGAGAGGTACCAAAGTGTCTTTGAGAGGACTATGTATAACAGATATTATGAATAAAGAAAGAACGCCTGCACAAGGTAGGGCTCGGTTAGTAGAGCATGGCGCTGCAATGCCAGGATTGTGGGTTCAATTCCCAGGGCCACCCAAACCCAAAATGTATGCACGCATGACTGTAAGTCACTTTGGTTAAAAATGTCTGCTAAATGGCTTATATTATACAAGGCATATGCTGCTCACAAGTGCTTATATTTAAATTGCAATACAGTCTGCGTTGTGTTAGTGAAGAATAATCAGCTTTAAGACATAAATGTACTGTACGGTATACACAATTTACTGGTTTTTTCCTTTAGTAAAGGGACTGTTATGTTATTTCAGTATGTGACTGAAATACTGGTGTCTTCCTTTAGTAAAAGGACTGTACTGTTATAATCACAGGCACCACAGATCTATAATTATAAACAGGGTGGTTCGAGCCCTGAAATCTGATTGGCTGAAAACCGTGGTGTATCATACCATATTCACCTAATTCTCCAATTATTTTAAAACATGGAAGCAAAACGCAGAAACTATTGATACAACCTACAGCATAGAAAATGCATTTCGGGAAAGTTGAGGAGAAAGTGCATTGGTGTGATCACTTTTGGCCAGTTATGATAACATTGTTGCATTGAAGCATTGCAAATAGTTGAACATGAGAGTCAATTGGAAAAATGGAAATCACTTGCTGCAAAAAGTTGTGCAGGCTAAACAGTGTTGTTAAATTGCCACATTTAAATACAAGTTACTATATCATTTTTTATTAGACCTACATACATCATTTGCAGT
The DNA here is from genome assembly GCF_965601325.2 of Salmo salar. NCBI lineage: Eukaryota > Metazoa > Chordata > Actinopteri > Salmoniformes > Salmonidae > Salmo > Salmo salar. The sequence continues at coordinate 22,929,502 of NC_138296.1, read as the reverse complement.
TGTCACTATGACAATGAACACACACTGAAAACACTGAATGGTCTGAACCTGTATCTGTGCATTAGAGACCTCCTGAATGGTCTGTGTCGTGCCCGCTTCATGACTGTCTTGGTGTGTTTGGACCATGATAGTTTGTTGGTGATGTGGATACCAAGGAACTTTTCCTCCTTTTCCTGTAGTCCACAATCATCTCCTTAGTCTTGATCACGTTGAGGGAGAGGTTGTTATCCTGGCACCACATGGCCAGGTCTCTGACCTCCTCCCTATAGGCTGTCTCGTCGTTGTCGGTAATCAGGCCTACCACTTTTGTGTCATCTGCAAACTTAATGATGGTGTTGTTGAAGTCGTGCCTGGCCATGCAGTCATGAGTGAACAGGGGGTACAGGAGGGGACTGAGCACGCACCCCTGAGGGGCCCCCATGTTGAGGATCAGCGTAGCAGATGTGTTGTTACCTACCCTTACCACCTGGGGGCGGCCCGTCAGGAAGTCCAGGATCCAGTTGCAGAGGGAGGCTTTTAGTCCCAGGGTCCTTAGCTTAGTGATGCGCTTTGAGGGCACTATGGTGTTGAATGCTGAGCTGTAGTCAATGAATAGCATTCTCACATAGGTGTTCCTTTTGTCCAGGTGGGAATGGGCAGTGTGGAGTGCAATAGAGATTGCGTCATCTGTGGATCTGTTAAAGCGGTATGCAAATTGGAGTGGGTCTAGGGTTTCTGGGATAATGGTGTTGATGTGATCCATGACCAGCCTTTCAAAGCGCTTCATGGCTACAGACGTGAGTGCTACGGGTCGGTAGTCATTTAGGCAGGTTACCTTAGTGTTCTTGGGCACAGGGACTGTGGTGGTCTGCATGAAACATGTTGGTATTACAGACTCAGTCAGGGACAGGTTGAAAATGTCAGTGAAGACACTTGTCATTTGCTCAGCGCATGCTCGGAGTACACATCCTGCTAATCCGTCTGGCCCTGCGGCCTTGTGAATGTTGACCTGTTTAAAGGTCTTACTCACATCGGCTACGGAAAGCGTGATCACACAGTCGTCCGGAACAGCTGATGCTCTCATGCATTCTTCAGTGTTGCATGCCTTGAAGCGAGTATAGAAGTAATTTAGCTTGTCTGGTAGGCTCGTGTCACTGGGCAGCTCGCGGCTGTGCTTCCCTTTGTAGTCTGTAATAGTTTGCAAGCCCTGCAACATCCGATGAGCGTCGGAGCTGGTGTAGTATGATTCAATCTTAGTCCTGTATTGACCCTTTGCCTGTTTGATGGATTGTCGGAGGGCATAGCAGGATTTCTTATAAGCTTCCGGGTTAGAGTCCCTCTCCTTGATAGCGGCAGTTCTACCCTTTAGCTCAGTGTGGATGTTGCCTGTAATCCATGGCTTCTGTTTGGGGTATGTACGTACAGTCACTTTGGGGATGATGTCATTGATGTACTTATTGATGAAACCAGTGACTGATGTGGTGTACTCATCAATGCCATCGGAAGAATCCCTGAACATATTCCAGTCTGTGCTAGCAAAACAGTCCTGTAGCTTACCATCTGTGTCATCTGACCACTTCTTTATTTACCGAGTCACTGGTGCTTCCTGCTTTAGTTTTTGCTGGTAAGCAAGAATCAGAAGGATAGAATTATGGTCAGATTTGCCAAATGGAGGGCGAGGGAGAGCTTTGTACGCGTCTATGTGTGTGGCGTAAAGGTGGTCTAGAGTTTTTTTCGTCTGGTTGCACATTGAACATGCTGGTAGAAATGATGTAAAACGGATTTAAGTTTCCCTGCATTAAAGTCCCCGGCCACTAGGAGCGCCGCCTCTGGATGAGTGTTTTCCAGTTTGCTTATGGCCGTATACAGCTCATTGAGTGCGGTCTTAGTGACAGCATCGGTATGTGATGGTAAATAGACAGCTACAAAGAATGTAGATAAAAACTCTCTTGGTTAGTAGTGTGGTCTACAGTTTATCATGAGATACTCTACCTCAGGCGAGCAAAACCTTGAGAATTCCTTACTATTAGATTTTGTGCACCAGCTGTTGTTTAGAAATATGTTGTCTTACCGGAGGCGGCTGCTCTATCTTGTCGATGCAGTATAAAACCCACCAGCTGTATGTTATTCATGTCGTCGTTCAGCCACGACTCAGTGAAACATAAGATATTACAGTTTTTAATGTTCCGTTGGTAGGATATTTGTGATCGTAGTTCATCTATTTTGTTATCCGATGACTGTACGTTGGCTAATAGGACTGATGGTAGAGGCAGATTACCCACTCGCCATCAGATCCTTACAAGTTACACTGCCCTACGTCCTCGATATCTCCGTCTCTTTCTCATGCGAATCACAGGGATTTGGGCCTTGTCGGATGTCTGAAGTAAATCCTTCGAGTCCGACTCGTCAGAGAAAAAATCTTTGTCCAGTAAGAGGTGAGTAATCGCTGTCCTGATATCTAGGAGCTCTTTTCAGTCATAAGAGACAGTGGCAGAAACATTATGTACAAAATAAGTTACAAACAAAGCGAAAAAAACTCACACAATAGCGCAATTGGTTAGGAGACCGTAAAATGGCAGTCATCTCCTCCGGCGCCATTATGTACAGCGACAGAATTCAGAGCATGAGCCATTCTTACAGTGTTCTCCCTGTACACTTAAGTCAGAACCGTAGGATAAATAAAGGAGGTATATAAACAGACAACGAAAGCTCTTACAATATTCGATGATTACATTTATCTAAAACAGGTTATAGGCTACATGTGCACCACCAAGTCAGAACAGTCGGCGAAATTAAGAGGGGTAAATAGACCAAATTATTAGGGTGAGGCACATGGGCTACTAACATCTTACTACACAACATACACTTAGTATTACTTTCTTAGCTACGGTATACATATCTCCCTGGCATATTATATAATTAATGCAGCAGAATACAATACATTTTTGGACTCACCTTGTTGTGCTGTGCTCACTTGAACAGGAAGGTGGTGCGGCGGTCCTTCGTGGGAACATTTTGTCATCAAAGTTTGGCATTCTCTGGATTTATGGTGCTTTCAAAACAACTGGGAATTCTGAACAAAAAAACAAGGTTGAATCATGATGACGTCATTGATCTTCAGGTCGTGCTCTAGAAAGAGGCCAGATTTACAATTCTGAGTTGGATGACCGTTCAAAACATATTTTCCCAGTCTGAGCTCATTTATTCCTGACTTCTCAATTGTCGTGAACTCACTGAAGTTAACAGTTGTTTTCAGCACGGCACAAATCATGCTTCATTGACAGCATGGCCAATGTTGAATGTTTATCATTTTAAACTTGAAAAATAGCCCCTTAATCCCAGATTTGGGACCACACAGCCACTCCACTGAATAGCAGGCTAGTGATTGCTTTGCAATGCTTGCATTTAGCTACTGTCACTGAATTTGCGATTTCCAACTTGTTGTGTAATGTCCAATGGCCGATGAGCACTGATACGTTTTATCTATAATTTCTCTTCATTATTTCTCTTCATATGACAAGGATTAAAAATGATTTGCCAATAGATTGTCAACTTCATTCATGATCATGACTGCTGGCTAAGATTATGAAAGAATGATGTTGACTTTTTTTTCTCCAAGATGGCGTAGCAGTCAGGCGTCTTTGTCCTGTCGTGTTCCTTGTATATATCTTTTTACATCTTTTTCTTCGCATATCATTTTTAAATATTTTCCTAAACCTCAACTTCTAAATACTCTCCTGCAACCTGCCTCACCCAATGTGGCGTGGATCTGTTTTTATTTTCTAAAGTATTTCTATTTACTTCGGATATGGAATCCCTCAACTGAAGCTAGCCAGCTAACTACCTACCACCTATCAGTCAGCATTGCTAGCAGTCATCAGCTAACCGGATTCCTATCGCAAACTCTGAACATTTTCATCTGGATCTTCGCAACTAGCTAACCGCAACCCCCGGTGACTACCCCTGGCTAGCGTTTCCATCCCGGAGCAAGCACCAATTAGCCTGAAGCTAGCTAGGCCAGGGCTCCTGTGCTACCACCGAAGCCCACTCCTGGGCTACAATATCCGGACCCCTTCTGCTGCCGGTACGGGGCACGGAACCCCGCCGATCCTCTACGACTGGAATACCGACATAATCTGCCCGAGGATTCCAACAGGCCCCTCAGGCGTGACGTCTGCTGAAGGCCCATTCTGCTAACCGGCCTGCTAGCTATCTAGAGCTACTTGGAACCCTACTAATTCCACGACTGGTCTATCAACGTCACCGCACGAAGAGGCAAAAACAGACTTACCCCCATCGCAACGTCCCCCAAAGGCTAACTTGCTAGCCCCGGTCTGCTAACTGCTAGCTTGCCTGCCCCGGTCTGCTAACTGCTAGCCCCGGTCTGCCAACTGCTTGCTTGCTAACCCGGTCTGCTAACTGCTAGCTTGCCAGCCCCGGTCTGCTAATTGCTAGCTTGTTTAGCCACAGCCTACTAACTATTAGCTTGTTAGCATCGGCCTGGTAACTGTCTGAATCGCCGTGTCCCCAGTCAGCCCAACCAATCACTGGACCCATATGTTCACTTGGCTACACATGCCTCTCTCTAATATCAATATGCCTCGTCCATTACTGTCCTGGTTAGTGATTACTGTCTTATTTCACTGTAGAGCCTCTAGCCCTGCTCAATATGCCTTAACCAACCATGTTGTTCCACCTCCTACATATGCGATGACATCACCTGGTTTAAACATCTCTAGAGACTATATCTCTCTCATCATTACTCAATGCCTAGGTTTACCTCCAATGTACTCACATCCTACATTACCTTTGTCTGTACACTATGCCTTGAATCTATGCTATCGTGCCCAGAAACCTGCTTCTTTTACTATCTGTTCCAAACGTGCTAGACGGCCAATTCGTATAGCCTTTAGCCATACCCTTATCCTACTTCTCCTCTGTTCCTCTGGTGATGTGGAGGTTAATCCAGGTCCTGCAGTGCCTAGCTCCACTCCCACTCCCCAGGTGCTCTCATTTGTTGACTTCTGTAACCGTAAAATCCTTGGTTTAATGCATGTTAACATTAGAAGCCTACTCCCTAAGTTTTACTCACTGCTTTAGCACACTCTGCCAACCCGGATGTCTTGGCCGTGTCTGAATCCTGGCTTAGGAAAACCACCAAAAACCCTGAAATCTCCATACACTTCTGCGAGCAGGCCATTCTAATCAACCTGGCCGGGGTATCCTGGAATGACATTGACCTCATCCCGTCAGTAGATGATGCCTGGCTATTCTTTAAAAGTGCCTTCCTCACCATCTTAAACAAGCATGCCCCACTCAAAAAAAATTGAATTAGGAATAGATATAGTCCTTTGTTCACTCCAGACCTGTCTGCCCTTGACCAGCACAAAAACATCCTGTGGCGTTCTGCATTAGTATCGAATAGCCCCCGTGATATGCAACTTTTCAGGGAAGTTAGGAACAAATATACACAGGCAGTTAGAAAAGCTAAGGCTAGCTTTTTCAAACAGAAATTTGCATCCTGTAGTACTAACTCAAAAAAGTTCTGGGACACTGTAAAGTCCATGGAGAATAAGAGCACCTCCTCCCCGCTGCCCACTGCTCTGAGGCTAGGAAACACTGTTGCCACCGATAAATCCACTGTAATTGAGAATTTCAATAAGCATTTCTCTACGGCTGGCCATGCTTTCCACCTGGCTACCCCTACCCCGGTCAACTGCCCGGCACCCTCCACAGCAACCCGCCCAAGCCCCCACCATTTCTCCTTCACCCAAATCTAGATAGCTGATGTTCTGAAAGAGCTGCAAAATCTGGACCCATACAAATCAGCCGGGCTAGACAATCACAGAATACCGACCATTTCGAATCCCACCGTACCTTCTCCGCTATGCAATCTGGTTTCAGAGCTGGTCATGGGTGCACCTCAGCCACGCTCAAGGTCCTAAACGACATCATAACCGCCATCGATAAGAGACATTACTGTGCAGCCGTATTCATCGACCTGGCCAAGGCTTTCGACTCTGTCAATCACCACATTCTTATTGGCAGACTCGACAGCCTTGGTTTCTCAAATGATTGCCTCGCCTGGTTTACCAACCACTTCTCTGATAGAGTTCAGTGTGTCAAATCGGAGGGCCTGTTGTCCGGACCTCTGGCAGTCTCTATGGGTGTGCCACAGGGTTCAGTTCTCGGGCCGACTCTCTTCTCTGTATACATCAATGATGTTGCTCTCGCTGCTGGTGATTCTCTGATCCACCTCTACGCAGACGACACCATTCTGTATACTTCTGGCCCCTCTTTGGACACTGTGTTAACTAACCTCCAGACGGGCTTCAATGCCATACAACTCTCCTTCCGTGACCTACAACTGCTCTTAAACGCAAGTAAAACTAAATGCATGCTATTCAATCGATCACTGCCCGCACCTGCTCGCCCGTCCAGCATCACTACTCTGGACGGCTCTGACTTAGAATACGTGGACAACTACAAATACCTGGCTGTCTGGTTAGACTGTAAACTCTCCTTCCAGACTCACATTAAGCATCTAAAATCCAAAATTAAATCTAGAATCAGCTTCCTATATCGCAACAAAGCATCCTTCACTCATGCTGCCAAACATACCCTCGTAATATTGACCATCCTACCGATCCTCGACTTCGGTGATGTCATCTATAAAATAGCCTCCAACACTCTACTCAACAAACTGGATGCAGTCTATCACAGTGCCATCCATTTTGTCAACAAAGCCCTATACACTACCCACCATTGCGACCTGTACGCTCTCGTTGGTTGGCCCTCGCTTCATACTCGTCGCCAAACCCACTGGCTACAGGTTATCTACAAGTCTCTGCTAGGTAAAGCCCCGCCTTATCTCAGTTCACTGGTCACCATAGCAGCACCCACCCGTAGCATGCGCTCCAGCAGGTATATCTCACTGGTCACCCCCAAAGCCAATTCCTCCTTTGGTCGTCTTTCCTTCCAGTGCTCTGCTGCCAATGACTGGAATGAACTGCAAAGATCTCTGAAGCTGGAGACTCATATCTCCCTCACTAGCTTTAAGCACCAGCTGTCAGAGCAGCTCACAGATCACTGCACCTGTACATAGCCCATCTGTAAACAGCCCATCTATCTACCTACCTCATCCCCATACTGTATTTATGTATTTATCTTGCTCCTTTGTATCCCAGTATCTCTACTTGCACATCTACCATTCCAGTGTTTAATTGCTACATTGTAATTACTTCGCCACCATGGCCTATTTATTGCCTTAACTTACCTCATTTGCACTCACTGTATATAGACTTTTTGTTTTCTTTTGTTCTACTGTATTATTGACTGTATGTTTTGTTTATTCCATGTGTAACTCTGTGTTGTTGTATGTGTCGAATTGCTACGCTTTATCTTGGCCAGGTCGCAGTTGCAAATGAGAACTTGTTCTCAACTAGCCTACCTGGTTAAATAAAGGTGAAATAAAAATTACAAATAAACATGATCAGTCCAATCAGAGCTACTGTACATATAATATGATTTGACGTAATTTTATCTGTGGTCAATGACCTTGAACCTTCTTGGATGGGCACTTCTAACGTAACTCTACGGCAGCATACCCAAGTCTACCCTTAGCCTTGGCGGTGCCGTAGTGTCCCCATGAGTGACAGAACACTGAGCCAATCACGGCGCAGCTCTCTGTATTTTCAGCTAGCTGCCCCACCACCACAGAAAGCACTGAGCTAGGCTGACAAACCTGCATTTTGGAGCTGCCTTACTCAAGAAAACAAAAAAGAGACCATGTTTGTATGCGGCTTTATTAACTCAATTATATCAATTTTTTTTTACATTGTTTGCAAACTGATATGTGACACGTGTTAATGCCAAAATAACATGCAAAACAGGCATGCCCCCCCCCCCCAAAAAAATGTTTTATATATATATATTTTTTGTGTTAACAATGTGGGGGGCTAAAATAATGGCCGACGCAGCAGAGGCAGAGCTGAGCCCCAGCCACAGCGCGGAGTTCATTCTTTGAAGTTAATGGCGACCAGTCATTTAGGGCAGGTGGGGCTCCGCCTAGAACCACTGCGTCGGACCTTATTTCCTTAAGATATACAACGGGTGGGTCTGATACTGGCCGCTGATTGGTTAAAACCGCATTCCAGCCGGTGTCTCTTTAAGTGATAATGCCAGTTTGGAGGATATACTGGCATGGGTGTTGTTAGGTCTTTTTGTTCTGTATCTATGGACGTGACCTAGTTGTTTGTTCTAAATGTTCTGTTGTCATACTGGCTGGCAAAGTTCTTATCCCTTGTTTGCTAGCTAGCCAACTATGGCTAACTTTGTCATGTCAAACAGTGCAGCCAGAATAACAACAAAGTAGCTGCATTTCCATTTGTTTAAGCTGTTTTCTAATGACATTTATTTGGATACATCCATAACAATGAGCTAATGAGATGCAATTTCACCTGAGATAATGTCTAGATGCTTTTTATAGTGGAGATTCAGTTTATAAATTGCCTGGCTGGGCTGATGAGACAATGGATTGCGCAGTCAGAGGAAATAGGCATTTTAAGGTGGTAACTTGGCGTATAGACACCAGCTGGATTGCGGTTTTAACCAATCAGCATTCAGGATTAGACCCACCCGTTGTATAATCCACAATTTACCACTGGCTAAAGCTATGACGTTGTTCCATCTCACTGCGCAGTCCACTGTCTCATCTGCCCAGCCAGACAATTTATATGTTGCCTGCGTCTAATCTATTTAGTCAGGCAATGTCCACATTATTCTGACATATTTTAGAATGTAATAATAATTTGAATATCAATGCATTGGCAAAGCCTAAAAAAATGAATGATTCTTAAAGTGGTAATGGATGAATGTCTAATTCTGATGAGAGACTGTGAGAGCTTGTTGACTCTAACACCTTTAATCACCTAATGCAGGGCGCCATATGGACACCTAACCTGCGAGACGCTTCTGCACCATGCACTTCCTAGAACCACATAGAATTTTACAGTATTACACAACCTCTTCTTACACTGAGCAATATCTGTATCTATATGACTTATAGACATATTAATTTGCAATGTTGAAGTGATGAAATAATACAGTGAGTGCACAAAACATTAGGAACACCTTCCTAATATTGAGTTGCACCCCCTTTTGCCCTCAGAACAGCCTCAATTCGTCGGGATTGGACTCTACAAGGTGTCGAAAGCATTCCACAGGGATGCTGGCCCATATTGACTCCAATGCTTCTCACAGTTGTGTCAAGTTGGCTGGATATCCATTGAGTGGTGGACCATTCTTGATATACACAGGAAACGGTTGAGCATGAAAAACACAGCAGTATGCAGTTCTTGACACATTCAAACCGGTGCACTTGGCACCTACTACCATACCCCATTCAAAGGCACTTTAATCTTTTGTCTTGCCCATTCACCCTTTGAATGGCACACATACACAATCCTTGTCACAATTGTCTCAAGGCTAAAAAATCCTTCTTTAACCTGTCTTCTCCCCTTCATCTACACTGATTGAAGTGGATTTAACAAGTGACATCAATAAAGGATCATAGCTTTCACCTGGTCAGTCTATGTCATGGAAAGAGCAGGTGTTCCTAATGCTTTGTACCATCAATGTATATCATATTTGATATTTATTAAGTAATTTGACTGGGAGGGAACGCTATAACAAAGGGGGTCATATTTATTTATTTTATATTATTATTATATATATTTTATGATTATTGTCACATACATCGGATTGGTGCAGTAAAATGTGTTGTTTTACAAGGTCAGCCATACTGTAGTAGTAAGGCGCCCCTGGAGCAAATTAGGGTTAAGTGCCTTACGTTTTAAAATGTTTTGCAACAGAAAATCTAAAGGAATGTATCTTATTGGACAAGTCCAGATAGTCCCTCTCTGTTTCAGTCCATTTTCTTCCGTTTGGTGCCTAATGAATACACCTCAGATGATGGTAATGAATATGAGTGACATTTTTCTGAGGGTAATGTCTGTAATCTGAGAGGCCGTCTTCAGCCACAGCTCCATATGATTGCCTCAATGTGCATACTCGTGTGTGTGTGTGTATGTGTGTGATGCACATGGCTGCCTCATTAACACAATGAGGTCACTCTATTGTCACATCAATCAGCGAGAGAGAGAATGCATTGCATCTGTATGTAGCCTATATGAGTTTGCACATAGAGTTCAAGTGTGTTATAGCTCTGAGCATTTGTTTAACATGGAATGCACATGTTAATGGTGTGTGTGTGGTTGTGTGTGTGCGAGTGTGACTGCATTTTGGTGTCTACGTGTGTGTATGTCAGTGTGTCAAATCTGTGTCTGTGTTGTCATTATGTCCATCACCTCCATGGTCATGCTAAAGAATTTGGCCTGGGGCCAGGTCAGGACGGCCAAAGAGTTTCCTGTACTAATACTCCAAATCTCAGATTAAATACAATCCCATTGGAACAATAGAGCAGACAACAAAGGCTCCATGCTTTGACGAAGGCAGCGTTTCTCTATTATCTTCTGTCTGTGTGGCAATGGCATGGTGATATTGACAGATAGACTGTGATTACGAGGATTACGAAGGCGCGACTCTCTGGACAGAAATCAATGTGACTGTCACTCAAATTGTCCTCCGAAGCAGAGCAGCGGTATCCGACTAACCCGCTGGTTTCGTGGGATATCGGTGAAGAGGCAATATCCCGAGCAGAAGCAGTTGGATACAATTTCGGGCAGTGTAGAGGGGTAACAAAAACAAATCACCCCCCAATCATAGTGGGCTGATTGCGCTCATAGTAGGTTGCGCAGGTCTGGCACGGGGCGGGTTATGTGTCACTCACTTCACGCCTCCCTGAATAGATCAATCGAAGGGCTGAGGACGCGCGTGTTCAAGCAGAAGGAGAAACCAGCATCACAACACCGTTATACTCATAGCTCCGAACCAACCACAGACCGAATGTGGAAGGGAAGAACTTGATGCCAAGAACCGTAAATGAACCACGGATTATCATTTCAATTTTAATCCGAAATAGAGTGTACTGAATCGCCGGCCAATAGACAGATTTGGGTGAAAGGTGTATGGACGTGGTGCCAAAGAGGAATTGACGGGCAAACCCGCGGTCAACACACCAATTTATTGGAGGGGAGAATATAGGACTGCCTACAGAGCAGAAGCGGACTGGAGAGAGTGAGAGAGATAGAGAGAGAGAGAGAGGGAGGACGGAGTGCAGTGAAGTGAGTAGATTGTGGTTTCTCCCGTTGCTCCACGTAGAGCTGTCATGTTCGCTGGTTGTTCAAAGAGGGATTAAAATTACGCATGTTATGCAGAGCTCCAAACTGTCATACACGTTGATGCAGTCAGTCGGGAGATGTGCAGCAGGGGGAGCTGAGTCTCGACCCGGGCAGTGAACAGTGTAAAGGTGCGCAGCAGTGACAGGGAATCCGTCTGGATTTAACGCACGATATTTTGTGAACAGCGGGGATATTAAAGTTGCATTCATGTCTTTTATTTATTTAGATTATTCCTAATTTATTCATCACAAAAGGGGGTTCGTTGGGGAAACGCACCGTTGAACAAAGGATTTAGGAGAAACGACAACTGTAACCCAATTCTGCCATTCCGAGTGCGTCTCCCTGCTGGCGTGTCAAATCGGGACCGTTACCAGAAGAGAACGAGTACGGTTGAATACAGGGTGTTCTCTATCTGGTTCCTAACCTGGGAGTGGGTTGAATACAGAGTTTTCTCTCTCTGGTTCCTAGCCCAGGAGAGGGTTGAATAATTCGGTCGGGGCCGCAGAGCTGATCCACAGCCGTGGGAATGTGGTTGGAGAGTGTAAACGCAAACGAAGCAGGAGGGCTTCAACCCTAAAATGTGACTTTTTCCAATACACCCCCGCTATACAAGTGACACGTGCATTCTGCAATCGTTTCCATCGGATTTGTTTACGTCGCTCAAGGTACGTTCCCTCGATTTCCCCTCGAGTATCGATCGATATCACCGAGAGAGGGAGGGGAGTGATTCAAGAGAGAGATTCGATTGGTATACGTGTGCATGGTTTTCTGTGAACGTGATATAATCATTGTCAATGGCCAATTGGTAGTTTTAGCACGACACTATTGATGCTTCGAATTCATCACCTAGTGCGGTGTCGGTGGTTAAACTGGACACTGGCTATTGTTGGGTTCGTCATTCACAGGGGTCGAAGTTGCCCCCTTGACAGTCTTGTGTGAGTGCTGGTGATGTGGCTGCACCAGATGCGGGGTTCTAATGTGTAAACTTGCCCGGTGGTCTGGTATTTGTCGTTGGGCACGTTGTTGGGAAGGCTCTGTCATTGAGAAGAGTGCAATTGCTGCCGCAATTCGGGGCGTTCCTGCATGTGGGCATTCCTGCATGTGCAGGAACCCCTCATTATACTTATATTGGTCAATTTTTAAACTAAGAGAGGCGGGGGCATTCCAGTACAGTAGGTGGCAGTAGTGCACAATAATGTTGGATGCCAACCACCAATAAACCCCACAGAAGAAGGGGTGGGGCGACAATGGTAGCTAGCTTTGTGGTGACGCGGTGGGGGCGACAATGGTAGCTAGCTGTACACCGGTAGACAGTTTCCTTCACCCACATTTCATGCAGGAACCAATGGGATGCTCGGGGCTACACCTTAGTGTGTGGCCTTGACCTCAAGGGTAATTGATGAAAAGGACCACCTGCCACTTGACCAAGCATAACATCAAGAACAACATCTAAGCTTGAGTGAGGGTAAACGGCAATACTGTTTACATCAGAATACAGAATACATCAGAATACAACCCAGTCATTGTACATGAATGATGCCTCTGCTGTGCTCTGCCATTGATGTCATAGCTCACAGTGCATAATATGAGCAGCATGGTCTCCATGGTGGTTGACACCATTTTGGGATTTCATGTAAACGCACATTTCCAACCATATCCATGGATGTTCTGTGTTTCCCCTATACGCTGCAAATCTTGCAGCCACTGAAAAACCCCACCGGAGTTAAAACATCAGATCATCTGAGAAACATTACATTTACATTTACGTCATTTAGCAGACGCTCTTATCCAGAGCGACTTACAAATTGGTGCATTCACCTTATGATATCCAGTGGAACAACCACTTTACAATAGTACATCTATATCTTTTTTTGGGTGGGGGGGAAGTTAGAAGGATTACTTTGTCCTATCCCAGGTATTCCTTAAAGAGGTGGGGTTTCAGGTGTCTCCGAAAAGTGGTGATTGACTCCGCTGTCCTGGCATCGTGAGGGAGCTTGTTCCACCATTGGGGTGCCAGAGCAGCGAACAGTTTTGACTGGGCTGAGCGGGAACTGTGCTTCCGCAGAGGTAGGGAGGCGAGCAGGCCAGAGGTGGATGAACGCAGTGCCCTTGTTTGGGTGTAGGGCCTGATCAGAGCCTGAAGGTACGGAGGTGCCGTTCCCCTCACAGCTCCGTAGGCAAGCACCATGGTCTTGTAGCAGATGCGAGCTTCAACTGGAAGCCAGTGGAGTGTGCAGAGTAGTGGGGTGACGTGAGAGAACTTGGGAAGGTTGAACACCAGACGGGCTGCGGCGTTCTGGATGAGTTGTAGGGGTTTAATGGCACAGGCAGGGAGCCCCGCCAACAGCGAGTTGCAGTAATCCAGACGGGAGATGACAAGTGCCTGGATTAGGACCTGCGCCGCTTCCTGTGTAAGGCAGGGTCGTACTCTGCGAATGTTGTAGAGCATGAACCTACAGGATCGGGTCACCGCCTTGATGTTAGCGGAGAACGACAGGGTGTTGTCCAGGGTCACGCCAAGGCTCTTAGCACTCTGGGAGGAGGACACAATGGAGTTGTCAACCGTGATGGCGAGATCATGGAACAGGCAGTCCTTCCCCGGGAGGAAGAGCAGCTCCGTCTTGCCGAGGTTCAGCTTGAGGTGGTGATCCGTCATCCACACTGATATTTCTGCCAGACATGCAGAGATGCGATTCGCCACCTGGTTATCAGAAGGGGGAAAGGAGAAGATTAATTGTGTGTCGTCTGCGTAGCAATGATAGGAGAGACCATGTGAGAATATGACAGAGCCAAGTAACTTGGTGTATAGCGAGAATAGGAGAGGGCCTAGAACTGAGCCCTGGGGGACACCAGTGGTGAGAGCACGTGGTGCGGAGACGGATTCTCGCCACACCACCTGGTAGGAGCGACCTGTCAGGTAGGACGCAATCCAAGAGTGAGCTGCGCCGGAGATGCCCAACTCGGAGAGGGTGGAGAGGAGGATCTGATGGTTCACAGTATCAAAGGCAGCAGATAGGTCTAGAAGGATGAGAGCAGAGGAGAGAGAGTTAGCTTTAGCAGTGCGGAGAGCCTCCGTGACACAGAGAAGAGCAGTCTCAGTTGAATGACCAGTCTTGAAACCTGACTGATTTGGATCAAGAAGGTCATTCTGAGAGAGATAGCAAGAGAGCTGGCCAAGGACGGCACGCTCAAGAGTTTTGGAGAGAAAAGAAAGAAGGGATACTGGTCTGTAGTTGTTGACAGTGTAGGTTTTTTGAGAACATCAGTTGCTGAACAAAATCTTAGGGGAAACACTGATGTTCTCTAATCCTCAAACACCCTCCCTTCTCTATATTTGGAAACATTCAAGGTGAGATTATATTCTTTATTTAGGAATTGAGATCACCCCCGCCAACCTAACAATGGGTGGGCCCGGGTCCCCCCACTAACAATCCTTTCTGGAAACCCCTGTGGACCCTCCCATGTGGTCAGCATGGGGGGGGGGGGAATGAGCCTGTAAAAAGAACATTCTCTAAATAGGTATCTGCCTAAAGCAGGGACTTGGTCAGTGAAAGAGTTAAAGGCAAGGCCAGCAACCCTTAGGACCAGAGTATTTTTGGCCTCTAGCCAGGAAACTGACCTAACCAGGGCTACGATTCTACTATACTGGGTAAGTGACCACTGCTGACCGTTCATACATCAATGATGATGCGCTTATTACTAGGTCATAACAACTGAATCAATGTAACTTTGCTCTGGAACATGGGAGAGGAATTCTTCCTACATACATGTACAGGACATGCCCTTCCTTGCCTTGAACATTGTTGTGTCATCGGCAGTGAGTGAATGGTGTCAGACAAGAGAGTTGTTTGGTCTACCTACCCGTACTTGGTCTCTCTGGAGCTGTGGTGTAGTCATGTTGATGATTGTATGTAGGGCTGGGCGATATGGCCTAAAAATCACATCTCTATTTATTTATTTATTTTAACTTATGGGCAATTCACAATATATTTGATTTAAAAAAATCATATATATATATATATATATATATATAAATAAAACATATATAAATTAGCTTTGTTGTACAATTAAAGCTCAAACACAATAATCTAATGAATTCAGGGCTTGTGAAGTTATACCTATACTAAATATAAGCCTTCCACAACCATAAGACCCACTAATAATTAAATTCTTTAACCTGCTTTTAGTTAAACCTGCTTTTTTACAATAATCACTGATTTGACATTCAAGTCTGTCTATGAAAGTGCCCTTTTTGTTCCAAATGGAACCAGAACCAGAACCATGCATAATACATATTAACTAATAATGACTAACTTCTAATCAAATCAAATTGTATTGGTCACATATAGCAGATGTTAATGCAATTGTGGCGAAATGCTTGTAGTGAACTTCTTGCAGCAGGCATTATAGAAAATGAACACAGTACTCAGAAACAATCTCTCAAGCCCAAGCCCACGTGTTAGTGAGTAGCCAGATAATATTTATATTTCAAGTTGAGCCAACGTGTATCTATTTGCTAGATAACAAGGTAGAACAGTTGAATTGCTATGAACACACCCTTCTGTCCATCTCCAACTGTTTGAGCAGCATGTTAGCCTGTCCACTTTGTTCAAATGTTGAAATCAAGTGGCCTACCTTATTTCTCAGAATGAGAACGAGTTGCCAATTCCTTATATAATTATGTTTGATGCTTATAGTCTTTGGCTAAAATGCTGCTAGCGGTATGTGGCACCACGTGTGACAAACTGAGCATGAATTTTCCAGAATCAATGTTCATTGCATTATATATTAGTAGGTTTTATTATCTGTTTTAACAAACCCTTTTTATTTTTGTACTTTTGTATCTAGTATTTTTCTGGTGTGGTTTTCATATAAGCTCTTTAAGCTTCCAACCACACCTGCAAACCGTCTTATTATTATTATTATTTTTACCTGTATTGTTGTTTATCACTTGTTTTCTTTGTGCAAATAAATTAAACTAAACGTAAAAATGTAACTTAAAATTGATACTCCTGTTTTGGTAGTGTCTGCTCTGCGCACAATCTGAGGAGTTGAGACATAAAAGGGGTATGGTTAGAAAGGTTAACTTCTCCTCTATTCCAGTAAAATAATGTCTCAATGTCTTTCAGTGTCCATGTTATGACCTATTCTGTTGGACCAGACCTGAAATGTAAATAGCCGGTTCGCTTGTCAAAGAGGAAGAAGTGAACTCTCTCTCTTTGTAGTTGTGAGTGGCAGGGGCTCTGTGTGGGGAGGAGGAGCTCGGTGGGTGGGGGAGGGGCTCTGTGTGGGGGGAGGTGGGTGGGGCAGGGGCTCTGTGTGGGGGGGAGGGGCTCGTGGGTGGGGGAGGGGCTCTGTGTGAGGGGCAGGGGCTCTGTGTGGGGGGGAGGGGCTCTGTGTGAGGGGAGGGGCTCGATGGGTGGGGGAGGGGCTATGTGTGGGGGGGAGGGGCTCTGTGTGTGGGGGAGGGGCTTGGTGTGTGCGGGAGGGGCTCGGTGTGTGGGGGAGGGGCTCGGTGGGTGGGGGAGGGGCTTGGCGTGTGTAAACGGTAAGGTGCAGTCACAGCAAAGAAGAGAAGGAGACGAGTCCAAAAAGACAACATGAGAATAAGCGAACATAAATGCTCTGAAAAAAATGTCAACTGTAAAAACTAGATACTTGCGATACAGACATTTGAAATATCGTGCAAAAACATAAATTCAAATGAATTTCATATATCGCCCATCCTTAATTATATGCGGTTAGAAAGCCCATGGGTGTCTCTGAGTGTGTTCTGTGTTCTAGAATGTACTTAATGAAACAGATCAGGGACGGTTTAAATTCCATTCAAAATGCCTACTTTGTTTATCCTACAAGGGGCAATTACACTCTTAGAAAAAAAATGCTATCTAGAACCTTAAACGCTTCTGCGGCAGTCCCCAATAATGATTCCAGATAGAACCCTTTTGGTTCCATGTTAAACCCTTTCCACAGAGGGATCTACATGGAACCCAAAATAGTTCTACCTGGAACCAAAAAGGGTTCTCCTATGGGGACAACTGAAGAACCCTTTTGGAATCCTTTTTTCTAAGAGTTTATGCTGGACATGAACTGAAAAGGGGAAGTAGACTACATACAAACATGCAATATTATTCTGAGGTGCTGTCTTTGATGTCACACAGTGAGTTAGTCATCATTCAAACCTCGTAACACCTGATGTTTTACCCTCTGGCCTTCCTCTATCAACCATATGTACCTTATGCCAACCATGTGTATATCTGGTAGAGCTGTGTGTGTGACAGAGAAAGAGAGAGAGAACGTATGAGCATGTCATATCTTCATCAACGCCTGAGTTTCCTCTTGTGTGCATGTGTGTCTGTGCTCAGAGGCAACAGCTTGACTCATCACACAACGATCACACAACAATCCCTTCCACGCTACAGCTTCCTCCGCACATCCTGCTCTCTGTTCCTCTTCTCTCATCTTCTCTCCATTCCACTCCCCAGCCCAACCCACCCCACTAATTCTTCTTCTGATCATTATCATGTAACCCAGACATGCTCTCTGACACCTTCTCTCTCTGATCATTATCATGTAACCCAGACATGCTCTCTGACTCTCTCTGATCGTCATCATGTTACCCAGACATGCTCTCTGGCTCTCTGATCGTCATCATGTAACCCAGACATGCTCTCTGACTCTCTGATCGTCATCATGTAACCCAGACATGCTCTCTGACTCTCTGATCGTCATCATGTAACCCAGACATGCTCTCTGACTCTCTGATCATTATCATGTAACCCAGACATGCTCTCTGACTCTCTCTCTGATCATTATCATGTTACCCAGACATGCTCTCTGGCTCTCTGATCGTCATCATGTAACCCAGACATGCTCTCTGACTCTCTCTCTGATCATTATCATGTAACCCAGACATGCTCTCTGACTCTCTGATCGTCATCATGTAACCCAGACATGCTCTCTGACTCTCTCTCTGATCATTATCATGTAACCCAGACATGCTCTCTGACTCTCTCTCTGATCGTCATCATGTTACCCAGACATGCTCTATGACTCTCTCTCTCTGATCATTATCATGTAACCCAGACATGCTCTTTGACTCTCTCTCTGATCATTATCATGTAATCCAGACATGCTCTCTGATCATTATCATGTAACCCAGACATGCTCTCTGACTCTCTGATCATTATCATGTAACCCAGTCATGCTCTTTGACTCTCTCTCTGATCATTATCATGTAACCCAGACATGCTCTCTGACTCTCTCTCTCTGATCATAAAAAAATCGGACTTAATTGCCAAGTCAATTAGCATATGGTCACACTGCGAGACTCAGTCACATGTTAATGAGGCCTAATTATCCAGGCCTGGGATGCCTGGAGAGGTCTGGGGACCATGGAGGGAGGCACAGAACTGTCCCTCTCTGTCTGTCTGATCATCAGTCTGTCTGTCTGTCTGTCTGTCTGTCTGTCTGTCTGTCTGTCTGTCTGTCTGTCTGTCTGTCTGTCTGTCTGTCTGTCTGTCTGTCTGTCTGTCTGTCTGTCTGTCTGTCTGTCTGTCTGTCTGTCTCTCTGTCTGTCTGTCTGTCTGTCTGTCTGTCTGTCTGTCTGTCTGTCTGTCTGTCTGTCTGTCTGATCATCTGTTTGTCTGTCTGATCATCAGTTTATCTGTCTGTCTGTCTGTCTGTCTGTCTGTCTGTCTGTCTGTCTGTCTGTCTGTCTGTCTGTCTGTCTGTCTGTCTGTCTGTCTGTCTGTCTGTCTGTCTGTCTGTCTGTCTGTCTGTCTGTCTGTCTGTCTGTCTGTCTGTTAGATGAGAGTTAGATGATGTAGTATGGAGTCCTGCCAACCTGGCAGTCTAGCATCTCTTCTGAAGACAGATTAAAGGCCCCAAGGTCCCCATCCTTCCCTGACCTCTCCATCTCTCCTCTGACCCCTTCATTTGCCCTTCGGCTCTGGCTGCGTTGTGATTCTTCAACTTTTCCCGAAGTACACACTCGTAAACTCCACCTCATGGATTCAAAAGAAATATACAGGTCAAGGAATATTTTTGAAACTTGGTCCAGCCTTGCTTGCACAAGTCCAATGCCTTTAAATACATTGAGAGATAATCATACAAAAAAAGTATTTTTAAGTGTCATCCAATATGGCGATTAGTTACCAACTTTCGTGGTCGATGCAATGCTAACAACAGTATCTCATTCCTAATGAAGCACATTCATTACAGTACTGCTGCTGATCCTCAAAAATATTCAATATATTAATCAATTTACGTAAACATGTCGTCCCCTACAAATGATGCAGCAATTAATTTCAGTTAATTACTATAGCTCCCGCCTTGGGCCAATCAGTGTAATTTAGTAAATGCCGAATCTCTATGGCAAGACACATCGTTCACCCAAGTTTCGTCAAAATCTGGCCAGTGCTGTCTGAGATATCGCGTGTGACTAATGTACGAACGAACAGACAGAGAGAGATCCAAAGTCCCCTCCCCGATTTTGTAGACAACATTACAGCATTGGTCGGTGGCGACAGTACTTCAGGAAGGCTAATTAGTAATGAATTATTATGGCTACCTTACGACATGATGACTAATGTGGCATGGAACAGAACAGGCAGATGTGAGGCAAGCTTTGGTCCATCTCCCGGAAGTGACCTGCTGACCCCAACAACATCTGTCTATCTCCACATCTGGAGCCCTGCACGGGCTAGGGTTAGGACACACACACATGCATGTGCACACACACATATACACACACATACACAGAGCATTCGGAAAGTATTCAGACCCCTTGACTTTTTCCACATTTTGTTACGTTACAGCCTTATTCTTAAATGGATTGAATAAAAACATGTCCTCATTAATCTACACACAATAACCTATAATGACAAAGTAAAAACAGGTTTTTAGAAACACACACATTCACACACACATACATATATATATATACATACACACATCTAAACGCATGCACATATGCACACCCCCCTCCACAAACAAACACACAAAATCGATTACTTATCATCGCTATCCATATCAAATGAATGACAGAATTGCTAAAAGACTGAGGAGAGGAGAGAGAGTTGAGAGAGATCCTAGTCAGAAAATGTAATCATCTCCCCAATTATGGTTATGGTAATTACACAGCATCTGGTGGTGCACTGTCTAGGGTAATTGTAGAGGACGATAATTGTAGAGGATTGCTCTGTAGGTTTCAGTCTTTGACTTGAGGAACTGAAGACTGTTCTTGCTGTTGTAGCCATGAGCAATTGCATTATGTATAGGCCTTATAAATGCAGTTGCAATGTGTTGCTATTAATTGTAGTGTAGCATTTTGTAACATTGATGTGAAGTTGTATACTATGTATGTAAATGACACATTGGTGTGTAAATGGTGCATAGAACCAGTGTGCAGTGAGAGCTATTGGGGAGTAAGATAGTAAGGCTGTGTTTACACAGGCAGCCCAGTTTTGTTTTAGAGCTGATCAATCAAACCAGCTCTGAAAAATACCTGATGTGAAAAGATCTGATGTGATTGGTCAAAAAAACAATTAGTGGGAAAAGAATATCCAAATTGAACTGTCTAAACAAAGCCTAAATGTATACAGTGCATTCGGAAAGTATTCAGAGCCCTTGACTTCCCCCCCCCCCCCCCCCCCCCCATCAATCTACACACAAAGCATTTGTGTGTAGATTGATCTGCACTTTGCTCCGTTCATCTTTCCTTCGATCCTGACTAGACTCCCAGTTCCTTCCTCTGAAAAACATCCCCACAGCTTGATGCTGCCACCAACATGCTTCACCGTAGGGGTAGTGCCATGTTTAAATCTTGGTTTCATCAGACCTTGATTGTCATGGTTTGAGAGTCTTTAGGTGCCAAGCGGGCTGTCATGTGCCTTTTACTGAGGAGTAGCTTCCGTCTGGCCACTCTACCATAAAGGCCTGATTGGTGGAGTGCTGCAGAGATGGTTGTCCTTCTGGAATGTTCTCCCATCTCCACAGAGGAACTCTGGAGCTCTGTCAGAGTAACCATCAGGTTCTTGGTCACCTCCCTGACCAAGGCCCTTGTCCCCCTATTGCTCAGTTTGGCCGGGCAGCCAGCTCTAGGAAGAGTCCAAACATCTTCCATTTAAAAATGATGGAGGCCACTGTGTTCTTGGGGACCTTCAATGCTGTAGAATTTTTTTGGTACCCTTCCCTAGATCTGTGCCTCGACACAATCCTGTCTTGGAGCTCTACGGACAATTCCTTCAACCTCATGGCTTGGTTTTTGCTCTGACATGCACTGTCAACTGTGGGACCTTATATAGACAGGTGTGTGCCTTTCCAAATCATGTCCAATCAATTGAATTTACCACAGGTGTACTCCAATCAAGTTGTAGAAACATCTCAAGAATGATCAATGGAAACAGGATGCACCTGAGCTTAACTGCGTGTCTCATAGCAAAGGGTCTGAATACTTATGTAAATAAGGTATTTCTAAAAACCTGTTTTCATTTTGTCATTATGGGGTATTGTGTGTAGATTGATGAGGAAAAACATGTATTTTATCAATTTTAGAATAAGGCTATAACATAACAAAATATGGAAAAAGTCAAGGGGTCTGAATACTTTCTGAATGCACTGTGTGTGTTTTGACACTGCATTATACATTGACACACACTTATCTTTACATATATACACTAAACATTTAGGGTAACAAATAGTCCGTGTGCAGAGGTAAAGAGAATGAGATGCATTGTGGGAACAGTAGTCATTGTTATTCACACATAACAATACTGTGTACCATAGAGCCCTCAGCTGCAGCTCTTGCCTCCCTGTCTGTAACTGTGAGGAGGATCAGGATGTCTAAGCAGGCAGACAGTGCATCAGAACTGGCACTAGCTGGATTCTGGATCCCTCCTTCCCCATTACATAAGAGAGAGGGAGAGATAGAGGGGTAGAAGAAAATCAAACAGAGCGAGGGGAGACGTGAGAAAGAGGGAGAGAAGGAGGTAGAGAGCGCAGGGAGAGCATACGAGGGGAAAGGAAAGAGGGAGGAAGGTAGAGAGAGATGTGGGGTAAGGCAGGGGTTTTGCTGTACCATATGATTGGGTGTTGGGTGAAAGAGGGAGACATGGAGGGAGAGAGCTGAGAAAGGGAAGAGGGAGGTAGTGCGAGTGAGTGAAGAAAGAGAGGGATGTAGGGTAAGGAAGGGGATTTGCAGTACCGTGTGGTTGGGTGTTGAGAGGGAGGAAGAGAGAGAGAGTGCCAGGGAGGGGGTAAGGCACATGGTTCACATCCCATCTTCAGATGTGGCAGAAAGATGAGAATGCTGCTCTCTTTACAGTAGGGGAGGGGGAGCAGATTCAACATAAATAGAAGATTTCAACTGAGGGGAGGACAGAAATGGCTACAGAGAGAGAGAGGCAGAGGAGGAGAAACAGAGAGATAAGAGAGGGCAAAGGGAGCGAAAGACAAAGACGGATGGAGAGAGAGAAATAGAGAGAGGAGTGGCAGTTAAGGGAGAGCAAGAGAGGGGGCAGAGAGAGGGAAATTGACAATATAGAGAGGGGGCAGAGAGAGGGAAATGGATGGATATAGAGAGGGGGCAGAGAGAGATAAATAGAGGGATATAGAGAGGGGGCAGAGAGAGAGATAAATAGAGGGATATAGAGAGGGGGCAGAGAGAGAGATAAATAGATTGATATAGAGAGGGGGCAGAGAGAGAGATACATAGAGGGATATAGAGAGGGGGCAGAGAGAGAGATAAATAGAGGGATATAGAGAGGGGGCAGAGAGAGAGATAAAAAGAGGGATATAGAGAGGGGGCAGAGAGAGATAAATAGAGGGATATAGAGAGGGGGCAGAGAGAGAGATAAATAGAGGGATATAGAGAGGGGGCAGAGAGAGAGATAAATAGATTGATATAGAGAGGGGGCAGAGAGAGATAAATAGAGGGATATAGAGAGGGGGCAGAGAGAGAGATAAATAGAGGGATATAGAGAGGGGGCAGAGAGAGAGATAAATAGATTGATATAGAGAGGGGGCAGAGAGAGATAAATAGAGGGATATAGAGAGGGGGCAGAGAGAGAGATAAATAGAGGGATATAGAGAGGGGGCAGAGAGAGAGATAAATAGATTGATATAGAGAGGGGGCAGAGAGAGATAAATAGAGGGATATAGAGAGGGGGCAGAGAGAGAGATAAATAGAGGGATATAGAGAGGGGGCAGAGAGAGAGATAAATAGAGGGATATAGAGAGGGGGCAGAGAGAGAGATAAATAGATTGATATAGAGAGGGGGCAGAGAGAGATAAATAGAGGGATATAGAGAGATAAAGGGATGAAGACACTCAAGTTTCTTTTCTGCTATAGAGGAAGGAAGCCTGGGGGGCTCTACTTCACATTACTCATATGAGGGAGGGAGGGAGGGAGGGAGGGAGAGTGTTTGGGTGGTTGTCTCTGTCAGTACTCTGTGTACCATCTCCAGCCTGTCAGACAGTCCCCCTACACAGAGTGGAAACCATCTGTGACAGATTGAGTGAGTAAGTAAGTAAGTGAGGGAATGAGTGAGTGAGTGAGTGAACAGACAAGAGAGGGACTGAGTGTGGAGGTGAGTGAGGGACTGAGAAAGTGAGAGAGGAAGCGACTGAAAGACTGATTGTATAGATGGATGACTGGACTGAGCATGGTGATGTAGCACTCTTGATATCTCTCCAGTCCTGTATGTGTGTTGAAACTCAGCGTCACTACCTGTCTGTTACTCTATGTTCTGAGTCTGTACTCCACACTGCAGCTACGCAATGTGGTTCCCATTCCCTGTCACAAAGCAGAGCCAGAGAGAGAGGGAGAGGAAACAGCAGTCTGCATGGTTGTATGGGGATGAGTGAACCCCCCTCTGTCCTATCCTCCCTCCCTCTCTCGCTCCTGTCTTTTCAGAGATGGGGCGTAACCATGGTTATCAGGGGCTCTGCCAGAACAAAACATTGTGTGAGGACTGAACTCAACACCCAGATCTGTCTGTGTGTCCTTACATCCGTATGTGTGTGTGTGTGCGTGCTTGTGTCAGTGGTGTGTGTGCGTGTGTGTGCGCATGCATGCATGTGTATGAATAGAGTTAGCAACGTGTTTAGGGGTGTGTGTGTTTGCCTGCATGTGTGTGTGTGTGTGTGTGTGTGTGTGTGTGTGTGTGTGTGTGTGTGTGTGTGTGTGTGTGTGTGTGTGTGTGTGTGTGTGTGTGTGTGTGTGTGAATAGAGCTAACGCCATGCTTAGTTGACTCATCCTTGTGGAAGCGCTGATTGCTGTTAATGTAAACCAGTGGTAACCAGCGGCGGAAAATAAAGTGATTTAAGGTATCACCTGTACTCTCTGAGCACTGGGCATACTTGGCAAATCACAATGCACCAAAGTCATAAACAAGTCCTGTGTTTTTAAAAATGCAAAAATAGCATTGCTTAAATAATGACTGTGAACCCTCTTGAGACATTCACCCAGCGAACACAGAACGTTCCCACAACCAACATATTTTTTCCCAAAATGTTCTGAGAAATAACATTTCTGATTGGAATGTCTCTTGGGACATTAGCCCAGCTAACATAGAACATTCCCACAGCCTAAAAACAATGTTCCCTGAATGTTTTGGGAACCAAAATGTGTGAGCTAGAGAACTACCTACTAGGCCTACACTATGGCAAACATATGGGCTGTTGTTGCCCAGCTACAGGTCAGGTGCCCACTGATCTAACTATTCCTCGCCCCCCTAATGGTTAAGGTCAGGATTGGAGGTTAGGTAATCTGATCCTAGATCTGTGGTTAAGCTGCAACTAGTATCTCAAGCCAATCAATCAGAGCTGCAGGCCGGGTGTCAAGGCATGACTTCTCACCCCTGACCCCAGTGACCCCTGTGGGCCTTGAGCCCAGGATTTACTTCAAGCACGCCTCCTGTCCCTCACACACCTCGACCTTGGTTTGAAACGTGCCTGCCTGCAAGAGAGGGCTCACGGTAGAAGTATCCCCAGTCCCCACTCCTAACCTTAACCCAGCCCCCACTCCTAACCTTAACCAATTGATGAACGATAACATTGACCATGAATGGGTGGTTAGGAACAACTTCTACCTACAGATAACTTCCAAAATAAAGGAAACACCAACATAAAGTGTTTTAATAAGGCATTGGGCCACCATGAGAACAGCTTCAATGCACCTTGGCATAGAGTCTACAAGTGTCTGGAACTCTATTGGAGGGATGCAACACCATTTCACGAGAAATTCCATCATTTGGTGTTTTGTTGATTGTGGTGGAAAATGCTGTCAAGTGCCTCTCCAGAATCTCCCATCAGTGTTAATCAAATCAGTACTAGAATGAATCTAATACTGAAAGCACAAGCTACAGTTAGCTAGCATTGTAGTGTATTCAATGTGGTGAGTAGTTGACTCAAATAGAGAGAAAGACAATAGTTTTGAACAAATTCATTTCTTTAAAAATTAAGGAGAAGCAGCAGAGAGAGAGAGAGAGAGCTATATTTTGTATTTTTTTTAACTTTCACTTACTTAGCTAGCTAATTTAACCTACTCAAACACCGGGCTCAAAGAGAGGAATGCTATTTATGTTAGCTAGCTGGCTAAGGCTATCCAACACAGGAACCCTTCCAAGTCAAGGTAAGCTTTCGGTTGTAGTAATTTATTGCCACCAGGGCCCGCCGGTGTAACTGCTAAACTTCTTGTTGGACACTGTACTGCATGATTGTAGTGGGTTTACTAACATGTTAGTTCTAGTAGTTATGTTGCCTACGACGTTAGCTAATATGGTAACATTGACAACGATGTAGGCTGTGTGGAGCGGTTATGGTATGAAGATTTAGCTTGGAAAGATTTTTTCGCCTGGCCACAGACAGCTGACGTGCTGTGCACTGAAGTGCACAAGCGAAGGGAAAAGGTGAGAGGAGGAGAGCGTGTTGATGCGAGAAGGAATTATACAACAAGCAAGTGATGTTGCTGTTTGTATGTGGCTGCTATGAAGGTGAACTGTGTGATCAGGGGTGTATTCATTCCGACGATTCTGTTGAAAAACATTTCTTAAATGGAAGAAAACGGAATGAAATGAGGATAAACCTACCGGAATTTGTCCAATAGAAACTCTTGTTGGCAACAGTTTGGACGAATGATTCCACCCTAGATCAGCTAGATGCAGGCAAGAGCACGCAAGGTGGAATTGAATGTGTCACTGTCTGTCACCTTGATTACTCCAATTTGTCTATCAACCTGTGCACCTACATTGTAAACGTTCATTCATAGGCTAAGATGTAGCAACCTCATGATGGGTATAGGGAAAATGAGAGTTATGTAGGCTAGTAGCCTAAACCTATCGCTGTTACATTGAGCTGGGTGAATAGAATATGAATGACAGTCATCCAATATGCTGTAATATAAATAAGGCCAACAAATTGTCCTCCCTAATCTTAAATGGCACCGACTGCCACTGATGTAAATATTATGTTACTGTCTATTAATGGCACCTAGAAGCAGATATAGCATAGCACAGATATAGCATAGCACAGATATAGCACAGCACAGATATAGCACAGCACAGATATAGCATAGCGCAGATATAGCATAGCACAGATATAGCACAGCACAGATATAGCACAGCACAGATATAGCATAGCACAGATATAGCACAGCACAGATATAGCATAGCACAGATATAGCACAGCACAGATATAGCACAGCACAGATATAGCATAGCACAGATATAGCATAGCGCAGATATAGCATAGCACAGATATAGCACAGCACAGATATAGCACAGCGCAGATATAGCATAGCGCAGATATAGCATAGCACAGATATAGCACAGCACAGATATAGCACAGCACAGATATAGCATAGCGCAGATATAGCATAGCTCAGATATAGCATAGAACAGATATAGCATAGCACAGATATCGCATAGAACAGATATAGCATAGAACAGATATAGCATAGCACAGATATAGCATAGCACAGATATCGCATAGAACAGATATAGCATAGAACAGATATAGCATAGCACAGATATAGCATAGCACAGATAAAGATGGTGGCTGGAAGCCTTGCTGCACCAGATATCCTCGACACACTCATAAAGCTGTCTGTAATCTGAATTAGTCTAAGCTGCCTTGGAGCGAACCAACACCCTGATAGAGGGGTTTAATGCCAACATTCATGAATCCAAAATGGTGTCTTTTTCTCTTTTGGAACCCACCACCACTATCAGCGACCCCCAGGTTATTTCCATGAGCCAGACCTAATTAAGGCTAACCACAGGGCTTTTCCCATTGCAAAGACAATATGTCAGCCAGCACAGTTTGGTTTGGGTGGGCATGATAGTGTGAACAGGGTGAAAGGGTTGTGTAGGGTCTGTGTTGTATTTGTGTGGTTGTGTGTATTAAAGTGACGCGAGGTGATGGTTTAAAATGAATGCAGTGCTATTGACTGTATGAGGCAGATAGGAAAGTATGTCTGAAAGGTCAGTGTGTGATGTGTTGTGAAGGGACCGGACAGTTGCTGTTGACTGTTACTAGGCTGGTTTAAAAAAGGCTGGTGTGTCAGTGTGTGTGTGTGTGTGTGTGTGTGTGTGTGTGTGTGTTTGTGAGTTTAGATACAGCCTTAGATACTGATCCAGTGTGTTTGGTGTCTCTTTATGTACGTTTGTTTTGTTAGGATGGGATAGGATAGGATGGGATGGAATAGGGTAGGAAGGGATAGGATAGGATGGGATAGGATAGGATGGGATAGGGTGGAATGGGATAGGGTAGGGTAGGATAGGATGGGATAGGGTGGGATGGGATAGGGTAGGATGGGATAGGATGGGATAGGATAGGGTGGGATAGGTTGGGATGGGATAGGATGGGATAGGATGGGATAGGATAGAATAGGATGGGATAGGATGGGATGGGATAGGGTGGGATGGGATAGGATAGGATGGGATAGGGTGGGATGGGATAGGATAGGATGGGATAGGATAGGATGGGATGGGATAGGATAGGATAGGATAGAATAGGATGGGATAGGATGGGATGGGATAGGGTGGGATGGGATAGGATAGGATGGGATAGGGTGGGATGGGATAGGATAGGATGGGATAGGATAGAATGGGATAGGATGGGATGGGTTAGGTTAGGATAGGATGGGATAGGATGGGATAGGATAGGATGGGATGGGATAGGATAGAATGGGATAGGATAGAATGGGATAGGATAGAATGGGATGGGATGGGATAGGATAGAATGGGATAGGATGGGATAGGATAGAATGGGATGGGATAGGATGGGATGGGATAGGATAGGATGGGATGGGATAGGATAGGATGGGTTAGGATAGGATGGGATAGGATGGGATAGGATAGAATGGGATAGGATAGGATGGGTTAGGATAGGATAGGATGGGATAGGATAGAATGGGATAGGATAGAATGGGATAGGATAGAATGGGATGGGATGGGATAGGATAGGATGGGATAGGATGGGATAGGATAGAATGGGATAGGATGGGATGGGATAGGATAGAATGGGATGGGATAGGATGGGATGGGTTAGGATAGGATAGGATGAGATAGGATAGGGTGGAATGGGATAGGATAGGATGAGATAGGATAGAATGGGATGGGATGGGATAGGATAGAATGGGATAGGATAGAATGGGATAGGATGGGATGGGTTAGGATAGGATGGGATAGGATAGGGTGGAATGGGATAGGATGGGATAGGATAGGATGGGATAGGATGGGATAGGATAGGATGGGATAGGATGGGATAGGATAGGGTGGAATGGGATAGGATGGGTTAGGATAGGATAGGATAGGATAGGATGGGATGGGTTAGGATAGGATAGGATGGGATAGGACAGAATGGGATGGGATAGGATGGGATGGGATGGGATAGGATAGGGTGGAATGGGATAGGATGGGATAGGATGGGATAGGATAGGGTGGAATGGGATAGAATGGGATAGGATGGGATAGGATAGAATGGGATAGAATGGGATAGGGTGGGATAGGGAGTTAATGTGGAGGAGAAACAGACAGTCACTGTGAGGTGATATTGATTTCCTCAGTAGCACTACTCAGCCTGTCAGTGCTTTCTGAAGATCTTCTCTTTAAAAGTATGTGTGTGTGTGTGTGTGTGTGTGTGTGTGTGTGTGTGTGTGTGTGTGTGTGTGTGTGTGTGTGTGTGTGTGTGTGTGTGTGTGTGTGTGTGTGTGTGTGTGTGTGTGTGTGTGTGTGTGTGTGTGTGTGTTTTACCTATGCAATGTGCCTCGTCTCAGTGTCTTACCTAAACAGCATGATGCTGTCAGCTCCTCTGTCTGGACAGGAGGATCCCTGTTCTTCTATTCCTGTTATATATATGATCCTGTGGAGGCTGGTGGGAGGAGCTATAGGAGGACGGGCTCATTGTAATGGCTAGAATGGAGTCAATGGAACAGAGTCAAACACATCAAACATATAGAAACCACGTGCTTCTACACCTGCATTGCTTGGGCTTTGGGGTTTTTGGCTGGGTTTCTGTATAGCACTTTGTGACATCAGCTGATGTAACTACATTTGATTTGAAATTTGATGATGTTTGACTCCATTCCATTAATTCCATTCTAGCCATTACAATGAGCCTGTCCTCCTATAGCTCCTCCGACCAGCCTCCACTGATATGATTCTACATGCCTTCCCGCGTCCGCTCAGACAGTGAGCAGTGTTTTCTCTGAGTATGACTCTGTCTGTGGATACTGATGTTATAAAGACGACCGGTAACTCAATGTTCTCCTTTCAAAACAAGTACATTTCCAACCTCCGACTCAGCTTCATGGTAAAGCCATATGAATGGTTTGTTAACTTGTTCTGCTCTTGTTCTGGAAGTATCTAGTTGATGCTCATGATTTTGTGTGTGTCTATATGCATTTGTGTGGGTGTGTGTGCATGCATGCATTGGTGTGGTCAGTGTGTGTAGTATGTTGAAGCTATCAGTGTGTGATGTTGGTAAAGAGCCTCTTGGCTGTGTGTTGACCTCTGGCCATTTACAGGATGGAAGGAGAGAGTCACTGTGCTCCTGTTGTTGCGGATACAAGAAGTGTGGGTGCGTGCGTGCGTGCCATTGGATAACGCTTCCATGTACATACACTGTCACTCACACAGTGTTCACTTGTGTTTCAATAAAACACACAGACAGATTTACAGTAGACGATTTGCTTGTCACATTTTGTTTCACTTTGCACATTTTGATCCAGAAATGACTCGCTGTTTCTCTAACCTCTCTCCTCCCTCCTCCTCTTAGAGATGGCGTTCTTCCCTGTCCTCCTCCTCCTCCTCTCCGTGGTCCAGCGTGGTTCCTCCCAGGACCCTGATGAGGACTCGTTGGCAGTGCCCCGGGGGTGTGGCTGGGGCCTGGTGCGCCCCTACACCCTCCTCTGCGACCTGGACTCTGTTTGGGGCGTGGCGGTTGAATCTGCAGCGGCCGGCGGCGCCCTGGCTGCCATTTTACTGGGTCTGATCATCCTCTGCCGACTACACCACGTGAGCGAGGCGGAGAAGCGCAGCGGCGTGGGACCCATTCTCCTCCTGCTCCTGGGCATCCTGGGCCTGTTCGGCCTCAGTTTTGCCTACCTCATTGAGCGTGACGAACAGCTGTGTCTCCTGCGCCGTGCCCTCTGGGGCCTGCTCTTCGCTCTGTGCTTCTCCTGCCTGCTGGTGCAGGGTGTGCGTCTCCGGAGGCTGGGCCGCGAGCGCCGGAGCCCGGGGGGCTGCGCTCTGACCGGCCTGGCCCTGGGGCTGAGCGCCGTCCAGGGGATCATCGCCGCCGAGTGGCTCCTGCTCACGGTGCTCAGGGAGGGCAGAGCGGCCTGCCAGTACCTGCCTCTGGACTTCTCCTTAGCCTGTAGCTATGTGCTTGCGCTACTGCTAGCCGCGCTGGGGGCGGCCTCCTTCGCTCTCTGTGGGAAGACCCGTCAGTGGCGCTGTAACGCGATCTGGCTCCTCTCCGCCTGTCTGTTGTCCCTCCTCCTCTGGGTTGCCTGGGTGGGCTTCTATCTCTACGGTAACGCCTGGCTGGGGCGGTCCCCGGACTGGGACGATCCAGCATTAGCGATAGCACTGGTGGCACAGGGTTGGCTCCTCCTCCTGTTCCACGCCGTGCCCGAGGCACACTCCTGTCTCCGCTCCCCGCCACAACCCTCCGCCCCCGACTATTTTGACACGTCCCAGGCCCCGTCCCGCATGAGGGAGACCAGCTTTGACGAGGACATCCCCCTCTCACACAGGCAGTTTCCGGAGAACCAGGGCTACGGCTTTGACGAAAACACTGCAGGTAACAAGAGACTTTGACTTTCAAATGTGTATTAAAATTCATGCTTACAAGCTCAGTACAGCACTACTGAGGTTTTACATGTATGTTTCTGTGTATGGGGTTGGATGTAGAACATAGTGACTCAGTGATATTACCATACTGGGCTAAAAATGACTACATAAGAGCAGTGGTTCTTGTAGTGGTACAAACAGTACCTGTACAGCATGTGTGTTAAAAGTTCCTGTGTTGATCTTAATGTAGAATGCATGAATGAATGTGTTTGCAGAAGAGAATAAGAGAATAACGTTGTTCCTCTGCTGTGCCAGGTCTGAGGAGTGCAGGTAATCATAATGGTAACACAGCGCCCAGACCCAGTGCCCCTTTCCGCAGCAACGTGTACCAGCCCACTGAGATGACCATGATCCTGAATGGGGGAGCGGTGAGTTCTCATATTGTACGTTTACACATCCGACCACGCTTCACATCCATTCACAAACTCTATTAAAACTCTGACTATGAGAGAAAGCAGTGTAGACACTTACACATATATAGAAACATACTCTCACTCACCTGGGCAGTGAGCACACACACATTTACACCCACATTTACGCCCCTGTCACACACTACCGTTCACAGGTATTCAAACTCAAATTATTATTCTGTTATTCTGCGCAAGAAAGCCACACATATTAGGTATAAAGCCACATATACACAACACATATACACACCTTGCATGCGTGTGTGTGTGTGTGTGTGTGTGTGTGTGTGTGTGTGTGTGTGTGTGTGTGTGTGTGTGTGTGTGTGTGTGTGTGTGTGTGTGTGTGTGTGTGTGTGTGTGTGTGTGTGTGTGTGTGTGTGTGTGTGTGTGTGTGTGTGTGTGTGTGTGTGAATGAGGGTGTGGGTTCCCTGGGCTGCAGACTAGAGCCATCTCTCCAGTGTGAGTGATGCAGCTGTGTCCCTGGCCCAGTCACGCCCTTTATAGCCCCAGGATGGATGGGTGAGCTCCCTAGTGCATGTGACTACCCTCCAATCACCTCGCTATAAATAAACGCTGCTGACCTGGCAGAATCTGGGGCCACGCATCCAGAAAATCGCTGAGCCAACTTTCAGCTTACGTTCTGGGAACGTTTTAAAATGGCTCCCTCCCTGTCTCTGCTCTGACACCTGCCACTACATTAGAGCCAGAATCTGGAACTAGAAAACAGCCAGAAATCACTGAGCCACCACCCAGCTAAAGCTCTGGGAACGTTTACCTGTGAACCAAATGGTCTCCCTCCTAGTATTATGCTCATAGACCTGCCACCTACATCAGAGTGGTATTAATGTACTTTAGTAGGGAGTAGGGAAAGGAAAGGAGGGGAGTTCTGGAAGTGATGCTCTCTCCTGCATAAAAGAGCAGGATTAGCTGTTGAGACTGAATCAAGAGAGAAAAGGGGAGAGAGGAGGAAGAGAGAGGGGGAAGAGAGAGGAGGAAGAGAGAGGAGGAAGAGAGAGGAGGAAGAGAGAGGAGGAAGAGAGAGGGGAAGAGGGAGGAGAAAGAGAGAGGAGGAAGATAAAGAGGAAAGAAGGTGTTTTGAAGATGTGATACAGGCAACATTCAAAATGTAACCTCTTATCAGGAACGTGTGGTGTAGTGTGGTGTGGTGTGGTGTGGTGTGTGTGGTGTGGTGTGGTGTGGTGTGGTGTGGTGTGGTGTGGTGTGGTGTGGTGTGCTGTGTGTGTGTGTGGTGTGGTGTGGTGTGGTGTGGTGTGGTGTGGTGTCTGTGGTGTGGTGTGTGTGGTGTGGTGTGGTGTGGTGTGTGTGGTGTGCTGTGTGTGGTGTGGTGTGGTGTGGTGTGTGTGGTGTGGTGTGGTGTGCTGTGTGTGGTGTGGTGTGGTGTGGTGTGGTGTGGTGTGGTGTGGTGTGCTGTGTGTGGTGTGGTGTGGTGTGGTGTGGTGTGGTGTGGTGTGGTGTGGTGTGGTGTGGTGTGGTATGGTGTGTGTGGTGTGGTGTGGTGTGTGTGGTGTGGTGTGGTGTGGTGTGGTGTGGTGTGGTGTGTGTGGTGTGGTGTGTTTGTTTACGTGAGTGTCTCTCAACTTCAAACACTGAAAATTACCAAACTGACGTCCCATCTCTTTCTCTCTCTCCTCCCTTTCACAGGTCCCCTCCGCACCCCCGACCTATACGGGGCGGCAGCTGTGGTGAAGGACAGAAATGAAGAAGAAGAGGAAGGAAGAATGGGGTGATGAAGAAGGGATGAAGGGTCCTTTGACAGAGGGATAACCCAGAGAGGATAACTATAACATGGACACCATCAGGACCCCCCCCCTCCCCTCCCCAGTTAAACAGATGACTTACTGAGGGCTTACACACACACCACCCACTCTGTGTTAATCAATTACACCAACCAACCACTGAATGAGTGTGGCTGAGGGGGAGAGCAGGTATGGAGGACAGATCAAAACATTACAGGTAGTTTTGAAGTTAAATCACTGTAGGAGATATTCAACTTAAAAATAACCCTATTTTGGTTGCAAATGCTGTGGAGACCATTTTCATCTGGGAGATGTGAGATTTGAAATGTTGACAGTCAGCTTTCTTTTGTATGAGTCAAGTTAACTCCCATGAGACTACTAAGCCACTGTATAACTTCTGAAAAACTGTGAAACCTCTGTCCCTTTTCAGATATTTGCTCTGTTTTTGTTGTTTATTTTGGGAGAAACTCTTCTGAAGCAGAATGTTTTACTCTGTCCTCCATCCTCCTGTGGGTATGGTACAGACACCTTACAGCCCTGTACCTCACCACAGCCCATCACACAGCACACAATAGAATAACACACGGACAAGTATGGCTTAAACTACAACCTCTCTAGCCAGTGTGTGCCTATAGGTAACTGCCAAAATAAAGGAAACACCAACATAAAGTGTATTATTAGGGCGTTGAGCCACCATGAGCCAGAACAGCTTCAATGCACCTTGACATAGATTCTACAAGTGTCTGGAACTCTGTTGGAGGGATGCGACACCATTCTTCCATGAGAAATTCTAACATTTGTTGTTTTGTTGATGGTGGTGGAAAACGCTGTCTCAGGCACCGCTCCAGAATCTCCCATAAGTGTTCCATTGGGTTTAGATCTGGTGACTGAGACAGACATGGCATATGGTTTACATCATTTTAATGCTCATCAAACCATTCAGTGACCACTCGTGCCCTATGGATGGGAGAATTGTCATCCTAAGGGGGCATAGTTATGGTAGCCAAAATAATGGCCTGCTCAGCATTTTTATACATGACTATAAGAATGATGGGATGTTAATTGCTTAATTAACTCAGGAACCACACCTGTGTAGAAGCACCTCCTTTCAATATCTCATTTTAGGGATGGGCATTTGAAATAATTTCACTATTCGAATAATATCATGATTTTTGCGGGGGATATCTGGATAGTCGAGTTGTTTAAACTTGGGAATTAGATTGCTGTGCAGTCTGTGCTACTTGCATCCCGCTTGCTTGCAGCAGTGTGATTGGCAGGTGCCAGTGAGTTTTACGAGAGAGAGAGCGAGAGTAGCCATACAGGCTAGTTAAACAAATTTGTAGATTCCATAGGTTATCCATCATCCCATCTGGTAGTGCCTGTCTTGTATGCATCAAATCAATCTAAAGAAGCTAGCTATGTTAGCCAGCTATATTAGCCAGCTAGCTAGCTACCTAGGCTAAAAGTACTTAAGGCTATTTTGCTGTGCTTCCTGTCCTTGTCTACAACAACTCCATTCAGATTAAACAACAGCTTACCTGATGGTTGCTCGTAGTTGTAGCCTACTCCTTCTCATTTAACTAACGGAATTCTGTCATATTAATTCCATTCAGCATTGATTAGAGATCTCTCACGTTGCTTACTACACATGGAGCCACTGACTGTAGACGGTGCCACTTTGATTGGCCGACAATAACAAACACGTGAAACCCGTGTAGGCTACTATGGTATGTACTTTATGTCAATAAAACTACATTCAAAAGATAGTTTTATTTAATCATGGCATATCCTTGTGTGTAGCAATGTCAGATAGACAATTACATTTAGACAAAGCCTTTTCATTGTTAAAATAGACAAAAAATGAATACTCTCACAAGTAGTTAAATACTAACATCCATTCGGATATTTGAATATCCGAATAACCGTGCCCATCCCTACTTCATTTACTCAAGTGTTTCCATTATTTTGTCAGTTACCTGTGTATATATGTGTGTGTGTACCTCATCTATATTGGCTCTACTCCAAGACTCTGGACCCCAAAAAACAAAATACTCCTTGTCTAAACACTGTGTTCTGCTTCTACTGAGTAACATGGACTCACCAATACTGAGTAACATGGACTCACCTCTACTGAGTAACATGGACTCACCTCTACTGAGTAACCTGGACTCACCTCTACTGAGTAACATGGACTCACCTCTACTGAGTAACATGGACTCACCTCTACTGAGTAACATGGACTCACCTCTACTGTGTAACATGGACTCACCTCTACTGAGTAACCTGGACTCACCTCTACTGAGTAACATGGACTCACCTCTACTGAGTAACATGGACTCACCTCTACTGAGTAACCTGGACTCACCTCTACTGAGTAACATGGACTCACCTCTACTGAGTAACCTAGACTCACTTCTACTCATCTTGTCTTTCCACTTGTCTAACCCCAAACTGTGAACCCATCCAGGCTGCGGTCCAACTATCCATAACGACAATATGACCGCAAACAACTATACACCTATCCAGCTCACCTAGCACCTGGCGGACAGAGCTAAGCTTCTACTGGACGAACAGTAGGAACTGGGAGAATCCGGGGATCCTGATTGGATGGACAGGATGTCAGTCAGTGAGGAGGGGTCTTGATTGGACAGACAGGGTGTCAGACAGGGACTGTGTATGTAGGTCAGACAGGCTGTGTTTTCCCACAACGTTCTCCTGTGACCACAGAGACTTTCTGAACCAGCAGGACTGAAACAACTGTCCCTTTATATCAGAGAGAAATGGGTCGGCGGGGAGGAGATGGACTTCCCTTTTACTGTTTTTTTTTTTTTCAAAAGTGTGTGTGTGTGTGTGTGTGCATAGAGATAAAAAACATGTTCTATCTGTTTGTGTGTGTGCACACGCTTGTGCGTGTGTGTGTGTTATTGATTTTATCAGTGTTGGGAGGATATACAACAACTGTGCAATACACAGCTCCAGTCCTGTTCCAGTCCTGGCTGTGCCTCTCCCATTTCCTCCAGACTGGTTTCCAGTGAGCCTGAGAAATGGATCCAGAGTTCCAGACGTCTTGGTCAGCTCCAGATACATAACCCCATACTGTCAGCCTATATATAGACAAGCCCTGACTGGGGTCTGGAACTGCCTGACCTGGCCCCTGTGAATGATCAGATATAGTATACTGTGAGATCAGCTATAAGCCTGTGGGGAGGACTGGAGAAGTAAAGGGGGATGGGTAGCTAGAGAAAGGAAGGGAGGAGCCAGTCCTGAGGGGTTACAATAGTCTATGTGACGGCTACATCGCTTTGACTTCCCCCCAATCAGCCAATGTATCTGTGTGACAAAATGGCTCTTTCCCCAGTGTGTGTGTGTGTGTGTGTGTGTGTGTGTGTGTGTGTGTGTGTGTGTGCGTGCGTGCGTGCGTGCGTGCGTGCGTGCGTGCGTGCGTGCGTGCGTGCGCGCGCGCGCGCGTGTGTGTGTGTGTGTGTGTGTGTGTCTGTCTGTCGGGAAGGCAGCACTGCTCTGTGCTGTCCTCCTTATCTGAGAAGCCTCTCTCCCTCCTCTCCTCTCATTCGTCTGTGCTGGTAACTACCGTTTTCTGTGCCAAGAAAGACTCTTGTGTTACAGCAAGGTCTCTGTTTTCAGTCTCCCTTTCCCTTACATACTTACTCCCCTTAACGAGAGAGAGACATGCTGTGTACTGTATATAGTAGTGCTGTATAGCTTGTTTTGGTTA
Organism: Salmo salar; assembly: GCF_965601325.2. Lineage (NCBI taxonomy): Eukaryota > Metazoa > Chordata > Actinopteri > Salmoniformes > Salmonidae > Salmo > Salmo salar. The sequence continues at coordinate 22,891,965 of NC_138296.1, read as the reverse complement.
GATTTCTTTTTGACTGTAGAGGATGATTTTTTTTTAAGACACCAGCCTAATATATTATTATATAAACCACTGGACATCTGACTAGTGTAATAATATATATATATATTTTTTTGATTTGTGACTGGATTGATTTTATTGTTATTATTTCATTTTTTATTTTGCTCTTGCTGGTGTCTTTCTTTGTTCTTTTTAACTAGTATTTTAAAACATATTTCAAGATGCTAGCCATGTTTTTAATTTCATTTGATTAGATTATTAACGTTGAAAAACACAACGGTCTGTCTGTGAGGGATCTAGCTAACTTTGGGTGTGGTTTTTCCTACTTGTGACAACCTTGGAAATCTCCTATACAGTATCCTCTGTCAAAACATGTTTCACTGTCTGCTGTAAGTTTTATTATATGGGGAAACGTAATACATTTTTCAGAGATATGACATTCGTTGCATAATGCTAATCAAAAATACTTGTTGTTTTGCACTTCATAGATAATGACTACTGTGTCTGTGATATAATAGAGTGATGCAGAGAGTAGAGCAGCGGTGGTAGAATGACCTCTGATCTATGACCTATGACCCCTGCCAATGGCCAGAGATGGTATGACCCCAAGGGTCTTTTGGTGTAATCCTGGGTCATTGGGTTACAGGATGTCTCTTCACTGGGGGTGGGTAGCAGTGGATGCTGGTGGGAGGAGCTATAGGAGGACAGGCTCATTGTAATGTCTGGAATGGAATTCATGGAACGGAGTCAAACGTGGTTTCCATATGTTTGACGTGTTTGATACCATTCCATGTATTGCATTCCAGCCATTACAATGAGCCTGTCCTCCTATAGCTCCTCCCACCAGCCTCCACTGGTGGGTAAGTAGGCAGGCACTACATGTAGGCCTAACCATAGAAATATAATTACTAGATTGGTTATTCTGTATATGGCCCTAACCCATAGTGCTGCATGCCAAGGCAGGCTTTGTTCGGGCCTCTCCGGGCCAGACCCAGACCCGTTCTGACTGCACTGTGCCAGGCTCCAGTGGGACAGGCTACAGGCCTCAGAGTGCTGGCATAGGATCAGTTCTGCCTTTTAGATAATACTGAATAAGATTATATGAACAGGAGAGACCCGATCCTAGATCAGCACTCCTACCCTAAGACGCTTTGTGAATACGGGTCCTGTCCTCAGGGCTGTGGGTGGACAACAAGCAAGGAACAACTGTGGAGATTCACCCTCCCAGAACCGAAGAGGGGCGGGTTTCAATTCTTCAATCTTGTGATGTTTTCACTCAATGTGGAGTACAAAAAAAAAGTAAAAAGCTGTTACTTAGTAGATTTTTGCACTCGTCGATGACTACCTATCTGTGCATGCTCGTCACCATTTATATACATGTCCATTTATATACATGTAAGTACCTTTCTCTCAGACGTAGTGTTAAATACTAATTATATTTATGTGAAGGTCATGTGACAAAAATCATATTTTTTAGCGTATATCAGATGACAGTTTTATGTCTGTGCTTTCTTGAACACGAGAGAGAGATAAAGACGGTTGTAAAAGAGAGACGGTAGAGAACTGTAGGGGATGTCAGGGGATAGGGTCCAACACAGGCCAAAGGGCCCACAAATAACCTGTTGGAGTTGCTTGTGACATCATCAGATTACCCAAATACTGCACCCCCTGCCAGTTTGTAAGGAAATCTATATGAAATGCCTAAAGATCTAGATCTTCACGTCTGTGTTTATAAAGATGCTATGAACAAATTAGGGTGAGATTTTACACATACTACTGTTCCGTCAAGTTCGTTTTCCCCCCCTGGGCAGCCCCATTTGTAAACACCCCTCCTGTCTGGGTTTGACATGTCCTTGACTTGTCCACTCCTGAATTGGCTTGCCTTCACACTGTTCCATTCAGGGCATCCGACGGAGGTGGTATTGGTTTCCACAGCTGTGACTGTGCAGTGACGCAGCATGCCTATGTATAGAACTATGTTTCCCCTGATTAGAAGAACAAACAGTTAACTCTCAGTTTCTGTAACCGATTCAGGCAAACGTTCAATAAAGTGTCATGTTTGTAGTTAACGCCTTTCGATGGATCATGTTTTTATTTCTAAACAAGAACAGGCCCACTGGAACTCTGTCCCAAGGCGTCCCCAATGGCACCCTATTCCCTACATAGAGGTCTGGTCAAAAGTAGTGCACTATATAGAATAGGGTGGGTGCCATTTGGGACACAACCGTGGTAATTTACGACCACTATAGAGTCCATAGTGAATTACTGGGACCCTAAAGTGACAGGTATCAAGACTGATTCGTCCATTGCTCCTTACTCTCTGTTCCAGACATTGAACATGGAAGGGTTAAAGCTGTTCAGTTGGTTTGTCAAGACGTCACTGGGAGGTGACAATGACAGATATATAGGCCAAATTGAAATACAGATCTTCAGAGTAGTGCAGTAGTACCCTCCACCCTTTCACATCCCCAGTATAGAAGGGCTAATATCCATAATAGTTGAGGCCCTGATTAGAAGAAGAAAAAAGTTTCCTAGTTTGTGACCGATCCCCAAGATGTCATAGCCTGGTCTGTATATGCTTCCGCCTTCTCCCCAGACTACTCCCCAGCCAGAGTTACCTTCTCCCCAGACTACTCCTCAGCCAGTTACTTTCTCCCCAGACTACTCCTCAGCCAGAGTTACCTTCTACCCAAACTACTCCTCAGCCAGAGTTCCCTTCTCCCAGACTACTCCTCAGCCAGAGTTCCCTTCTACCCAAACTACTCCTCAGCCAGAGTTCCCTTCTCCCAGACTACTCCTCAGCCAGAGTTCCCTTCTCCCAGACTACTCCTCAGCCAAAGTTACCTTCTCCCAGACTACTCCTCAGACAGAGTTACCTTCTCCCCAGACTACTCCTCAGCCAGAGTTACCTTCACCCCAAACTACTCCTCAGCCAGAGTTACCTTCACCCCAGACTACTCCTCAGCCAGAGTTACCTTCACCCCAGACTACTCCTCAGCCAGAGTTACCTTCTCCCCAGACTACTCCTCAGCCAGAGTTACCTTCACCCCAGACTACTCCTCAGCCAGAGTTACCTTCACCCCAGACTACTCCTCAGCCAGAGTTACCTTCACCCCAGACTACTCCTCAGCCAGAGTTACCTTCACCCCAGACTACTCCTCAGCCAGAGTTACCTTCACCCCAGACTACTCCTCAGCCAGAGTTACCTTCACCCCAGACTACTCCTCAGCCAGAGTTACCTTCACCCCAGACTACTCCTCAGCCAGAGTTACCTTCACCCCAGACTACTCCTCAGCCAGAGTTACCTTCACCCCAGACTACTCCTCAGCCAGTTACCTTCACCCCAGACTACTCCTCAACTAGATGTACCTTCTCCCCAGATTACTCCTCAGCCAGTCAGAGTTGACAAAAGCACATACAGATGTGAGGCCAGGCTAAAGCTTTCATGCCAGTGCATGCAGTAACATTGAAACTAGTAGAGCAGTCCTGCTACCTGCTGGGCTAATGCTACCTACCCACTGCTATGTGATCCAGTTCCACCATGCAACAGGACCCACTGCTTCCGGCCAGCCAGCCAAGCTCTACTGTGGAGTGCTGGTTGCTCAGCCCTATCAAATGTCCTCGAAATGAAATGAGCTGTTTTATCGCCTCACCCTAACCCAGTGGCAGCTGTGCCCCGGGCATCCAATTACCTACTGACTGAGATACATCTCTCTCCCTTCCCTGGCCTGGGCCTTCTGGGGGCTGCTGCGTCAGGATTGGCCCAGCAGCTGTCCATCACAGGGCCGACCCCCTGTTCTGCTCTGTGATTTGGTCCAATTGAAAACTGTGAGGCCTTCTTGAGCAGGGTCTCTGCAGGTAAGTCCCTCAGACATATAACAGTGGATATAATGCCAATACACTGAATTGCACTCTCAAAACCAATGGAATGTCAATGGTCTCTAAAAGGTCCATGAGGGAGTAAAGTACAGCACACTCTATCTTGTCATTTTCAGTGTTTTATTGATGTCCTGTTTATCAGCTTGCTCTCAGTCACTGAGAGATCACTCTTCTCAGATCTCACTTTCTCTTCCTCTTTCCATCAACAGGGTCATTCAGCTTCCTGACTTGCAGGACACAAGGCTAAGGTGGAAAAAGAATGTGCTATTCTGTTCATCTGCTCTTATCTCTGCCCTAAATTCCTGTTTTGAGTGGGAACATTTGTCTGTTTCATTAGCAGAAGCATTATTATCACCCTGTTCGTGGAAAAAGGAAGTGACAAATACAGGAAATATTTGTACCTTTCTATGCTCTATGGAGGAGAGGTGATTAGAAGCAAAGCTACCAGAGTGTCTAGTCATCTTTACAGTACGTATCGATACGGTTTCTAATATTAGTGTGTAACCTACGCTCTTCATCAGTAGTGTGTCAGTAATAGTGTGTAAAAGTGTATTCTCTGAGGTGGTGATGTTGATATAACATTGATGATGTACATGTCATTCTCTGCCGTAGCACGATATTCCCTGTAAGGTGTATTACGTTTGACCAGTTGGCGTAGTCGGCAAGATCCCTAGCCACACAAACAATATGGAGGGACAGGTAGTTGGTCAAGTAGTGCACTATATAGGGCAGGCCCAATCCTAGAACACGAAACATTTCTGGTTTTAGTTTCTACCTGGTAGTTTGTTGCACACACCTGGTGTCCCAGGTCTGAATTAGTCCTGAAAACCAGAAGTACAGTGCCTAGCAAAAGTATTCATTCCCCTTGGAGTTTTTCCTATTTTGTTGCATTACAACCTGTAATATGAATTTATTTTTATTTGTATTTCATGTAATGGACAAACACAAAATAGTCCAAATTGGTGAAGTAAAATGAAAAAAATTACTTGTTTCAACAACAACAAAAAACCTGCAAAAGTGGTGCGTGCATATGTATTCACCCCCTTCGCTATGAAGCCCCTAAATATGATCTGGTGCAACCAATTACCTTCAGAAGTCACATAATTAGTTAAATAAAGTCCACCTGTGTGCAATCTAAGTGTCACATCATCTGTCACATGATTTCAGAATATGTTCTGTTCTGAAAGGCCCCAGAGTCTGCAACACCACTAAGCAAGGGGCACCACCAAGCAAGAGACACAATGAAGGTCAAGGAGCTCTCCAAAAAAAGTTGTGGAGATGTACAGAACAGGGTTGGGTTGTAAAAAATATCCGAAACTTTGAACATCCCAGGGAGCACCATTAAATCCATTATAAAACAAAAATAAAGAATATGGCACCACAGCAAACCTGCCAAGAGAGGGCCGCCCACCAAAACTCACGGACCAGGCAAGGAGGGCATTAATCAGAGAGGCAACAAAGAGACCAAAGATAACCCTGAAGGAGCGGCAAAGCTCCACAGCGGAGATTGGAGTATCTGTCCATAGGACTACTTTAAGCCTGCACTCCACAGAGCTGGGCTTTATGGAAGAGTGTCCAGAAAAAAGCTATTGCTTAAAGAGAAAAATAAGCAAACACATTTGGTGTTCGCCAAAAGGCATGTGGGAGACTCTCCAAACATATGGAAGAAGGTACTCTGGTCAGGTGAGACTAAAATTGAGCTTTTTGGCCATCAAGGAAAACGCTATGTCTGGTGCAAACCCAACACCTCCCATCACACCGAGAACACCATCCCCAGAGTGAAGCACGGTGGTGGCAGCATCATGCTGTGGGGATGTTTGTCATCGGCAGGGACTGGGATACTGGTCAGAATTGAAGGAATGATGGATGGAACTAAATAGAAAGTATTTCTTGAGGGTAACCTGTTTCAGTCTTCCAGAGATTTGAGACTGGGACAGAGGTTCACCTTCCACAGGACAATGACCCTAAGCATACTGCTAAAGCAACACTCGAGTGGTTTAAGGGGAAACATTTAAATGTCTTGGAATGGCTTAGTCAAAGCCCAGACCTCAATCCAATTGAGAATCTGTGGTATGACTTAAAGATTGCTATACACCAGCGGAACCCATCCAACTTGAAAGAGCTGGAGCAGTTTTGCCTTGAAGAATGGGGGAAAAAAACAGTGGCTAGATGTGCCAAGCTTATAGAGACATACCCTAAGAGACTTACAGCTGTAATTGCTGCAAAAGGCGGATCTAGAAAGTATTGACTTTGGGGAGGTGAATAATTATGCACGCTCAAGTTTATTTGTGTTATTTCTTGTTTGTTTCAGAAGAAAAAATATTTTGCATCTTCAAAGTGGTAGGCATGTTGTGTAAATCAAATGATACAACCCCCCCCAAAAAAATCAATTTTAATTCCAGGATGTAAGGCAACAAAATAGGAAAAATGCCAAAGGGGTGAATACTTTTGCAAGCCACTGTATTTCAACCCTCCAGGACCAGGATGTGGCAGCTCTGGTATAAGGAATAGGGTGCCATTTGGGACACACATTGCCTCAGCCTCTATGGCCTTTCAGTGGCTCCCTAAGGATGGGGAAAAGGTATCCATAGCGGTGGCTAAAGCCGCAACGGCAGCAGCCTCGGGCAGGGTCAGTGAGTCAGTTAGTGTCCTCTCCTCCCTGGTCAGCTCCTCTACTCCCTGCAGGCTGGGGGTCAGCGACTCGGTGCTCTCAGGACTCATCTGGGAGGTGGGGGTGTGGACCACGGTGCTCTGGGGGGTGGGGGAGACCACCTGGATGGACACGTCTGAGTTGGAGTACCCACCGCCGGGCTGAGGGGTCTGAGGGGTGGTAGAGTCCCCCCTGAGGTCATTGAGGGCCGAACTCACTAGGGAAGTATAAAACAAAATAAACCAAACATACAGTTTATCCCCAAACACACACACACACACACACACACACACACACACACGATTCAGAGGTTTGTAGACTAGCTCATGGTGACAGCTGCCAGGCCTGTTCTATTGTTAGCCTCAGTAATAGACAATAGATGCAAAGCTTTCTTGAATAGAATTGTGTTCTTTATATTTGACCAGTTACAATACTCAAACAAAGAGAGAGAGAAAAACAAATTTGTGTTGTAGATGTCACAGACACAATGTTGTGTATGATGGTTTGCTATGTTTACACTGGTTAATGACGGTGTTTGGGGTCAATTTCAATTCAATCAAGTAAACAGGAAGCAAATGAAAATTTTACCCAAAAAAGTATTGAGAAATGTTTTATTTCAAATTGGAATATCAGTTTACATCCTGAATTTAAATGGAATTGACCCCAACCCTGTTGTTGAGTTATCGAGCTATGGGATAGCTAGCTTTATGTTGTCGTGTTCACTGAACCGTCATCAGAGATACATTCCTCACATGATACACGAGGTCAGGGACACGAGGAGATAGATTAATGTGGTGCTGAGCTCTGCACCTGTCAGCTGACGCTTGACCTCCAGGCCTGACCTGACCTGTGGCGGCCATGTCTGAGAACCCTGTCGAGACCAAGAGATGAGACCGCCTCAGTATGAATGATTTTCCGACTTGTTTCCAGTGCTTATGTTTCAGAATGTCTTTAAGTCAATTTCCAGTGATAATGTTTCAATCTAAGTCATTTCTAGCGCTTATGTTTCAGACGGTGAAGTTTTTCAAGTAATTTCCATAACCACCATAACCATTTTGTGTATGTGTGTGTGTGGAACGAACAGCCGACTGGTCGGGCATTTCCGTGGTAACATGGACTCTTTACAACGTGATGAAACTTTGTTGTTCCTTGCTGAAACAAGCAAGGTGTTGTAGCAAACAAGTCCCCCTCACTGCAGCAGCAGCCCATGCAGTCAGGAGCGGAGTAGAGGAGAAAATGTACTATTCAAATGATTATAACGTGATCACGGCCATTTGGCTGACCAATAACCCTCATCCAAAATTCCATGACCGTCACAGCCCTAATGGCGAGGTCATTAAATGTTTCAGCCTATGAGGTTTTTAGGCCATTTCCAGTGCTTGTGTTTCAGCCTGTGAAGTGTGTAATGGTGAATGGGTATGGTATGGTACTGGGTCAGATGAGATCAGCCTGGCAGCAGCTGCTGTATCACACAGTTAACATTTATTTTCTCCTTTCATGTCTCCCTCTTCCTCTCTCTCTCCCATCTCAATTTTTCTCTTTTCCTCTGCCTCTCTTTCAGGTCTTTCTCTCTCTCTTCTCCATCTCTCTCACACTCCCCCTCTTCTCTCTCTGTCCTGTGGTTTGTGTCATCCGTCACTCTGCACTGTGTGCTGCTCTGCTCTCGGTTCATTACGCCCAAAAACAACAAACAAACTGCAACTTCAGCAAAAACAGCCCAGCAACGTCTCTCTCTGTCTCTACCATCTACCCCTTCCTCCATTCCCCTATCTTTCTATATGCATCTCTCTCTCTCTCTCTCTCACACACAAGTACTGTACAATGCTGTGGTGCTGATGTTGAGAGAGGGCTTTCCATTGAGAACGCAGTAGTCAGGTGCTTATGTTGAAGAGGTAGAGAGGTCTGCATTGACAACACAGTAGTCAGGTATAGAGAGAAGTTCCTCTCCACTGAGAATACTGTATTCAGGTGCTGCTGTTGAGAGGTAGAGAGTAGAGAGAGGTCTCCATTGACAACAGGTGCTGATGCTGAGAGATAGAGAGGTCCCTCTCCATCTCTATTGAGAACATAAGGTCAGGTGTGTTTCTGTGCTCCCACAGCCCCCCCAGGCCCCCTGCTGGAATGTCAGGTCAGCACTCGCTTCACGCAGCAGGAGTGTCGTGTACCAGGAAGTGTAAGAATGTTCGCTGCTCCACAGCTATTTGGATGTGTGTGGTGTGTGTGCCTTTGTTGTTTTGGAATGCGTGCCTCAATGTGGTGGTCATGTGGAAAAGACCGATGTGTGTGTGTGTGTGAGTGTAGTGTTTGTGTGTCTAAAACATGTGCTATGTGCAGGGCTGTTAAAACATCTGCCTGTGTGTATGTATGTTTAAGCATATCTGTTTGTATGTATGTATGTGACGGAGATATTCTGTGCATGTATGTGCATTGTAATCTGTGCTTCTGTATGTATTGAGCATGTGGTTATGCTTGTGTGTGTGCATATTTGTAAAGTGTGTGTGTGTGTGTTGTCAAGGACATAGCTGTGTTGTTCTCCCAGGAATGCCAGCCAGTCAGCCATTAAGGGCTCAGGGTTTTCTCTCTGGAATAGGACCTACATTCCCAGCTGCTCTACACTATATATACACACACACACACACACACACACACACACACACACACACCCACACACACACACACACACACACACACACACACACACACACACACACACACACACACACACACACACCACACACACACACACACTTTCATCTCTCTCCCTCTCTCCTTCTTTCCTGCCTCCATCTCTTTCTGAAGATGTGTGGAGTCCCCCTCCCTCTGTGTCACACAAAGACATCCTGAACCCTGCAGACATTTTCTCTTCTGTCTCCTTCACTTCCCATATTTCTTCCCCCTCCCTCTCCTGCCCTCATTCTCTCCCTCTCCTTCCCTCTCTCGCTCTCTCCTCAGCAGCAACTCCATTCAGATTAAACAACAGCTTACCTGATGGTTGCTCGTAGTTGTAGCCTACTCCTTCTCATTTAACAAACGGAATTCTGTCATTTTAATTCCATTCAGCATTGATTAGAGATCTCTCACGTTGCTTACTACACATGGAGCCACTGACTGTAGACGGTGCCACTTTGATTGGCCCACAATAACAAACACGTGAAACCCGTGTAGGCTACTATGGTATGTACTTTATGTCAATAAAACTACATTCAAAAGATAATTTTATTGAATTAAGTATTTCAAATGTCATGGCATATCCTTGTGTGTAGCAATGTCAGATAGACAATTACATTTAGACAAAGCCTTTTCATTGTTAAAATAGACGTAAAATTGAATATCTGAATAACCGTGCCCATCCCTACCTGATTTACTCAATTGTTTCCATTATTTTGTCAGTTACCTGTGTGTGTGTGTGTGTGTGTGTGTGTGTGTGTGTGTGTGTGTGTGTGTGTGTGTGTGTGTGTGTGTGTGTGTGTGTGTGTGTGGGGTGTGTGTGTGTGTGTGTGTGTGTGTGTGTGTGTGTGTGTGTGTGTGTGTGTGTGTGTGTGTGTGTGTGTGTGTTCACTCACCCCGGCTCTCCTGGTGAGCCCAGAATTCTTGGACTGTTTTGGTGATGTCACGGTTATCCTCTCTAAGCTCCCTCTGCCACTGGCGCAGCTCCTGCACATCTGCACGGGCCCGCACCTACACACACACACACACGCACACACACACAGTCAGAAACAGTTGTAATGACTATTCTTGTGTTTGACCTTGATTGAATCCACATTGTCAATCAAACTAAAACAGGAAGTGTCCTCTAGATGGTCCAGATCCTCTCTGGTAGAATCTGTTTTAATCTGAAGCAGCTGGAGGAGAAACACACTGGGCTGGCACACCTGAATATAGATTCCTTCCTCCAGAATACCATACAGCAGTGTGTGTGTGTGTGTGTGTGTGTGTGTGTGTGTGTGTGTGTGTGTGTGTGTGTGTGTGTGTGTGTGTGTGTGTGTGTGTGTGTGTGTGTGTGTGTGTGTGTGTGTGTGTGTGTGTGTGGTGTGTGTGTGTGTGTGTGTGTGTGTGTGTGTACTGTACGCTGTAGGCAATAGGATGGGTAGTTTAGCAGTACTAACTTTCATGCGGATTCCTATGTTGATAAAACAATGTGTTTGGCAGTAAACTGAAGGCAGTGCCAGTGCCAGGTCTTTCAGCTATTGTATGTTGATGATCATGTGGATAATAATGCAGATGATAATGTGGATGGTGGGACTAAATCCAGAATACTGAGAGAGCATGTTTTTCCTGGAGCCTTTCCGAGGTCTTTCCCTGTGTTTCTGTGTGGCCTCAAAGCTTTCAATGGAGGTTCCAAATAGCTGCTGCAGGGTAGCTGAATAGAACATGTCCCTGAATCCTCCTCTCTCCCAGCCCCCCTCTTTCCTACACTCTGACTAGATCTTTATGTCTCAGAGTCCCTCTTCACCCGTTTCCTCCTGCTCTCCATTCTCCTCTCACCCCTCCTACTGTCTGTCTGTCTGTCTGTCTGTCTGTCTGTCTGTCTGTCTGTCTGTCTGTCTGTCTGTCTGTCTGTCTGTCTGTCTGTCTGTCTGTCTGTCTGTCTGTCTGTCTGTCTGTCTGTCTGTCTGTCTGTCTGTCTGTCTGTCTGTCTGTCTGTCTGTCTGTCTTTTTCTTCATGTCTTCTTTCTATCACACACACACACTCCTGTTTGCCACTCTCTTACCTCCTCTCCTTGTTCCCATCTGTCCTTTTCTTTTCTACCATTCTCCTTCCTCTCCTCCTTCTCTCTCTCCCACCTCACTTCTTGCCTCTCCCTCCCTCATTTCACCCTTCCCCCTTGCTCCCATTTCTATCTCCCTCTCCTCCCTCTCCCCAGTGTGTCCCTTTTACATCTTTCCCCTCCTCCCATCATCCCTCATTTCACTCTCTCTACCCTCCCCCCTCTCTACTTCTTTGCCTCCTCTCACCCTCCCACCCCTTGCTCCCATTCCTTCATCTCACTCCTGTTCCTCAGCCTCCCCTCCCCCCGGTCTCTCCCCTCCTCCATCTCGCTCCCCAGTATAGCCTTAGTTAGTGGTTAGCCGTAGCTAGCTGCAGTCTAAATGGGAGTGTGTGGCTGTGAAAGTGGGCCTGTTACGTAAGGCCGTACCATGGCATTGGGGTGGAGGGGAAGCCATGGTTTATTCAGTGGGTGTCAGAACGCAGCACAACCCCCTCTGCTGACGGGAGATACCATAGAGATGGAAATGAGGGGTGAGGGTCAGGAGGGGGGCAGTCTGTCTTGTTTGTGTGCGTGCGTGCGCATGCGTGCTTGTTCATGTGTGTGTGTCGGTATGCCACTTGAGGAAGAAAGGGGATGGGTGATGGGAGTGTCTGTGTAAATCAATGCAGATAGCTAGTTAACCAGGGTGAGGTTTGTTATGGCTGAAGTGCATCATGGATTCAGTTTAGCACTGCATCATGTCTGTCTGTACACGTGTCTGTTTCATTACATACGGATGAGTGTTTTTGTGTGTCAAACCATTAGTGCGCCTTTCCTAATAATCTTTTGAGTATGTGTGTATTGTGTACTTTGGTGTGCACGTCAGGATGAATGTGTGTGTCTGTGTGTATTTGAGTTGAACACGTGAGTGAGTTGTCCCTACCCTGGGTATGTGTGAAGGATGGGCATTTCAAACATGATTATATAAATGAGCGAGACAGCATGCACACACACACACATAGCATAAGCACCAAAAGCACAGTGAGACCCCATCTAACTTAATCCCCACTGGCATCCTCGCTCCAAGTCAAAGTCTTCCCAAGAAAATCTGTTCACACACACACACACACACACACACACACACACACACACACACACACACACACACACACACACACACACCTGACACAAAGATACGCAGATGCACACACCACACACACACACACACACACACACACACACACACACACACACACACACACACACACACACACACACACACACACACACACACACACACACACACCTGACACAAAGATACGCAGATGCACACACACACACACACACACACACACACACCTCACACGCCTTCCAAGTGTCATTCTCTCTGTCAGGTGGTCTAGCTGAGACAGAGCCCTTGTCCAAGTCTGTGGGAGAAAAGGGAGGAGAAGATAGGAGAAGAATAAAGTGGAGAGGAAAGGGGGTTAGTCTGAGATCAGAGACTTTACTTCATCCTGAACACTGAAGCATGCATGAGAACACCAGCTGTTCCGGACGACTGTGTGATCATGCTTTCCATAGCCGACCTTTAAACAGGTCAACATTCCCAAGGCCGCAGGGCAGACATATTACCCGGGCGTGTACTCACAGCTTGCGCAGACCAACTGGCAAGTGTCTTCACTGACATGTTCAACCTCTCCCTGACCCAGTCTGTACTACCAACATGTTTCAAGCAGACCACCATAGTCCCTGTGCCCAAGAATGCCAAGGTAACCTGCCTAAATGACTACCGCCCCGTAGCACACATGTCAGTAGTCATGAAGTGCTTTGAAAGGCTGGTCATAATGCCCACAAAGCTCATCACTAAGCTAAGGACCCTGGGACTAAACACCTCCCTCTGCAACTGGATCCTGTACTTCCTGACGGGCCGCCCCCAAGTGTTAAGGGTAGGTAACAACACATCTGCCACGCTGATCCTCAACACCGGGGCCCCTCAGGGTTACGTGCTTAGTCCCCTCCTGTACTCCCTGTTGACCCACGAATATGTGGCCAAGCACAACTTCAACACCATCATTAAGTTTGCTGACGACGACAGTGGTAGGCCTGATCACCGACAATGATAACGATGAGACAGCCTATAGGGAGGAGGTCAGAGACCTGGCAGTGTGGTGCCAGGAAAACAACCTCTCCATTAATGTGAGCAAGACAAAGGATCTGATCGTGGACTACAGGAAAAGGCGGGCCGAACAGGCCCCCATTAACATCAACGGGTTGAGAGTTTCAAGTTCCTTGGTGTCCACATCACCAACAAACTATCATGGTCCAAACACACCAAGACAGTCGTGAAGAGGGCACGTCAATGTCTTTTCCCCCACAGGAGACTGAAAAGATTTAGCATGGATCCCCAGATTGTTATACAGCTGCACCATCTAGAGTGTGTTGACCGGTTGCATCACTGCCTGGTATGACAACTGCTCGGCATCCGACCGTAAGGCGCTACAGAGGGTAGTGCGTACGGCCCAATACATCACTGGGGCCAAGCTTCCTGTCAGCAAGGACCTATATAATAGGCAGTGTCAGAGGAAAGACCAAAAAATTGTCAAAGACTCCAGTCACCCAAGTCATAGACTGTTTCCTCTGCTACTGCATGGGAAGTGGTACCAAAGCACCAAGTCTAGGTCCAAAAGGCTCCTGATCAGCTTCTACCCCCAAGCCATAAGACTGCTGAACAATTCATCAAATGGCCACCCGGACTAGTTACATATGTTTTTACACTGCTGCTATGCATAGTCAGTTATCTATGCATAGTCACTTTACCCCTACCTACGTGTACATATTACCTCGACTAACCTGTACTCCCCCACATTGACTCGGTACAGGTACCCCCTGTACATAGCCTCGTTATTGTTATGTCATCTTATTGTGGTACTTTTTATAAAAAAATTTACTTTAGTTGATTTAGCAAATATTTTCTGAACCCTATTTCTTGAACTGCACTGTTGGTTAAGGGCTTGTAAGTAAGCATTTCACGATAAGGTCTACACCTGTTGTATTCGGTGCATGTGACAAATAAAATGTGATTTTATTTGATTCATCTACAGCAGAGCCGGGCCATGGAGGAATGTAGGGGTGGATGGAGGGGAGGAAGTACCACGCTCTGCCCCAGGGTACTGCACTTCCTGTGAGCCACACATGGTTCATCTAAGTGCCTTGTGGTTCCTCACTGCATCACTGGCTGTGTCTCAAACAGCACCCTATTCCCTATGTAGTGTGTACTATAAGCCTATAGGGTGTACTGCAAGCAGACACTATCACTCCCTCTGGATTGACATTTAAAGGAAGGGATGGGTAGACACAGATTAGAAAAGTGTCCATTGTGGTTATTAGGCTAACTCAGCCCTTGTGTTCTTATTGTTCGCCCCTCATGTAGGCTTGTCTACCATTAGCTTTTCACTAGCTCACTGGTCTAATGCAAGTCATCTAACATCCCTCCAATCACTCATCTGGAATCAAAGACCTAGTTCTCTATGGGCAAAATCTCTCTCCAACAGCCTTGCCTCACATAGACATTGAATTGCTAGAACAGGCGTGGAGTCTTGACTTGAATGGGGATGTCTGTTCTACAGATTTTATTTCTATGTTCCCACAGTTCTTTGAATTTATCACTGATAGTGGTGGCACCACTACCAGGCCATTCCAGGGCATGCAGGGATAATACTGGGGGTCACCCAAGCCTACACCCCACAGTCATACACAGGGCTCTATGCTGACCTTTTTTAGAAGGAGCATGTGTGCGCCAAGTAAAAAATGTTAGGATCATACAAAAACATATTAGAGGTAACAAGCCGTTTTCTTTGTCATGAATCTGCGCTCAGTGTGTTCTCCATGGCACTCAGGTGCAGCCGTACAGTGAAGTAATCATTACAACAATTATCATCTGGGTGGTGTTTTTCTTGGCACACTGGTGCTCCTAAATTAAAATTCCAGGTCGCACAGCAAAATATTTAGGCGCATATGCAAGTAAAATGGTCGCACTGTAGAGCCCTGGCAAAGTAAGTATAGGGCACAGCAATACCTAGCTACTCACAGTCTAAGTACAGAGTGAGGTAGATGACTATGGACTGGGGTAGGCTAGGCTATAGGCTAGACTGACTATGGACTGGACTGGGGTAGGCTAGGACTAAGCTCTGCTGTGCTGGGCTATGAGATGTCCTGGGCTGGACTGGGCTAGGTACTGAGTCCGTGCCTGTAAATCTCTGAGAGTGGGGTAGGCTAAACGGAGCAGAACCCTAGAGGCGTCTATCTATGTCTATCTATGACCATAAAATCCCTCTCTTTCTCTACATGGCCACACTATTGAGCACCATTGACTGTTTAATTGGAAAGCTATTTATTACTGGTCTCCTTTGGCCACAATACTGTTTAACTCACCATTGCAATGCCTTGAGTGGTCTGTGGTGGGTTTATGTACACATCTCTGTGGTGGGCTTATGTAGTATATCTCTGTGGTGGGTTTATGTACTATATCTCTGTGGTGGGCTTATGTAGTATATCTCTGTGGTGGGTTTATGTAGTATATCTCTGTGGTGGGTTTATGTAGTATATCTCTGTGGTGGGTATATGTCGTATATCTCTGTGGTGGGTTTATGTAGTATATCTCTGTGGTGGGTGTATGTAGTATGTCTCTGTGGTGGGCGTATGTAGTATATATCTGTGGTGGGCTTATGTAGTACATATATCTGTGGTGGGCTTATGTAGTATATCTTTGTGGTGGGTTTATGTAGTATATCTTTGTGGTGGGTTTATGTAGTATATCTCTGTGGTGGGTTTATGTACACATCTCTGTGGTGGGCTTATGTAGTATATCTCTGTGGTGGGTTTATGTAGTATATCTCTGTGGTGGGTTTATGTAGTACATCTCTGTGGTGGGTTTATGTAGTACATCTCTGTGGTAGGTTTATGTAGTATATCTCTGTGGTGGGCTTATGTAGTATATATATCTGTGGTGGGCTTATGTAGTATATTTCTGTGGTGGGTTTAAGTAGTATATCTCTGTGGTGGGCTTATGTAGTATATATATATCTGTGGTGGGCTTATGTAGTATATCTCTGTGGTGGGTTTATGTAGTACATCTCTGTGGTGGGTTTATGAAGTATATCTCTGTGGTGGGTATATGTAGTATATCTCTGTGGTGGGTATATGTAGTATATCTCTGTGGTGGGCTTATGTAGTATATATATCTGTGGTGGGCTTATGTAGTATATTTCTGTGGTGGGCTTATGTAGTATATCTCTGTCAGTGGAGGCTGCTGAAGGGAGGACATGGCTTCCATATGGTTGATACCATTCCATTGACTCCATTCCAGACATTAGTATGAGCCGTCCTCCACTCAGCAGCCTCCACTGATCTTTGTTGTGGGCTTATGTAGTGCATCTGCTGGCTAAGGCTTCTGGATGGTTAGAGTAGGGTCATATTCATTAGGTCAAACCATAGCAAAACGTTTTGAAACGGAAGTTGAAAAACAAGCTTTTCTTATCGGGTGAGTGCAGGTAGTCCTTCCCTGTTTCAGTCCCTTTTCTTCTGTTTGGTGCCTCATGAACATCCCCATTAGCTGTTGCGAAAGCAGCAACTATTCTTCCTGGGGTCCACACTAAACATGAAACATTACATAATACAGCTCAAGGACAGAACTACATCAAAAAAAATGTAAAGGCACACGTAGCCTACATGTCAATAACATACACACAAACTATCTATGTCAAATAGGGGAGATGCGTTGTGCCGTGAGGTGTTGCTTTATCTGTTTTTTGAAACAGGTTTGCTGTTCATCTGAGCAATATGAGATGGAACGGATTTCCATGCAATAATGGCTCTATATAATACTGTATACTTTCTTGAATTTGTTCTGGATTTGGGGACTGTGAAAAGAGGAGTTTACACTTTGAAGTGTACCTCCAGTACTGTACTGCACTGTGCCTAGCAGGAGTTAAAGGATGGATGATTATGGCTAGCTGGGCTATGGCTACGGTGTGTTAGCTAAGTATATTACATAACATGTTGTGTCATAGCATCTCTCTTTCTAGTGTTCAGCCTAGCATCTCCCTGTGCTGCTCAGAGAGACAAGAACATTGTCTGACCAGGTGCTCTGTGATATACTGGCTGCTGTGTGATGTACTGGCTGCTGTGTGATGTACTGGCTGCTGTGTGATGTACTGGCTGCTGTGTGATGTACTGGCTGCTGTGTGATGTACTGGATGCTGTGTGATGTACTGGCTGCTGTGTGATGTACTGGCTGCTGTGTGATGTACTGGCTGCTGTGTGATGTACTGGCTGCTGTGTGATGTACTGGCTGCTGTGTGATGTACTGGCTGCTGTGTGATGTACTGGCTGCTGTGTGATGTACTGGCTGCTGTGTGATGTACTGGCTGCTGTGTGATGTACTGGCTGCTGTGTGATGTACTGGCTGCTGTGTGATGTACTGGCTGCTGTGTGATGTACTGGCTGCTGTGTGATGTACTGGCTGCTGTGTGATATACTGGCTGCTGTGTGATATACTGGCTGCTGTGTGGCATCAACGTGTGTTTCTGAAGCTGACCGTTCATCCTTGGTAACAACTACACATATTGTCAATGAAAGAGGTGATTGAGGGAGGGGTACACACAAATGCACACACACACGCACCCACACACCCCTCCTCTGCAGTCAACGCTGCGTCAGGCAGGTTACATAACTCAGCCACGTGAGTGAGAGAGAAAGAGAGAGATAGTAAGAGAGAGGGATGAGGCAGAGAAAGAGAGAACTAGACGGAGGAAGGAGGGGAGAAACAGGAGAGTATGTTGTAAGGGGGATTGAATGAGAAAGGGAGAGATAGTCGGAGGAAGGGGGGACAGGAAAGTATGGTGTAAGGTGGATTGAATGAGAGAGGAAGAGAAAGATAGAGGAAGGGGGGAGGAACAGGAGAGTATGGTATAAGAGGGACTGAATGAGAGAGGAAGGATTAGGATGAGTATGATGGATAAAGGGCTAGAGGTGAGAACGAGAGGAAAATAGTATTGACGTCTACTGAAAAGCTTCACATACACTGTTTCCACCCCGCTGAGCCACACACACTCACACACACACACACACACACACACACACACACACACACACACACACACACACACACACACACACACACACACACACACACACACACACACACACACACACACACTCCTCTGAAGCATGATGGCACTGTGCAGAGCATCAGAGCATCACACAGGCAGCTCTCAGTTCACAGTTGACTGTGTTGTACATGCTGCTGCTGTCTCTGCTGGCTGTGGCTGCTTTGAGCCCCAGGTAACAAACCACTCAGGACACAGCCCAATGCCTCTTCAGCACCAGCTTCAGGCCTATCATGACAGTCCTACAGGCCTACCTCCTCAGCCTTTGATATAGTCCAATACCGCAGCACCAGCACAGCCTCCAGCCAAATCCCTATTTTATATATATATTTCATTGAAAGAACAGTGGGAAAGTGTAGAGGGGTGTATCATAAAGTAGAGTGTCTCAGACACTGAAGTGGCCGAGAGTGGGCTCAGTCCCCCTGCCACCAGGGTATACAGTGCATTTAGAAAGTATTCAGACCCCTTGACTTTTTCCAAAAATGTTTACGTGACAGCCGTTTTCCCTCATCAATCTATACTTAATACCCCTTAATGACAAAGCAAAAACAAGTTTTTAGAATTTTTTGTTAATTTATTACAAATATACAACTGAAATTTCAGACCCTTTACTCAATACTTTGTTGAAGCACCTTTGGCAGTGATTACAGCCTTGAGTCATCTTGGTTATGACGCTACAAGCTTGGCACACCTGTACTTGGGGAGTTTCTCCCATTCTTCTGTGCAGATCCTCTCAAGCTCTGTCAGCTCTGTCAAATCCTCTCAAGCTCGCACAGATATTTTCAGGTCTCTCCAGAGATGTTCGATCGGGTTCAAGTCCGGCCTCTGGCTGGGCCACTCAAGGACATTCAGAGACTTGTTCCGAAGCCACTCCTGCGTCGTCTTGGCGGTGTGCTTAGGGTCGTTGTCCTGTTGGAAGGTAAACCTTCGCCCCAGTCTGAGGTCCTGAGCGCTCTGGACCAGGTTTTCATCAAGGATCTCTCTGTACTTTGCGCCATTCATCTTTGCCTCAATCCTGACTAGTCTCCCAGTCCCTGCAGCTGAAAAACATCCCCACAGCATGATGCTGCCACCACCATGCTTCACCGTAGGGATGGTGCCAGGTTTCCTTCAGACGTGACGTTTGGCATTAAGGCCAATGAGTTCAATCTTGTTTCTCATGGTCTGAGAGTCTTTATGTGCCTTTTGACAAACTCCAAGCTGGCTGTCTTGTGCCTTTTACTGAGGAGTGGCTTCCATCTGGCCACTCTACCATAAAGGCCTGATTGGTGGAGTCCTGCAGAGATGGTTGTCCTTCTGGAAGGTTATCCCATCTCCACAGAGGAACTCTAGAGCTCTGTCAGTGACCATCAAGTTCTTGGTCACCTCCCTGACCAAGGCCTTTCTCCCCCGATTGCTCAGTTTGGCCAGGTGAGGCCAGCTCTAGGAAGAGTCTTGGGGGTTTCAAACTTCTTCCATTTAAGAATGATGGAGGCCACTGTGTTCTTGGGGACCTTCAATGCTGCCTCGATACAATCCTGTCTCGAAGCTCTATGGACAATTCCTTCAACCTCATGGCTTGGTTTTTGCTCTGACATACACTGTCAACTGTGGGACCTTATATAGACAGGTGTGTGCCTTTCCACATCATGTCCAATCATGTCCAATCAATCAAGCAAGTGGACTCCAATCAAGTTGTAGAAACATCTCAAGGATGATCAATGGAAACAGGATGCACCTGAGCTCGATTTCGAGTCTCATAGCAAAGAGTCTGAATACTTATGTAAATAACGTATTTATGTTTACTAAAAACCTGTTATCGCTTTGTCATTATGGGGTATTGTGTGTAGATTTTAGAAAAAGGCTGTTACGTAACAAAATGTGGAAAAAGTCAAGGGGTCTGAATACTTTCCGAAGGCACTGTATGTGAGTTGGGAGGGCTAACCACTACACCCTAGTTAAGATCTAGTCCCAGATCCACATTATCCACAGACACAACATGGCTGTACATCAAACAGCCAGCCCCTCAGACCCAGTTCTGGGCTGGCCCAAGCCCCAAAAACAGCACTAACAGTGTTCCTCTCCTTCACTCCCTCTCTAATCACCCCTGAAAAAGCCTTTTAGCAGAGCCTTCCAAGCCATCTCTCTCCACTCCATCCCTAAACTACTAGTGGGGAGAGTCTGCTGTGCTATCCCTCGCCCTATTGAACCTTACCTCAGTCAGAGCAGGATAAACACAGGGAGTCAATGAGAGAGGACAGGCTCACTACCGCCACCTCCTGTTGAGGAGAGGAATTACAACCAATTACAGTGCGAGATAACACAAGAGCTCCAATACTGCCTACCTCTGGCCAGACTGGTCGAACAGGACACACTCTGCATGCTCTGCTCTGCCCACCCCAGTGCTTCTTCAAGCCCACTCGAGCAGAGCCTGTTTGGACATGACAGCTCTAAACCACAGCTAGCATCGTCCATCCTTAATCATTTACACTGACAATGAGGAGATTTTGGGCTGGATCTTTCTACGCTATCACAGAGTCGCAGGGATGAGAAGAAAAAGAGCTGTTTTGGTGTTTGTGTGTAAAAAAGGGGTCATTTGTGGTTACATCATAAACAGACAACAACAGTGTCTAGTAGATAGACGAGACAGAGACTTGTCTGATTAGAAGTGCGTCTATGGGTGTGTGTGAGTTTACATTTTTTGTAATTTATGAGACGCTCTTAACCAGAGCGACTTACAGCAATTAGTGTCTATATTTATCCAGAACAGAGCACTCAAGAACACCGACACAGGAAGGAATTAGGCAGTGCATCACTGATGACATAATCACGCTGTAGCCAGAAAATAATGGGATTACACAATATATTTGTTTCATATGGGGTCACTGGCCAGCTCCTGAAAATACAAACGCCTGAACACAATAATACACACACATGCATGCACGTAAAAGAACACACATAAGCATGCACACTTACGCACTAACAAACACACAGCAAAATAGGGGACAGTGAAGCATTTAACCCTTTACACACCGTGCATTGACACCCTTTAAAATGGTACAAGACTATTTCTCATCTAAAATAACAGTGACCTTTAATTTACTGTCAACAACACTCACGGTATAGCCCCGCCAGAAGGACTGGATGAGAACAGCAGCCTGCTGGTCTGACAGCAGTAGGGAGAGAGGGATGGGAGGCCTGGGACTGGGAGAGGGAGGGAGAAGAGAGGAGGGGATGGAGAGAGGAGAGGGCAGCATGTGAGTCACCTCTGTTCATAAGAGCAGCATCAGCCTAAGGTGCAAGTTTGTGTCACTGTGTGTGTGTGGGTGTGTGTGTACATGCATACATATTCTGTGTGATTTCTGAGATGACTTTCTTGCTCTGTGTTATGTTTGCGTATACACTTTATTAAGTCTCCTGCAACTCACTGTATCCTGAGCCAGTCCTTGACAAATGGGATCTCATGGAAGTCCACTGGGGCCTGTCCCTGCCGGCGGGGGTTCCGACTGCAGTGAGAGAGAAGAAAAGGCTTTGGAACAGACCGTAGCAGACAGAATATTAAGCTTAGTTTCACACAAAGACAAACTACAGTCATAGTTGCGTAACACCAATCCATTTTTAGACACAGAGCTTCTTTTTTTTTTAATGGTAAAAGCAATAGCTTAGCACTCAGAAGATAAAAAGGTGGCAGAAAGTTCAGAGACATTGTCAAAGCTTTTTACTAAATCAACTGAGAATGGAAGAGCGCAAAGGGGGCATGCAGGCAGACTTACTTG
Organism: Salmo salar; assembly: GCF_965601325.2. Taxonomy (NCBI): domain Eukaryota; kingdom Metazoa; phylum Chordata; class Actinopteri; order Salmoniformes; family Salmonidae; genus Salmo; species Salmo salar. The sequence goes on along the minus strand of NC_138296.1, from coordinate 22,869,827 downwards.
TACAGCCACTCAGTTAGGAAGTCACAAGCGTTGAATGCTGTTCTTTTCCTCTTAAACAGGTAAAAGGATCACAGTGTTACTGTAGTGTAATAATCTGCAGAGCTCTACAGAAGTAGGCTGCAGTATAATCATCATTATCATAGTATAATCAGTGCTTGAAGTCGGATTAAATGAGTCCTAGTACTAGTTTTGGGTGTTGGGATTCATCACATGTTAGAGACAATATTTCAGAAGAGGTGATCATACATCATGTCACTCTATAATTCAAAGTTGTTTATGTTGTACAGTCAGGGGAAGCAAACTATTAAAATACTGTAGTGTATTGTAGTTTGGTGGTCTGTAGTGTTCTGCAGGGCCACATTGATATCTAGTAAATTGCCATTATATCATGTTAGTGTTATTGTGTGATATAGGCCTAGTGCCAGTACCTCCAGGCAGTGTTGTCTCTGGGCCTCTCTCAGCATGGCCTCCAGTCCAGGCAGTAGCACTGGGAACACGGACCCCTCCAGGAACTGGGTGATTGGGCCTGGGGCAGACATGGGAATGGATCATCACAAGTGGGGTAAGAGGGGCCTTTCTGCCATGCAAGGGAACATTTCACTCCAAATGTAGCCTAAAACACTGTTATGGTACTATTACTGGGGAGTAAAATGTAGCCTAAAACACTGTTATGGTACTATTACTGGGGAGTAAAATGTAGCCTAAAACACTGTTATGGTACTATTACTGGGGAGTAAAATGTAGCCTAAAACACTGTTATGGTACTATTACTGGGGAGTAAAATGTAGCCTAAAACACTGTTATGGTACTATTACTGGGGAGTAAAATGTAGCCTAAAACACTGTTATGGTACTATTACTGGGGAGTAAAATCGAGACAGACTTGAAACATTGTTATCCTCTACTGTGCTTAGAGAGCTAATTAAACAGGAAAGTATTGTTCCTGATAAAAGCATAGATTATGTGTAGCGATTGAGAGGGGAAAGCAGTATCGGGTCTTGCACCAGAAACACTGAGGCTACAGGACACTAGCCTACTTCCTGTGCCATAAACTTCAAGACCTCTTGGCAGAGGCAATAGTATGTTTAGCACATACAAAGCAGCTACAGTTTTAAGTAGTTTGAAACTCACGTTGATGGAGCTGGGGAGTGGATGCAGGGTGTGTGGTCAGAGGCTGTCTGTGACAGAAGGATGGAGGTTTGTCCAAGGCAGAGTATCCAGCAAGGGCAGGGTGGCTCAGAAGAGGGTCAACATGCTTCACAGGATCATCATCCACAGCAACCTAGAAAGCCATACAGCACCATGTAGACAAACATATCGTTTTCTTTTTACAAATGAATAGTATTTACTGAAGTGCAATTATTGTTGGCCGCCTTACCTTAGCAGCCATGAGACCATAGAAGACAGGAGAGTGCTTGCTGGCGCTGTACTGGGAGACATGAGTGCTCACTGAACCACTGTCTGTCCAAGCAGCGCTGGGTGGACTGGGCTGCTCCGACTCATATTCTGGTTGCACACAACAATGAAAACGAAATATGTGTGCCTATTTTAATCGACAACATGCATACCGGTATTTACAATTAACTCTCAAGCGAAGCATAGCTTACCTTCACAGACTTGTTGCCACAACGATTTCTTAGCACCAATCATTTTTGCCATTCTGAGGCAGTTGCTAAGAACGCATTGCTGGTTGTCAAGGAAAACGTATATTCGTACTTCCGTTTTTTTTTTTTAATTACTAAGAATATCTTGGATGAAGTACACATTTCTCTTAGCCAAAAAAAACACATTTTTAACACAATTAGAAAATATGTATAAGTCTTTAAAAGAAACCAATAGCAAACAAGCAGGGACTGTTCCTATTTTTTTTTTATCCCACATCAGGCACTGGAGGGCAGCAGCTACAGCTGACTCAGACAGACGGAACCAAAGAGGGAGTTTTATTACGCTGGCTCGGGTTGAATCATTAACCAGGCGAAAGCGGGGAGGGAGGCGATCTCAAATCAAACAGTAATCTGAGCCGTTTAGTCATGTTGTCAACCAGGCAGCACGGCGCATCGTCCAGAAACATACATTTTCCATAAAATACTTTTGAATTTTCTAACTAGTTTTCATTGGGAAAGCAGATAAAGCATTTTTTTCAAAAGCAATCAATTTTGCTTGTGAAAACAAAATCCTACTCATCAGTCTACGTGCTTAGTTACATTACTTTTGTTTTGAGCCGACTTTGCCGTCGGCCATAACCGGGCACCATGCCCGGGAGGCAGCCTGATTCCAAATCGAATGCAATCAACGCTAAACAGATTGAATCGTGGCATGCCCGAGGCATTAATAAAGCTCCCTCATTCCTACGTATGATCTACTGCTCTGTATTTTTGACCAATGAAGCTTATAATAACTTGGTTATATCAAAGGCAGTTTGAATTACGATTCATGTGGTGAGTGTACACGTTTATAATACACAAAAATTGTGATCAGAAGAAAAGCCCTCAAACTCAACTCTGGACCTCAAAGCCAGTTCCTCTGCATTTTTTTTCTCCATCGGGGACTGCTGTAGACCTGGGTCACCAGGTGTGTGCAATTAATGATAAGGTAGAACAGAAAACAGCAGGCTCTGGACCTCATAGGGTGAGTTAAGTACCTCTGCCCTATAGTGATCTCTTATTCTAAGGGCATTCACCATCTAATGCAGGGGTGTCAAACTCATTCCATGGAGGGCCTACTGTCTGCAGGTTTTGTTTATTCCTTTCAATTAAGCCCTAGACAACCAAGTGAGGGGAGTTCTTTAGTAATTAGTAAGCTTAACTCAATCAAGTATAAGGGAGGAGCGAAAAACTGCAGACAGTCAGCCCTCCATGGGATGAGTTTGACACCTGTAATCTAATGGTACATTTGTGCTCATCCTCTCCCTGCTGCCATTCCAAAACCACAATCCCCCCAGACGTGACCCCAAATAATGCAGCCACCACTACTATCCACCCAGATGTGACCACAACTAAAGCAGCTTTTAAATAAAAAAAACAATAGTCTTTATTAGGTAAAATATCACATGCATCAAAAGCTCTCAAAATGTAATTCTTTAGGAATATATTCTAAAATGCGGTTTAGCTACCTCAGGATGACAGCAACGACAAAACTAAAAAAAAAAAACATTTAAAAACAAATGAAAAACAAAATCTGTACTGTCCCAAGATCCAAAATGCACTGAAAAGCTTTTTGATAAAAATACATTGCAGTCCTATCTTGCAGTAACAAATTATCTTAAAAATAAATAGGATCATGAAATCATTTTTTGTACATTTAGACTTTCTGGTCCACACAAAACTAATTTATAGCTACCCCATCTAGTTTTTTCCACAAATTGTGAGGACTTGTGCAACACACATTTCATTTACAGGCATCATTTGTCATTATTCTGAACTAAAAATTGTAGAAGTCAAACATAATTACAGTTACAATGGGTAATAAAAATGTAAGAAATATTGACAAGGTGTACCCTTTTTTCATAAAGCAACACTGATAAAATCAAATTCTTAAAAAGGACCAACTATTAACAATGAAATATACAGATTACATTCCTGCAGGGAGTAGAAGGGATTATGTGCTATCTGGGATTCTTGGGATGGCCCTACCCTAAACCCTAACCTCTATCCTATCCTTAACCATACCCCTTACCTAACCCTAACCTCAACTTCAATGGGGTGATGTCAGAGTTAGGACGTCCCAAGGATCCCCTTTTCCGGAGTAGAAGCTCTAGTAGAAGACGTTATGACTGTGCAAGGAGCAGCCAAACCATTGGCTCGCTGCACTAGAAGAAGCCAAACCATTCGCTGTCAGTCTCACTCTCATTAACACTCCAGTCTGGACTCCACAGAGCTTCAGGACCAAATCTTAACTTGAGATACACATGTATCAAGTCATTAAAAGTCTGTCCATGTGTGTAACATTTTCTATAGGAGAGATAGAGCTTAGTTTTGATGGCTGTGTGGATGCATAAAATCATGGCGAACGGGTAGTGTTGTTGAGTCCAAAGAACGGTAGCAGTCCAGTCTGTCTTGCGAGTGTCCACTGACCACGTTAGCTGGCCATGCAGACTGACCAACCAACAGCAGCAGAGAGAAGTAGCTTTGTATCAAGAGAAGAGAGGCCTATACAGTGTCATGTAGGCCCAGTGTGTGTGAGGCCTATATAATTTAGGCCCAGTTCTGTGGCTTTGATCCAGTTAAGTGGCTTTGATCCTGAAATTCCATCAGAATCCACAAGGGGTCTCCAAAGAAACACCCAATTCAAAATAAAACCTGATTAAAACACCAACCAAATCAGACAGGATGTGTAAGGAAATAAAAAAAGATGTGTGTAGTCCGTTTCCATCTGGAGGTCAGACTCCTGTGGTTGTGTGAGAGCGGCAGAGGAAAACGCTCCTCCAAAAACCAAAGGGTTTTGACCTGGAGGGCTAATTCAGTGCAAGAGCAGGTTTAAGGTGGAGGGACTGGGACCGAGCTTCTTCCACCTTCACTCTTCTCTTTCACATTCCCTAACATTTCATTACAGTTCATTCTTTCATAATTTCAGTACTGAGTAAAACAAAACCCCCCTTGGACACATTCTAGCATAAATCAAACACCCATCCCCACACTTCTGAAATCACTCGTCTATATAAGTCTCGGTTTTTCCCAGCCCCCTCCATTTAGAAAAATATGTCCAGTACTATATACAGATAGGATGATATGCATTTCTCCGCTGACTGCCAGTTCAAATGGCCACCATCCTCCCTCACTGGATGCGTGGTTCTCCGTGGACTCTGAAGCGGTAGAGGCAGGTGTACTCGGGGTGACCCCAGTTGGTCAGCACCCGCACCTCGATGATCTGGAAGGCCCTTTCGTTCTTCTCCTGGATGGAAGGAAGAGACATAGTAAGGAGTGATAAGTATTGAATCTCAAAGTATCAGATTTTGTTTAAAAAGATTTTTGACAAAGTAAAAAAGAGCCAGAGAGAGGTCAGAGGTCAGTGGTTGTATATAGTATGCAGGATGGTGAGAGGTTTTTTGTGTGTGTTTGTTGGCGCATGCACATGAGTGTGTATAAATTGATGTCATTTCTTGTGTTTACCATGACAGGGAAGTTCTGCATTGAGTCTCCGTCCTCCTGGTAGGTGTACTGACCCAACAGCTTCCCCTCCTCCTGATACTCATCATCCAGACCCTGAAAACACACAGAAACCAGTCAGTGATGTCTGGCAGGAGATTGAGGCTGAGACCATATGATACACATGACCAACAGAAGGCACTCCATGTAGTTGCTGATATTGCCAGTAGGTAGGTATGTGTCTTATGTAGACAGTGTAGTTGCTGATACTTCCAGTATGTGTGTATGTCTTAAGTAGACAGTGTAGTTGCTGATATTGCCAGTACGCGTGTGTGTGTGTGTGTGTGTGTGTGTGTGTGTGTGTGTGTGTGTGTGTGTGTCTTACATAGACAGTGTAGTTGCTGATTTTGCCAGTACGTGTGTGTGTCTTACGTAGACAGTGTAGTTGCTGATATTGTCAGTACGTGTGTGTGAGTCTTACATAGACAGTGAAGTTGCGCGGGGCGCTGGTGATGTTGCCGGTAGGGGACAGGGCCTTGGGGATGTGCTCCAGACAGAAGGCTGTGGGGAGGATCCTCAGGGACAACCGGATGACCAGGTAACCATGAGAACCTTTAAACGCCCAGCAGTTCCCTGGATACATATCAGGCTGAGGGAAGGAAGGAGAGTTGGCGAAAGGACGATGGGCGGAGGGAGGAAGAGGTGGTAAGACATGTTAGAGTCACTGATAACTGTCTTCTAATCAGTCTCCACAAAATAATCCCTGTCCTGTTAAAATTTACAAGACTAATGATGTAATTGTTGAAATCATTTTCAACATTTACCATTATCTACAAATAAAAACACTGATAAAGAGGAAACAATGTCCCCTGGTGGTGTTGAACACGACAGCTTCTTTCTGGAATAACTTTATTGAATCAGTGTCTTCTAAGCAGCTCAGCAGCTATTCCTGGATTGCAGCTATTGTTGGAATGTGTTTTTATTTGTACACTGCGTTTGTGACCGGAACAATAAAGCTTCTGAACGTTTGAATTGGAGAGCTCACCTGGATGGCGACGCGGGGTGACTGGGAGAAGTACCAGAGGGGCACGCTGAACAGACTCATGAGGGCCGTCTTTGTCTCGTACGTCTCCGAGCAGCGCGTGCTTAGGATACTACCGCCTGACCACACAGACACATGACCACGTTACATCATTACCACAGTTCAACCACAATAAATTCCTTTCTATTTCTACGCAGGAAGACCACATTGGAAATACACGTCTTAAGGTTTATGACTGTTATCTTCTGGGAATAAGTGGATCTTTATTTAATCAACCAATCAATGAATGAATCAATCAACGAATGAAAGAATGGGAGCAAGAAAGACATTCTTATTCAATCTTAGGTCAAAATGTATATATGAGTCAGAAATCCTAATGCCTGAACCACAACCCTGTGGTGAAGAAACAGTATTGAAAAGCCATCTGACCATACACAGGGATAATGCAATGAAACACACAACATACAATAACATGATTCCATACTAACACACACATCAAAATAGAATCCACACAGACAAACATCCCAGACCACTTAGTTCATCTGAACACTAATCTAATGGATCCCCCTGTGCCTGTCCAATCCACACAGGCCATTAGTATGACAACAGGCTTATTGTGCATGGAGACAGACTAGCTGAGCTTTGGCCTCTAAAGCCCTACTACCCTCTTCACTACTGTTATACCAGTACCATTCATACTGAAATGGCACACTATTCCCTTAGTACACTACTTTTGTCCTGGCACCCTATTCCCTTTATAGTGCACTACTTTTGTCCTGGTCAAAAGTAGGACACCATAGGCACCCTATTTCCTTCATAGTTGGGCACTATATAGGGAATTGGGTGCCATTTGGGACGAACCCTCGGTGCTGGCTGCTGTATAGTTATGTAACACTAGGCTAACGGCTAGGATAATCCTTCCATTATAAACCACCATCATGGAGCTGGCTCGAACCCACAGGATGGTTCTGACCAACAGGGTAGTTCTGTTCATGGACATGTCAACAGGCTGACTCTAATCCACAGAGTGGTTCTGTTCATGGACCAGTCAACAGGCTGGCTCTAACCCACAGGGTGGTTCTGAACCACAGGGTGGTTCTGTTCATGGACACGTCAACAGGCTGGCTCTAACCCACAGGGTGGTTCTGTTCATGGACCTGTCAACAGGCTGGCTCTAACCCACAGAGTGGTTCTGTTCATGTAAACAGAGTGAGAGGTCTCTCTTTACCTCCAGACTCCAGGGCGTAGTCCACTAGGCCCGTCCTATCCTGGGAGTAGAGTTTCAGGGCATTCTGGACGATCAGCTGCACTTGCTAGGGGAGAGAGAGGCAGAGGCAGGGATGGAGGGTTAGGATGTGTGTATGGTTGGATACCTTTTGCAGAGACTCTGCCATGCACCTCCACACACAATGACGCCTAGTCTCATTGACAATCATGACCACTTAAAGTAACAGTCATCAAATAGTGAAAGTACATCATATAGGAAGGAGGTGGTTTCCAAGACCCAAATTAAACCTACTCCTGATCCACTATTCACAAAGCATCTCAGAGTAGTAGTGCTGAATGATCCAAGATCAGTTTAGCCTTTTAGATCATAAGGTTATATGGTCAGATCCTAGATCAGCACTCCTACCCTGAGACACTTTGTGGATGCGGGCCGTGAAGTCAAAAGCATGCTCTATGGAGAATCTGGGTCCAGGACACCGTTCCATCTTCATGAAATAAATGATGATAATGAAGCCGTTCCTCTGATGACAGTGAGTAGCACTGGGTTAACGACAACAAAGAGTCACTATAGTGGAGTGTGTAGTCTACCTCCTCAGACAGTCCCCCGCCCACGGCGGTGTGTTGGGCACTCTGTGTAATAGCCTGGGTCTGGGTGGTGATGACTGCAGCCCTGGCCTCAGCCTCCGTCCGGGCCTCAGCCCTGCTCTGCTCCAGCTGCAGCGACACGTTCCTCAGGATGCTGAGCTCCAGGTTGGCCAGGAGGGCCTGCAGATCGGCCCCGCTCACAAAGCGCAACGACAGCCACTGGAGGAGTCCCTCGGGGATGTCTGGTTCACCCTGGGGGGTCTGGTCGTCAGAGCCGTAGAACAGGGCCCGCAGCTCCCGCCTCACCTGGGCGGACACCTGGGTAGACACCTGGGAGGGAGAGGTGAGACAGATCATGTGTGAGGGGCTGTAACTGCAGAATACATATACCAACATGTAGAAGTTCAGTTCAGTAACAGCACAGTACAGGCTGTCATTTGGAAGAATGCCATTATATTGCAAAGGTAATGTACAACTACTATAATAAAGACTGAGCTATATCAGCGCAAGGTACAGTAAACACTAAAAGCAGTAAACAGACAGTTGTCTCTCATACTCACCGTTTCCTGGATTGTGTTCAGCTGCTCACATTTCCCTTGACATCCCATCACCCCCTGCAGGTCGCCCCTGATCCGACCCAGCTCCTCCTCCAGCCTCTGCACCTCCGCCAGCAAAGCAGCATGGGCCTCCTGGTCCACACCCACACTGAGGTGGAGAAAATAGAAAGTGAGAGAGATAAAGGGGGAGAGAGAGAGGGAGAAGTCTCTCTTTTACACTTGCTTAGGTTTGAAAAATGTCCCCAAAATCCCTAATTTTCCAGAAATCCAGTTTGGAAGATTCCCTGATGTCTGTCTTATTACCTCCTGATTCCAGGAATCTTCTAACCGGCATTTCTGGTAAACCAGTTTTGAGAAACTGACAAATTTTGCAACCCTTGACTTGGCTCCACACTTTAAAAAATATAAACGTTTGCATGCTGTAAAAACTATCTCCATTACAATGGCTCTATTGTTTGATCTAATAATGGACCACTTAGACCAATGTTTCAGTCATAAGGCATTAAAACACTTTGGGGCAAATGAAGAGAATCAGTGTGCAAGAGTTTCTTTCCCCATGAAATAGAGTGCAGGTGTAAACCGTAGAAAAGTTCTGCACTATATCATCTATGGACGTTAAGCCAGTGACGGTGAACCTACCTGACAGGGACAGAGGCAGGGGGTGGTGTGGCTGTCTCCTCTGTCTCCTCCTTCCGCTGTTCCCGTTGCACCGCCTGAAATACAACCTCATTAAAATGTACAGTACAGTAATATAAATTAAAATGTACCGTACTGTAATATCAATTCATGGCCAATAAGCTACAATACAGCATGTGTTGACGTGAACACTTTCAGCACGGGCATTATATGTCATCACAATTAACCTAAAAGGACAGGGACATGCTGACTCCTGTGTATCAGATGACTAGACTTGTATGAGTGTGTGTCATACTGTATGTATTCAAACGAACTACCTGAGATGATGTATGTATGGACTGGTGCTTATTCAGATGAGCTGCCAGAAGCGGTATGTTCCTGTTTGTGTTCCTATGGGTGGGTAATGTGATGTGTGGGTCTTGTATGTGTCAGTCAGTAATAAGCTTAGCTGTTAGCCTGCTAAGATCTAGTGGTGTGTGTTCAGATGTGGAGGTAACATATGCTCCTGGGTGGATTCATTTGATCTCACAGGGTTTCATTCATAGTCTGGTGTGCATTTCCCATAGACCATTTCCTCAGTCTCAACTGCAAGGACCTGTACGTTCCTGTATGTATTGGGAAATGTAGGTAATGGGGTATTGTGTGTATTTCTCAGAAATAGATGTTACCTCAGATTTAGTAGCGAGGACCTGCAGCAGCCTCTCCAGCTCAGCTAGCCGTGTCTCCTGACTCTGCTGCTGCTGAACCCTCTGCTCTTCAGTCTGTACAGGAGAGGGAGGAGAGAGAAAGAGAGAAAGAGAGGGAGAGAGGAGAAAAGGTCACCCAGAAGTAAAGAGTAAGGAACTCAGTAATAAGGAATAGGGGGTCAGTATGGAATGCTTACAAAGCAAAACGCACTGAAATCTGACCCTCCATAAAAACCACAAATCTGTACATAGTTATCAATTAAAATGTTGAAGCTCAACCCTCTGATCAGCCCTGCCACCAAACCCCAAACTCATTCCTGCCACCAAACCCCAAACTCATTCCTGCCACCAAACCCCAAACTCATTCCTGCCACCAAACCCCAACCTCATTCCTGCCACCAAACCCCAACCTCATTCCTGCCACCAAGCCCCAACCTCATTCCTGCCACCAAACCCCAACCTCATTCCTGCCACCAAGTCCCAGTCCTATCAACATCTTTGGTGTCCGGCCCCAGTCCCTTTCCCCTCCCCTGACAGCCATCCCTACCTGTGCCCTGTGTGAGGCCTCCTGCTGCTCCAGCTCTCCTCTCAGCAGGGTGATCCTGTGCTCCAGCAAGCCAGAGACCCAGAGACCCAGGCTGTCCCTGTCCGTCTGGCTGTCCAGCTGCTCCCTCAGGAGGGTGTACTGGGCCAGGGTGTCCCCGTGATGCTGCTCCTGCCTCTGGTCCCCCTGCTGCACCCGCTCCCACAGCAGGGCCAGACCATGCTCCACCCGCTCCAGACGCTCCAGGCTCTCTGTGTCCACGGTGACTATGGGGGGAAGGACTGGCTGTAGAGGGAGATACGGGATAGACAGAAATAAAGGAGGGACACAGAAGTATAGTGAGTGGTTAGAGAGAGAACAAGAAAGCTTGTTTTAGTCCAACATTCATGAGGCAGGTGTATTTCATGAAGTACCATATTCGCACAATACAGACATAAATAGAGAGACGCCCTCAGGCGAGCTCCTCTCTTACCTGTGCCTGTGGGCCGGGGGGTGCTGGGGTAGTCTGCTCCAGTGGTGTGGCGGGGGTGGGAACAAGGGCAGGGGTCAGGATAAACGATGACAGGGTGAAGGGGGACACCACTCTGGAGCGCCACTCTGTCAGGTTTATGGCTGGAAGGTAGGAGAGAAAACTGGACGGACCCCAGAACCACAACCCTGAGAGGAGAGAGAAACAAGGAAATGAATCAACAGGATCTACAGTATGCAACAACCTGCCTGTCTTTACTATAAATGCAGTGAAAGCTTTATTGGATTAGCACCTGTTGTTTCTTAGGCTTTTATTGTTTACGTTTTTTTGTGTTTATGCATGAATTTGGGGATTTGATAGTAGCTTGTGGGTTTATGAATGCAAGTCAGTGCTTTTCTGTGTAGACTGTTAGTGTGTAAAAGTGTTGTTCCACAGAAGGGCTGGTTCTGTAGCTGTGTGCCCAGTAAGAGTGTCCTAGATCTGGGGCTGGATTTGGAGTAAGCTCTGGGGGGCTGGTTAACAGCTCTGGTGCTACACAGCTGACAGATCGGCGTATTTGTGTGTGAAGTAGGTTACGTCAGGTGACTCACACAGGAGTAGCAGGAGGGGAAGGAGGAAGAGGAGGAGCCTCCACATTCTGGGCAGGCACCTGAAAGACACACACAGAGCAGTGAGCAAAACACACCTGAGACATGCACACACACACACACACACACCGTCAAACATAACCTGATCAGACACTGTAACCTTTTCTTCCTCAGATGAGAGAAATAATTGAATCAAAATGTAATATTTAAAAGTCTTGACTAAATAATTCAATCATCATATCTGTCATGTGCATCTAACTAATTGACAGAACCCATCTATCATGACCCTTTGTTATCATTATTTAATTTCATCTGAAGAAATGACAAATGCCTAAATATAACCAAAATATAATTCAATCTAATTAAGATTTATCGTGTTAGACAGAGCCTGCATAAGAACAGTCATAAATATTGATCAAACATGCACAATGATAACTGGGTCTCAGACACAAACAGGAAGGTACAATGTAAACTTGTCCAATGACAAAAACGTTTTACTACGGTTTGCCCCAGATATCTGAAATGTCTCTGCTGTCAATCACATCAATCAAAAGTTAGACACAGTTAAATCTGCAACCTTTGATAACAAAGAACAATAGTAGGTCAATAAAAATCATCTACACATGGATCTTTCTGAGAACTACACTGACAAAAGTCACATGAGTTGGATACAGTAACAGAGGCTCTCACCGGGTCAGGAAGAAGACGTTGAACAAAGACATGAGAGACACCAGCTGGTACCAGCCTGTCCCCAGACACCACAACAACCGCCTGGCTGCTTTACCTGGGGGGGGGGGGGGGGGGGGGTATCATTACTGTAACGTAGCGTGTATGATATAAGAAAGAGCAACTGATTAAACAACTAAATACTGATGATGAAGAGGATGGATGCAACACAGGGTAACTAACCTGGAGCTCCCAGGACTAGCCACAGCACTGACAGGAGTCTCTGAGCCACTGATCGTACTGCTGACCCCACTGCTGACCCCAGCGCCAGGCCTGCCCTCACTACATAGTAACCTGGCTGGAGCAGACAGTAGCCTGGAAGGTCAGAACAAACACTCAACGTTGGAGCTTTCATTAGAAAAGGGTCTTTGTATGAAACTTTATGCGCTGCTATTTTGGCCATGTCTCTCTTAAAAAATATATATATTTTTTTATCTCAATGAGATTAACCTGTTAAAATAAAAGGTAAAAAAACTAAGAAATCATAGTGATTCAATTCAGTAAATAGAGTGCTAATGACATGGTAATAACAAATGCTAGGCATTAGGACAAGGCTTCAGTTCACAACTGATTTCAGATCAGCTCTCTGGAGTCTAGTCCTGACCTCAGCCACTATCAGCAGTGCAACAAAACAGGTCCTAGACCAGTAGTGGAAGGAAGGGAATTGTATTCCCCCACACACACAGTTTGTATATAATTTGCATTGATGTCAATGAGAGATTCCTATGAAAAGTCTATGTGCGCAAGGTTTATAAAGCAAGGGTCGTATTCATTAGGCACCAAACAGAATCAAACTGACTGAGTCAGGGAAGGACTACCTGAACTTGTCCAATAAGAAATGCTTGTTTTTGGTTTCTGTTGCAGAACGTTTTGCTATGGTTTGGACAAATCAATACAACTCTGATGTATGTGTATTAGGTCAGTAAGGAAGGAAGCCAGGGAGAGGAGGAAGGGGGTTAACGTGTATGTGTATTAGATCCGTAAGGAAGCCAGGAGGAGGAGGAAGGGGGTTAACCTGTATGTGTATTAGATCATTAAGGAAGCCAGGAGGAGGAGGAAGGGGGTTAACCTGTATGTGTATTAGATCAGTAAGGAAGCCAGGGAGAGGAGGAAGGGGGTTAACTTGTATGTATATTCGATCAGTAAGGAAGCCAGGGAGAGGAGGAAGGGGGTTAACCTGTATGTATATTAGATCAGTAAGGAAGCCAGGAGGAGGAGGAAGGGGATTATAACCTGTGTAAGCTATAAGGGTCCACAGACCCCCCAGTAGACGGTGAGTTCTGGAGGTCTGTGTGTGACTGTGGACCAGTGTGTTGGTCCCCAGGTGCTGCTTCCCTTTACAGTCGTCACCTGAGGCAGACCACATGACGGATGGATGGCAGACGAGGAAAAGAAAACAAACAAATGAATGAAAAATTAAATGCAATAAACATCAACGCAACTCAGAAGCAAAAAATTTATAGAACTTAACAAATCAGAAGTCAAATTAAAGTTCCAAATAATGTATGAAATGTAAAAGCATTCAAATAAAATTAATAGAATAAAAAGGAAAGTTTTCCATCTTCCTAAGTCAGAGGGTGGTTTAACCTTCCAGACTTGGAAATGTATCAACTCGCTACCCAAGGCTTTTACTTGTGACATATAGTTAAATACACTAAAGAGGAACAATGGGTACATATTGAAGATGCACGTGCTCATCCCCAGAATCTTTTGACGTGTCTATTTTCAAAGGATGAAGCTAAGAACATTAACAACTACATAGTTAAGAACACTAAAACAATATGGAAGAAAATGAAACTTCTTTTACCGAAACAACAAATATCGCTCCCTAGAAACACGACCTTATGGAATAATCCTTTGACAGCTTTTCAGAATTCATCGATAAACTGTCCCACTTGGAAAACTAAAGGCAAGAACAGTTGGAGCATAACTAACGAAATTACAGTTAACAAAAATGTATGCTTAATCCAGTATAAAGTTATGTTTCGAATTTATTATACAAGAGAAATATTCTACAACACAAGAGCGAAGTCATGTCTCAAGTGTAAAACTAATAATAACTCCATTATCCATACTTTGAGAATGCTACAAAGTTTGGAAGTTATGGGCGGAGCTAGAAAGTTGTCTATCAGAAGTATTACAATGTAAACGTACTTTTAATCCATCTGTCTGCATATTTCAAGACATGTCATGTGGGGGTGTAGTGAGATATCCAATGGGCTGGACGATTCTCTTCTCATCAATCATTTTGAAAAAACAGATACTAAAAACTTGGAAGTCGATCACTCCGCCATCATTGACACAATGGAAAAATCGAATGATGTATTATTGAAATAGCATGGGTAAATGAGAAAAACAAATTGGTACAATTTAAGACCAAGTTGCAAACAATAATTCAGGCACTAGGGATGGGAGTGTGAGCATGCAGGTCTGGGCAGATAAGATGTAGTCATTGTTTGTATGTCTGTACATTTTTGTTTATATGTATTTGTTTTTTTTGGAAAGTAAAAAAAAGGAAGAAAAGGAAAATCCAATATTATAAAAACTACCAACCACAGAAAAAATGCTTCTGAATGAGTGAAATGTCCACAGTGTAAGAGCTGCAACACAGTTGACAGAGAACTGTCTGTCTGTCAATCTCTGGTTGCATTCCAGGTTGTCTTTATTCAAAATGCATAGATGATCAAACCTTAAGAAAACACCTTAAAACACAGGAACCACGTTAATATGAAAAAGCAATCTTCTGAGATGTACGCATGTGCAAACAAGAAAGGCAACGTTCCAGGTTCTCTCTTTGGTGACACAGCCCATCCCTTCCTCCCTCCTCTCCAGATGTTTGGATTAGCAACTTCTGTGTCAAACAGGCCTTTGTTCTCTGTTTGACGTTTGTTCAACTGCATTGTCAGGATCGTATGTCATTCTGTCTGACTCTGACACCAGTGTCATTTAGGAAGACGTTCGATAAGACATCATGGAATATGGACTACAGGACTATATCTTCTCCCAGTTTCCTTGAAACAATCTTTAAAGTGAAGTGAAACATTCACAGAGATACATCTGATTGATCTTTATGGGTCTCGGCCTTTTCAAAATAATCTTTAAAAAAACTTCTCAGTGCTTGTATGGAAACACACAAACACCTGCTCTATCTGACTAGGGAGACCAGTAGCCAGAGTACAGTCACTGACTGGTGAAAGAGGTGTGACCGGCTGGCCACTGGCCCTAGTGGTTCACGTAACCCCTGTGCACTGATCTGGAAATAGGTCACACATTGAATTAACTCTGGGTCAATCAGGGTGACAAAGTGGCCCCCTGGCACGTATAAGGCACTTGAGAGGGAATTAGTGTTTGTGTGTGCCCATGCACATGGGTGTGTGTGTGTGAGTGTGTTGACTACTTACACAATGAGCCATTCAAAAAGTGGGGGTGTCTGTCTCCCATCACGTGGTCTTTTACATTCATGCTCCCACAGTAACTAGAGTGAGCTGCAACACAACAAACTATTAATAATCATATTTACATACCAAAACATTTCATTCTGCAGGCGAGTGGCGACCAAGAGCGTGTGACGCATTGTATATAACGACACACAAAGAGAGGGTAAGAGGGAAATTTGCATATCACCAAGGGAACCAACCAAAGTGGAAAGAAGACCATTTGTTTATGACGTAATCAAGTGGACTTGTATTAAACCGGAGATGGATGGATGGAGACGGAGACGGAGACGGAGACACAGACAGACAGACAGACAGACAGACAGACAGACAGACAGACAGACAGACAGACAGACAGACAGACAGACAGACAGACAGACAGACAGACAGACAGACAGACAGACAGACAGACAGACAGACAGACAGACAGACAGACAGACAGACAGACAGACAGACAGACAGACAGACAGACAGACAGACAGACAGACAGACAGACAGACAGACAGACAGACAGACAGACAGACAGACAGACAGACAGACAGACAGACAGACAGACAGACAGACAGACAGACAGACAGACAGACAGACAGACAGACAGACAGACAGACAGACAGACAGACAGACAGACAGACAGACAGACAGACAGACAGACAGACAGACAGACAGACAGACAGACAGACAGACAGACAGACAGACAGACAGACAGACAGACAGACAGACAGACAGACAGACAGACAGACAGACAGACAGACAGACAGACAGACAGACAGACAGACAGACAGACAGACAGACAGACAGACAGACAGACAGACAGACAGACAGACAGACAGACAGACAGACAGACAGACAGACAGACAGACAGACAGACAGACAGACAGACAGACAGACAGACAGACAGACAGACAGACAGACAGACAGACAGACAGACAGACAGACAGACAGACAGACAGACAGACAGACAGACAGACAGACAGACAGACAGACAGACAGACAGACAGACAGACAGACAGACAGACAGACAGACAGTCAGTCAGTCAGTAGAGGGGTGAGAGGAGAATGGAGAGCAGGAGGAAACGGGTGAAGAGGGACTCTGAGACATAAAGATCTAGTCAGAGTGTAGGAAAGAGGGGGTCTGGGAGAGAGGAGGATTCAGGTATGGAGTGTATGGGGAAAACAAAGATGAGCGACATGCAGTGAGGTGGTACAGGAGTTCTGTCTGTCTATAAGAAGTATGGAGGAACGTTTCAGTGATGAGCATACAGTCATGGCCAAAAGTTTTGAGAATGACACAAATTTTAATTTCCACAAAGTTTGCTGCTTCAGTGTCTTTAGATATTTTTGTCAGATGTTACTATGGAATACTGAAGTATAATTACAAGCATTTCATAAGTGTCAAAGGCTTTTATTGACAATTACATGAAGTTGATGCAAAGAGTCAATATTTGCAGTGTTGACCCTTCTTTTTCAAGACCTCTGCAATCCGCCCTGGCATGCTGTCAATTAACTTCTGGGCCACATCCTGACTGATGGCAGCCCATTCTTGCATATTCAATGCTTGGAGTTTGTCAGAAATTGTGGGTTTTTGTTTGTCCACCTGCCTCTTGAGGATTGACCATAATGGGATTAAGGTCTGGGGAGTTTCCTGGCCATGGACCCAAAATATCAATGTTTTGTTCCCCGAGCCACTTAGTTATCATTTTTGCCTTATGGCAAGGTGCTCCATCATGCTGGAAAAGGCATTGATCGTCACCAAACTGTTCCTGGACGGTTGGGAGAAGTTGCTCTCAGAGGATGTGTTGGTACCATTCTTTATTCATGGCTGTGTTCTTAGGCAAAATTGTAAGTGAGCCCACTCCCTTCGCTGAGAAGCAACCCCACACATGAATGGTCTCAGGATGCTTTACTGTTGGCATGACACAGGACTGATGGTAGCGCTCACCTTGTCTTCTCCAGACAAGCTTTTTTCCGGATGCCCCAAACAATCGGAAAGGGGATTCATCAGAGAAAATGACTTTACCCCAGTCCTCAGCAGTCCAATCCCTGTACCTTTGGCAGAATATCAGTCTGTCCCTGATGTTTTTCCTGGAGAGAAGTGGCTTCTTTGCTGCCCTTCTTGACACCAGGCCATCCTCCAATAGTCTTCGCCTCACTGTGCGTGCAGATGCACTCACACCTGCCTGCTGCCATTCCTGAGCAAGCTCTGTACTGGTGGTGCCCCGATCCCGCAGCTGAATCAACTTTAGGAGACGGTCTGGGCGCTTGCTGGACTTCCTTGGTCGCGCTGAAGCCTTCTTCACAACAATTGAACCGCTCTCCTTGAAGTTCTTGATGAGCCGATAAATGGTTGATTTAGGTGCAATGTTACTGGCAGCAATATCCTTGCCTGTGAAGCCCTTTTTATGCAAAGCAATGATGACAGCGTGTGTTTCCTAGCAGGTAACCATGCTTGACAGAGGATGAACAATGATTCCAAGCACCACCCTCCTTTTGAAACTTCCAGTCTGTTATTCGAACTCAATCAGCATAACAGAGTGATCTCCGGCCTTGTCCTCGTCAACACTCACACCTGTGTTAACGAGAGAATCACTGACATGATGTCAGCTGGTCCTTTTGTGGCAGGGCTGAAATGCAGTGGAAATGTTTTGGGGGGGATTTAGTTCATTTGCATGGCATAACATTCTGGAGTATATGCAAATTGCCATCATACAAACTGAGGCAGAAGACTATGTGAAAATGTATATTTGTGTCATTCTCAAAACTTTTGGCCACGGCTATACAGAGGTAGATGGACAGAGCTGGAGAGAGAGGCTCTGAAGACTGAAAGAGAGTTATCTGTGGTGAAACTACACAGTAGAAAACAGCATCTGTACATACTATGGAGAGAAGCATTCCTCTACATTATAATCCACCAAACCATTAGTATACATGCACAGTTAACCTTATGCCCAGCCTTCACAGATACGTTTTCACAGACACAGAAATGCAAAGACCAAGAGCTTGAGAAAGAAAAGTCGTGTCGGCGGACAGTGGAAATAGAGGGCTGAAAAAAAGAGGGTCACTGAGGTGGGGACTGGTCAGTGTTGATGATCGATGACCTTTGACCCATGCCTCCTGACTTCAGGTCGGCGGTGGGTCAGGTACCTTTGCCTTCGTAGCCGTTGGCCCTGTAGCCCATCATCCTGTGGAGAGTGGTCTGCTTATAGAGCCAAGAGACACGGGACGCGCTGGAGGAGACGGCCCGTCTGGCCCTGTCTAAGAGGGACACCAGGACACCTAGTGACACAACCATACCACACATCAAATGTCAGGTCAAACAATCTGTCTGTTAAACCCCCGTCCCCTTTCCAGCCCGGGACCAGATCAGTATTTTGCTTTATTTAGCTGACTACTCAGACTACTATAATTTTGTATTTTTGCTTCATTTAAACAACTCATCTGACTAATGTTAAGGCCCATACAGATCTGGGACCAGGCTATTCCATTTCCACCTCGAACGTCACAGTTTTGAGGCTGGGAAGAGACAGGAGTGGAAATACCTTTGAATCTTAAAAATATATATTTTTATAGCACTGTTACAATTAACTCAGGTCCAGTCCCTTGAGATTATCAGGTTGAACAGCTTTGAATAAGTCAAACCATGAAAGACAGTAAAAAAAAAAAGAAAGAGAGATGGGTGGGTGGGTGGGAAGGGAAGTAGTATAATGGGGGAATTCAGTGATGTAAAATTTGCAGATAGATATACAATGAATAGAGCTGATATGATTCCCAGTTGCGCCCCTCTGAACAGACCCCAGTAGTAAGAATTACATATACCTTTGCCTGAGTGGCTCTTGGCCCTTGTACCCAGCCACAGAACGTTCTGGAAGAGCAGTGTCATCATGGACACTATGGGGGCCAGGGCTCGTCTGCTGTAGTGGAAACACGTGTTAGAGACTGACATCAGGAGACCTAGACAGAGAAAGGACAGCAGGTTAGTTAACTTAGCTGGACATATAAAAGGTGGAGAAATGGGTCCTTCTCCTAAGTGGAAACTCACATAGCGTTAGCCCTAACAAGCGAACAGAAACAGAGAAACACACAAGAAATGGCTGGTTGACTGATCATTTTAACTTATTTCGGACATTCTGGGCTTTTAAGGTGGTCTCCTAACGGGATACAGAGATTTTATAAATTAAGGAAACAGTGTGATATGCACAGGTTTGTAAACCATCAAACAGAAATAACCTCCTGTTTACCTTTTTACTAGGACAGGAACACTGGGTCATGTTCATTAGGGAATGCAACAGAAAGCGTTTTGCAATAGAAAATGAAATGAGCGTCCAGGTTGCCCCTCCATGATTCAGTCTGTTTTCTTCCATTTGGTGCCTAATGAACACAACCCAGTTTCACTCCCCAGTCAGTTGTGTGCACACTAGGTAAGGTTCTCACCAGTCTTGCTCCTCTGACTCTTGACCGTGCAGTATAAACTGGAGGATGAGGCTGATGATGATGAGATGGCGTTAGCAGCTGCTGCAGCAGAGGCAGCCTGGGATGAGGAAGAGGATGAAAGGGCGGCGGCAGCTGCTGCAGCAGAGGCAGCCTGAGACGAGGAAGAGGAGGAGTATGTGGTGAGAGCTTCTTTCCTCTCAGAGTGTATGGAACAGTCTTTACAGGTGTAACCGTTGGCGACCATGGCGTGGCTGTGCGACACAGTGTTGACGCCGCCGTTCGCACCCGTTGAGCTGTGGTCCGTCCTTGAACTCCTCCCTGGGGGAAACACACACAAGAGGAACATTTTTAAGTACAACTCTGACTAGAAAACCATTTCTTCATTTATTTCTCATCAGTCCATTTATATGGTCTCAAAATATCATTATTTTGCACATCAGAGCTAGCCTTAAAGCAAGCCTGTGTTTACTTCCTGGAAAAGTGTTGTGATGATGCGTAATAAAAGATCACTACCCGGGTGAGTGCTCACAAATATCATTAGAATGAATGGTGAAGTCTCACCTTTCAGATTGGTATCCTGATCTGAACCTAGACAGAATAAAGCATTATTAAATCATCCAAGCCAGCGGGAGATCATTGAATACTGATTCATTAATTGTATTGAGTCACACGGGTAATAACGCAGCTAATCTCTGTAAAACCACATTAAATGATTAAATGGAGAGATTATACAAATCAGCCTGCCCCATCTCTCCCCTGGTATTCCCACAAATCATCCATCAGTCCTGCCTTACATATCAGACAGACACACAAACAACAAACTGCAGTAATTAAAATTAGCATGCTAGCTAGTTAGCTTAAACTGCTACAGTAAAACTGCTAGTTTTACCTCATATATTCTAATGAGGTTGACTGGTCCTAGACCTGTGCTTTAGCCATTGTATGACAGACTGTCTGACCATACCTGTCATGTTAAGCCAACGATAGTCGGAGGAGTTGGCTAATGCACATACCGTACAGGTCTGGGACCAGAATAGAGCTAATGTATCCTCTCTATCAAACGTAACCCTTCCTCTGATCGTATGACCCATGCCCTGCCCTTTCCTCTTGGACTGACCCCAGTAGCCATCTGTGGTAGTAGTGGTGGTGGATCGCTGGCGGAGGCTGGACTGGTCCAGGATGGAGGATAGCAGGGAGGCATCGCTGGCAGTGGTGCAGCCCGTTGAGGGAGTGTTGGTAGTGGAGAAGGAGAGGGTCTTGCGTGGCGTCTGATTCAGGGACAGGGACTGGTTCAGGGACCGGGAGCTGGAGGCAGACTGCTGCTGCTTTCTGCTCCTTACCATCCTGAGAGACAAGAGAGAGATTGGTAGAGATTATAGAAGTCAGTGTGTGCCTGTCTCTGTGTGTATCTGCCTCCAGCTGCCTCTGTGTGTATCTGCCTCTGTGTACATGTTTAATGTTAATATAATGCTAATGTTTCTAACTTTTGTGTCTGCATGAGTGCGTTTGTGTGTTTCCATTGACTCCCTTCCCCTGTGTAGTCTGACCGTGACTCTCTGACTGGACCCTGTGTAGTCTGACCATGACTCTCTCTGACTGGACCCTGTGTAGTCTGACCGTGACTCTCTCTGACTGGACCCTGTGTAGTCTGACCGTGACTCTCTCTGACTGGACCCTGTGTAGTCTGACCGTGACTCTCTCTGACTGGACCCTGTGTAGTCTGACCATGACTCTCTCTGACTGGACCCTGTGTAGTCTGACCATGACTCTCTCTGACTGGACCCTGTGTAGTCTGACCATGACTCTCTCTGACTGGACCCTGTGTAGTCTGACCGTGACTCTCTGACTGGACCCTGTGTAGTCTAACCATGACTCTCAATGACTGGACCCTGTGTAGTCTGACCGTGACTCTCTCTGACTGGACCCTGTGTAGTCTGACCATGACTCTCTGACTGGACCCTGTGTAGTCTTACCATGACTCTGTTCGACTGGACCCTCCGCTGCTGTGGTTCTGGGAGGAGAAGTCAGCCAGGCTGTCGTTGCCATAGAGACCACCAGTGGTCTGCAGACGCAGGCTCCGCCGCGACATCCTGGGCGAGTTGAACACGGGAGCGATCTGATGCGCCTTCTCAAATTCTAGGGCCACAGTCGAGTAGCTGGAGCTAAGGACAGAAGGATAGGGAAAGAAAGAGAGAGAAGAAAGAGAGCAGGAGAAAGGGATGAGGGGAAGAGAGGAGATGGCAAGAGAGTGGGATAGTGAGATGGCAAAGAAAGGGAGGAAAGAGAGGACAGGGGAAGAGATGATATAGCAAGGGAGAAAAAAATGGCAAGAAAGATGAGGGATGGATAGATGGCAAGAAAGATGAGATGGATAGAAACAGAGGGATGGATAGAAACAGAGGGATGATAGAAACAGAGGGAGAGTGAAAAAAGGAGAGAAGTGTGGTGAATTTAGGTACTGTATGACTCAATCACAGTGCCTGAGCTTCTTATCATTTGCTGTAGGCCTATCAGAGGCCTTGGTCTGAATCAGACCAGCACTTCTGTGGTTTCAGCTTACCTCAACATGAAATCAACAACCCTCTCCCTCTGAGTCAGTCAGGGCCAGTATTCATAACAGTTAACTTATTCATTATCACCTAAAAGGCTAAACTGATCCCAGATCAGCACTCCTACTCTAAGAGCTTTATTAATGCAGGCCCAGGGCTTAGTTAGCATAACATGATTAATACGGACATTCCCAAGTTCCTCCCATCCATTGACTGTATCTTAGTCACATATATAAACTAGAGAGAGACACTTTGTTTTGTAAACAACAGCAACACAGCATTGGGACAGCTGTAGCAGCTCAGTAGGGAGAGAATGTTACCATAGGAACTGTTCCTGGAGCTGAACACTGGGCTCTCTGGAAATGACTCACCCAATAAACACGAGGAAAGAATACAAATGGAGAAAGAACAAGGACTGTATGTGAAAGAGGAGAGGCCCAGACAGATGGATAATGGAATGGATAAGGACACTGTATACCAGTCCCGTGTGGCATAGTTGGTAGAACATGGTGCTTGCAACACCAGGGTTGTGGGTTCATATCCCAAGGGGGACCAGTACAAAAATATATGTACCTTTTGGATAAGATCATATTAAGTTGAAGTCGGAAGTTTACATACACTTAGGTTGGAGCCATTAAAACTCGTTTTTCAACCACTCTACAAATTTCTTGTTAACAAATGATAGTTTTGTCAAGTCGGTTAGGACATCTACTTTGTGCATGACAAGTAATTTTTCCAACAATTGTTTACAGACAGATTATTTCACTTATAATTCACTGTATCACAATTTCAGTGGGTCAGAAGTTTACATACACTAAGTTGACTGTGACTTTAAACAGCTTGGAAAATTCCAGAAAATTATGTCATTGCTTTAGAAGCTTCTGATAGGCTAATTGACATCATTTGAGGTGTACCTGTGGATGTATTTCAAGGCCTACCTTCAAACTCAGTGCCTCTTTGCTTGACATCATGGGAAAAACAAAAGAAATCAGTTAAGACCTCAGAAAAAAAGTTGTAGACCTCCACAAGTCTGGTTCATCCTTTGGAGCAGTTTCCAAACGCCTGAAGGTACCACGTTCATCTGTACAAATAATAGTATGCAAGTATAAACACCATGGGACCACGCAGCCGTCATACCGCTCAGGAAGGAGACGCACTCTGTCTCCTAGAGATGAACCTACTTTGGTGTAAAAAGTGCAAATCAATCCCAGAACAACAGCAAAGGACCTTGTGAAGATGCTGGAGGAAACAGGTACAAAAGTATCTATATCCACAGTAAAACAAGTCCTATATCGACATAACCTGAAAGGCCGCTCAGCAAGGAAGAAGCCACTGCTCCAAAACCGCCATAAAAAAAGCCAGACTATGGTTTGCAACTGCATATCAAATCAAATTTATTTATATAGCCCTTCGTACATCAGCTGATATCTCAAAGTGCTGTACAGAAACCCAGCCTAAAACCCCAAACAGCAAGCAATGCATGTGAAAGAAGCACGGTGGCTAGGAAAAACTCCCTAGGAAGCACGGGGGTGGCAGTATCATGTTGTGGGGGTGCTTTGCTGCATGAGGGACTGGTGCACTTCACAAAATAGATGGCATCATGAGGACGGAAAATTATGTGGATATATTGAAGCAACATCTCAAGACATCAGTCAGGAAGTTAAAGCTTGGTCGCAAATGGGTCTTCCAAATGGACAATTAAACCCAAGCATACTTCCAAAGTTGTGGCAAAATGGTGGCCATCACAAAACCCTGAACTCAATCCCATAGAAAATTTGTGGGCAGAACTGAAAAAGCGTGTGAGCAAGCAGGCCTACAGACCTGACTCAGTTACACCAGCTCTGTCAGGAGGAATGGGCCAAAATTCACCCAACTTATTGTGGGAAGCTTGTGGAAGGCTACCCGAAACGTTTGACCCAAGTTAAACAATTGAGTGTATGTAAACTTCTGAAAAACGGGGAATGTGATGAAAGAAATAAAATGAAATTAATCACTCTTCTATTATTCTGACACTTCACATTGTTAAAATAAAGTGGTGATCCTAACTGACCTAAGACAGGCAATTTTACTAGGATTAAGCAATTGTGAAAAAACGAGTTTAAATATATTTGGTTAAGGTGTATGTAAACTTCCAACTTACACTGTAAATGTAAAATAATATACCAGTTTGAGCCACTAAGATGTGGAGTGGAGACGGAATGTAAATATTGTGAATATAGAATTGGACACTACTGCAGCAGTAGCTACAAACTCTCTCTCTGACTCACTCATACCAGACCACACCCCCTGGCTGAGTATGCAGGCAGGGCCAAGACCGGTGCCAACATTCCATCATAGAACATCTAAATCATTATTGCCACATTGGCTCTTAGAAACAGATCCTTTCAGAGTATACTTGAGTCTTGTCTATTGCATGTGTACACACACACACACACACACGTACTAACAATCGTGATTTGATGTTAAACACACAGCAGTAGGGTAATATTATCCTACAGTAGGTTGGGACTCCTCTCCTTTGTATGTCAGTCATCTAAATCCCCCTGACAGACAAGAAGGGCAGTTGAGGAGGAAAAAGCATCTTAGCTGACTGACTGTGTTCAAGAACTTCCCTTCCTGTAATGGAGATGGGAGGCGGGAACAAAATGTAAGCACAAACACATGGTCTCATTCAATGTTGCAACCACAACAGTGAGAGTCCATAAGACCAAGTTCTGAACAACAACATGTGGCAGCCATTTAAAACAATGCAACACTGAAGGAAGAACAGGGGGTGGGTCCCACACACAGCCAGGCTGTTCTCAGATGCCACTCCTTCTCTAAAGGCCCCCAACATATAAACAGGGGCTCTGGCTGTAGAGGCCTCCTCCATCAGTCAATCCCCAGGCCTGTGTGTGTTGTGTCCTCCTGGCCCTAAGACCTCAGGATTACACCATCCCATCCAGAGCCAATTATGGGCTTTGCTTTCCTCCTCCTGCTTGCTGCTCCACCTGGCTCTCCTACACACACCAACACCTCTCAATGTGACTGTGTGCTCTTCCACAGAGTGTGTGTGCTCTTCCGGGGAGTGTGTGTGCTCTTCCGGGGAGTGTGTGTGCTCTTCCGGGGAGTGTGTGTGCTCTTCCGGGGAGTGTGTGTGCTCTTCCGGGGAGTGTGTGTGCTCTTCCGGGGAGTGTGTGTGCTCTTCCGGGGAGTGTGTGTGCTCTTCCGGGGAGTGTTTTGGTGGGATGGAGTTTTGGCATGCCTGATGACATCACCTGGCGGTAAATGAGTTAATAGACCAATAAGAAAAGAGAGTTCCAAACCTCTCTGCCAATAACAGCTAGTTGCTAAGAAGCAATTTTTGTTAATTTCTGACCATTTTATTTGAAAACAATCACAGTAAGATACTTATTTGTTCCCCAGAAATAATTTATTATTGAAATGAAAACAGCTGCATTGGATCTTTAAGAATACCCTGTGTGCCCCTGTTCCCCCCTCCATGTAATGTGGACTGTCTCCTGTCTACCCCCCAACATCTAATACCCTGGCTAGGGGCGCTGTCTCCTGTCTACCCCCCAACATCCTAATACCCTGGCTAGGGGCAGTGTCTCCTGTCTACCCCCCAACATCCTAATACCCTGGCTAGGGGCAGTGTCTCCTGTCTACCCCCCAACATCCTAATACCCTGGTTAGGGGCGCTGTCTCCTGTCTACCCCCCAACATCCTAATACCCTGGCTAGGGGCGGTGTCTCCTGTCTACCCCCAACATCCTAATACCCTGGCTAGGGGTGGTGTCTCCTGTCTACCCCCCAACATCTAATACCCTGGCTAGGGGCAGTGTCTCCTGTCTACCCCCCAACATCCTAATACCCTGGCTAGGGGCAGTGTCTCCTGTCTACCCCCCAACATCTAATCCCCTGGTTAGGGGCGGTGTCTCCTGTCTACCCCCAACATCTAATACCCTGGTTAGGGGCGGTGTCTCCTGTCTACCCCCCAACATCTAATCCCCTGGTTAGGGGCGGTGTCTCCTGTCTACCCCCAACATCTAATACCCTGGCTAGGGGCGGTGTCTCCTGTCTACACCCCAACATCCTAATACCCTGGCTAGGGGCGGTGTCTCCTGTCTACACCCCAACATCTAATACCCTGGCTAGGGGCGGTGTCTCCTGTCTACCCCCAACATCCTAATACCCTGGCTAGGGGCGGTGTCTCCTGTCTACACCCCAACATCTAATACCCTGGCTAGGGGCGGTGTCTCCTGTCTACCCCCAACATCCTAATACCCTGGCTAGGGGCGGTGTCTCCTGTCTACACCCCAACATCTAATACCCTGGCTAGGGGCGGTGTCTCCTGTCTACCCCCAACATCCTAATACCCTGGCTAGGGGCGGTGTCTCCTGTCTACCCCCAACATCCTAATACCCTGGCTAGGGGCGGTGTCTCCTGTCTACACCCCAACATCTAATACCCTGGCTAGGGGCGGTGTCTCCTGTCTACACCCCAACATCTAATACCCTGGCTAGGGGCGGTATCTCCTGTCTACCCCCAACATCTAATACCCTGGTTAGGGGCGGTGTCTCCTGTCTACCCCCCAACATCTAATACCCTGGCTAGGGGCGGTGTCTCCTGTCTACCCCCAACATCCTAATACCCTGGCTAGGGGCGGTGTCTCCTGTCTACACCCCAACATCTAATACCCTGGCTAGGGGCGGTGTCTCCTGTCTACCCCCCAACATCCTAATACAAATTCTAGGGGCTGTCTCTCCTGTCTTACACACACACACACACTAGCCAGGCTACGGTCTGTGTTAGGACTGTAGAGGGCAGCTTTACCCACACAGGGTCACACTGTGACTGTCTGCAGTGCCAAGGTCACTCTGCCCCCCTGTAGGGAACACATGCTCCCTGGAGGGCACTGCTAGGGTGAGAGAGAGCACTGAGAAGTCAGGGGGGACTGCAGGGTACAAACTGACTGTTTTTAACTGTTCAGCATATCACAGGTGTGCTGTGCAAAGACAACATTTAGTCTCAGGGCAGGGAAAGGTACTGTACTTCACAGTGGGCTGAGTGTGTTGTGGTGGGATCAATCATCAATGCATTCAGAATGAATTTACTAACTGGAACCATGCTTATATCTGCACTGACTGTAAACGTCAGAAGGCACCCAGAAGAACCCATGATTGCACGGCACAGAGCTCAGAAGAGAATAACACAGCACTACCTACAGATGTAGGATCTTAATTAGAGACAGTTTGCTACGACAGGAAAATAAGAAGATTATAATTATGTGGATTATAATTACATTTATATTTTTGTAGGGGTGATAAAATGTTTCGTAAGGGAAAATCTAGTCTGAAATTTCTAAGTGGAAATTACAAACTTCAGAAGGCATTATAAACCTCAAATACACAACAAATTTTACATTTCCTGCAAAGGGCTGATTCAATCAACATGTAGTGAACAATATTAAGCTCTCTCACGCTGTCCTACATGTGTATGTGGAGGCTGCTGCAGCAGGAGTTAGCCTAGTGCAGAGTTAATAAGGCAGCTTTCACCAGACACTGCACTATACTACCCTCCAGAACAATCACACCAGACCCTGCACTATACTACCCTCCAGAACAATCACACCAGACCCTGCACTATACTACCCTCCCGAACAATCACACCAGACCCTGCACTATACTACCCTCCCGAACAATCACACCAGACCCTGCACTATACTACCCTCCAGAACAATCACACCAGACCCTCCACTATACTACCCTCCCGAACAATCACACCAGACCCTGCACTATACTACCCTCCAGAACAATCACACCAGACCCTGCACTATACTACCCTCCAGAACAATCACACCAGACCCTGCACTATACTACCCTCCAGAACAATCACACCAGACCCTGCACTATACTACCCTCCAGAACAATCACACCAGACCCTGCACTATACTACCCTCCAGAACAATCACACCAGACCCTGCACTATACTACCCTCCAGAACAATCACACCAGACCCTGCACTATACTACCCTCCAGAACAATCACACCAGACCCTGCACTATACTACCCTCCAGAACAATCACACCAGACCCTGCACTATACTACCCTCCAGAACAATCACACCAGACCCTGCACTATACTACCCTCCAGAACAATCACACCAGACCCTGCACTATACTACCCTCCAGAACAACACACCAGACCCTCCACTATACTACCCTCCAGAACAACACACCAGACCCTGCACTATACTACCCTCCAGAACAACACACCAGACCCTGCACTATACTACCCTCCAGAACAACACACCAGACTAGAGGTCGACCGGTTATGATTTTTCAACGCCGATACCGATTATTGGAGGACCCCAAAAAAAAACGATACCGATTAAATCGGTCGATTTTATTTTTTTATTTGTAATAATGACAATTACAACAATACTTATTTTAACTTAATATAATACATCAATAAAATCTATTTAGCCTCAAATAAATAATGAAACATGTTCAATTTGGTTTAAATAATGCAAAAACAAAGTGTTGGAGAAGAAAGTAAAAGTGCAATATGTGCCATGTAAGAAAGCTAACGTTTAAGTGCCTTGCTCAGAACATGAGAACATATGAAAGCTGGTGGTTCCTTTTAACATGAGTCTTCAATATTCCCAGGTAAGAAGTTTTAGGTTGTAGTTATTATAGGAATTATAGGACTATTTCTCTCTATACCATTTGTATTTCATATACCTTTGACTGTTGGATGTTCTTATAGGCACTTTAGTTTTGCCAGTGTAACAGTTTAGCTTCCGTCCCTCTCCTCGCCCCTACCTGGGCTTGAACCGGGAACACATCAACAACAGCCACCCTCGAAGCATCGTTAACCATCGCTCCACAAAAGCTTTAATCCTATGCATCTTTCATCAATGTTTATGATGAGTATTTCTGTAATTTGATTTGCCTCTCTGCAATTTCACCGGATGTTATTTGAGACAATGCATTACTGAACATAACGCGCCAATTTAAACTGAGGTTTTTGGACATAAAGAGGGACATTATTGTAACATGGAGTCCTGGGAGTGCCACCTGATGAAGATCAAAGGTTAGTAATTCATTTCATCGCTATTTCTGACTTTTGTGAGTCCTCTCCTTGGCTGTGAAATGTCAGTATGGTTTCTTGTGGCTAGGCGCTGTCCTAACATAATCGCATGGTGTGCTTCCGCCATAAAGCCTTTTTGAAATCAGACACTGGTTGGATTAACAAGAAGTTTATCTTTAAAATGGTGTATAATACTTGTATGTTTGAGGAATTGTAATTATGGGATTTCTGTTGTTTGAATTTGGCGCCCTGCAATTTCACTGGCTGTTGTCGAGGTGGGACGCTAGTGTCTCAATGATACCAGAGGTTAACTGACTTGCTTAGTTAAATAAAATGTAAAAAAATTATTATAATAATAAAATACAAAATTTAATCGGCCACAATCGGTGTCCAAAAATGCCGATTACCGATTGTTATGAAAACGTGAAATCGGCCCTAATTAAATCGGTCGACCTCCACACCAGACCCTCCATTATACTACCCTCCAGAAAAATCACACACAGCAGAGCAGTTTCCTATACCAGGCCTCATTGAGTGTGTATATGTGTCGACCCTAACGGTCTGCAGTCTCCAGCATTTCTGCTTTAATCTTTCCTGTCTAATTAGGCCAGGGACAGACTCAGACCTGGTACAATAGATTAATGTACAGCCAATCAATGACATTATCAATCCATTAACGAGCAGTACAGTTGACTTCCAGAGCCAGATCTGGATCTGCCTGTGGTCGCCTGGGAGGAAACAGAATGAACAGCCCGTCTATAGCCACTGGCCAGGGATATTATCACAGAGCTCTGCTTGGCGCAGCACATCCTGGGCTCCGGCTTGGCAGAGGGTTCTTTTTACAAACCCTGCAGTGGTGAAACACCTGGATTGATACACAGACAGATACTTTTTAAATCCACACACAGACAAATCTCACACAACTTGTGGAAATAAGCACGCACACACAAATAACACCTCTAAACACTTGTGTTTAACAAATCTCTCTCTCTCACACACACACACACAGCTATTGATTGAGCTTATTAAGACGTCAGTACATCACGTCGTCTTGCTTGCAAACCCCTACGTCAATTCGCTATAGGGCTCTGTATTGATCCGTATGAGTTTCCCTCGACTAAACTGCCCCCACACCAGATATCAAAGTAGACTGGACACTGACCAAAAGCAGAGAGAGAAAACACTTCTTCTCCTCCTCCTCCTCCTCCTCCACTGTTCTCTTACACAACAACAGGAGCTTTGATGCCCAGTCCTCCCACACTCAGTGGGTACTGCCAGTTCTCCGATGGTGTACTAACAAACCAGAGAGAGATCAGATCACCCAGAGATTTAGTCTACATTGTACAACCACTGAGGTGTCTCAGGGGTAACCTACTAGCTTTCCTTTCATGTATTATATTATAGATGAGGACTTTATAATAATCATTGACCTGCAGGGAAAGTTCACTGAAATCCCTGTGGTCAAATGTAATAAATGTTTGCTGAATATAATCACATCATTTCCTGGGAGCAACTGCCAGATCCTCATTACCCTCATATTGATCTAACCTCCCCTGACAGATCCTCATTACGCTCATCATATTAATCTAACCTCCCCTGACAGATCCTCATTACCCTCATCATATTAATCTAACCTCCCCTGACAGATCCTCATTACCCTCATCATATTAATCTAACCTCCCCTGCCAGATCCTCATTACCCTCATCATATTAATCTAACCTCCTCTGCCAGATCCTCATTACCCTCATCATATTAATCTAACCTCCCCTGACAGATCCTCATTACCCTCATCATATCAATCTAACCTCCCCTGACAGATCCTCATTACCCTCATCATATTAATCTAACCTCCCCTGACAGATCCTCATTACCCTCATCATATTAATCTAACCTCCCCTGCCAGATCCTCATTACCCTCATCATATTAATCTAACCTCCCCTGACAGATCCTCATTACCCTCATCATATTAATCTAACCTCCCCTGACAGATCCTCATTACCCTCATCATATTAATCTAACCTCCCCTGCCAGATCCTCATTACCCTCATCATATTAATCTAACCTCCCCTGACAGATCCTCATTCCCCTCATCATATTAATCTAACCTCCCCTGCCAGATCCTCATTACCCTCATCATATTAATCTAACCTCCCCTGCCAGATCCTCATTACCCTCATCATATTAATCTAACCTCCCCTGACAGATCCTCATTACCCTCATCATATTAATCTAACCTCCCCTGACAGATCCTCATTACCCTCATCATATTAATCTAACCTCCCCTGACAGATCCTCATTACCCTCATCATATTAATCTAACCTCCCCTGCCAGATCCTCATTACCCTCATCATATTAATCTAACCTCCCCTGACAGATCCTCATTACCCTCATCATATTAATCTAACCTCCCCTGACAGATCAAAGACAGTTGACATCACAGCCAAGGAGCAGTGATACAGTCACACACACACCACAGTCAGGGAGCTAAGACAGATTACAAACCACATGTTCTAGAAATCTAAACGGTGAAACCACAGGTTGAACGATGCTACACACACACTTTTTTGTTGTTGAAAAACTGATGCACTATCAACTCACCCTTAAAAGCCTGGGATGTTAGGCCAAATACTAAACACACCGAAAACTTCATTAGCAGAACCATTTCAAAACAAATGTGGTGTTGAGACTAACCACCAGCAGGCTGTCTTCTGGAGTGTATTACTGAGGGAGATATCACTCCCAGCAGGGTTCACAACTCCTCCTTTAAACCCTTCTGGGCCTCACTACATTCTGCTTACAAAATTAGGTTTTACTGAAAATGTTTCCACACAGTTGTTTAAGCTGGGCTCTGGAGGGTCAGTGCAGGTCTGTGGGGTGGAAAAAACACACACACACACACACACACACACACACACACACACACACACACGTCCCCCCCCTACGGTTTCCTAAACCATTATAGAGTAGAGAGCTGCCATTCCCCTGAGAAAGAACACAGGCCTATATTTACCACAGGCAGGGCAGGGACAGGCTGGGTAGAGGGGATCTCAGATTTCCATCTGTCTATCTCTGGGTGGGTTTCAATTGGCACTGAGATTACGGCCACCGCCCATCCTCCTCTTTTCCCTCAAACAGAACAGAAGCACTTCTCTTCCTTCTCTTCTCTCTCCAACAGTGTGCCATCGCTTCCTCTCTCTCGCTCTCTCATATTGCCCTTGTTGCTATGGAAACTTCTCCAAACAGCACTCCGGGGCCTGAGAGGGTGTGTGTGATCTGTGGCCGCCTGAGTTTGCGCCCCTCCCGGTTCTACAGAACAAATCCTGTCAGAGGAGCACTAGCAAGTAGAGAAGAGAAAAATAAACAGTAGTTGAAATTCCCCTTCACATGTTGTAAGTTCAGCCTGAATGGGGTCAACAACACCACCTCTGACAGACACACAATCATCCAGCTGCTGCCATTCAGCCATGCCCTTGACTAGTGAAGCACTGTCTGAGGGAGGCAACCATGCTGCCACACACACACACACACACACACACACACACACACACACACACACACACACACACACACACACACACACACCAGATGTCCTAAACAACTGTGAGTGCAGCATGGCCAACCAGCAGCAACTGGCACTCCTCCTCCACATATGCCTTTAACCTTCCTTGAACAGTCTTTATTACCTCCACTTCATCCCTTCTTTCTCACCTTCCACCCAGCCCGATCATATCACTATAACCACCGGTCCTAATATTACCCTAGATCACCTTCCACCCAGCCACAGGCTGATCATATCACTATAACCACTGGTCCTAATATTACCCTAGATCACCTTCCACCCAGCCACAGGCTGATCATATCACTATAACCACTGGTCCTAATATTACCCTAGATCACCTTCCACCCAGCCACAGGCTGATCATATCACTATAACCACTGGTCCTAATATTACCCTAGATCACCTTCCACCCAGCCACAGGCTGATCATATCACTATAACCACTGGTCCTAATATTACCCTAGATCACCTTCCACCCAGCCACAGGCTGATCATATCACTATAACCACTGGTCCTAATATTACCATAGATCAGTTTGAGTGACTATGAGAGATACAATACTAACGCCAACCAGGGGACCTACTTACCCAGTAACACAGACTGGTCATAAAATATGAAGGGGCCCACTGAAGAGACACGCTATTGCACTCTCAGGCTAGGGTCAGTGTGTCTAGAACCCCATCCATCAGGTGCTGTTTATTTGAAAGGGGCAGAACTCTACTACACTGCTGGGTGTCAGGTAGGTAGGTGTGTGTACTCTGCTGTGATTGACTCGTGTGTGAAAATGTATAACCTAAGAGCTGACTTCTCTCTTTCCCACTTTCTTTTTCCATCTAACACACTCCCTACCTCTCTCATGCACACACACATTCACCTCACACTAACATGTTAGAAATACGGCATAGAAGAGAAAAATCAGGCACTGGGCAGAAAATGAGATTTCTCTTTTATTCAAATCAAAACATATCCATGATGCCAGAATTTCTCCTTCTCTGAGAAATAACTAACATAACCTCTCAAAGTATCCTCCATTTGTGTGTTTTTAAAACACTACCGTTGAGCTGATATATACACACACACACACACACACGCACACACACACACACACAAACCCTTGAAATTAGTGGATTGGCTATTTCAGCCACACCTGTTGCTGACAGGTGTATAAAATTGAGCACGCCGCCATGCAATCTCCATAGACAAACATTAGCAGTAGAATGGCCTTACTGAAAAGCTCAGTGACTTTCAAAGTGGCACTGTCAGGATGCCACCTTTCAACAACTCAGTTCGTCAAAGTTCTACCCTGCTAGGTGTGTCCTGGTCAACTGTAGGTGCTGTTATTGTGAAGTGGAAACATCTAGGAGCAACAGGGGCTCAGCCGCGAAGTGGTAGGCCACACACGCTGACAGAACGGGATCGCCGAGTGCTAAAGCACATAGACGATTTTTCCGCGCTATCCTCGGTTGCAACCCACCACTACAGAGTTCCAAACTGCCTCTGGAAGCAACGTCAGCACAATAACTGCTTGTTGGGAGCTTCATGAAATGGGTTTCCATGGCCGAGCAGTCGCACACAAGCCTAAGATAACCATGTGCAATGCCAAGTGTCGGCTGGAGTGGTGTAAAGCTTGCCGCCATTAGACTCCGAAGCAGTGGAAACGCGTGATTCATCACGCCAGAGAATGCTTCACCATCTTGCAGTCCGACGGACGAATCTGGGTTTGGCGGATGCCAGGAGAACCCTACCTTCCCCAATGCATAGTGCCAACTGTAACGTTTGGTGGAGGAGGAATAATAGTCTGGGGCTATTTTTCATGGTTCGGGCTAGGCCCCTTACTTCCAGTGAAGGGAAATCTTAACGCTACAGCATAGAATGATATTCTAGATGATTCTGCGCTTCCAACTTTGTGGCAAGAGTTTGGGGAAAACCCTTTTCCCGTTTCATCATGACAATCCCCCCCCCCCCATGTACAGCGCGAGGTCCATACAGAAATGGTTTGTCGAGATCGGTGTGGAAGAACTTGACTGACCTGCACAGAGCCCTAACCTCAACCCCATCGAACACCTTTGGGATGAATTGGAATGCAGACTGCAAGCCAGGCCTAATCGCCCAACATCAGTGCCCGACCTAACTAATGTTCGTGGCTGAATGGAAACAAGTTCCCGCAGCAATGTTCCAACATCTAGTGGAAGGCCTTCCCAGAAGAGTGGAGGCTGTTATAGCAGCAAAAGGGCGGGACCAACTCCATATTAATGCCCATGATTTTGGAATGAGATGTTCGGCGAGCAGGTGTCCACATACTTTTGGTCATGAGGTGTATATTGATTCTCTAATATATGGAGTTCAATAATAAAAAAAATATTTTTATTTAAAAAAATACTAATCAGTCGTAACTTTTAATATCTCGTTACAACATTTCCCAGTGTAGTACAGGGGGACAGAGTAGCTTGGGTGGTACCATATAATTAAAAATAACAATTGAATGTCTCTCTATAGCTGGTACAACTTATTTTCTCACAGGGGTAATACTCCAGAATCCTCCACTGACAGCAGTAGATCAATAGTCTAAAGCCAGGAAATAGCTGAGAGCCTGGGAGAGAGCAGGGTGACCTCCCCTTACAAGGGTAGACATCGTACAGGCTTTACATCAATCAGTGAGGCCATTCTCCTTACTAATAACTATGGTGTTTGTACCAATGGGAATACACTGGTAATTAACCCTTGGTTGGTGGGCTGTAGCATGGTGGTCTCTGCTGAGTCGTATTGATTAGGCCCCAAACGGAAGACAATGAACTGAAACAGGGAGGGACTACTTTAACTTGTCCAATAAAAAGCCTGATTTTCCTTTGCCCTTAGCTAAATGTTTTGCTACAGTGTTGCCTAATGAATGGCACTCTGGCCTCCTGCTCCTGTCCACTCAGGCTAGGTTTGTTCCCCTCACTGTGGGGCTTCTAAAAGGCCTCTCAGAATTTTTGGATGTGATTGGTTGGGCTTTCATTCATTCCTCCCTCCCCTTCTCCAACTTGTCTCCAGTCTTTTGAGTTCTGACAACAGATGGCCCAACGGTTGCTGTCACCTGACCCTGTCCCTCTCAGCGCTACCGTCTCCCCATTCCGCAAGCCACACACACACACACACACACACAGTACAGTGTGACAGCTCTCAAGGCTGATATTTCTGATGCCTAGCTACAGTACATGAGTCAACAGCCTTCTCTGTCAGTTTGTTCTGCCATTTAAAAAACTGTCCAACAAGGCAAAATCAATAACATTTTGTTAGTTCAACTTATTCAATAAGTGAAGTATTAGCCTACATTACTCTTTCATGTACAAGAAAGAGCGACTCTTTACCTAATTCTCAGATCAGTGCCACCAGGCATTTATATGGTTGATCAACTCTCACCGGACCATGGAGACACATGGTCTTGTTCCAGTCTTCCATGCTAGGCCTACCTGTTACATTCCAATTGTGTGTGTGTGTGTGCGCGAGTGAGAGACTGAGAACCCAGAGCATTTTCCTTTAATCGGTCTCCGCCTCACTCCACACACGACCTGGGACCGGTCCGGCGCCAAAACAGGCTTTCCCACAGTCAGAAGATGTGGTAGTAGTAGGGCTGTTAGAATTCTAACTATGAATTGTGATTCTATTGGGTAGGACATGGCTGTGGGAGAGCTTTCAATGCAGGGAAAGTGTTGCTTGGTTATTATCTTATTGCCTTATACCTTCACAGTGAGGGGAGTCAAGGTGGCTCCACAGGTTATCAAGAGGTTAAATTGAGCAATTATGAGACTTAGTAAAAACCATTACCAGAAAAAACCATTACCAGAAATAAACATTACCAGCAGAAGCCCTTAAGGACTGGATCGTAGACTAAATCCTGTCTCGTGTAAGAGAGCTCACCTGCAGCAAATTCTACTGCGGTAAGGAAGCCATTTCTCTACTGCAGCACACGCACACACACACACACACCCCCGTTCCCCTCGACACAAGGCTCCTCATGGTAAACCCACACACCCTGGCACTCCCACCTCTTCTACATGCCTGTGAGAACAGTGAGATATTAAAGGTAATTACAAGGGATGTATGTAAATGTCATCTAGTTGTCAGGCAAGCCAGGCCTTGGAGGACAGCCTGTGGTCTGGGCCTAGTCCAACTCAGGGAGAGGAGAGGACTAAACATGTCAGCTGACTGAAGGGCTTTTCTATAGGAATGCCCTTAGCATTTTTCAAAGGAGAGCGAGGGTAGAGTATGGTAGTCAATCTAATGGGAGTGGTTGTGTTGTAACACACTCGTGTACGGGAGCATGTTCTACTGTTATTCTCGCTCTCTCTCAACAAGAAGCACAAAATAATTTCTCCTCTTAAAGAACCAAATTCCAGCACTGCCATTTCCCCCTCATTTATTTACACGAGGTGTCAAAAGTGACAATGTAAAAAAAACAACATTCCAACTTCACACACACACACACACACACACACACACACACACACACACACACACACACACACACACACACACACACACACACACACACACACACACACACACACACACACACACACACACACACACACACACACACACACACACACACACAAATCACCTGCATATTCAGTGACAATCACACCTGCAAGCAGTTTCATGCCCAGGCCCCAGAGATGATGGGCTGAAGAGAGATCAGAACAATGATGATAGAACAGCATGTACTGTAAACTAGGGCAGCATGATATGGGCAAATACATTTAATTGTGATTCAGATCAAAACACTTGAGTGAACTGTTGGAATTATGGAAATAAAATGCGTTTTCCGATTATATTTGTTTAATAATAGAATCTTTGAGAACTAACAATTGCAGAAAATTTGCTAAATCTATTTCAGTTCCATGGAGAATTTAATAATTGCAGGAAATTGGCTTGAAAATGCACAAAAAAAATTGCTACACCACTTAGATTGGGGGACTTTCAAATGCTCCCTAAAATTCAGCCGAGCCAAAGTCTAACTGCGCTCTTTGCCGCATCCATTGCCACGACCACCACCTAAGACCCTTTTTTTATCCAGAAAAAAATGGATAAACTGCACAACATGAAAAGTTTCTTCCTTGAAAATTCAGTGGGAGGGAGAGAACAGTGTGTGACTAACATGAGAGATACTGTACCATGAGAGGAAACACAGGAAGCAAAGGAAACATCAAGCTAAGCAAGGGATAGTTAGTCCAAACTAAGATAACTACAAAAGGCGCTATGCTACCATTTTCATTGTGTTGTTCCCTCATAACACATAGCCTTACACACAGAAATGCTGAACCACAAGCGCACACACGGACTGAATCATCGGGCTGAATCATCGAAACCACAACCACAACCACAGCGGTTGTTCTTGTGAGCAACTCTGGAACTCATCAGCAAGAATGCACCAAGATCTTCAATGTATCAACTGTCAAGGATGAATATTAGTATCAAGACTGAAAATATTTAGCTAGAAATAGAAGCCAAATTAAAATATATCTTTACAATTTCAACATTCTCTCCTCACTCCAACTGTTGTAAAATGTATTCTCAAATGTACTTCAAAGATCTTTTTACTCAAGTGAGAGCAAAGAATCAATTCAGTAAGATTTCTGAATGCAACACAAACTCATTCAGGACTCCGAATGGCGCTTTACTGTTGGAAAAAGATGTAAAACACTGAAATACGGGAGGTGAATGAGAAACAACCTCAGGATAATTTGAGGCAGCTTTCATTCTCCACGGCTGTGGTAATGACTTGACTGATCTGACAGAGGCTCTGACTGTAGTCAGTGGACATAACCACAATAGGGCGACGGGATTCAATAACAAATACTATTTTTATGTGAGTGACGGAGGAATAGCTAACTTGTGTAGAAAGGAACGATTGATGATAACCCTCGCCACACATCTAGAGGCCATCTGAATACGGGAAGAGCAACAGAGGAACAGATAGCTCCCTAAACCTTGGATAAGACACAGTATCAAA
The DNA here is from genome assembly GCF_965601325.2 of Salmo salar. NCBI lineage: Eukaryota > Metazoa > Chordata > Actinopteri > Salmoniformes > Salmonidae > Salmo > Salmo salar. The sequence goes on along the minus strand of NC_138296.1, from coordinate 22,830,646 downwards.
CCTCTAGCCTGTTCTACAGAGGAACAGATAGCTCCCTAAACCTTGGATAAGACACAGTATCAAACCTCTAGCCTGTTCTACAGAGGAACAGGATATGTACTATACCATTTCAATTCAAGTAAATACAGCAAATAAATACTCATGCAATTGTTCCATACACACTCTGAATTATCTAGAATGGACATGAAATGAACCTGAAATTGTCAGTAGATGCCAGTCAGTAGTGTAACGGTCAGTAGATGCCAGTCAGTAGTGTAACGGTCAGTACATGCCAGTCAGTAGTGTAACGGTCAGTAGACGCCAGTCAGTAGTGTAACGGTCAGTAGACGCCAGTCAGTAGTGTAACGGTCAGTAGCGCAGCCAGCATTCTCACCTGAGGGAGTAGGTATATCCTGTGTTCTCTGGAGCACACTGTGGAGGAGTGTATGTGTGTAGGCGAGAGAAATCCATGGTCATTCTCCGATCAGACTGCAAGAGTCAGGGTGGAAGGGAGAGGACTCTTTAGGCCATAGCACAATAGATGAGGGATTATCATTCTAACACACCAGCAAGGGCATGCATTACACACACACACACACACACACACACACACAATTGTTCAGCTTGTCTCTCGACACTAGTGATGTTTAGATCCAGTAACAAGTTGATTTACTTTCCCTCGGAGCAATAGCATAGTCCTACAAACACTCACTAGTTAGCATACAAACAAACTGTTCCACACACATACTACACTTCTCTGGTGAATATTAGACAATCTCTCTCTCTGTGCCTCCACAGCACAATCCCACATTAGACCCAATCTAGTTGGCTTCACTCCAAGAAAACCTAGGCAGCAGTAGATGCTCTGGAGAGTCCCAGAGCCCAGGTAGGCAGGCAGACAGACAGACGAGTAATGAGAACAGTTACACATAATAGTTTCCCCTAGCACACAATACTACAGCCCTGCTCTGTTCTGTAGAATAGACTTGGCCAACCTCCTTCCCTTGCATTATGTCTGCGGCCTGTTGACGACAAGCGCTTCGGCAGGCAGGCAGCAGGGTTGGGTAATGAATGGAACTCTTCTTCTCTTTCTGTAGTTCAGCAGCTGTGGGCTGACGGGGACCAGTGGAGACAGGACAGGGGACAATGGGAGTCCCTCTCAGGCAAGGAACCCAGCCAAAATACCAGACTGACTCCCTCTCAGGCACAGCACCCAGCCCAATACCACACGACTGGAAAACAGGCTCTCTCCCTTCAGAGAGTAGCACATACAGAGGCGGAGCTGTAGGCCCAACCCTTGTAATGGACGGGACACACCTAGCCAGGTAGATGCCTGGGGCCTGTTCAGGAGGGTGCGGTGCAAATAACATTACAGAATGTTTGTGTAGGAGAGGAGTACACATAATTGTTGGAATTTTGCCAGTTGTATACATTAGCCTACATTTCTGTCTGCATCATTGTGAGCCCTGCACACTCCCAGACACAACACCAGGAAGATGGCATGCGTGGGACACAGTAATCTATAAGCTCCTCAATTGAACATGACCCCGTGAAGGGTCAGGAGAGGGCTAACATGAAACCTGTTTAAACCTAACAGGTACTATATAGGGAACATAACAGGGATGTATTTGGTTGTGGTGATTGGTTTATTCAAAACAGAGGGAAATCAATAAATGGAGCTGAAACACTAATGTATTGATTTTAACTATGGATCTACAACAGCTAGCCTTGAAGTAAACTCAAACAGCAATGGAACGGTTGCCTCTCAAATATGCACAGAATTCAATGGTTACATAATTCAGCGGGTTTGGTTTGAATGACTCCGCTTCCACTGATAACTTACAGTAGGATGGCCCTGCAAGTTACTGCCCACGTCATATCTTCCTACAACAAACCCTGAGCCGTGCTGATACTACAGTAGCTAAGGAAGGGGTGCTGCCACCTATAATATACTATTATAGAGGTTGTACTAAATAAGAGCGAGCACTATAGAGGGAACAGATGGCATTCCCCCAAATCAGAGGGACTACTGCCTGGTAATCTTAACCACAGGTCAAATCTATTTGTAAATCCAAAGGCCCAAAACAGGGATAAATAATCATGAAAACCCATGTGGCATCTTTAATTCTGCCTAGATTAGTTGGTTGGATTGGAGGCCTGTTTTTGGCAATCCTTCTGGATGCAGAAGTTACTGGACATTCCAAGTTCAGGAAAATAACTATTTAAGCCCTCCGGTGTGTTCAAAACTGAATTATTTTGAGATTGCAGAGCTGAGATGGGAACCAACTTTAGAAACATGTTTCAACTGCTATCCAATGTATCACAATCACCATAAAAGAGCAATTGGTCATCCTCCATTTTTGCTTTTACAAGCCATCTTCCCAGGGGTCATCGCTAGAAAGGATTCAGCTTTTGTCAAATTCACATAAGTTGATTATTTTCATTTTAGATAACCCTAACTCTTTCTAACCTTAACCTAATTATCCTAACCTGCTACATTAACTATCCTAATCTGCTGCGTAAATTCTCCTAACCTGCTACGAAATGTCAAATCTGACAAAACCTGTATCCTTTCTCGTCAAAACCCTTCCCAGGCTTAGCTTGTAAAATCTTGCAAAGGGCATGACCTATGAACTTATACTCGAGAGACAGGCTGAACACAAACAGCACAGGCACACTCACTAGCCTGCCCGCCCATATACACACACACACTATAGAACAGGGTTTCCCAAACTTAAATAACCAACTCATCACCAAGCTTTGATTATTAGAATCAGCTGTGTAGTGCTTGGGCAAAAAAACAAAACGTGCACGGAGGGGGGCAGGACCAAGTTTGGGAAACCTTGCTATAGAGAACCACAGTATGAGTCCTAATACCCATAAAACGGTACGGTCAAACAGGGAAATAGTACCAATAGTTTAGATTTAAAAAAGTCACCTTGTCCGGGAGAGATTTACATGGTTATCAAAACGTCATGCCAGGGTACGCCTACATGAAACACAAGCAGTGTTCGAATACTCATACTAACCTCACTATTTGTGACGCGAATTGAGTATATTGTATGCTTATTGGTCATAGTATGGATATAGTTAGTATGCCAAAAGTTCCCGTACTAAATTCGCCAAAATACGAAGGATACACGCAGTGGACACTGTTTCCGTGCTTTTACGGCCCATAATGCAATTCTTCAGAAAATGGCTGTGGCTTCATAATTTTTCAGATTTGAAGAAAATATGAAGCCGAAGTCCGATGATAGCGGATACAAATTCATTGCTTGAACTAATTATGACAGATGTTAAGAAAATGTTAAGCAATGTAATAACTTTTCACATAAGTTACACGTTATGTTGGCTGACAATTTGTTAGCTACACGATCCTTACGAACCACATAGCATTACAGCAGTATGTACTTTACCGGTATGTTAGCTAGTTAGTTGGCTACTAATACATCAAACTTCCCAGGCAGTATAACTAACTACCCAACGTTTGACTTGGTTATTCACATCATTCTTAGCTAAGTGGTATAGTTGTGCGTTTCTATGGATATCGTTAATTTTGCCTATCTACTCCGATTTCAGAGCCCTCTCCTGTTGAATATGGACGGTGTCAGTAAACGTTGGCAAAAAAAAGTGTAATTAAATTGTTGCCAGCAGCCCAGTTAGTCACCAATGCTCTGGATAACATGAAAACTGCCTAACCAGCTCTGCTAGGGCGAGTAAAACGGTCAGTGAGATGTTACATCATTTTGAGTCTGGAAGTAACTAGCCAACGTTAGTCAGTTAGCTTGCCGTTGAACGCTCAGATCAACCCTACTCCTCGGCCAGAGCGTCCAGTGTGACATCTGAATGCTCCGAGAGTGAAACGCTCTGAATTTACGAACTGACAATGCTCTGGATTTACGAACACCCATATCACACTCTGGCACTCCAGACACACCCGAAATTGTAAAATGTTTAGCTAGTCATTTGTTATGCTAACAAGCTAGCAAGAGGTTGCATCGCAATGTCATCAACTTCAGGAGCACTCAACTGAAACAATAGTTTGTTTACAGTATACTAAAATTTACTAATAGTATGTAGTATATACTCATTAAGTATGTAGTATACAGTATGGGTATTCGAACACAGCTACAGCCCTTAAGTGTTTATAAAATCCCCAATGGAAAAATGAATGGCACCATTTCCGTTTGACCACTAGGTTTTATCGGTATTATGACACCTCCACTGTGGAGCTCTATAGAAAGCTTTCTAAAATTGCCACTTTCACAACATGCATGTTTTTTGTAAAACTGTCTTTTCACAGAACAGTAAGTAGGTGACGCGCTAGGTAAAAAAAACGATATCGAATTGTTGATTCTGCACAAGTCGCGTTTTGAATATGTCAAAATGTGTACATCCATTTCAATGTGTGCAATTGGAGCAGCAAATGCCTAAATTACAAATATGAATGCATGTCCGAGTGACCCATAAACTCCGTGAGTCTCGTATTGCCTAATGCTAATTTTAGAAGGCAATATTTAGACAACGCAGACACCCGTCCATGCACTGACATTAACGTTGCGTTTATAACATACATATCAAACGTAGGCTCTCATTGCGCGGATACTGAGGATAATATAAAACAAACGTTTGAGCCTAAGGTCGTAGTTAACATGTGAAATAATGAAACAGGCCCGAGGTTCTGTTCGCTGTCAAAACAGAATATTGGAGAAAGGGGCCAGAGAAGCGCTACAAACTGGGAAATACAATGCGCGTTAATTTATAATAAATTACATTTTATGACTACTAAAAAAACGGAAGATAAAACATAATTCCAATAATGTCGTGTGTAACTTCTACTTGCCCGTCAGATAAGAGTCCATCTGTTATTCTTATGAGCGTAATCCAGTTGAAAAAGATCCACACATTTCTGTCTTGCAAGATGCGTTAACTTCACACCGCATGTCGAGGCGTCTATTCCAGGTATGGTGCGTTCGATGATCCTAACCTTGATACCAAAATAATATTTATCCGTGAACATACACAAAAGTTTGCAAGTTGTGTGTGTACGTAATTATCAGGCACAACAAGCAGAATTCCAAAATGGCTTCCCAGACGTAACAAAGCAAGAAGGATCGTAGAAGATATGTTCCTCCCACTCCCAGACCCGCTATTGTCAGTTTATGGCGCACACTGGATCTATTGGAGTAAAATTAAATTGCTGCATCCCACCACTGTGACTTCTCCCATCGGATGAGAGTTGAACTGGGAGTAGTGATCCAAGTATAATTGATAAACTATAGCGTAATACTGAATATGATTTAGTATCAAATCAATCAAATACTGGAGGTACAGAATACACAAAATAAAAAGCACTATGTTTTTGTCACAGGACTAAAGAGCTCAATAACTATATGACTAGGGCTCTTATACAAAACTAGAAATAATCTATAACTGGACAGTATAATGCAATCTGGGAAACTACTGCTACTGCACATTCAATGTATCATCATTTCCACAACAAGATCTACTCATTCAGATACACATACATGATCCACCAACAGCTGTTTCCCCATCACCTCTCCAGGACAGAACTCCTACAGCTGAGGGATCACTATTCATGTAAATGGATGACCACAGGACAGAGAGTGGTATTTTCTCTGTGGTCAAAAACATTAATGTTGGGCCAAACTCAAATCTTAACCAATGCAAGTGAATTCATACATACAGCAAAATCAGTTACAGTACTGCTTTTAAAATTTAGATCATATTTCAAATAAGGATTTAATAATCCTAAAACATGTAACTCAATGAAGTCTAACACCATTTTCACTGGTGGCCTGTTTACAGAGCAGATTACAACCCACATATCAAATCAGGATCAGCTGAGAAGTTGAGCCTCATCAATAATTAATTTGGCCCCCATGGAACCTTTTGGATCAAGATTTAGAAAAGAGTCACATGAGACCAATACAACAGGATATATGCAACAGGGCAGTGGCACATTGCATGCATCTCCATTCCAAAAAAAGTGGTCCAGCATCATTCTCCTCCAACTTCATAGGACTACTGCACCACCTACTGTCTGTGATAGTGTATTACATGGTGATGTACCCTGTCACCCAAGCCATTTGAACCAATCACAGGGCTTTGGAAGATTGACAGGGGGAGCAAAAGGTGTCATCTCTGGTGTCTCGTTGGACATAGAGGCAGTGGGGTTTAGGGATAACATGTCAGGAGTGGTTGACGTAAGTCGCTTGAATCGAATGATAGAAGGAGCAAAGCCTGTCTTTTGATGTAAAACTTTTTTTTATGTAAAACTTGGGTATGTGAGATATGCGGTGAGACCGCATGTACAGAAGCCGCTGCAGTGTTACAATTGTAAAAAGTTTGGACATGGACACGTGGCAATTGTTTGAAGGAATAAATATGTTGAAGAGTCAGATTAAGCATGTTCCCAGAGTGCCCTGTAAGGATGAAGGAGGTCACAGGATCACGGCTATCCAGCAGATTTCCTATGTGGAGGCAGTGAAAATAGCTGAAGGAGTGAATAGAGATGATGGTAGTGGATGTCCCACAGTCTGCAGTGAATGCCTTACAGGAGAAGGATCCCGACACACTAACAGTGACGAAGGTGGACTTTGTTGCGTTTATAGCAAACTAATTTAAACAAAATCAACAACAAAGATATCTAAGAAGTTAGACATTGTGAAGGGGGCAAATAGATTTCTGAATCTCCAGGACTTTATAGCAAAAATGTTACAAGGAATACTGAAGAGGTTCCTGAGCAGTTTTAGGTTTTTGTTCAAAATTATGGGTTAGTTATTAAGAGAACATAGTGGTATAGTCTGGTCGTGACCGGTCTCACACTCCAGTACAGTAGCTAGCAGTATATGCATCTGTTATTTGGTTGCGATCCGCCAATAAAAACTCGAAGACGACGACAGTAGGCGGGGTTACCGCGAGATGTTAAATTCAAAGTAAATCTAGTTCAGCTGGAGATGAGAAACATATTGTAGTTAGTTACCCTGTCAACATAAACGTCAATGATGCACACACACCATTCCAGTTTAGATAATTGGTGCACTGGTCAATAATTACGAAATCAAGTGCATGCAACCATGGTGGTGGCTGTTCGTGCAGCCTTGATGTGCTAGCTTAGTAGCTAGCTAGCCTACGTCATACCAAATATTGTGGTTATACCTTCTCGTATTCTAACGTTTCTGTTTTCTAAGTACCTCACTAGTTGCACGTATAATGCAACACTTATGCATACATTTCGCACGCCCCATTGCACAAGTTACTGGTAGAAGACACCACTAGTCTGAATGTGGGACTATTTCAAAAATATTTAACGTTTACTGTAACTTACACTTAGCGCTGGTTGACAAATCCACAGGTTGTTGTGAAGATGAGCGACGGTCTGTCTGGCTGTTCAGTTATCCACCAAATTCAGTTCAAGGAAGTAAAATGTTGCTACCAAGTCAGTACATGGCAAGCCTGCCTAAAAAGTAGCTAACGTTTGGTTTGCCCTTTCCCCGACTGGCACAGTAATATTTTCCGCTGCTCAAACTGACATCGCATGGAGGAGAGCAATAATTAACCGCGTTTCAAATCACAATCCTTTTTAGGTAAAAATGCCCATATATAGTAGCTGTAGGAAGCGCGTGCAGCCAGAGCTGTAGCGCCGCTGGCTGGACGGTTTTAGCATCTCTTTTTTGTCTCTGTCAACACTGTTTTTTGTTGTAAATAACAATACGTTTTTTATACATGGATTGTTGTCTAGAAACTAATATACACTGTTTATAAACAGTACCTTAATATAAAATCGTACTCTTTTTAAACTGGCCTATATAGGCATACTGTGATATCAGTTAGACCAGCAGTAGAGAGTGCACTGTATCCTATCCTATGACAAAACGATCAGGATACCATCCCTTGAAGAGGTAGGCTAGATAACCAGTTCTACAGAGTAAATAATTGTGTTTTGTGAATCCATTTGTGTTATATGACAATGGAAAGACTTGTGGAGGAAACTTTCTAGCCTACTATGAGATAAAATATGTAGGGCAGGCCACATGTCATATGAGGAATGTTGTTGATGCTGATCCTATTGTTTCTTGTTACCTACCTGAGGTCACATGACTAGAACGTTGCATAGGTTGTGTGAGTACAACTATCTCACTCTTGTAGAAGATAGGATCATTTTTGACAGGATTATAGACAATTTGCTACACAGTATGAGGAACTTGTTGCACTTTGTTAAAAATGTGTCTTCTGACAAGTCCATTTGCTGAATTTGTTTTTAAAAATGATTACCTACTAACATCTAGTACTGGACTGTATATGGCTCTTATGTATCTGTGCTCTCTTTCTGCAGATACCAATTGTGAGAGTTGCTTGACTACAGCCCAAGGTAGGATTGATATGCCTGTTTTCATTCATGTGAAGTGTGTTCAAGAGGGCTAGTAGACAGTCATGGAAGGCATTGCTGTTGCACTCTTGCTACATTGAAGAGCATTAGACCAGGCATTGTTGCTACACTCTTGCTACATTTAAGAGCATCAGACCAGGCACTGTTGCTACACTCTTGCTACATTTAACCACAGTGTGACAACAGAAGGCATTTGCTTGATCCTCAGATATAGAAATAGAGTTATTAGAATCATTGCTTCATGCTCTTTTTTTTCGTCTTCCAGAAATTGAGAGCAGAAGAAAGACACAGCAGAGTCCAGACAGGATGTTATTGAGAAGCTAGTCGGTGGTGCTGTGTGTGGAACCGCTCCTTTCCACAAAAATTGTCAACTTTCCAAAGAAAATATGAAAACGTCCTGCAAGCACCTATTAGGTAATAATGTGAATTTGTGTTCCGTATCTTGAATAATATTTCCTACAAATGGACGTTTATAATGTTATTGGGCAATGTGTGACAACTCTTCAGATGTGCACAATGAGGAGTTCCGTACAGGCAGAGTTGCAAAGAAAAAGCCATATCTCAGACTGGCCAATAAAAAGAAAATATTAAGATGGGCAAAAGAACACAGACACTGGACAGAGGAACTCTGCCTAGAAGGCCAGCATCCCGGAGTCGCCTCTTCACTGTTGACATTGAGACTGGTGTTTTGCGGGAACTATTTAATGAAGCTGCCAGTTGAGGACTTCTGAGGCGTCTGTTTCTCAAGCTAGACAATCTAATGTACTTGTTCTCTTGCTCAGTTGTGCCCCGGGGCCTCCCACTCTTTCTCTTCTGGTTAGAGCCAGTTTGCGCTGTTCTGTGACGGGAGTAGTACACGGCATTGTACGAGTTTCAGAAGAAAGTACTTTGTTTCTGGCTATTTTGAGCCTGTAATCGAACCCATAAATGCTGATGCTCCAGATACTCAACTAGTCTAAAGAAAACCAGTTTCATTGCTTCTTTAATCAGAACAACAGTTTTCAGCTGTGCTAACATAATTGCAAAAGGGTTTTCTAATGATCAATTAGCATTTTAAAATTATAAACTTGGATTAGCTAACACAACGTGCCATTGGAACACAGGAGTGATGATTGCTGATAATGGGCCTCTCTACACCTATGTAAATATTCCTGAAAACAATCAGCCGTTTCCAGCTACAATAGTCATTTACAACATTAACAATGTCTACACTGTATTTCTGATCAATTTGATGTTATTTTAATGGACAAAAAATGAGCTTTTCTTTGAAAAACAAGGACATTTCTAAGTGACCCCAAACTTTTGAACGGTAGTGTGTGTGTGTATGTATGTGTGTATGTATGTATGTATGTATGTATGTATGTATGTATGTATGTATGTATGTATGTATGTATGTATGTATGTATGTATGTATGTATGTATGTATGTATGTATGTATGTATGTATGTATGTATGTATGTATATATTTTTTTTGTTGGTAGGATTGATATGCCTGTTTTCATTCATGTGAAGTATGTTCAAGAGGGCTAGTAGACAGTCATGTAAGGCATTGCTGTTGCACTCTTGCTACATTGAAGAACATCCGACCAGGCATTGTTGCTACACTCTTGCTACATTTAAGAGCATCAGACCAGGCATTGTTGCTACATGTAAGAGCATCTGATCAGGCACTGTTACTACACTATATATATATAATGTTTTGTTGTTGCCTGTTATTTTGGCATTAATACGTGTCACATCAGTTTGCAAACAATGTAAAATAAAAAATAGAGTTAAAGCGTCATACAAACATGGTCTCTTTTTTTGCTTTCTTAAGGCAGCTCCAGTATGCAGGTGTTTCAGCCTAGCTCAGTGCTTTGTGGTGGTGAGGCAGCCAGTGGAAAATAGGGAGTGTAGGGGTTGGTAATGTTCTCTAGTTGCGCCGTGATTGGCTCAGTGTTCTGTCACTCATGGGGACAGTACGTCACCACAATCTACGGGGAGAGCTAAGAAAATTCAAGACCCTTGGGTGCTGCCATAGAGTTATATTAGAAGTGCCCATCTAAGAAGGCTCAAGGCCATTGGCCACAGATAAAATTACATCAAATCACTTCATATCTACCATAGCTTTGATTGGACTGATCATATCAACATCATACTTTCAAAATCTTAGCTATCAAGCTAGACAAGCAGTCATCATCATGAATCAAGTCGACAATCTACTGGCAAATTGTCACATGGAATGATACTGGAGAGACGATGCAGGTACGGGGAGTAAAACATGTAATATATAATGGATATGGAACGAGACAGGAACAGTGTCAGCAAACAGGTAACACAAACAAAAGACAATCAATGCAGCAGCGGGGAACAGAGCAAGGGAACTGACAAATATAGGGGAGGAAATAAACAGATGAGTGAGTACAGGTGAGTCCAATATCACTGATGCGCGTGACGAGGGAAGGCATATGTGTGCAATGAATGGAAGGAGTGCGTGATGCAGGGCAACCTGGCACCCTCAAGCACCAGTGGGGGAAGAGCGGGAGCAGACGTGACACAAATCCTTTTCAATCTGGTCATATGAAGAGAAATTATAGATAAAACCTATCGGTGCCCATTGGACATAAACATTACACAACAAGTTGCAAGTGGTTTGGATGGAATCAGTGGATAACTGCAATCACTAGCCTGCTATTCAGTGGAGTGGGTGTGTGGTCCAAGTCTGGGTATAAGGGTCTTTTTTCCAAGCATAAAAGGGTCAACATTCACATGCAACAACATGGACCAGAAAAGACTGAATACATTGCCATGCTGTATCCAGCACGACTTCTGCCACGTTCAAAACAACTGGAAACTCGGAACAGTGAATTCTCAGACTTCAGTGAGTTCAAGACAACTGGGAACTCTGGGGGGGGAAAAAAATAACTTTGACTGGGAAAATACGTTTTGAAAGGTCATCCAACTCGGAATTCCAAGTCGGGAACTCGGGCCTCTTTCTAGAGCTCCCCAAGTTCCTAGTTGTCTTGAAAGCACCATAAATCCAAAGAATGCCAAACTTTGATGACAACGTTTGATGACACAATTTGCCCACAAGAAGAACCGCCACACCACCTTCCTGTTCAAGTGAGCACAGCACAACAAGGTCAGTCCAAAAATGTATTGTATGCTGCTGCATATATGATGTAATGTGCCAGGGAGATGTGTATACCATAGCTAAGAAAGTAATACTAAGTATATGTTGTGTAGTAAGCTGTTAGTAGCCCATGTGCCTCACCGTAATAATTTGGTCCCTTTCCCCTCATAACTTAGCCTACTGTTCTGACTTGGTGGTGCACATGTAGCCTGTTTTAGAGAAATGTAATCATCGAATATTGTAATAGCTTTCATTGGCGGCTTATATGCCCCCTTTATTTGTCCTATGGTTCTGACATGGTGTACAGGGAGAATACTGTAAGAACAGCCCATGTTCTGAATTCCGTCACTGTACATTTCAAAAGTGCTGAACAAATAGTTTTATTGACTACGTCCATTCTAGCTCACTCAATAATGTCTTAATCGAAATTGTCCCCTTATGACATAGTTTTTACATCTCAATTGTCAGGGGAAACCACATTTCTTTAACTCTCCTGTTGTGTTCGTTTCATGTTATTTAATTCTGTGTTCCCGGTCCAAAATGACCACCCCATTATAGCTGATTATAAATCCATAATAATACGATATTATCACCTAATGTTGTTAGATCTTTTTATCAACTTAAGTTCTTGTGAATATTACATCAGTTATCCACTGATTACAACTCGTTTATGAGTAAAAGAAAAGCATAATGTATGGATTATTTTGACTATAACAAATACTCAGATGAAACATTTTGTGCTATTTATCACAGACTACTTCGTATCAAAGTTTAACAAGGACTCTCCTCCTTACCAGTGTCATGATCAAAGATATGATCAAGAGCCTCACATACAGTATGTTGTTTGGTCATTGTGCTGTCAGAATGAATTGTGAGTAAGGCCTCAAAAAAGCTTTATATACCAGAGCTGCGTGAAAAGTTCTATATATTATTGAAACAATGTTGCGATTGTTTGTGAGAATTCTAACAGGTGTGGTTCCCGTGGGGGAAAGATTCTATTGGGGAAAGGTTCCTGTGGGGGTTGCCATGGAAGCCAAGAAGGGGAGTGAGGTGTGTGTGTGTGCTCAAACACACATGCATGTGGGGGTCTGGGAGAGGATGAATGGGCATGTGCCTGAACTCAATTTTATACACTAATTGTAGGCTCACCCATTCATTTCTAATGACCGGTCATTTTTGACTGGGAACACCACAGGTGTACAAAAGTTATGCCCTGTGTAGACAAAGTCATGGAACCTTATGACAATCAGATTAAATTAACTATATTTTTCCGAGAGAACTTGTAAATCGGTCCAATTCGACCAGAACACAGCAGGAGGGTTAAGCAAGTCAGCCGTATCAGCTATTATTTTTTTAAAGGCAGTAAATGAGGCTGAATGAATTGTTTCACTGCCAGACAATTCTCCGCTGATAGCCAGGTGTAGAAGTGGTAAGGATTCACTCCATGCTGCTGAAAAGAAAGCTCTGCTGTTGGGACAGCTGTATGTAAGCCCTAACAGTTTGTGAGCAACGTTTGTCACCGTTATAGTGCAATTAATGTCTTGTTGTGTTGTGCAGTGGCTTTTCTGGCATGCAACAAAACATTAGATTTTTTTTTTGCCCCACCAAGATTTAGATGCTAAAATCACCACTGAACACATTTTAAGGTAACTATGTTCAACTGTACCAACTCTGTTTATTTAATCTACAAAATTCTCTTAGAATAAGAATAAAGATATTTCTCAATCTCATGTTGTTTTATGTTATTGTAATTTCTGCCATACTGAACTGACAATGCAATCATTTGTAGGTTCACCCACTAATGCAATATATTGATAAAGGATGTGACAACTACTTTCTTAACGGAATCAAGTGTTCAGCCATCTGCCCTTTTCCAGAAACATCCATATTCTGTTTCTCTCTGTCTCATACAAAATCCATATCTGAATAAGCTAAGAAATAACACAGTTGGATTGAAATATATGAATTTGAATTGGATATTATTGATTATGCATTATACACTATTTCAAATTTGCTTTCATTTGTAAATTACATTGTCAAATCACTCAACTTGAATGTGAGTCGTGTAATACTTTTACAGATTCAAGCGATCATTATGATGACTGAATAATGATTTATTTCTGAAATTCTGACATAGATAAAGATGTAATACATTTAATTCAACTGCTAATAATACTAGGTACATTTCATATTCACAAATGCAAATGGTCTAATTCAAAATCAAACTTTTTTCACTTTATAAATGAATTTAAACAATATGGCACTACTTTAACTAAAATTAAAAACAAAAAGGCAATTAAAACTTGTTGTATTATTAATTACATTTACATTTACATTTAAGTCATTTAGCAGACGCTCTTATCCAGAGCGACTTACAAATTGGTGGATTCACCTAATGATATCCAGTGGAACAACCACTTTACAATAGTGCATCTAAATCTTTTAAGGGGGGGGGGGGGGGGGGTTAGAAGGATTACTTTATCCTATCCTATCCTAGGTATTCCTTAATGAATTTGATTTGTTTGTTTAGGATTCCTGGCAATGTAAATAGTTTGTTTGTATGCTTGTTTGCATGTGACTATTCCTCTTTTGTTTGGTGATATTTGTTAATATATATATATATTTTTTTAAGAAATAAAAAATAAAATTTAAAAATAAAATTATGATGACTGATCGGTTTCCATTTCAGTCCCAAATGCCTATATATATGATCTTCCCCATTGGTGTCTATTGCAAAAAGGATATGACAGGATTTCCTATTTGGCTCAATTTAAGCCTGGTGGAGCCATCATCATATTGCTTCTTATTAAAATCATATTACACTTTTCAACATTGGAGGCTGAGGCTAGGGGAAATTAAGGTGCTTGGGATAGAAATGGAACTGGGCCTAAATTATGTTGCTAGGAGGCGCTGTTGCAACCGGAAGAGGTCGATGTGATGAGGACCATTTGAGAAATTCACGATTCTGAAATGCTATAAACAACAGAAACCATAAGACAAACGACGCCAGGAGATATTCATTTGTCTTCAACTTTGTATTTAGGGGAAGAAAAGAGATACACGAAGTCATTGGTTGTGGATGTCACGCTAGAAAATCAGGGTAAGAGGAGAGGGATGGGCACGGACAAAACCCGCTGTCAGACAACCACTGCTGGGCACAGCTGTAAAAGCATGGCTTGCTTTACGAGTCAAATACTATTACCATGCCGCAAAATGTAGTGAGGCTTCACTGTTTGCCAGCCAGACTATTCTGCTACAATGTATCAAAGTGTAGGCTAGATGCGCTTGACTGTAATTTGTATCATGCCATGTAATGAGTGGACTATAACACCGTACAGTGCTACTGTATGTCTTCTACTAGCCGTGGCTGTTATTTACTTACTCTGGGGGAACCAATAATAAGACAGGAAATTCACACACTGACCCAGGTGACTTTTCATTACATCTATTCATCCATGAAATAACCACATTATCAGGAAAATGGAACTGGTGTTGCAGGAATTATCTGACCATACTTATTCTGGTCGAGATATTGGGTCAGTGGGGCATTCAATCCGGTTGCTTAATTATTTGATCATGAGGATGTCATTCATGCTCAATCAATGTGGGTTAACTACAGGTTTAAGTAAAATATTGTGTCTGTGTGTGCTTGTGTGCGTGTGTACACCTTCATTGTCTTTGCTGACAAGCATTCCCTTAAAAGCAATCACATTGATCAGAAACATGATTCCTCATCATCCGCTTCTCAAATGGATACTGGAAATATTCCTGCGTGCCCATGCCTCTCAGAAAAGCATGAGTGGAATGTGATGCGTGTGAGATATACAGTAACTAAAGACAGAGCCCTCCTTGTGTTTGTTTGTCTGGCTCTTCCAGCTGCTCATAGCTTGACAGCAGATAGTGCCTAACCCCACGCCTTCATGGTTCACACACACTGCAGAGCTTCTTCTTGTGTTGACATTTAGCCTACAGGTTCGATCACCTGGCTCCAGTGTCTTGTCAAATACCCTCTCTCGTTGGATACTGTACCGCTTTATGACTATTCTGCTGACTGTGTCTCTGTTGTAAGCAGCAGTTTTGAGAGGCTGGAGCCCAAACATGGACATGGAGAGTTACGAGGACTTCTGCCTGCGGAGCCTGGCCAGACTGCAGACTGAGAGCCAGGGGAAGAGCCAAGGCCAACAGACAGGCTGTGAGCCAACTGGTCCTGTGGAAGCTCTCTCCTTCATCCACTTCCATGGAAGGGCTGTGCTCTCACCCTTGGTAAGGACATAGTCTGGGGGAAAGGGCAGAAGGTGCGGAGAGCTGTATAGACATAGATTTAACATAAGGTCAGGGGTGGAATTGGGGGCAAGGTAGGAATGGAGTTGTATCAAAGTGAAAACATTAACATGTTAAAATGTGTTTTTCTGTTTGTGAATTCCAGGATATTAGTGTCTTTTTTCCAATTTCTCCCCAGCATTGGATGTACTGTAGATGTATACCATGGCTTTGTTGAAAACTAGTTTCTGATTGTCTTGAAAGGCATTCTAGAGCGTGCATTATTTCCCTATAACGAACAGTATATCAGCACGGTAGAATTCAATGGCTACAGTTCTTACAAGCTCTTTGAAATTTAAATCATTATTGGCATTGTTGATTTCGATTTTCATAATATCAAGCTAGGACTGATGGTTTGGTTAGCTAAACTAGCAAGGCTGTTTGCTTGGTTACCAAAGCAACTACAGTAGCTGTCTAGTAAACTTGCTATCTACTTCAGTGAATGGTGAACCCATTTGTACCTGCAAATGAACACATTTCTAGAGGCAAATGTGTTCAATTATAGCCATGGCATAAAAGGGATAATCAACAAGGTGCTATGAATTCTAAGAAAAATAATGTCACTCCTTGGAAGGTTAGTTCCACTCCGCTAGTGTGTCGTGGAACACACCTTCCACGTCGTTCATTATTTTCCATTGGACTCATAGCCCCTTGTTGATTATCCCTTAAGTACATTGTATATATTGTGGGCTAAATCCTAACCATAGCTATTATCCATTAATGTAATTCCAACCTTTGCATAAAAGGTAAAGGGAATAGTAAATGTGCACAAATGTTTGAGTTAAGTTAAGCATACTTATATCTAATTAGCATTCAGCCCAGTGAGAATAGTTTGTTGTCATGGGGGTGGCTTTGCTTTCTCCCATGACAACCACATGGTTCCCCAGGAGAGTTTGTGTATGTGTGGGTATTCTCCTGTCTGGGGGTTTGTAACTCTCAAGTTGCATGGCAACCAAATGCAATGATCCTTTGGTTTACAATGTAGCAATGTGAGCAATGGGCATTGAGTGGACACACACACCATTATGCCCACACACACAAATATCTGGCTTAACCATTTTGTAATTCACATGTCTTAGAGAAAGAGTCACCATAAAAAACACGTAATTGTTTATTTTGTTAAATCACAGAGTATTAAAGGGGCAATCAATTGCTTCAAAGCATTATCCCTGTCCCTGTTTTGGTAAAAAGATGGGGATGGGGCTTGAGAAATGTAACCACTCTCAAATTCATAGACAGACAAGGCTGACCATCCATGATATAAAAAGTATAGTTTTAACTATGTTTTGAGGCTATATAGTGTTGGTTTACATTTACTTTGTTTACAAACAGTGGAGTAAAACAAGCTTATATTTTGGGTTCTGATGGGGTACTACAGTTGAACTAAGCTCATAAGTTATATTCTTCAAGAAACAATAGGTACATATATGTAATGCGGTGCGTACTGGCGGCAGAGAAGTCAGGCGCAGGAGAGCGAAAGCTGATTTACAACGGTGTCGTTTATTAAAACATAAACATCCGTCAACAGAACAATACATGAAATGGGTCAAACAAAACCCGGTAATAACCAGCATACCGTGCACAAGCACTACAAGAAACAATTACGGACAAGGACATGGGGGGGAACAGAGGGTTAAATACACAACGTGTAATTGATGGAATTGGAACCAGGTGTGATGGAAGACAAGACAAAACCAATGGAAAATGAAAAGTGGATCGGCGATGGCTAGAAGGTCGGTGATGTCGACCGCCGAACGCCGCCCGAACAAGGAGAGGGACCAACTTCGGTGGAAGTCGTGACAATATAATTAATTTACAAGTCCAAAAATTGATGCAACTACAGATTGCCCTTTTAGTCATCACTGGATATGATACACATATCTTACCAATAAAACTCAATATTAGCGTAAGTCGGAATCAATATATGTCCACTTCATGACCTTAGTTTTGAGAGTGGGGATAGAGAGGGGTGTGTGTTTGTGCATGCCTTGTGGGTTTGTGTGTGTGCATCTGTGCGAACGTGTGCAGGAGATGAGGTGGAAACTGAGATGTATTTCCAAACCTCCTGCCAAATGAATGACCACAGGGACATATACTTCCCTCAGATTACACAGACCCACAAAGAATTTGAAAATAAATCAAATTTTGATGAACTCCCATATCTATTAGGTGAAATACAGTGAGGGAAAAAAGTATTTGATCGCCTGCTGATTTTGTACATTTGCCCACTGACAAAGAAATGATCAGTCTATAATTTTAATGGTAGGTTTATTTGAACAGTGAGAGACAGAATAACAACAACAAAAATCCAGAAAAACGCATGTCAAAAATGTTATAAATTGATTTGCATTTTAATGAGGGAAATAAGTATTTGACCCCCTCTCAATCAGAAAGATTTCTGGCTCCCAGGTGTCTTTTATACAGGTAACGAATAATGTATGTGTGTGTGTCTCTCTGACTGTGTGTGTTTATTGTGATCCAACCTCAGCTGAGTGTGGAGCAGCGCAGCGAGATGTCCCAGTACAGACAGAGGGCTGCCCAGCTTGAGGTGGACAGACAGGCACTACGCAGCAGCAGCCTGCTGGCCAGGGTTCAGGACATTCTGGACAATGCTCAGGTCAGTCTCAGACAACCATTTCCCAAAGACTCCAACCACCCAAGCCGTAGACCAGGGATCATCAACTAGATTAGCCGCCGGGCCAATTTTTTTCTTGAGCGGATGGTTGTGGGAACAGATTTCCCATATTAAAATCAATTGGAGCTGATTTCCTTGTGTTTTTACAGTTTTTTTTAATCTCCAACAATGAAAATTCAACAAACATTTTTTTTTTGCTCAGAAATTTGGGAGGCCAAGTAAAACCACTAGCTAGGGGAACCCTGCCATAGACTGTTCTCTCTGCTTCCTCATGGCAAGCGGTACCAGTGCATCAAGTCTGACACCAACAGGATCCTGAACAGCTTCTATCCCCATGCCATAAGACTACTAAACAGCTAAATACAGTATCTAACAAAATGGCTACACAGACTATCTGAGTTGACCTTTGTATTTTATTCTTATTTTTACACTGACTCTATGCACACTCACAGGGCCCTACACACTACACTCACTGATACTCCAACACACATACAAACACTCACTGATTTGCTCACACACACACATACAAACACTCACTGATTTGCTCACACACACATACAAACACTCACTGATACTCCAACACACATACAAACACACACTGATACTCCAACACACATACAAACACTCACTGATACTCCAACACACATACAAACACACACTGATACTCCAACACACATACAAACACACACTGATACTCCAACACACATACAAACACACACTGATACTCCAACACACATACAAACACACACTGATACTCCAACACACATACAAACACACACTGATACTCCAACACACAAACAAACACACACTGATACTCCAACACACATACAAACACACACTGATACTCCAACACACATACAAACACACACTGATACTCCAACACACATACAAACACACACTGATACTCCAACACACATACAAACACACACTGATACTCTAACACACATACAAACACTCACTGATACTCTAACACACATACAAACACTCACTGATACTCCAACACACATACAAACACACACTGATACTCCAACACACATACAAACACACACTGATACTCCAACACACATACAAACACACACTGATACTCTAACACACATACAAACACTCACTGATACTCCAACACACACACATAATATGTGCTTACAGTGGCTTTGGAAAGTATTCAGACCTCTTGACTTTTTCCACATTTTGTTACGTTACAGCTTTATTCTAAAATTGATTATATCGATTTTTCCCCTAATCAATCTACACACAATACCCCATAATGACAAAGCAAAACTAGTTTTGGGGAAATGTTTGCAAATCACATTTACATAAGTATTCAGACCCTTTACTCAATACTTTGTTGAAGCACCTTTGGCAGCGATTACATCCTCGAGTCTTCTTGGGTAGTGCATGTTATAAAGGGAAAAGGGTGCTTTTTCGGACGCAGCCCATATCTGATTATTTGTGTTAATTCCCCTCTTCTCTCGGCCTCTCTTAGGTGGACAAAGTACCAGAGATGGAGGGTAAAATGGATCTACCAACTCCACCATATTGCCTTTCCCCAAAACCTGAGACAGTGAATGGCTACACCCTGGTCACAGACTCCCCTGGGCTACCCAGGGGCGGTGGTGTGGTTGGGCTACACATTATGGATCGGCCCACCACCCCTCAACCTGAGTCCCCCATAGTCCTGAATGGGTACAGGGCAGAGGAGAGAGAGAAGCAGGTAGAGGAGGAGAGGTGGGAGGTAGAGGAGGAGATGAGGAGGGGAGAGGAGGAGATAGGGGGCGGTCAGGATGTGAGTTTCCAGAGCCTTCTGAGGAGGTCGAGGGAGTATGTGGAGAGAGAGCAGGCCCAGAGGGGGTCAAAGGTCATCGGCAGGGTCACTTCAACCACCCCGCCTGTGGAGAGCCTCTCTGACAAGGAGAACGAGAGCCGCAGTCCTCTGGGAGAGATGAAACCTGAACAGGGGTACAGCCTGCGCCACAGTCCGCTAAACCCACCTCAGACCCAGGCCCACATCCAGCAACAGAGTCAGTATCCTGCCCAAGCTCAAGCCCAGTACCAGGCTGTGTGTGACCCATATGACTCTCGGTTTAGCTGCCTCTCGTCTGGCCTCCCCGACCCTTACGCCCTCCTGCCCAGCCCTGAACCCAGCATGAGTCCCCGCCCCCATCGTCGCCGACCACGTCCAGTGTCCACTGGTAACATCATGATCTCCTTCCCCATTGGCTCGGCCGACCTCATCCCCAGAGGGCTAGTGGGGAGGCACCAGGAGAGCGCTGTTGTCATGGCGACAGGGGTGATGAGGTCACCAGAACGGGGGTCAGGCATCAGTGACGATAGCAGTAGTCGTCGTGGCAGCCAGTGTGGCACCAGCCCGGTCCAGGAGAAGAGCTGCAGCCCAGTCAGTACCTCCGGAACTGGTTCACATGGGCATCATGATGTCATCAGCTCCGGGTTTCGCCGGCGCTGCCACACCCTAGACAGCCAGCTCCACTCCTCCCATTCTGCCTCAGGACCTGGCATGGACCGCAGCCAGGAGAGGCTCCCGCGCTTAATGGGGGGAGTGCCTCGTTTGGCCCCGAGCCGTAGGAGCCCCGCTGTCCCCCTGAATCAGTCCTATGAGGTGGAGAACCCCTCGGCCACGCTGCTAAGGCCCCACGTGAGACCCTTGACCCCTGACCTCTCTCCTTGCCAGATGAGGCTGGAACGTGAGGGGCCTCAGGGGCCCCATGATGGACGGATCGCACCCATCTCTTCTCTAGAGGAGCAGGACAGTAAGACAGGTGAGAGAGAGAGAGAGAGAGAGAGAGAGAGAGAGAGAGATCGTTGTAACGTAGTGTGTATGATATAAGAGAGTGTTATGAAGAAAACTATACAAGGCAGTCTGTACTCTGTGATTAATTTGTCTTGAATGTAAAGTCCACTACTTTTCGTGCAATCATTGAAAATCATTTTGTGTGTGTGTGCGTTCATGCATGTGTGTGTGTGTGTGTGGTATGTGCGCTTGTATGTGTACGACCGTCTGTGCATTTGTCTTTTTTTTTGTGTGTGTGTGTGTGTGTGTGTGTGTGTGTGTGTGTGTGTGTGTGTGTGTGTGTGTGTGTGTGTGTGTGTGTGTGTGTGTGTGTGTGTGTGTGTTTCAGAGGAGACCCAGCGACGTGTGAGTGCTCTGGAGGAGATGCAGAGGCGTCTGGAGGAGGAGCATGCCCTGCAGATGTCTCTTCTCATGGCTGAACAGGAGAGAGAACAACAGCGCCTCTGTCAGGTCAGGACATGGAACCATGGCATGTTGACCCTGCTCAATGTATCAAAAGCCACATTTGTCACTATTCTTCCACAACTATCAGCATTCCTTCCTAGTTTGTGATATTATATATAGTATATGCAGACAGAATGTCACACAGAGAATTAAACTTTAAAGCTACAGTCTGGGATTTGGGAAGCTGTTTCTTGGATGTCAAGGCCTGTCAGTCCTTGCATCTAGAGCTCTGTCTAGTATGAATTTGAGAGGGGTTACATTTCCCTAGCCCCACCCCTCAGCTGTATACCAAAACAAGTGTTTTTGAATCCCAGAATGTGGCTTTAAGTTCCATAAGTTTGAATATGTTAGCATTTGCCAAGTGTTTTGTTTGGCTGCTGTAGAGAAGTGACTGTACAATCCTCAAGACTACACATCCGTCACGGGACAACGCTCGTGTGTGTGTGTGTGTGTGTGTGTGTGTGTGTGTGTGTGTGTGTGTGTGTGTGTGTGTGTGTGTGTGTGTGTGTGTGTGTGTGTGTGTGTGTGTGTGTGTGTGTGTGTGTGTGTGTGTGTGTGTGTGTGTGTGTGTGTGTGTGTTTCTCTGTGTCTTTATTAGGAGCTGGATGAGAAGGGGAAGAGGCTGAGAGAGCAGGGGTGTGGCCGGCTCCTGAGTGGGGACGGTGGTGGCCTCAGCCCTTCCTGCCCTGGCCTTAGCCCCACCCTGAGTGCTACTGATAGGTCACCTAGACACAGTGTACACAGCATGGGTAGGTGGACTGTGGCATGGAAGAATGACTCACACACACAAACCATTACCTTGGTAGATGTCATTGGGTTGAAGCATTGGGAAATATAACTATTTTTTCTATTACTACACTGCTCAAAAAAATAAAGGGAACACTAAAATAACACATCCTAGATCTGAATGAATGAAATAATCTTATTAAATACTTTTTTCTTTACATAGTTGAATGTGCTGACAACAAAATCATACAAAAATAATAAATGGAAATCCAATTTATCAACCCATGGAGGTCTGGATTTGGAGTCACACTCAAAATTAAAGTGGAAAACCACACTACAGGCTGATCCAACTTTGATGAAATGTCCTTAAAACAAGTCAAAATGAGGCTCAGTAGTGTGTGTGGCCTCCACGTGCCTGTATGACCTCCCTACAACGCCTGGGCATGCTCCTGATGAGGTGGCGGATGGTCTCCTGAGGGATCTCCTCCCAGACCTGGACTAAAGCATCCGCCAACTCCTGGACAGTCTGTGGTGCAACGTGGTCTTGGTGGATGTTGCGAGACATGATGTCCCAGATGTGCTCAATTGGATTCAGGTCTGGGGAACGGGCGGGCCAGTCCATAGCATCAATGCCTTCCTCTTGCAGGAACTGCTGACACACTCCAGCCACATGAGGTCTAGCATTGTCTTACATTAGGAGGAACCCAGGGCCAACCACACCAGCATATGGTCTCACAAGGGGTCTGAGGATCTCATCTCGGTACCTAATGGCAGTCAGGCTACCTCTGGCGAGCACATGGAGGGCTGTGCGGCCCCCCAAAGAAATGCCACCCCACACCATGACTGACCCACCGCCAAACCGGTCATGCTGGAGGATGTTGCAGGCAGCAGAACGTTCTCCACGACGTCTCCAGACTCTGTCACGTCTGTCACATGTGCTCGGTGTGAACCTGCTTTCATCTGTGAAGAGCACAGAGCGCCAGTTGCGGATTTGCCAATCTTGGTGTTCTCTGGCAAATGCCAAACGTCCTGCACGGTGTTGGGCTGTAAGCACAACCCCCACCTGTGGACGTCGGGCCCTCATACCACCCTCATGGAGTCTGTTTCTGACCGTTTGAGCAGACACATGCACATTTGTGGCCTGCTGGAGGTCATTTTGCAGGGCTCTGGCAGTGCTCCTCCTGCTCCTCCTTGCACAAAGGTGGAGGTAGCGGTCCTGCTGCTGGGTTGTTGCCCTCCTACGGCCTCCTCCACATCTCCTGATGTACTGGCCTGTCTCCTGGTAGCGCCTCCATGCTCTGGACACTACGCTGACAGACACAGCAAACCTTCTTGCCACAGCTCGCATTGATGTGCCATCCTGGATGAGCTGCACTAACTGAGCCACTTGTGTGGGTTGTAGACTCCATCTCATGCTACCACTAGAGTGAAAGCACCGCCAGCATTCAAAAGTGACCAAAACATCAGCCAGGAACCATAGGAACTGAGAAGTGGTCTGTGGTCACCACCTGCAGAACCACTCCTTTATTGGGGGTGTCTTGCTAATTGCCTATAATTTCCACCTGTTGTCTATTCCAGTTGCACAACAGCATGTGCAATTTATTGTCAATCAGTGTTGCTTCCTAAGTGGACAGTTTGATTTCACAGAAGTGTGATTGACTTGGAGTTACATTGTGTTGTTTAAGTGTTCCCTTTATTTTGATGAGCAGTGTATTTGAAATAGGGAGGTGCTTTACAAAACCCTTACGGCGTTTTAGTTTTTTACCTCTCCTCAGCTTGTACATTTCTTTTGTCTTTTAATTCTCATCTTCATATTGTATTGTCTTTTTTATGTGCAAATTCATCAATAAAATACCAACCGAACTGTTGACACAATAAATGCATATACTATAACAATGGTTCCCCCGTAGGTCTCAGAAAGGTAAAGCCATCTTGGTAACGTGATTTGTTCATTGCCTATTTACCTGTTTCTGTGTGAATGTAATGTGTAAAATATTTCTTTCCCCTCTCTCTCTCTCCAGGTTTCTCCTCTCCACTGAGCTCCAGTGCTCCCTCTCCCTCCATGCAGCCTCCTGTCTACCTGTGGGGGCCCACCTGGGGGGCCAGCAAGCCCCGGGGAAGGCTCAGTCAGGTGCTTGTGTGTGTTTGTGTGTATGCGTGTGCTTCTACATATGTGTGTGTTTTCCAACTGTTGGTGCTCCCTCTTGTCTCCATTTCCAGAATCTTGTTCGATGTATATGTGTGTTTCATTGTATTATATTAAATATATTGTATGATAAAACAATCTTCTCTTGACTGAGTGTAAGTTGATTTCCATGTGTCTATTCCTGCACTATGCTACTGCTCCTCACTCAGGTTGTGACAGTTGAACAGCAGAGGGCGCTGTGTCGTCTGGGAGCCATCAGTTGTGGGTTCCTCACCCGCAGACTGCTCCAGACAGAGAAGGTGAAACAGCTGCGCCAGACCGTTCAGGTGAGAGCACTCTTATATCTGCACACAGAAACACACTTGTATACACAGTGTAGATGTATATACTACTATATAGTGTAGGTATGTAGGGGAATAGCAACTGAATCATAATGGAACTGAAACACAGTCATATTGGACTTTGACTGATTTAAAGACGATCACCTTTAATAATTCATCATTTAAATGGTATAATTTTTAAGTCTGTGTGTGTGTATGGTTTTAGGACACACAAGAGTTCATCCGCTCGTTCCAGACTGAAGCTCCACAGAAGAGAGGTTCCATATCAGCACAGGACCTATCTCTGCAGGAGAGAGTCAGGGCACAGGTAACACTCAGAGAGAGAGAGAGACAAACACACACACACACACACACACACACACACACACACACACACACACACACACACACACACACACACACACACACACACACACAGAAAGTGGAACCGGATGAGTATGAGTATTGATTATATTGTGTGTGTGTCTCCTCCTTCAGTTGCGTGCGGCTCGATATGACGTCCATGACATCTTCTTTGAGATGCCCCTGGAGGAGAGGCTGGCTCTGCTGCAGCTGGACAGAGAGGTCCGCACAGAGAAGAAGCTACGAGAAATGGTAACCTGACTGGACGTTTCACCTTTCAATCACAGACTTAGACCAACCACAACACACTGGGTGGGACTTTTAACTGTCAGTCACACAAATAGGCCAATCATAACAGAAGGACTTAAACCTTATCACTCTCACAGTAAAAAAAATCACAAAAACAAGTGTAAAATCCCTTAGAAAAAGTGACAAAACATTATTTCACTTTTTGAAGCAGAGCCTAGACCCTAAGGCCGCAGCCTGGCAGAGACAAATGAAGAGTTTATTTCCAAAACGCTATATCTACCAATTTTTCATATTTTGTGTTTTTTCGCAAGAAATTATTACTTTTAGGTACCTTCATGATTTTTAATTCATAGATTTTTAAGTGTGTATTAAAATGTGTTTTTTTGCAAAACACTATATATCCATTGTTTAACTGGAATGCAATGTTCGTATACTGTATATTTGACTGTGACTAGCTATCTTAAGATGAAGGCACTAACTATAATTCACTCTGGATAAGAGCATCTGCTAAATGACTAAAATGTAAAATGTAGATGTTTCACATACAGATCTCATATTGATTCATAAATGTTTTTAAATATGGATGTCACAAATGTATTTCTTTCTTTATAATTTTTTTTTATTTGTTACATTTGGTTGTGTAAAACCTGAGAGTGAGGCGGATATTTTTTTATTTAACCTTTATTTAACCAGGCAAGTCAGTTAAGAACAAATTCTTATTTACAATGACGGCCTAGGAACAGTGGGTTAACTGCATTGTTCATGGGCAGAATGACAGATTTTACCTTGTCAGCTCGGGGATTCGATCTAGTAACCTTTGTCTCTAACCACTAGGCTACCTGTCTCTAACCACTAGGCTACCTGCTGCCCCAAATAGTGTTTTGAAAAAAAACACATTATTATTTGTCTCTGAAATGAAACCATCAAGTGAGATTTCAAACAAATACATGTCTGTCATTGAATGCCATGATTAGATAGTGAAAAAACACACCAATCTCTTTCATAATTTCTTTAAACAATGAACATTTCTCAAAATGGATGTATAGCGTTTTGGAAAGAAAATCTTCAAATGAAAACATCCGATTTCATCTATCAAAAGTAGAGATTAGTTCAACTTTTGATATTCAAAAACATACGTAAAAGACGCTCCTTCCTCTCTGTTGTCCGTCAACGTATGAGCTCCATGGAAAAACCTTAATCTCTGTCTGACCCTGGCCTAATACTTACTGACCCTGGCCTAAAACATACTGACCCTGGCCTAAAACATACTGACCCTGGCCTAAAACATACTGACCCTGGCTAAAACATACTGACCCTGGCCTAATATATACTGACCCTGGCTAAAACATACTGACCCTGGCCTAAAACATACTGACCCTGGCTAAAACATACTGACCCTGGCCTAAAACATACTGACCCTGGCTAAAACATACTGACCCTGGCTAAAACATACTGACCCTGCCTAAAACATACTGACCCTGGCCTAAAACATACTGACCCTGGCTAAAACATACTGACCCTGGCTAAAACATACTGACCCTGGCCTAAAACATACTGACCCTGGCTAAAACATACTGACCCTGGCCTAAAACATACTGACCCTGGCTAAAACATACTGACCCTGGCTAAAACATACTGACCCTGCCTAAAACATACTGACCCTGGCCTAAAACATACTGACCCTGGCTAAAACATACTGACCCTGGCTAAAACATACTGACCCTGGCCTAAAACATACTGACCCTGGCCTAAAACATACTGACCCTGGCTAAAACATACTGACCCTGGCCTAATATATACTGACCCTGGCTAAAACATACTGACCCTGGCCTAAAACATACTGACCCTGGCTAAAACATACTGACCCTGGCTAAAACATACTGACCCTGGCTAAAACATACTGACCCTGGCCTAATATATACTGACCCTGGCTAAAACATACTGACCCTGGCCTAATATATACTGACCCTGGCCTAAAACATACTGACCCTGGCCTAAAACATACTGACCCTGGCCTAAAACATACTGACCCTGGCTAAAACATACTGACCCTGGCCTAATATATACTGACCCTGGCTAAAACATACTGACCCTGCCTAATATATACTGACCCTGGCCTAATATATACTGACCCTGGCTAAAACATACTGACCCTGGCTAAAACATACTGACCCTGGCCTAAAACATACTGACCCTGGCCTAATATATACTGACCCTGGCTAAAACATACTGACCCTGGCCTAAAACATACTGACCCTGGCTAAAACATACTGACCCTGGCCTAAAACATACTGACCCTGGCTAAAACATACTGACCCTGGCTAAAACATACTGACCCTGGCTAAAACATACTGAGCCTGGCCTAAAACATACTGACCCTGGCCTAAAACATACTGACCCTGGCCTAAAACATACTGACCCTGGCCTAAAACATACTGACCCTGGCTAAAACATACTGACCCTGGCCTAAAACATACTGACCCTGGCTAAAACATACTGACCCTGGCTAAAACATACTGACCCTGGCTAAAACATACTGACCCTGGCTAAAACATACTGACCCTGGCCTAATATATACTGACCCTGGCTAAAACATACTGACCCTGGCCTAATATATACTGACCCTGGCTAAAACATACTGACCCTGGCTAAAACATACTGACCCTGGCCTAATATATACTGACCCTGGCCTAATATATACTGACCGTGGCTAAAACATACTGACCCTGGCTTAAAATGTACTGACCCTGGCCTAATATATACTGACCCTGGCTAAAACATACTGAGCCTGGCTTAAAATGTACTGACCCTGGCCTAATATATACTGACCGTGGCTAAAACATACTGACCCTGGCTTAAAATGTACTGACCCTGGCCTAATATATACTGACCCTGGCCTAAAACTTACTGACCCTGGCTAAAACATACTGAGCCTGGCTTAAAATGTACTGACCCTGGCCTAAAACTTACTGACCCTGGCTTAAAACATACTGACCCTGGCTTAAAATGTACTGACCCTGGCCTAAAACTTACTGACCCTGGCTAAAACATACTGAGCCTGGCTTAAAATGTACTGACTCTGGCCTAAAACTTACTGACCCTGGCTTAAAATGTACTGACCCTGGCCTAAAACTTACTGACCCTGGCCTAAAACATACTGACCCTGGCTTAAAATGTACTGACCCTGGCCTAAAACTTACTGACCCTGGCTTAAAACATACTGACCCTGGCCTAAAACATACTGACCCTGGCCTAAAACATACTGACCCTGGCCTAAAACATACTGACCCTGGCCTAAAACATACTGACCCTGGCCTAAAACATACTGACCCTGGCCTAAAACGTACTGACCCTGGCCTAAAACATACTGACCCTGGCTAAAACATACTGACCCTGGCCTAAAACATACTGACCCTGGCCTAATATATACTGACCCTGGCTAAAACATACTGACCCTGCCTAATATATACTGACCCTGGCCTAATATATACTGACCCTGGCTAAAACATACTGACCCTGGCTAATATATACTGACCCTGGCTAAAACATACTGACCCTGGCCTAAAACATACTGACCCTGGCTAAAACATACTGACCCTGGCCTAATATATACTGACCCTGGCTAAAACATACTGACCCTGGCTAAAACATACTGAGCCTGGCTAAAACATACTGACCCTGGCTAAAACATACTGACCCTGGCTAATATATACTGACCCTGGCTAAAACATACTGACCCTGGCCTAAAACATACTGACCCTGGCTAAAACATACTGACCCTGGCCTAATATATACTGACCCTGGCTAAAACATACTGACCCTGGCTAAAACATACTGAGCCTGGCTAAAACATACTGACCCTGCCTAAAACATACTGACCCTGGCTAAAACATACTGACCCTGGCTAAAACATACTGACCCTGGCTAAAACATACTGACCCTGGCTAAAACATACTGACCCTGGCTAAAACATACTGACCCTGGCCTAAAACATACTGACCCTGGCTAAAACATACTGACCCTGGCCTAATATATACTGACCCTGGCCTAATATATACTGACCCTGGCCTAATATATACTGACCCTGGCCTAAAACATACTGACCCTGGCCTAATATATACTGACCCTGGCTAAAACATACTGACCCTGGCCTAAAACATACTGACCCTGGCTAAAACATACTGACCCTGGCCTAAAACATACTGACCCTGGCTAAAACATACTGACCCTGGCTAAAACATACTGACCCTGGCCTAATATATACTGACCCTGGCTAAAACATACTGACCCTGGCCTAATATATACTGACCCTGGCTAAAACATACTGACCCTGGCTAAAACATACTGACCCTGGCCTAATATATACTGACCCTGGCCTAATATATACTGACCGTGGCTAAAACATACTGACCCTGGCTTAAAATGTACTGACCCTGGCCTAATATATACTGACCCTGGCCTAAAACTTACTGACCCTGGCTTAAAATGTACTGACCCTGGCCTAAAACTTACTGACCCTGGCCTAAAACATACTGACCCTGGCTTAAAATGTACTGACCCTGGCCTAAAACTTACTGACCCTGGCTTAAAACATACTGACCCTGGCCTAAAACATACTGACCCTGGCTTAAAACTTAAATGACCCTGGCCTAAAACATACTGTCCATGATTCTGATGTGTAACTGTATCTCACTGTGTGTGTGTGTGTGTGTGTGTGTGTGTGTGTGTGTGTGTGTGTGTGTGTGTGTGTGTGTGTGTGTGTGTGTGTGTGTGTGTGTGTGTGTGTGTGTGTGTGTGTGCGTGCGTGCGTGCGTGCGTGCGTGCGTGCGTGTGTTCGATAGGAGAAAGCCAGGACTCCTAATGACAGGGTGCTGTCTGCTGCCACACAGAGGTCACTGGACAGGAAGAAGAGGTGAGGGGGTGGAGTCCTGTGAGACGGGTTAAATGATGGCTCTGTAATCAAACCAGATGCCTTATCTGAATTTGTACCAGGAGATCAGACTATGATAAAATATCACAAATATATTTATTTGGCTGACATTATTGAGATAAAAGCATAATTATTCTGATGTGTATCGTTCTGTTCTCTCAGGGTGGGTGAGTCTCCAGGACAAGCCAGGAAAGTACAGAAGAAGCCAAAGAGCCCTCCCACTAACAGGTACAGTAGAGAACAGTGCTGCCCCCTACTGACTGCACATAAGTGGCTCTTACTGTCTCCTATACCTCACATCTCTTACTGTCTCCTATACTTCACATCTCTTACTGTCTCCTATACTTCACATCTCTTACTGTCTCCTATACTTCACATCTCTGACTGTCTCCTATACTTCACATCTCTTACTGTCTCCTATACTTCACATCTCTGACTGTCTCCTATACTTCACATCTCTTACTGTCTCTTGTACTTCACATCTCTTACTGTCTCCTATATTTCACATCTGACTGTCTCCTATACTTCACATCTTTGACTGTCTCCTATACTTCACATCTCTTACTGTCTCCTATACTTCACATCTCTGACTGTCTCCAATACTTCACATCTCTTACTTTCTTTCTATACTTAAAAAAAGCTGTACATATGAAATATTTATCCTCCAGATAGGGGAAAGTGTTCTAGGTGTCAGTACAGGTCAGTGGTACACTATCTATGTACCCTTTCTGTCTTTCTCTCCTCATCACCCTCTCTCCCCCTCAGGATCCTGAAGCCAAGTCAGGGTCAGAACGCCTCAGTCCCAGGTCAGCTAAACCGACAGGGGTGAATACAGTCTCCAACATTTCTCTACTTCTCCCCCTTTCTTTCTTTCTTTCTTTCTTTCTTTCTTTCTTTCTTTCTTTCTTTCTTTCTTTCTTTCTTTCTTTCTTTCTTTCTTTCTTTCTTTCTTTCTTTCTTTCTTTCTTTCTTTCTTTCTTTCTTTCTTTCTTTCTTTCTTTCTTTCTCTGCCCTTCTTCTTTAATTCCTTAACGCATACAAAATAAATAATACAACTATATTTTATAATGAATAAAAATCACCCCATCTCTCCCTCCTCTCTGTCTGTCAATCTAAGTCTGTCTGTCAGGAGCTGGTACAGAAATACCCCTGAGGACAGAGTGAGACGCTCAGACAGCCTGAAGAAGCAGAACTCCCTGGGTTAACAGGTTCCTCCCTCAGTCCCTCTATGACCCCTCACTCCCTGACCCTTGACCTCTGGGCCTTCTATCAGCCCCATGTTCCACTATGGTTCGATCACCACCAATGCTACTAGTCCCTCTAACCTCCCTCTAACCTCCCTCTGATGGTTCAGTCCAGTGCTCTCTGCCCAAAGTCCAGTGCTGTCTAGCTAACAATACATTTGGTAGGGTGTGTACCCTACCAAATGTATTGTTACTATAGTTACATAGATTTTTCTACTATTACAAACTTATGAACAGTTCATGTATTCCTTAGGTTTGAATGCTGCTGTGCACTCTTGTGCCAAGATAATTAATGCATTAATGCTGCTAGATAGCTATATTTGCTGCTTAACTTGCAAAGACTTTGTAGCTAGAGGCCTTTTGTAGTGGATATGTAGTAGGGACACGGACTCATAAAGAAGCTTGACAAAAGTAAAGGAAGTAGATTCCGTTAGAGGTATGGATTGTCTTCTGACAGGTGGCGTCATTCCTCCTCTCATTTATAAAAAAAAAAAAAATGTAACCTTTATTTAACTAGGCAAGTCAGTTAAGAACAAATTCTTATTTACAATGACGGCCTACCCCGGCCAAACCCGGACGACGCTGGGCCAATTGTGCGCCACCCTTGGGGACTCCCAATCATGGCCGGATGTGATGCAGCCTGGATAACCTCAACATAGTCGTCAACATAGACGTGGCGCTATCTAACGTAAGACAATGAGAGGTTTGTGAAATGTTAAACACACCGGCGGCCTTTCCAGACACAGACACACCTCAGAGATAGATAGAGATCATTGTGTGATTACCTAGCTTTAACCCTGCTATCCCATACACCTCAGAGATAGATAGAGATCATTGTGTGATTACCTAGCTTTAACCCTGCTATAGTAGCCATCACCCTCTGCTGGTAGTCACAGATAGTTGCCATGTAAAAAAAGGTATTTTAAACATACAGTATTTATTTCTTATATAGTTTTTGAGTTAAATCGCTCTCTTCAACTCTCTGCTCTGTGTGAAGTCTGGAACATTTCAAATTGGTTTGTGTGTGATGTGTGCAATTTTAAAATATCAATATGTTTTGCTGCAAAACGTCACGGCCAAATGAAAGAAAATGTACAGTTGAATGTACTATTGTCTTATTTTACACTGTACCAAGAGACACATGCTTTGGTTTCAGATGGTCTGTTTACCCGGCATGTTTGAGCTGTAGTTGACAGACCAACCTATGTCTCTGGAGAGTATTTAAAATATCCCATACAGAAATGTAGCTGCCTTTCACAAACAAACATGACTGAGATTTTTGGAATATCTGAAAGCTGCCAGTGTATATGAGAGGATTTACAGAGAAAACATTTAACAATGAAAACAAAAGTAACTCACCACTGTTCAGTAGCTATAGCATCCTTATCTCAAAGCAGTCTTCTTGTAGCCTGGCTGACGCACAGGCCCACATGGTACACAGTGAGAGGAGAGCTTGTGGTACATACAAACGCATTAGCCAGGCAAGTCTTCTTTCCCCACCTAGGGGCTGATGTATACCACCTAGGGGCTGATGTATACCACCTAGGGGCTGATGTGTACCACCTAGGGGCTGATGTATCCTACCTAGGGGCTGATGTATCCTACCTAGGGGCTGATGTGTACCACCTAGGGGCTGATGTATCCCACCTAGGGGCTGATGTATCCTACCTAGGGGCTGATGTATCCTACCTAGGGGCTGATGTGTACCACCTAGGGGCTGATGTATACCACCTAGGGGCTGATGTATCCCACCTAGGGGCTGATGTGTACCACCTAGGGGCTGATGTGTACCACCTAGGGGCTGATGTGTACCACCTAGGGGCTGATGTATACCACTTAGGGGCTGATGTATACCACCTAGGGGCTGATGTGTACCACCTAGGGGCTGATGTGTACCACCTAGGGGCTGATGTATACCACTTAGGGGCTGATGTATACCACCTAGGGCAATCCTAGGTGGGATACAGCATACACTAAGGTGTTATTAATGTGTCATTCTGTGAAAGAGTTGGATACTGACCCTGAGTCAGTTGCTAAGGGGATTTGTATATTAATAACTGGTGTAACTATGTCTCTGTTTAAACAGCCCTACACCACCATACATGGCCTTTTGTAGCAGTGACAGATTTCTGGTGTTGTTATTGACTGGCTTTGATTAATTTAATTAGCAATTTGTGTATTGAATACAAA
Source organism: Salmo salar (assembly GCF_965601325.2). NCBI lineage: Eukaryota > Metazoa > Chordata > Actinopteri > Salmoniformes > Salmonidae > Salmo > Salmo salar. Next base: position 22,796,769 of record NC_138296.1, on the reverse strand, counting down.
AAATGTTGTAATTTTTTTCCTGTTTACAGCCTGTGCTTGATGTATTTATTTCCGAATTACCAATGATATTAAATATTGATATTTGAATGTCTGTGTTGTATTCATGTAAGTGAATAAATTCAGTGGCAGTAATTTTTATTGCGGGAAAAATCATGACATTTCAAACTGAGATAGCGATGACATTGAGTGATCAGAAATGAATGATCAACAGAAAACACACCATGCTGTTGTAGAGTCCAGTAATATAGTACAGACTAAACAGATGTATTATTAAGTTAACATCTACAATATAAAATGTCATACATTGTTACAAATCACACAAAGATACTGTATCTATCCATATTCATGTAAAAGGACTACAGTATTTATGTAAAAAATACAAAACAATTCCAGTAGAACCGTTTTAAACATTTCTCGAATCCAGTTCATGGACCAGCACAGAGCTCTTTGTTGCTGACAGGTGACTGGTAAGTGATTTCTCAGGCCTGAGAACGATGGGCTTTCCAGTACAAATTAGTTTGAGAAATATTGCTCTATAACAAAGTTTACATTCTAAGTGACAAAAGTACATCTCTTAACATGGAGTATAGCAAATATACAAGATTAATAACATGCTGATCCAAACATTTATCATTATCCAGTATATATATATATATTTTTTTTTTAACCTTTATTTAACTAGGCAAGTCAGTTAAGAACAAATTCTTATTTTCAATGACGTCCTAGGAACAGTGGGTTAACTGCCTTGTTCAGGGGCAGAACGACAGATTTGTACCTTGTCATCTCAGGGATTCAAACTTGCAACCTTTCAGTTACAAGTCCAACGCTCTAACCACTAGGCTACGGTGCCGAGTTACTGGGCTCCCGAGTGACGCAAGCGGTCTAAGGCACTGCATCTCAGTGCAAGAGGTGTCACTACAGTCCCTGGTTTGAATCCAGGCTGTATCACATCTGGCCGTGATTGGGAGTCCCATAGGGCGGCACACAATTGGCCCAGCGTCATCCGGGTTTGGCCGGGGTAGGCCATCATTGTAAATAACAATTGATTCTTAACTGACTTGCCTAGTTAAATAAAGGTTAAAAAAATAAAACTCCTACCCATAACCTTTACAATACTAATATTAAACATACAGGCATTGTACTGTTGCGTTAGTTAAGGGTGCATATCAAATAGGCTATGACAGAGAAGAGAAAATACATTGAGACAAAAAACATTATTATGATTATCTAATTAGCCTGCAAATCCCAGATTGACTGTGATTTTAGACAGGCTTTTCTTGATCAGGCAGTTGTTGTTGCATTGGTGCTGCTGGGCAGTGTCTCGTAGCACTTCTTCATCTCTTCATATTCCTCAGAGACATCTGCAAAGAAGCATTGACATAAGCTTAAATGTTCACCATGTAACATTTGGTACCAGGTATTTAATTGTGCCTAATTATTTGAGGTACAGTAAGTACCACAAAAGTATTGGTTGCTAGTTTCTTAGTTAATTAAACACAAGATAAGTACCAGCTTAAACTGGGCTGTAGAAAGTATATAGTTTGACAAGTAGTATAGTATGAATCTGGAATTGGGAGTTTTGCCTCTACACAACATGCAGTTAAATGTTTTGTCATGATGGTTATATTCAGCACTCCACCATATTCCAAACAAGGCCTGACCCGTGTAGTGTATACTGGGACCAGATCTTCAGTGGGTAGGCCATCTCTGTCAAGAACAGTTGAATGTGCAGGCGTTTTTAGGCCTTCCTCACTGATTGGTCCACATATGTGTCACCTCTGAGGTTAGTCTAGATGAAAACCAAGATACTTGGTTGTTGTTAGCACTGGTACTTCCTGTCCCCCTAGGATGAGTGGTGCAGGTTGTGGAGGGTCTCTTGAAAAACATATCCGAATTTCCACAGACTCTTATTCAGTAGCATGTTGTTGGATGTGGCCACTCTTCCAATTGCTTTGTCTCCAAGACCATTGAAATGTCCTCTTGGATACTGATTAGTGGTATGGCTTGGGACAGCTCTACAACGTCTGGACACTGGGTATGCAGGTGGACATGTGAAGGAGAAACAGATATGTTGAGGGGCATAAATGTGCTATCGCCCTCTGCCTTCTTCCTGTGGTATAGCTGTGGGGTCAGGCTATTCACCTTGGGCACAGTTCAATGTCAGACAGATGTTGCAGGAGCTTTGCATGATCTACTCCATCAAAGGCATTGGATATCTCAGCAAGTAACTCTCACCATTGTTGGTTTTCTAGAGTCTGTAGCTGTCAGCCAGGAGTGTGTGGCTTTCATAAGGGCAGTAGTAGTGCTGGACTTTGGAAGGTAGAATCATACTGATTCGTGCACTCAGAGAGGACTGTTGGCATGAGTTCTTTCATGATAAAGCATGAAGTTAAGGCATGAAGTTAGAGAGATGGGCTTCCAGTCACTCGTTGTACCTGGGTTTGAAACTTTAGTTATGGGACACACATTGTCAGTATTCCAGGCAGCAGGAACAGTCCCCTGCCAGTAGGAGGTTTTAACTATGTGTGTGATGATGGACTAGATGTTCTACATGCTCTTTTAGTAGCGAGGCTGGAATGACATAAGGCCCACAAACTCTTGTCAGAGTTTGCTTTATCTGGTCAATGCTGCACAGCTCAACCTGCCTTGTAGGCATGGGAAGGGGGAAGGTGGCAAGAGATATGGTGCTTGTCCAAGCCTCAGCAAAGAAGCCATTAAAAACATCAGCCACATTGTCGTTTTCAACTCCCTTGACCTGAATTCTCCCTCCTGATCTTTTCTTTCGTCCCAGTCCTCTGTTGAGTTTTTCCTCTTTGGGTCCTGGATTGAAAAAATGTTGTAGTTTTTCTTTGCTTTCTTGATAAGCATTTGCACGGTGTTTCTGTAGTTTCTCCATTTCATTGTTTTCCTCCATCTGTTGAAAGTATTCTGTCTTTTCCTGATGCAGCCTTTATTTGTTCAGTCATCCAGGGCTTGTCCAGTGTTGTTGTTTTCTTATTTCTGATTGGCATGCATACATTAAGAGCAGTTTGAATGCAGGAGAACGTCTCCACCTTTGCATCAATGCTCTCCACCTTGTACAGTATATGGCAGACCAGTCAGTACAAGGCCTCCTTTCTTTTTCTGGTTTACCAGACGTCCCCTTTTTCGCGGCACATCGCTTCTCCCTCCTGATGTTGTGTATGGGGAGAACAGCAGACATTTGTGATCACTAGAGCCGAGAGGAGCAAGTACAGTCAGTGGGGGTGTTGCAGTGATACGGCAGATTTATAATGATCACATCTAGGATGGAGTCCCCTCAAGTCTTGTCTTTCAGGATCTTGATGGGCAGGTAATTCAAGTCTCCACACAGGATGATTCCCATTTGGGGAGAGGACATCCTGATCACATCGATGGTGTTTATGAGATAATCCAGTGTTCTGCTGAAGTGTTTTCTCAATTGCTCATGGTGGATGTAAGAGTAGAGTTGAAACTGAGCTGGGGAGTGGTTTAGGATGAAGCTGAAGCCACATACACTCAAACTCTTCTTTCTCTAGGTCAGTTCTTCTCTTTGTCTGCTTACTGTGATTCACATACAGTGCCTTCGGAAAGTATTCAGACTTTCCCTTGACTTTTTCCACATTTTGTTACGTTACAGCCTTATTCTAAAATGTATTAAATCGTTTTTCCCTCATCAATCTACACACAATACCCCATAATGACAAAGCAAAAACAGGTTTTTATAAATGTTTGTTAAATTATAAAAAACTGAAATATCACATTTACGTTAGTATTCAGACCCTTTACTCAGTACTTTGTTGAAGCACCTTTGGCAGTGATTACAGCCTTGAGTCTTCTTGGGTAAGACGCTACAAGCTTGGCACACCTGTATTTGGGGAGTTTCTCTCATTCTTCTCTGCAGATCTTCTTAAGCTCTGTCAGGTTGCATGGGGAGCATTGCTGCACAGATATTTTCAGGTCTCTTCAGAGATGTTAGATCGGGTTCAAGTCCGGCCTTTGGCTGGGCCACTCAAGAACATTCAGAGACTTGTCCCGAAGCCACTCCTGCATTGTCTTGGCTGTGTACTTAGGGTCGTTGCCCTGTTGGAAGGTGAACCTTCACCCCATTCTGAGGTCCTGAGTGCTCTGGAGCAGGTTTTCGTCAAGGATCTCTCTGTACTTTACTCCGTTCATCTTTCCCTCGATCCTTACTAGTCTCCCAGTCCCTGACGCTGAAAAACATCCCCACAGCATGATGCTGCCAGCACCATGCTTCACTATAGGGATGGTGCCAGGTTTCCTCCAGACGTGACACTTGGCATTCAGGCCAAAGAGTTCAATCTTGATTTCATCAGACCAGAGAATCTTGTTTCTCATGGTCTGAGAGTCTTTAGGTGCCTTTTGGCAAACTCGAAGTGGGCTGTCATGTGCCGTTTACTGAGGAGTGGCTTCCGTCTGCCACTCTACCATCAAGGCCTGATTGGTGGAGTGCTGCAGAGATGGTTGTCCTTCTGGAAGGTTTTCCCATCTCCACAGAGGAACTCTGGAGCTCTGTCAGTGACCATCGGGTTCTTGGTCACCTCCCTGACCAAGGCCCTTCTCCCCCGATTGCTCAGTTTGGCCGGACGGCCAGCTCTAGAAAAAGTCTTGGTGGTTCTAAACTTCTTCCATTTAAGAATGATGGAGACCACTGTGTTCTTGGGGACCTTCAATGCTGCAGAAATGTTTTGTTACCCTTCCCCAGATCTGTGCCTCGACACAATCCTGTCTATGCTGTATGGACAATTCCTTTGACCTTATGGCTTGGTTTTTGCTCTGACATGCACTGTCAACTGTGGGACCTTATGTAGACAGGTGTGTGCCTTTTTCAAATCATGTCCAATTAATTTAATTTACCACAGTGGACTACCATCAAGTTGTAGAAACATCTCAAGGATGATCAATGGAAACAGGATGCACCTGAGCTCAATTTTGAGACTCATAGCAAATGATCTGAATACTTATGTAAATAAGGTATTTCAGTTTTTTATTTTTAATACATTTGCAGCAATTTCTAAAAACCTGTTTTTGCTTCATCATTATGGGGTATTGTGTGTATATTGCTGAGGACAAAAATGTATTTAATCAATTTTAACTGTAACAAAATGTGGAAAAGGTCAAGGGGTCTAAATACTTTCTGAAGGACCCGCCTCCTCCTCTCATCCCCTCTGGACCTGTCATTTCTGAACAGATGATAGTCTTGTATGAAAAGAGATTCATCTGGGATATTTTTTCCAATGTCTGCATTTACTGATTTAAGAAGCAGTTCAAATGAATGCGCTTTGTTGACCATTGAAATCAATGGTCTTGAATTGTTAGAGTTTGGTTGGCTGACTGAACAATTAAGCAATAATGCCCAAGGGGGTGTGGAATATTGGCCAATATACCACGGATAAGGGCTGTTGTTATGCACAATGCAATTTGGAGTGCCTGGATACAGTCCATAGCTGTGGTATATTGGCCACAGCTACGGACTGTGGCCAATATGGGGTGGCAGGTAGCCTAGTGGTTAGAGCATTGGGCCTGTAACTGAAAGGTTGCTGGATCGAATCCCCGTGCTGACAAGGTAAAAATCTGTCATTCTGCCCCTGAGCAAGGCAGTTAAGCCACTGTTCCCCGGGTGCTGTGGATGTTGATTAAGGCATCCCCCCGCACCTCTCTGATTCAGAGGGGTTGGGATAAATGGGAAAGACACATTTCAGTTGAAGGCATTCAGTTGTACAACTGATGAGGTATCCCCCTTTCACATACCAAAACCCCTGGTTACTAACACAAATAGAACAGTAAGCAAGTATGTTGTGTCATACCTGTAGTTTGAAATGCTTTTTCAGCCAATCAGCATCCAGGACCCAAACTACATGGTTTATAATCCTGTTTATAGTGGTTATATACCACAATGGTTTATTCCCTTTACCTGGGATGAGCAAGCTGTCAGGCGTCTTGAGTGACTGGCTCATGGATTCTTGTAGTTCACGCTCCAGCTCCTCCACAATATCTTTCTGATTTAGGACAGAAAGGTTTTAGGTAACGCATTATTTTATGGTACACATAATAGCAGTTCATAAGAACATATCTAAGTCAGTGAAGACTCAGTGAAGAGTCATTATTCAACAATTATATATTGGGGAGATAGGGAATGGCAGCACCAACACACCTGGCATCCTGTGACCAAAAGGTCTTCACACTGGGGCAGTGCCACGTCATATGCATGTAGGTTCCAATATTTCACTGACCAATTAAGACCAAAAAGCTCCATGGGACTCACACTTAAGGAGTCCTATGGAGTCAACCACTCCCACTCCACCCACTCACTGAGTTGTTAGGTAGCCAGAATACAAGTGGATGTTTTGTATCCAATCTATACTACTAGAAGACCTCTGTAAACTAATGGGAATAGTTACGGTATGGAATACATATCTTAAAGACTACAAACAAAATACAGATTGGGAAAGAGTCTGGAACAATATCCCAATATACTCCCAAAATTAGAATAGTCAACTAATACACTACAAATTCATTCACAGATTGTATTTGACTCCACGGAAACGCTCCCAATTTAAACTTGCTCCTATTCCAAATTGTCTGTTGTGTTGTCTGTTGTGTCTCAAAGAAATATTGGAACTTATATGCATATGATGTGGGACTCCCCCAGTGTGAAAACCTTTTGGTCACAGTTTGCCAGGTCTGAGTCGAGCGTAGTTGGTGCTGCCATCTCCCCAATATATTATTATTGAATGATGACTTTTCATTGACTCTCACAGTACCCCAGAAATGAGTATGGTTGCCTGGACTGACTGCGGCAAAAATAATGTTGGCGACCAGATGAAAACCTCCACATAAGCACAGCATAACTCAGTAGCTACAACACTTCCTTGACGTCCTTTCACTAGAGCTCTCCATAGCTTGTGTGAACAGCGCCAAGGAAACAACATTAGATACACTCAATAGAGCAGACGAAAATGTAAAAAGCTTATTATGAGTTAATGTAATGTAATCATGTTTGAATGTATCAATTGTATTTTTTATATCTGTATCGAATATTGATGTATGCAGGCTGATTCTATTCATGTGTGCCTTGGTCCCACAAACAATTTTACAAACATAAGATGAGTTACCCATGATGTTTTGTTTTACGCATAGATATGTCCACAACACGAGCCCGTGTGGGGGAGGGAGGGAGGGATAGGAATGGGTCGCACCTACTGAGAAGGGGAGATGGGACAGACAGGACAAATAACTGTTGTTTAATGTTTTTTGTTTCTTTATATATGTACTTTTGGAATATTATTGCCTGTCTGCGATCTGAACCCCTCACAGAAAAAACAAACAATATGAAGTTGGTCGCAAAAGATATCGCCAATTTTGACTTTGTAGCCTATCTAAGGGGAAATCGCTCAGTTCTGCCTCCAGGACAAAACTCATGACAATAATCATCAACCTGTATTTTTTCCTTTACTTTGCTGGTTCCAGAAACTCCCTTAAAAAAATTGTAGACACCTGCTCTAAAATCCAGGGCATCTCAAGGACAATCAGTGTATTTCAAGTTCAATCTTGGAGGCCCACAGGACTGATGGTGTTCATTACTTCCTTCAGACCTGGAAACCTAGTTTAAGGAACTCTTGCCAATCAATGATATCAATTGAAAGAAAGGGCCGTTCCTGCAGGCTGTTGGAATAGCCATGCTGCTAATGCTGTCTCATATCCTGGACACAAACTCAGAAAATCATAAGAATCAACTCAACAGTATCAACTCCTATACAACTGAACGTCTTACGTGACTAAGGATGCTATAGATGTACCTTCGTATTTGTCACTGAATGGTCAAATAAAGGGGGATGTAAACCTTCATTTCATTGAGGAGATCCAGCATCTCTTTCTTGGCCTTGTGGAACATTTCTCTCATAGATTTCTTCAAGTGATTCCTCAGTTCCTTTCACATACTCTCCAGGCTGTCTGTTCCCGTATACTGTACCGCCCCTAAAATACAGACAGCACATTTCACAACCAAGGTTTGCTACTGAAATACTGCTAAGCAAATTGTTATCTCAAATGTTATGCCAATCCTAGGTCAAAGTTTCTGTGTGCTATAGAATATGACTAAATATCAATCTCAAAACCTACTTTCATAGCATGGGCGCATTGTGTCACTGATTGACTTTGGGAGAATGTTGTAGATTTCTTTCTTCCTCTCACGGATGTCCCTCTTTAGTTTTGCCTTCAATTTGGTTTCCTATCAGACAGAAAATATTATTCAACAACATTGTCATTGACTGTATTTGGATTCTCTTAACTAATAAATATAATAATAATATCAATCATCATAACATCACACTAGAAACATAACTGCAATTTGACAAGCTTTGCTTGATGCTCTGAGGGGAAAGGATCAGATGACAAATTGAGGGCCAATAAATATACTGTATTCATGCGGTGGCCATTATTCAGTGACTAACGCTCATTTTCTGAAGGAGTAGAAAGTGCTCCATTTAAAACACAACAAAATCCTACAAAAGTGTCACCTGTCTATTAGATTAGCTGTTAGCACATTGTCATTATTATCCACCCTAAAAACTCCACGTTTTACTATTTACCACACTAGCCATATTTGGGTAGCACGTTCAAGGTGAATAAGGTCTCTAGGCCAAATGACAGTAGCCTAGCAGTCATGCCACTTCTTCCCACTCCTTGTCATGCTAAACACATGTTTGGCATGATGAAGGAGTTCACATCATAGCACAAAATCTGTGAGCAGGCTAAAATGAAAGCCAGATTTGCTGTAATTAAACCTTTCCAGTAGTTTTGAGTGAATACAAATATCACACCCAACCTCCGTCTTGAGGAATGTCAGATGCAGTGACTCTTCTGGGTGCTCCTCAACGAAGCTGTTTGTGTCAAGGGTGAAGTTATCAATCAAATCATTGTTTGAGCTGCCCTTGCCTTGATTTCTGAAATAAATTATGTTTTAATTAGAACTATAAGGGACCTACATGTATTCAATCAAAGCTGCTAACCGTGCTGTGAAAAAGAATGTTTGGAATCAAAACCAACAAAGCAAGAGTTCCCATTTCTGTATTGTGTGAAACCAATATAGACCAATTGTACTGTTTATTGATTTAATAATGTTGTTTGAATTCAGAGTTATGTTGATATTATAAATAGGAAAATAACTTGCACATCTGAGGTTGCTTGTTGCATGTGTGTGGGAACAATTTAATGCTATCTTCAAAGAAAATAAAAACTTGCACAATGCTCATGCCAGTATCAGTGTTGAGAAGGGTGCAACTGCAGCACGCAATTCAGGGGTGTTCCTGCATGTGGGCATTCCTGCATCTGCAGGAACCCCTCTCTATACTTCTATTGGTTCATTTTTAAGCGAGGACTTTGGTACACATGCGGGAGGCGGGGGCACTCCAATACAGTAGGTGGCGGTAATGCACCACAACGTTGGATGCGAACCGCCGATAAACACAGAAGAAGAAGGGGCGGGGGCGACTAGCACACCAGTAGACTGTGTCCTTTGCCCCAGCCTGTCGGGCATGGTTTTCTCTGGTACACAGCAGGCGGAAGACAGGGGTGACACTGTGTGCTAGCTAACTATCATGCTAGCACATGGTGTTGCTAACTAGCAAGCTAGCATACAATGTCTCCCCAGCCTCCCGCCTGCTGTTTGCCGGAGTAGCTAGCGGGAGGCAGGGGTGACCGGTAGACAGTGTCCTTCGCCCCCACCTGTCGGGCACTGTTTTGCCGCAGTTCTGTTAACGATGTTGAATGCAGATGTTCGGCAGATGGGAGCGAAGGACACTAACTACCAGTTGCCCCTGCCTTCCGCTAGCTAGGACTCTGGTAAACGGGAGGCTGGGGCAAAAAACGCTGATAATACTTTCATTTCCCTTTTGACTCACATTCAAAAGTGTCGCACAAGCATTAAGATGTCATGCTGGAGGGGGGGGGGGCGTTCATGCAGGAACCAATGGGATGCTCGGGGAGGGGGGGGGGGGGGGGGGATGTTCCTGCAAATGCAAGAACGCCTTGAATTGCAGGCTGAAGTTGCACACTATTGTCACTTTTATGCTTCTCGGAGACCAATAAGAGTAAGTAAGTAGCCTTATCTGAGCAAGAACGCCCAATAGGCCCAGAGAACAATACATAAGCCTAAGCGTCCCTGATTGGTTTGTAAACTCCGTTATTATTGCATAAGGACTTCAATACCTTATGATACCCTCTGCCATTTCTTCCCTTCTAGAAACAAAATGTAAAACATAGTAATGTATTTTTACAGCACACAGCACCAATTATTTTCTAACAACTTCATCTGTTATGAGTACTCATATCTTCAATATGTGTACATTTGTGACTTACTGGTTCTATCACTTTATCCTTGGCAATTTTCTCACGTTTCTACTGACTGTCGAACTCCTTCTGAGAGGCATCGTTCAAAAGCTTCATAAGCCTCATCCATAGATTGACCAATGGTTTCGAGCCCCTCTTTCAGGTTATTTTCCAGAACCTGGCACACCTCTTTTTTGCTGTCTGTCTGAAATCCAAACTCAAAGCTTTTAATATAGTTATTTACACAAAATAAGTATATCAACTGAAATAAATTATTTTGTTCTGCTGGAAGTACAATACCATGTCGCTGCTTTTGGCTCCTTGTATCACATCTCCTCCTCATGGACTGCACCAGATTTGCCAGTTCTTGCTGTGAGATGTTACCCCACTCTTCAACCAAGGCACCTGCAAGTTCCCGGACATTTCTGGGGGGAATGGCCCTAACCCTCACCCTCCAATCCAACAGGTCCCAGACGTGCTCAATAGGATTGAGATCCGGGCTCTTCGCTGGCCATGGCAGAACACTGACATTCCTGTCTTGCAGGAAATCACGCACAGAACGAGCAGTATGGCTGGTGGTATTCTCATGCTGGAGGGTCATGTCAGGATGAGCCTGCAGGAAGGGTACCACGTGAGGGAGGAGGATGTCTTCCCTGTAACGTACAGCGTTGAGATTGCCTGCAATGACAACAAGCTCAGTCCAATGATGCTGTGACACACCACCCCAGACCATGACGGAACCTCTACCTCCAAATCGATCCCGCTCCAGAGTACAGGCCTCGGTGTAACGCTCATTCCTTCGATAATAAACGCGAATCCTAAGTTTTCATAACTGTGACCTTAATTGCCTACCGTCTGTAAGCTGTTAGTGTCTTAATGACCGTTCCACAGGTGCATGTTCATTAATTGTTTATGGTTCATTGAACAAGCATGGGAAGTGTTTAAACCCTTTACAATGAAGATCTGTGCAGTTATTTGGATTTTTACGAATTATATTTGAAAGACAGGGTCCTGAAAAAGGGACGTTTCTTTTTTTGCTGCGTTTACTTCTGACAGTGCAGCAATATGTAACAAGAAATATCTAACAATTTCACAACATATACCCAATACACACAAATCTAATTTCACAACATATACCCAATACACACAAATCTAAAGTAAAGGAATGGAATTAAGATTTCATAAATATTTGGACAAGCAATGTTACACTTACTACTTCTGTGGAAATTAAGTTTATGCTGTTATCTAAATTAACGCAAGGGAATGTGTTTATAGTTTAACTTTCTGTAAGTTTTATTTCAAAATAGTTTTTCAAAGCTGCATGCATAGTGGATGTTTAAGCACCACAAGAGAGACAGGCAGCTCTACAACAGTTGCTAGCTGCCGAGACTGAGAGCATACAGCACAGAAAAGCTCGTTGTGTTGTGCTTAAAAGAGTCCGTGCAGAAACACTTTTGGGTGTAAATGCGATTAACTGCGTCCAAAAAGTGTAAGTGTTAATGTTGACAGCCCTAAATAGACCACATCTTTACTTTATCTATGACATCAAAATGAAGTACACTCATACATTTTTTCCCGATGTTTTATTTATTTATTTTTTTTTTATTTTTTTTACTGTGTTCGTTTTATCAGCTGTTGTACAATATGATATAAAAAACAAGAAAAAAAACATAATTTTGACTGCACTTGGCCTTTAACTAGTTGACAAGTTATTAATAGGCTATTTACTGATCTACAATATTTCCATCTGTTCCACTAGCTAAGTCCTTAATTTGGATTTTTGGTTAAGTTGGAGACGTGAATCCAACATATCTATTGTTGACAAACTCAAATTACATTTGAAATCAACCAAAGCTTGAAAAACTATAGGCCTATATGTTGTCTATTGGTTTTAATCCTGAGTTAAATTGAAACAATAGCTGTTGATAACCATTTGAAAATGCTATATAGTCTTAAATAGCATAGTTCATGACATATGATTACATTGATCAAATATGATTACATTTAAGGGTGTGTTCGTAAATTCACTCTGGCTATCTACTCCAATTTCAGAGCCCTCTCGTCTGAGTGTGCCAGAGCGCAGAATAACTGATACATTTACGAACGCTCAACACCCATTGAATATGGGCGGTGTCAGTAAACGTCGGCAAAAAAACATAATTAAATTGTTGCCAGCAGTACAGTTACAGACACCAATGCTCTGAATAACATGAAAACACCTATTAACCAGCTCTGCTAGGGCGAGTGAAATGGTCAGAGTGAGATTTTCTCTCATTTGTGTCTGGAAGTAGCTAGCAAGATCGCCAACATTAGCCAGTTAGCTTGGGTGCTTGACCCGCCGTTGTGAGGTCAGAACGCTCGGATCAACCCTACTCCTCGGCCATAGCATCCAATGTGCTCTCTGACGCTTAGAATTTACGAACGAGTTGCTCGAGTTGAATCTAGCCTTTGGAATGACCTTAAATAAAATGTAAAAAAATAGCAACAATTAACTTATTTAGTTTTAAATGTGTTGAGATCCCTCAACAAACATTCTCTTGATAGCACGGTGATTATAGTCAATGACAAATATCAAAACTGGGCTTGGTTAAAACCCGGGATAGGAGAACAAAGGGATAGATGTAGATAGATCAGCTTTCCAGTAGGAAGTGCTGACCAGCATGTTGTTTGTTCTAATAGTGGATATAACGTTAAAGATCTGACGTTGTTTCAAAGGTACAAATTCAACATATTTTATACAAGGTTTGTCTACGTTGAAAATAGGTTAACATGATGACATAACCCTGTGGTTGAAATTTCACCCTCACCTTTTTGCAATTCCAATGTATTTTACACTTAGATTACAGTTAGTTTGTGCCCAGTGTGATATGTCATAGTGCAGTTGCCTCTGTAGCAGATTAATGGAAGACGGTAGACCTCCTACACTACTGTACCTGTGTCTTCTGGCTGTAAAACACTGTTCTTCCGGTATTCCTTGGAACTCACAGTGTCACGTCCTGACCAGTAAAGAGGTTATTTTGTTATTATAGTATGGTCAGGGCGTGGCAGGGGGGTGTTTGTTTTGTGATTTTGGGTTTGATCTATGTTATCTATTTCTATGTTTTCCTTTCTAGTTCTTCTATTTCTATGTTGTGTATGTTTGGGTTGATCTCTAATTGGAAGCAGCTGATCCTCGTTGCCTCTGATTAGAGATCATATTTAAGTAGGGGTCTTTCTTCATGGGTTTTGTGGGTAGTTGTTTCCTCGTATAGTCTGAGCACCTTACGGGACTGGTTTTCGTCATTTGTTTTGTATAAGTATTTTGTTTCCTAATAAAAAGAAGATGAGCAATATAACCGCTGCATATTAGTCCGATGATTTCTCCTCCTCAGACGACGAACATTATGACATAACTACCCACCAACCAGGGACCAAGCAGCGGAAGAGGGAGCAGCGAGAGAGGTATCTGGAGTCGTGGACATGGGAGGAAATATTGGACGGGAAAGGACTCTGGAGGCAGGCTGGGGAGTACCAGAGACCAAAGGTGGAACTGGAGGCAGCAAAGGCAGAGCGGCGCCATTACGAGGCGTTATACGCACCGATTGGCAAGTGCGAGAGGCAGCCCCAAAAAATGTTTTGTGTGGCTAAGTCAGGTCGGAGTCCTGAGCCAACTTCCCGTGCTTATTATGGGGAGCGACGGATCAGGAGGAGAAATCATCGGACTAATATGCAGCGGTTATATTGCTCATCTTCTTTTCTATACGAGGAAACAACTACCCACAAAACCCATGAAGAAAGACCCCTACTTAAATATGATCTCTAATCAGAGGCAACAAGGATCAGCTGCTTCCAATTAGAGATCAACCCAAACATACATTTACATGTTTGTTTTTTTTAAGCCTTCCCTGTAGCTCAGTTGGTAGAGCATGGTGTTTGCAACACCAGGGTTGTGGGTTCGATTCCCACAGGGGGCCAGCACAGAAAAAAAATGTATGAAATGTATGCATTCACTACTGTAAGTCGCTCTGGTTAAGAGCGTCTGCTAAATGACTAAAATGTAAAAAATAATGTAAGAAAGCACCGAGCTATACGGAAATGCACACTGTATTGCCCAGCCGCATTCAAAGCCCGGTGCGATCGGTGAAAGCTCCTCAGCGTTGCCAGGCTAGGTTGAGCACTCAGCCAGGAAGGGTTGTGCAGGCCGTACGCTCCAGACCTCCAGTGCATCTCCAGGACCCAGTGTACCTTGTTCCTGCTTCCCGCACTAGCCCTGAGGTGCGTGTTACTAGTCTGGCACCCCCAAAGCCAGCCCCACGCATCAGGCCTCTAGTGCGCCTGCCCAGTCCAGTGCGTCCTGTTCCTGCTCCTCGAACTAGCCCTGAGGTGCGTGTCACTAGTCTGGCGCCCCCAAAGCCAGCCCCACGCAAAAGGCCTCTGGTGCGCCTGCCCAGTCCAGTACGTCCTGTTCCTGCTCCACGCACTAGCCCTGAGGTGCGTGTCACTAGTCTGGCGCCCCCAAAGCCAGCCCCACGCATCAGGCCTCGAGTGCGCCTGCCCAGTCCAGTACGTCCTGTTCCTGCTCTGCGCACTCACCCTCCAGTGCGCCTCCATAACCCGGTACAGCCAGTGCCTGCTGTGAGCACTCGGCCTCCAGAGTCGCCCTCCAGTCCGGAGCTGCCAGAGTCGCCCTGTGACCCAGAGCCTACAGCAGTGATATGCAACCCAGAGCCTACAGCAGTGGTATGCGGGGGTGGGCAGGTTAGATTGGGGACTAAGCCCGGAGCCAGAGCCACCTCCGTATTGGGAAGGGGTGTAGCACAAGAACCGTCGGTGACGGTGGCCACCCTCCCTTTATGTTTGGGTTTCTTTTTGTGGGTTGTTGTTTTTGAGGTGCATTCGGGGTCTGCACCTTTTGGGGGGGGGGGGGGTACTGTCACGTCCTGACCAGTAAAGAGGTTATTTTGTTATTATAGTATGGTCAGGGTGTGGCAGGGGGGTGTTTGTTTTGTGTGTTTTGGGTTTGATCTATGTTATCTATTTCTATGTTTTCCTTTCTAGTTGTATTTCTATGTTGTGTATGAAGTAGGGGTTTTTCTTCATGGGTTTTGTGGATAGTTGTTTCCTCGTATAGTCTGAGCACCTTACGGGACTGTTTTTCGTCGTTTATTTTGAATAAGTATTTTTTTCCTCCTAATAAAAAGAAGATGAGCAATATAACCGCTGCATATTGGTCCGATGATTTCTCCTCCTCAGGCGACGAACATTGACACACAGTAAACACTTGGAAAAAGTCCTTGTCAATGTTGACTTGTTCCTGAAAGGTTGGTGAGAGAAAGTAAAAGCATAAATAAAGATTTATTTTCAAAGCATGAAATAATGGCTCTGTAATTTACCTTGATTTGTGTTTGCTTGTTGAATTTCTCTTCCACCTTTTTCTTGGCAACCTTATTTCTGCTCAATATACTGTCACGTTATTTTTTTTCCTAAAATAAGATTATGCTTGTCAGTCAACATTTATTCAAGCTGTAAAAATGGTTGGTGTACTGTTAACAAAAGTGATCTTAATATTACATGTCATACTCCACACATGTTGTCTGTTTTTGTGCAGATGAAACTGATGCTTCGACATTGTCCACCGTGTCCCAAGTAGCTGACACTTCTGTCTAAGATCTCCCAAGCTTCCTTCTCTGACACTGGTCGATTAATTTTACTCACAATCCACACGGTGGTGCATCTTCCAACAACCTGAAGTATTACATTTTTTGGGCATCTCAACTACAAGTGTATATGTAAATTGCAGGGTTAGGTAAATTCATTTGTTTGTAGTTGTAAATGCAGTGTATGAGAAAACATTTATAATTACCGATTTCCTCATCTCTACTCTTGTTGCAATCTCCATTGCCTGGAAGATCAATCAGCACAATGTGCTCCAGAAGGTCTTTGACATTTGGTATCTTGATGGTCACAGACTTCACAAGCGGCCAATATTGTTACTCAGTATGTCACTCCGTAAGTTGCACCAAAGTTCTCTAGAGTTCTTCTGCCTAAAATGTTTATTAAATTCAGGATTATTTTCTAAGCAAAAACATGGCATATACAGTGCCTTTGGAAAGTATTCAGACCCCTTGACTTTTTAAATAAAAAAATAAGTTACACTTATTCTAAAAAAAATATTACAATTTATTTTCTTCATTAATCTACACACAACACCCCATAATGACAAAGCAAAAACAGATTTTTTGAAATTTGTGTATTAAAGTGTATTAAACAAACTGAAACATTATTTTCAGACCTTTTGCTATGAGACTCGAAACTGAGCTCAGGTGCATCCTGTTTCCATTGATCATCCTTGAGATGTTTCTACAACTTGATTGGAGGCCACCTCTGGTATATTGAATTGAATGGACATGATTTTGGAAAGGCACACACCTGTCTATATAAGGTCCGACAGCTGAGAGTGCTCGTCAGAGCAAAAAACAAGCCATTAGGTCAAAGGAATTGTCCTTAGAGCTCCGAGACAGGATTGTGTCGAGGCACAGATCTGGGGAAGGGTACCAAAAATGGAAGATGACCAAAAACCTGATGGCCACTCTGACAGAGCTCCTCTGTGGAGATGGGAGAACCGTACAGAAGGACAACCATCTCTGCTGCACTCCACCAATCAGGCCTTTATGGTAGAGTGGCCAGACGGAAGCCCCTCCACAGTAAAAGGCACATGACGGTCCGCTTCGAGTTTGCCAAAAGGCACCTAAAGTCTCTCAGACCATGAGAAACAAGATTATTTG
This sequence comes from Salmo salar, assembly GCF_965601325.2. Lineage (NCBI taxonomy): Eukaryota > Metazoa > Chordata > Actinopteri > Salmoniformes > Salmonidae > Salmo > Salmo salar. The sequence goes on along the minus strand of NC_138296.1, from coordinate 22,779,658 downwards.
TTCTGATGAAACCAAGATTGAACTCTTTGGCCTGAATGCCAAGTGTCACGTCTGGAAGAAACCAGGCACCATCCCTACAGTGAAGCATGGTGGCAGGGACTGGGAGACTAATCAGGATCGAGGGAAAGATGAAAGGAGCAAAGTACAGAGCGATCCTTGGTGAAAACCTGCTCCAGAGTGCTCAGGACCTCAGACTGGGGGCAAAATTTCACCTTCCAACGGGACAACGACCCTAAGCACACAGCCAAGACAACGCAGGAGTGGCTTCGGGACAAGTCTCTGAATGTCCTTGAGTGGCCCAGCCAGAGCCTGGACTTGAACCCGATCGAACATCTCCGGAGAAACCTGAAAATAGCTGTGCAGCAACGCTCCCCATCCAACCTGACAGAGCTTGAGAAGATCTGCAGAGAAGAATGGGAGAAACTCCCCAAATACAGGTGTGCAAAGCTTGTAGCGTCCTACCCAAGAAGACTTGAGGCTGTAATCGCTACCAAAGGTGCTTAAACAAAGTACTGAGCAAAGGGTCTGAATACTTATCTAAATGTGATATTTAAGTTTTTTTAAATTAAATTTGCAAAAATGTCTATAAACCTGTTTTTGCTTTGTGATTATGGGGTATTGTGTGTAGATTGACGAGGGGAAAAAACAATTTCATCCATTTTAGAATAAGGCTGTAACGTAACAAAATCTAAAAAAAATCAAGGGGTCTGAATACTTTGCAAATGCACTATATATTTGTATAGACTACACCTAATATAGCATAGAATAAGTATTGGAATTTAATTGAATTTCACTGAATTAAATTCTATTTCTTTTAGTTCAAAATCAAATTGCAATTCTGTATCCCAATTGAATTGGAATTTACAGTTTGAGGCATTCTCAATTAAATTCTGAGTTGAGCCCAACCGTGACCTCCACTGGTCCTAGGGCCCTTGTTAAAGTCAACATGAACTTTACCCAGTACAAGGACATTTTAAGCAAAAACCTGGTTTCCTCTGCCAGGAAGCTGAAACTTGGCCGCAAATGGATCTTTCAGCAAAACAATATCCCCAAGCACTCATTAAAATCCATAAAGAAATGGTTAATTGGCCACAAAATCAACATACAGTTGAACTCGGAAGTTAACGTACACTTAGGTTGGAGCCATTAAAACTCGTTTTTCAACCACTCCACAAATGTCTTGTTAACAGACTATAGTTTTGGCAAGTCGGTTAGGACATCTACTTTGTGCAGGACACAAGTCATTTTTCCAACAATGGTTTACAGACAGATTATTTCACTTATAATTCACTGTATCACAATTCCAGTGGGTCAGAAGTTTACATACACTAAGTTGACTGTGCCTTTAAACAGCTTGGAAAATTCCAGAAAATGATGTCATGGCTTTAGAAGCTTCTGATAGGCTAATTTACATCATTTGAGTCAATTGGAGGTGTACCTGTGGATGTATTTCAAGGCCTACCTTCAAACTCAGTGTCTCTTTGCTTGACATCATGGGAAAATCAAAAGAAATCAGACAAGGCCTCAGAAAAAAAACTGGAAACCTCCACAAGTCTGGTTCATCCCTGGAAGCAATAACCAAATGCCTGAAGGTATTTGTCTGGTTCATCCCGTCAGTAGAGGATGCCTGGTTATTCTTTACAAGTGCCTTCCTCACCATCTTAAATAAGCATGCCCCATTCAAAAAATGTAGGAATAGGAATAGATATAGTCCATGGTTCACTTCAGACCTGTCTGCCCTTGACCAGCACAAAAACATCCTATGGCGTTCTGCATTAGCATCGAATAGCCCCCGTGATATGCAACTTTTCAGGGAAGTTAGGAACAAATATACACAGGCAGTTCGGAAAGCTAAGGCTAGCTTTTTCAAACAGAAATTTGCATCCTGTAGTACAAACTCAAAAAAGTTCTCGGACACTGTAAAGTCCATGGAGAATAAAAGCACCTCCTCCCATCTGCCCACTGTTCTGAGGCTAGGAAACACTGTTACCACCAATAAATCCACTATAATTGAGAATTTCAATAAGCATTTCTCAACGGCTGGCGATGCTTTCCACCTGGCTACCCCATACCCTGGTCAACTGCCTGGCACCCTCTACAGCAACCCTCCCAAGCCCCCACCATTTCTTCTTCACCCAAATCAAGATAGTTGATGTTCTGAAAGAGCTGCAAAATCTGGACCCATACAAATCAGCTGGGCTAGACAATCTGGACCCTCTCTTTCTAAAATGATCTGCCGAAATTGTTGCAAACCCTATTACTAGCCTGTTCAACATCTCTTTCGTATCGTCTGAGATTCCCAAAGATTGGAAAGCTGCCGCGGTCATCCCCCTCTTCAAAGGGGGTGACACTTCTAGACCCAAACTGCTACAGACCTATATCTATCCTACCTTGTCTTTCTAAGGTCTTCGAAAGCCAAGTTAACAAACAGATTACCGACCATTTCGAATCCCACCGTACCTTCTCCGCTATGCAATCAGGTTTCAGAGCTGGTCTAGGGTGCACCTCAGCCACGCTCAAGGTCCTAAACGATATCACAACCGCCATCGATAAGAGACATTACTGTGCAGCCGTATTCATCGACCTGGCCAAGGCTTTCGACTCTGTCAATCACCACATTCTTATTGGCAGAATCGACAGCCTTGGTTTCTCAAATGATTGCCTCGCCTGGTTTACCAACTACTTCTCTGATAGAGTTCAGTGTGTAAAATCGGAGGGCCTATTGTCCGGACCTCTGGCAGTCTCTATGGGAGTGCCACAGGGTTCAGTTCTCGGGCCGACTCTCTTCTCTGTATACATCAATGATGTCGCTCTTGCTGCTGGTGATTCTCTGATCCACCTCTACGCAGACGACACCATTCTGTATACTTCTGGCCCCTCTTTGGACACTGTGTTAACTAACCTCCAGACGAGCTTCAATGCCATACAACTCTCCTTCCGTGGCCTCCAACTGCTCTTAAATGCAAGTAAAACTAAATGCATGCTATTCAATCAATCACTGCACGCATCTGCCCGCCCGTCCAGCATCACTACTCTGGCGGGAGGGGGAATGTTCGCTGCCATGTCTAACCGGTGCTAACAACACTGAAGCTAACTAGCAAACTCACTCTAGCTAAGGACAATTCCGGCGTCCGTGAAGTTTTACTCAAATAAGCATTGTTTGGGGGTAAACTAGAACAGGTGACTCTAATTTGCGGAAAGCATGGTTAGTTATCCGACTCTGACACCATGTTTGAATGTTAAATGACGAGACAGAGGCATTGATGCGAGTAACCAGTCTTGTTCAGTATATTGCAATACATCCGGATATTTCAAGTACACCAGTAAAAACACTGGAGTTGCAGTAATTAACATTTACCAACAGATGGCATCACTGTGCCATCTTACACCCATAACAATAACGATTGTGTGTGTTGACAGAAATACTTTCCCCAAAACCTTCTCAGTTAAATGTTAATTGCAAAGTAGGCTTACCTGGCAGAATTATATAATGAGGAAGTATATCATTTGTATCGATTATTTGCTATTTGCAAACATTGCCATGAAATTAGCAGCAGGAGCAGCAGAACACAACCTACCGTGGCACATTAGACTGCACATTTCTCACTTGCTAGATGTGCAATTAAAGGGCCAGATGTGCAATATGATTTAAGCGTTGACATGGACTCAGAACGTGACATCCAATTTTATAGTTTCTCTATGAACAATTGTAATCTATAACCAGGAAAAATACACCTGGGTGGAAATATAAAACAGAATTTGGGGGGGGTGAATCACTGATTTTATAGGGCCCCCCTAGAGTTGTTTATTAACCATTTACACATTGGTGCATTCACCTTATGATATCCAGTGGAACAACCACTTTACAATAGTACATCTATATTTTTTTTTTTTGGGGGGGGGGGGGGGGTTAGAAGGATTACTTAATCCTATCCCAGGTATTCCTTAAAGAGGTGGGGTTTCAGGTGTCTCCGGAAGGTGGTGATTGACTCCGCTGTCCTGGTGTCGTGAGGGAGCTTGTTCCACCATTGGGATGCCAGAGCAGCGAACAGTTTTGACTGGGCTGAGCGGGAACTGTGCTTCCGCAGAGGTAGGGAGGCGAGCAGGCCAGAGGTGGATGAACACAGTGCCCTTCTTTGGGTGTAGGGACTGATCAGAGCCTGAAGGTACAGAGGTGCCGTTCCCCTCACAGCTCTGTAGGCAAGCACCATGGTCTTGTAGCAGATGTGAGCTTCAACTGGAAGCCAGTGGAGTCTGCGGAGGAGCGGGGTGACGTGAGAGAACTTGGGAAGGTTGAAAACCAGACGGGCTGCGGCGTTCTGGATGAGTTGTAAGGGTTTAATGGCACAGGCAGGGAGCCCCGCCAACAGCGAGTTGCAGTAATCCAGACGGGAGATGACAAGTGCCTGGATTAGGACCTGCGCCGCTTCCTGTGTGAGGCAGGGTCGTACTCTGCGAATGTTGTAGAGCATGAACCTACAGGATCGGGTCACCGCCTTGATGTTGGCGGAGAACGACAGGGTGTTGTCCAGGGTCACGCCAAGGCTCTTAGCACTCTGGGAGGAGGACACAATGGAGTTGTCATCCGTGATGGCGAGATCATGGAACGGGCAGTCCTTCCCCGGGAGGAAGAGCAGCGCCGTCTTGCCGAGGTTCAGCTTGAGGTGGTGATCCGTCATCCACACTGATATGTCTGCCAGACACGCAGAGATGCGATTCGCCACCTGGTTATCAGAAGGGGGAAAGGAGAAGATTAATTGTGTGTCGTCTGCGTAGCAATGATAGGAGAGACCATGTGAGGATATGACAGAGCCAAGTGACTTGGTGTATAGCGAGAACAGGAGAGGGCCTAGAACTGAGCCCTGGGGGACACCAGTGGTGAGAGCACGTGGTGCGGAGACGGGTTCTCGCCACGCCACCTGGTAGGAGCGACCTGTCAGGTAGGACGCAATCCAAGAGTGAGCCGCGCCGGAGATGCCCAACTCGGAGAGGGTTGTCAAATAACCATTATTTGACAGAAAACATAGTGCACAACTTTCTCTTGTACACTAAGGACCCAAGGGAGAGCATAAGGAAAAAAAATCCTATTTGAAAGCTAGAAAAAAAATCTGTTGCTCGAGACATATTTCATTGTTTGAAAGTAGCTCTCATGCTAGAACATGTTATAGTGTATTTAAGGTTAGGGGAAAGGTTAGCTAACATGCTAAGTAATTGCAAAGTTGATAAAAAGAATAAGTAGTTGCAAAGTTGCTAATTAGCTAAAATGCTAAGTAACTAGATGTTTGCATTATACGTCAACCCATCCATCCGACCAACCATGGTTACATAACCTTTTGTCTTATGTAACCATACCAAACATCATCAAGAAGAAACTTTATATCCATATATTGTGACAAGTGATAAATTCACCTGAGCTCTGTAGACTGGTCTTCCCTGGCTGTCTGACCCTGCTGGGACACCTGCCACCATCAGTGGTGTAAAGTACTTAAGTAAAAATACTTTAAAGTACTACTTAAGTCATTTTTTTAGGTATCTGTACTTTACTTTACTATTTATATTTTTGACTACTTTTACTTTTACTTCACTACATTCCTTAAGAAAATATAGTACTTTTTACTCCATATATTTTCCTTGATACCCAAAAGTACTTGTTACATTTTGTATGCTTAGCAGGACTGGAAAATAATCCAAATTCATACACTTATCAACCGAACATCCCTTGTCATCCCTACTGCCTCTGATCTGGCGGACTCACTAAACACAAATGCTTTGTTTGTAAATTATGTCTCAGTGTTGGAGTGTGCCCCTGGCTTTCCATAAATAAAAAAAACAAGAAAATGGTGCCATCTGGTTTGCTTAATATAAGGAATTTGAAATTATTTATACTTTTACTATTGATACTTAAGTATATTTTAAACCAAATACTTTTAGACTTTTACTTAAGTAGAATGTTACTGTTACATGAGTCATTTTCTATTAAGGTATCTTTACTTTTACTCAAGTATGACAGTTGGGTACTTTTTCCACCACTGGTCACCATCTGATCCTGCTAAGACAAGATTAGCATAGTTTTGTGTACTGTGCACAATGATAGTGAAGCCTGTCGTGCTGTTTATTGTGGTCAGTGTGAAAAGTAGGGAATTAGCTGGGGAAACTGACAGATCAATATCGTTACATTACTATATATTGACTCCAATAAAAACTCACATATCAGTCTTCAATTGTTTAGCCGCTGGTTACATCTTGTTTGATTCAGGTCTAGTGGGATTGAGGTGAAAATAATAGTTAACGTTAGTGAGCTAGATAGGTAACGTTAGCCAGCTTTTGGCTAGATCTCTCGAACGGTACATCAACTGGTGAAAGCTATCCAAGATTTACTTCTGTTGAAACGGGACAAAACAAAGGCTACAAAACAACATTTCCATACACACAACAGCTGTTAGATAGTGCTATAATAATAGCCACCTCATATCGCTATCTGAAAGATGGCTAGAGCTGAACTGGCTGTTTTAGCTACTAGCTAGTGTCGTAGAAATTCTAATCAAGTAAGGGAGAAGAGACTTTCAATTTCAGGAGTAAATTGAGGACAGGAGGAAACACCTGTCTTCGCATTACATCTTCAAACTAAGGACAACCGTGTCATGGCATTCCTGACAGGGAGACGTGTCCATGCACGATGATGTATACAGGTAAGATAGCTAGCTACATTTTAAGATATTACACATTTTCTAATTTTGACAGAAAGTGGTTTAATTTAAAGCTAAAGTGTACTGTTAGCTAGCTAACGTTAGCTGGCTGGCTCCCTATATTTCTACCAGCATGTTAAATGTGCAACCAAAGGAAAAAAAACTCTAGACCACCTTTAGTCCACACACAGAGACACGTACAAAGCTCTCCCTCGCCCTCCATTTGGCAAATCTGACCATAATTCTATCCTCCTGATTCCTGCTTACAAGCAAAAACTAAAGTAGGACGAATCAGTGACTTGTCAATAAAACGTGGTCAGATGAAGCAGATGCTAAGCTACAGGACTGTTTTGCTAACACAGGCTGGAATATGTTCCAGGATTCTTCAAATGGCATTGAGGAGTACACCATATCAGTCACTGGCTTCATCAAAAAGTGCATCGATGACGTCGTCCCCACAGTGACTGCACGTATGTACATACCTCAACCAAAAGCCATGGATTACGGGCAACATCCGCACTGAGCTAAAGGGTAGAGCTGCCGCTATCAAGGAGCGGAACTCTAACCCGGAAGCTTATAAGAAATCCCGCTATGCTCTCCAACATACTATCAAACAGGCAAGGCATCAATACAGGACTAAGATCTAATCGTACTACACCGGCTCCGACGCTCGTCGGTGTAGTCCTGACCATAGAAAGCTGTTATTTTCTATGGTAGAGTAGGTCAGAGTGTGACAGGGGTTTTTTTCTAGTTTAGTTTTTCAATGTTGTGTGATGTTCTAGTTTTGTATTTCTATGTTGGGCTTTGTATGGGATGATCTCCAATTAGAGGCAGCTGGTCATCGTTGTCTCTAATTGGAGATCATACTTAAGTAGGTGTTTTTCCCACCTGGGTTTGTGGGAGATTGTTTTTGAGATAGTGTATGTTTCACCTCTGCATCTCGGTTTGTTGTTTTTTGTTCTTTAGTTTATGTGTATGTATTGCATAGTTTCACAGTGAAAATAAAATGTGGAATGACACACACGCTGCACTTTGGTCCGCTTCTTCCTACGACAACCGTGACAGTCGGATGTGGTAGGGCTTGCAAACTGTTAGACTACAAAGGGAAGCACAGTCGCAAGCTGTCCAGTGACACAAGCCTACCAGACAAGCTAAATTACTTCTATGCTCGCTTCGAGGCAAGTAACAATGAAACATGCATCAGAGCATCAGCTGTTCCGGACGACTGTGTGATCACACTCTCCGCAGCCGATGAGAGTAAGACCTTTAAACAGGTCGACATTCACAAGGCCGCAGGGCCAGATGGATTACCAGGACGTGTACTCCGAGCATGCACTGACCAACTGCCAAGTGTCTTCACTGACATTTCCAACCTGTTCCTGACTGAGTCTGTAATACCAACATGTTTCAAGCAGACCACCAAAGTCCCTGTGCCCAAGAACACTAAGGTAACTGAAAATAATTGTATAATATCTGTACATTATAGGAACACCTGTAATTACAAAAGTACAATGATTCATGTTTTGCTTGAGATTAAGAATCAGTGGTAGAGACTTTGTAAGTGCATGAAGTGGTCAACTGTACAAAAGTCAGATGTCTGTGTTTGTGTGTTGAAACTATACTTTCAGTTCCTGTTGATACTATGTTCCAGTCGTACTTCTGCTAGCACATGGTAGATATAGAAGAAAGAAGGATTGGGAAACTAACTGCAAATAACAAAAAAATGAACTCCCCCTAGCAGAGACATCTTTGTATTAGCAACTTTTAATTATGAGCTTATATGGTATTGAAGTTAAGGGACATCACCCTGGGCGGGGTGATCCTCAGTAGGGGATAAAAAGGGAAAACACCATATTTTGTGCTGAGTGTCTAGCTTGCAAATTACTGTACGTGTATACTCTGGGTTGCAATCCTTAATAAACAAATTAACCTCTGATCAAAGAAGTTTCCTGTGGTCACTTAGGGAAGAATTCCCTTACAATTCTCTGCCTAAATGACTACCGACCCGTAGCACTCACATCTGTAGCCATGAAGTGCTTTGAAAGGCTGGCCATGGCTCACATCAACACCATTATCCCAGAAACCCAAGACCCACTCCAATTTGCATACAGCCCCAACAGATCCACAGATGATGCAATCTCTATTGCAATCCACACAGTCCTTTCCCACCTGGACACATAGGAACACCTATGTGAGAATGCTATTAATTGACTACAGCTCAGCATTCAACACCATCATGCCCTCAAAGCTCATCACTAACATTTTACATTACATTTTAGTCATTTAGCAGACGCTCTTATCCAGAGCGACTTACAGTAGTGAATGCATACATTTCATACATTTTTGTATCTTTTTTTTTTTTTTTTTGTACTGGTCCCCCATGGGAATCGAACCCACAACCCTGGCGTTGCAAACACCATGCTCTACCAACTGAGCGACACGGGACTAAGCTACGGACCCTGGGACTAAACACCTCCCTCTGCAACTGGATCCTGAAATTCCTGATGGGCCAACCCCAGGTGGTAAGGGTAGGTAACAACACATCCGCCACGTTGATCCTCAACACTAGGGCCCCTTAGGAGTGCTTTCTCAGTCCCCTCTTGTACTCCTTGTTCACTCATGACTGCATGGCCAGGCACGACTCCAACACCATCATTAAGTTTGCTGATGACACAACAGTAGTAGGCCTGATCACCTACAAAGATGAGACAGCCTATAGGGAGGAAGTCAGAGACCTGGCCATGTGGTGCCAGGGCAACAACCTCTCCCTCAACATGATCAAGATGAAGGAGATGATTGTGGACTACAGGAAAAGGAGGCCCGAGCACGCCCCCATTCTCATCAACGGGGCTGTAGTGGAGCAGGTTGAGAACTTCAAGTCCCTTGGTGTCCACATCACCAACAAACTATCATGGTCCAAACACACCAAGACAGTCGTGAAGAGGGCACGACAAAGCCTATTCTCCGTCAGGAGACTGAAAAGATTTGGCATGGGTCCTCAGATCCGCAAAAAGTTCTACAGCTTCACCATCGAGGCATCCTGACTGGTTGCATCACTGCCTGGTATGGCAACTGCTCTGCCTCCGACCGCAAGGCACTACAGAGGGTAGTGCGTCCAGCCCAGTACATCACTGGGGCCAAGCTTCCTGCCATCCAGGACCTCTATACCAGGTGGTATCAGAGGACGGCCCTAAAATTGTCAAAGACCCCAGCCACCCTAGTCATAGACTGTTCTCTCTGTTACCGCACAGCAAGCGGTACCGGAGCGCCAAGTCTAGGTCCAAAAGACTTCTTAATAGCTTCTACCCTCAAGCCATAAGACTCCTGAACAGCTAATCAAATGGCTACCCAGATTATTTGCATTGCCCCCCCCCCCCATTTTACACTGCTGCTACTCTCTGTTTATTATCTATGCATAGTCACTTTAACTCTATCTACATGTACATATTACCTCAATTACCTCGACTAACTGGTATATAGCCTCGCTACTGTTATTTAACTGCTGCTCTTTAATTACTTGTTACTTTTGTTCTTGTGTTTTTGACCTATATTTTTTCCTTAACACTTATTTTTCTTAAAACTGCATTGTTGGTAAAGGCTTGTAAGTAAGCATATGTTGTGTTCCTACCATGTGGTTGTCATGTTGTGTTGCTACCATGCTGTGTTAATAAAATAAATAAATAAAACTTTTCACTGTAAGTTGAAAAGTACCTGTCTTATTCGGCGCATGTGACAAATAAGATTTTATTTTATTTAGTATATTCCTCACTGTGAAAACAGTCGATGGGACTGGAAAACTGGTCATTTAGCTAACAATCATTGGTAGTGATAGGCGAAACCATTCTATTTAAATACTTCATGGCCAAATCAACTAAAATACACTGAAATCAATTCAATATTCGGTTTGACCTTACTTAAAGGTGATTTGGCCATTTTAAAAAGTTTTTCTATTGTAGAACATGCTGCCACTTATTTGAAAGAAGTTGCAAATCTCTTACATTACTTTTCCTTATCTCATTTGCAGTAATTTTAGCATTCAATTTTCACCATACAAGATTTGAATCAAAACCCTTGGTAAACCCTCATTTAATATCATTTATTATAATGCTTCTACTTATTTAACGCCATTTCAGGCATTTCTAAGCGGTTTCAGAAACCTATTTCATGAGGAAATTGAAATGACCTATTTCATGAGGAAATTGAAATTACCTATTAATTATCTTTCCTGCAAATGAGCACACATTGATCAAAAAAGAGTTTACCGTGAAATGTTTGGAAAGTTTAAACAAAAATATGCTGATACTTACCACGTAAAGGCAATATTCTGCAAATTTGTTCTGACTGGTTTTCATATTCAAGCTGCAAAAAACACCTCAGTGTGGTAGCCATTCTTAACCCCTAATTTCCCCTCTATAAAATAGAATGGCCTTGCTCAGTATATTACTGTGATTGAGATATAGTGCTTAAACTAATTTAAACTAATAAAAAAATCCTGTCATACAGTAACTTTGGCTTTATTCAACTACATAATTTATTGGCTGTAACATGTTCATGTAAAAAAAATGTCATGTTTCAAGCTAATGGTTTTAGCGGCAAAATTATATTTCTTATCATTTAAGAAAATAGCTTTCTTACATCTTTTATTGAGTGTTTTTAACCTAATAATAATAATAAGTGTTTCCAAAACTGCAAGTTATCTTGCAGGTTTCAACTTCGGTAGGGAAAAAATGACATGATACAAAACAATTATACTCCCCTGGCACCATTCAAAATTTTATTTTTTTATGAAATTATTATTATCATAATGTATCTGTAGTTAGTGTATCTATTCTAAATGCATGGTTAATAAGAAGTGCTGACGTGCAGATGTGGAAATTAGTGCAGAAACTTGAGGCCACTTTCTCAAAATGAAGTCTGTAGTTGTGTATTAACATTCAGAGGGATCAAGTCCACAGACAAATATTGAAATACAGGAGAAGATAAACAAGAAGCTGGACATGAAGTTATGAGGATGTAGAAGTGAACATTGTGTTTGTAAAAACGATGTAATAACACACTTTCATAACTTAACAAGAAGAAGAGAACCTTTGGGATCAACATTTTTAATACAGTGTTTATTTCCAGTCTTGTGAAATGTTGAGCATGGACAACATTTCCCTTAACAACAGTTGCAAACATACAGTACTTACTGTAAGAAATATAATTACAAAGAAACATGGTGAAGGGTGCAAGTAAAGAGTCACTCCTAATGTATGTACTAATCAATCACACCTCACCTTTAAACTGTGTCAAAGCAAAATACAGTAGGCCAAAACACTGTTTTTACAATCATGTTGGAATAATGGAGCACCTACTGTGTGTGGAGCACCAGTTTAGGCTAGTTCTCTGTCACAACTGAATTCAACATTATTTTGTTGGGTTTATTTGTTCATAAAAAGTGTGAAAGGGTCTAAAGAATCTAAGGTCCAGGCACTCAGGTAGGTTTTAATATTAAAAGCTGTTATTAACTGGGCGTAGAGCATATAAAAAACATGTACGTGTTTCATCAGAGTGAAAGTGTCACGTCCTGACCAGTAAAAGGGGTTATTTGTTATTGTAGTTTGGTCAGGGCATGGCAGGGGGTGTTTGTTTTGTGTGTTTCGGGGTTTTTGTTCTATGTTATCTATTTCTGTGTTTATCTAGTTTTTCTATTTCTATGTTGGTTTTGGTAGGACCTCCAATTAGAGGGAGCTGGTTGTCGTTGCCTCTAATTGGAGGCCATATATTTAGTTGGGGTTTGTTTCACTTGTGTTTTGTGGGTGGTTGTTTCCGGTATAGTCTGTGCACCTTACTGGACTGTTTTCGTCGTTTGTTTTGTTTAAGTGGTTTTCTTTAATAAATTTAAGAAGATGATCAATATACCCGCTGCATTTTGGTCCACTCCTTACGACGCCCGTTACAGAAAGTCATGGTGGATAGACAATGAATCGACCTGGAATAACCTCTTCATTCTAAAACTCCTCATTCTGAGACTAAGCAAAGGTTTCTGTTTAAATATTTGTCTATTCGCAGACTTAAACCCTGATGAAGGCTTTATGCAGAAACACGTAAATGTGACATTTTTTGGATACCTGTAGTGCTCCCGACACAATGTTTTCTCAATGCTTCAGAGTAGTTTCACATTTCACTCCAAAGGTCACATGTAAACATAATCAGAAAATTACATTATGCAATTTTCTTATTTCGCTTGAGTTTGTTTAAATCAGTGGTTCCCAAACTTTTTTTACCCTCTCTAGTACCAGGGTCAGCGCACTCTCAAATGTTGTTTTTTGACATCATTGTAAGCCTGCCACACACATACACACTATACAAATACATTTATTAAACATAAGAATGAGTGTGAGTTTCTCACAACCTGGCTCGTGGGAATTGACAAAGAGCTCTTCTAGGACCAGGACACAAGTAATAATAATCAATAATTTTGCTCTTTATGTAGCTATCTTACATATAAAACCTTATTTGTTCTTCAAAGATGGTGAATAACTCACCACAGGTTAATGAGAAGGGTGTGCTTGAAAAGATGCACATACAGTTGAAGTCAGAAGTTTACATACACCTTAGCCAAATACATTTAAACTCAGTTTTTCACAATTCCTGACATTTAATCCAAGTAAAAATTCCCTGTTTTAGGTCAGTTAGGATCACCACTTTATTTTAAGAATGTGAAATGTCAGAATAATATTAGAGATAATTATTTCTTTCAGCTTTTATTTCTTTCATCACATTCCCAGTGGGTCAGAAGTTTACATACACTCAATTAGTATTTGGTAGCATTGCCTTCAAATTGTTTAACTTGGGTCAAACATTTCGGGTAGCCTTCCACAAGCTTCCCACAATAATTTGGGTGAATTTTGGCCCTTTCCTCCTGACAGAGCTGGTGTAACTGAGTCAGGTTTGTAGGCCTCCTTGCTCGCACATGCTTTTTTCAGTTTTGCCCACAAATGTTCTATGGGATTGAGGTCAGGGCTTTGTGATGGCCACTCCAATACCTTGACTTTGTTGTCTTTAAGCCATTTTGCCACAACTTTGGAAGTATGCTTGGGGTCATTGTCCATTTGGAAGACCCATTTGCGACCAAGCTTTAACTTCCTGACTGATGTCTTGAGATGTTGCTTCAATATATCCACCTAATTTTCCATCCTCATGATGACATTTATTTTGTCCCTCCTGCAGCAAAGCACCCCCACAACGATGCTGCCGGTGCTTCACAGTTGGGATGGTGTTCTTCGGCTTGCAAACCTCCCCCTTTTTCCTCCAAACATAACGATGGTCATTATGGCCAAACATTTCTATTTTGTTTCATTAGACCAGAGGACATTTCTCCAAAAAGTACGATCTTTGTCCCCATTTGCAGTTGCAAACCCTTGTCTGGCCTTTTTATGGCGGTTTTGGAGCAGTGGCTTCTTTCTTGCTGAGCGGCCTTTCAGGTTATGTCGATATATGACTTGTTTTACTGTGGATATTTATACTTTTGTACCCGTTTCCTCCAGCATCTTCACAAGGTCCTTTGCTGTTATTCTGGGATTGATTTGCACTTTTCGCACTTTTCATCTCTAGGAGACAGAACGCGTGTCTTTCCTGAGCGGTATGATGGCTGTGTTGTCCCATGGTGTTTATACTTGTGTACAGATGAACGTGGTAACTTCAGGCGTTTGGAAATTACTTCCAAGGATGAACCAGACTTGTGGAGGTCTGTAATTTATTTTCTGAGGTCTTGGCTGATTTCTTTTGATTTTTCCCATGATGTCAAGCAAAGAGGCAGTGAGTTTGAAGGTAGGCCTTGAAATACATCCACAGGTACACATCCAACTGACTCAAATGATGTCAATTAGCCTGTCAGAATATTCTAAAGCCATGACATCATTTTCTGGAATTTTCCAAGCTGTTTAAAGGCACAGTCAACTTAGTGTATGTAAACTTCTGACCCACTGGAATTGTGATACAGTGAATTATAAGTGAAATAATCTGTCTGTAAATACGCACTCACAGCCCGGTGCGGTCGGTGCAAGCTCCTCACCGGTGTAGGACGAAGATGATCATTGAGCCAGGAAGGAGTAGGCCTGCTCAGCATGCTCGGTCTCCAGTTCGCCTCCATCATCCGGTATGTCCTGTGCCTCCTTCCCGCACTCGCCCTGAGGTGCGTGCTACCAGTCTGGCGCCACCTAGGCCAGTTCTATGCATCAGACCTCCAGTGCGCATGCCCAGTCCGGAGTGTCCTGTTCCTGCTCCCTGCACTGGTCCTGAGGTGCGCGTCACCAGTTTGGCGCCACCTAGGCCAGTTCCATGCAGCAGACCTCCAGTGCGCATGCCCAGTCTGGAGTGTCCTGTTCCTGCTCCACGTACAGAGCCTCCAGCGACGCTCCCCAGTCCGGAGCCTCCAGCGGGGTGTTTTGGGTGTGTTTTGGGGTTTCTGTTTCATTGTGGGGTTTCTAGATTTCTATTTCTATGTTTTGCTTTTTTTATGCGTTGGCCAGGTGTGGTTTCCAATCAGAGGCAGCTGTCAATCGTTGTCTCTGATTGGAAGCCATACTTAGGTAGCCTGTTTTCCATGTGTGGGTTATTGATTTGTGAGTAGTGTTTGCCTGCTCTGCGTTACGGCTTTGTTGTTTTGTTATTTAAAGTGGTTGGTGTATATGCATTTAGTTTCACGATTAATAAAAAGATGTGGAACTACGAACATGCTGCGTTTTGGTCCGATCCGTCAGAAAGCCGTGACAAACAAGAAATTTGTGGAGTGGTTGAAAAACGAGTTTTAATCACTCCAACTTAAGTGTATGTAAACTTCCGACTTCAACTGTAACTATGCAATGTTGGGTTGTATTGGAGAGAGTCAGTCTTAAATATTTTTCCACACAGTCTGTGCCTGTATTTAGTTTTCATGCTAGTGAGGGCTGAGAATCCACTCTTACATAGGTGTAGCTAACCAGCGCACTTCTGTATGTTGTAAAAGCGTTACATGGTCACTGCCCATATCATTGCATAATGCAGAAAATACGAGAGTTCAGGGGCCTTGCTTTAACAAAGTTAACAATTTTCACTGTGGTGTCCAAAATGTATTTCAAGCTGTCAGGCATTGCCTTGGCAGTAAGAGCCTCTTGGTGGATGCTGCAGTGTACCCAAGTGGCGTCGGGAGCAACTGCTTGCATGCGCGTTACCACTCCACTATGTCTCCCTGTCATGGCTTTTGCGCCATCAGTACAGATACCAACACATCTTGACCACCAAAGTCCATTTGATGTCACAAAGCTGTCCAGTACTTTAAAAATATCCTCTCATGTTGTCCTGGTTTCCAGTGGTTTGCAGATGAGGATGTCTTCCTTAATTGACCCCCCATAAACGTAATGGACATATACCAGGAGCTGTGCCAGGCCCGCCATATTTTTTGACTCATCCAGCTGTAACGCATATAATTCACTGGCTTGTATGCGAAGCAGTAATTGTTTCAAAACATCTCCTGCAATGTCACTGATGCGTTGTGAAACAGTGTTGTTTGATGAAGTCATTGTCTGTATAGTTTTTTTGGCCTTTTCCCCAAGCATTGTCCCAGCCATATCCGCAGCAGCAGAAAGAATTAAGTCCTCTACAATAGTTTGGGGCTTGCCTGTCCTTGCCACTCGGTAGCTCACCATATACGACGCTTCTAGCCCCTTCTTATTAATAGTATCTGTTCCTTGTATACATGACTTACTACTGGAAAGTCATCTTTATTCTCACTCAAAAAACTCCCGTGGCTTATTTTTCAAATTGTCATGTTTCGTTTCTAAATTTCTGCGCAAGTGTGGTGGTTTCCCGTGAGAAAGTAACGGTTCATGTGATTGGATGTTAATTATTTGAGTGGGCTACCTGCATTTTACATTATGTTTTTCTTTCGCTGAACACTAGATGATTTAATTTTATTTTTGGCAGTTAAACGAGGCTACTCAGGTGAGAAAACAAACCCTGTTGGAAAATATAAATGGACTGTTTGAAGATGTGAAGAAATGTAATATTATATGATTAGGAGACACAGCCCCTAGAATTTGTATTAGGACTTGGCGGGTAAACAGGAGACACCGCCCCTAGCCAGGGTATTAGATGTTGGGGGGTAGACAGGAGACACCGCCCCTAGCCAGGGTATTAGATGTTGGGGGGTAGACAGGAGACACCGCCCCTAGCCAGGGTATTAGATGTTGGGGGTAGACAGGAGACACCGCCCCTAACCAGGGTATTAGGATGTTGGGGGGTAGACAGGAGACACCGCCCCTAGCCAGGGTATTAGGATGTTGGGGGGTAGACAGGAGACACCGCCCCTAGCCAGGGTATTAGGATGTTGGGGTGTAGACAGGAGACACCGCCCCTAGCCAGGGTATTAGGATGTTGGGGGGTAGACAGGAGACACCGCCCCTAGCCAGGGTATTAGATGTTGGGGGGTAGACAGGAGACACCGCCCCTAGCCAGGGTATTAGATGTTGGGGGGTAGACAGGAGACACCGCCCCTAGCCTGGGTATTAGGATGTTGGGGGGTAGACAGGAGACACCGCCCCTAGCCAGGGTATTAGGATGTTGGGGGTAGACAGGAGACACCGCCCCTAGCCAGGGTATTAGGATGTTGGGGGTAGACAGGAGACACCGCCCCTAGCCAGGGTATTAGATGTTGGGGGGTAGACAGGAGACACCGCCCCTAGCCAGGGTATTAGGATGTTGGGGGGTAGACAGGAGACACCGCCCCTAACCAGGGTATTAGGATGTTGGGGGGTAGACAGGAGACAGTCCACATTACATGGAGGGGGGAACAGGGGCACACAGGGTATTCTTAAAGGTCCAATGCAGCCATTTTCATCTCAATAATAAATTATTTCTGGGTAACAAATAAGTATCTTACTGTGATTGTTTTCAATTAAAATGGTCAGAAATAAACAGAGCAATTTCTCAAGCAATAATGTTGCTAGGACTGTCTGGGAGTGGTCTGAGTGGGGAGGTGAAAACTGAAAACTAGCTGTTATTGGCAGAGAGGTTTGGAACTCGTTTTCTTATTGGTATATTAACAAATTTATTGCCAGGTGATGTCATCAGGCATGCCAAAACTCCATCCCACCAAAACAGGCTGAGATTTCAGGCAGTCTTTTCAGACAGCTCCTATACTAAAATGGCATTATTATTATTTTCACAATTTCACAGTATTATTCCAACCTCATAAAAAAAAAATGTTTTGACTGCACTAGGACTTTAACATAGTGTGTGGGGTAACAACATAGACAACTCTCTGCTAATATCCAATCCTACCTGGTGTGGCCTCTAGCATGATTTGTAATGGGCACACACACTCTCTGGAAGAGCACACACACTCCCCGGAAGAGCGCACACACTCCCCGGAAGAGCATACACACTCCCCGGAAGAGCACACACACACTCCGCGGAAGAGCACACACACACTCCGCGGAAGAGCACACACACACTCCGCGGAAGAGCACACGCACTCCGCGGAAGAGCACACACACTCCGCGGAAGAGCACACACACTCCGCGGAAGAGCACACACACTCCGCGGAAGAGCACACACACTCCGCGGAAGAGCACACACACTCTGTGGAAGAGCACACAGTCACATTGAGAGGTGTTGGTGTGTGTAGGAGAGCCAGGTGGAGCAGCAAGCAGGAGGAGAAAACAAAGCCCATAATTGGCTCTGGATGGGATGGTGTAATCCTGAGGTCTTAGGGCCAGGAGGACACAACACACACAGGCCTGGGGATTGACTGATGGAGGAGGCCTCTACAGCCAGAGCCCCTGTTTATATGTTGGGGGCCTTTAGAGAAGGAGTGGCATCTGAGAACAGCCTGGCTGTGTGTGGGACCCACCCCCTGTTCTTCCTTCAGTGTTGCATTGTTTTAAATGGCTGCCACATGTTGTTGTTCAGAACTTGGTCTTATGGACTCTCACTGTTGTGGTTGCAACATTGAATGAGACCATGTGTTTGTGCTTACATTTTGTTCCCGCCTCCCATTTCCATTACAGGAAGGGAAGTTCTTGAACACAGTCAGTCAGCTAAGATGCTTTTCTCCTCCTCAACTGCCCTTCTTGTCTGTCAGGGGGATTTAGACGACTGACGTACAAAGGAGAAGAGACCCATTCTACTGTAGGATAATATTACCCTACTGCTGTGTGTTTAACATTAAATCACAATTGTTAGTACCTTTGTGCGTGTGTGTGTGTGTAATACACAAGACTCAAGTATACTCTGAAAGGATCTGTTTCTAAGAGCCAATGTGGCAATAATGATTTAGATGTTCTATGATGGAATGTTGGCACCGGTCTTGGCCCTGCCTGCATACTCAGCCAGGGGGTGTGGTCTGGTATGAGTGAGTCAAAGAGAGAGTTTCTAGCTACTGCTGCAGTAGTGTTCAGTTCTATATTCACAATATTTACAAATCTTACTGGCTCAAACTGGTATATTATTTTACATGATCTTATCCAAAAGATTCATATATTTTCATACTGGTCCTCTGTGGGATATGAACCCACAACCCTGGTGTTGCAAGCACCATGTTCTACCAACTAAGCCACATAGGACTGGTATATGGTGTCCTTATCCATTATCATTTACATTTACATTTAAGTCATTTAGCAGACGCTCTTATCCAGAGCGACTTACAAATTGGTTATCCATCTGTCTGGGCCTCTCCTCTTTCACACGCAGACCTCGTTCTTTCTCCATTTGTATTCTTTCCTCGTGTTTATTGGGTGAGTCATTTCCAGAGAGCCCAGTGTTCAGCTCCAGGAACAGTTCCTATGGTAACATTCTCTCCCTACTGAGCTGCTACAGCTGTCCCAATGCTGTGTTGCTGTTGTTTACAAAACAAAGTGTCTCTCTCTAGTTTATATATGTGACTAAGATACAGTCAATGGATGGGAGGAAGTTGGGAATGTCCGTATTAATCATGTTATGCTAACTAAGCCCTGGGCCTGCATTAATAAAGCTCTTAGAGTAGGAGTGCTGATCTGGGATCAGTTTAGCCTTTTAGGTGATAATTAAAATGTTAACTGTTATGAATACTGGCCCTGACTGACTCAGAGGGAGAGGGTTGTTGATTTCATGTTGAGGTAAGCTGAAACCACAGAAGTGCTGATCTGATCCAGACCAAGGCCTCTGTCTTACAACAAATTATAAGAAGCTCAGGCACTGTGATTGAGTCACACAGTACCTTAATTCACCACGCCTCTGTTTTTCTCTCTCCCTTCCTCCTCCTCTGTTTTTCTCTCTCCCTTCCTCCTCCTCTGTTTTTCTCTCTCCCTTCCTCCTCTGTTTTTCTCTCTCCCTTCCTCCTCTGTTTTTCTCTCTCCCTTCCTCCTCCTCTGTTTTTCTCTCTCCCTTCCTCCTCCTCTGTTTTTCTCTCTCCCTTCCTCCTCCTCTGTTTCTCTCTCTCTCTCTCTCTCTCCCTTCCTCCTCCTCTGTTTTTCTCTCTCTCTCTCTCCCTTCCTCCTCCTCTGTTTCTCTCTCTCTCTCTCTCTCTGTCTCTCTCTCTCTCTCTCTCTCTCTCTCTCTCCCTTCCTCCTCCTCTGTTTCTCTCTCTCTCTCTCTCTCTCTCTCTCCCTTCCTCCTACTCTGTTTCTCTCTCTCTCTCTCTCCCTTCCTCCTCCTCTGTTTTTCTCTCTCTCTCTCTCTCTCTCCCTTCCTCCTCCTCTGTTTTTTTCTCTCTCTCTCTCTCTCCCTTCCTCCTCCTATGTTTTTTTCTCTCTCTCTCTCTCTCTCTCTCTCCCCCTTCCTCCTCCTCTGTTTTTCTCTCTCTCTCTCCCTTCCTCCTCCTCCTCTGTTTCTCTCTCTCTCTCTCTCCCTTCCTCCTCCTCCTCTGTTTTTCTCTCTCTCTCTCTCCCTTCCTCCTCCTCCTCTGTTTCTCTCTCTCTCTCTCTCTCCCTTCCTCCTCTGTTTTTCTCTCTCTCTCCCTTCCTCCTCCTCCTCTGTTTTTTTCTCTCTCTCTCTCTCTCTCTCTCCCTTCTTCCTCCTCCTCTGTTTTTCTCTCTCTCTCCCTTCCTCCTCCTCCTCTGTTTTTCTCTCTCTCTCCCCCTTCTTCCTCCTCCTCTGTTTTTCTCTCTCTCTCCCTTCCTCCTCCTCCTCTGTTTTTCTCTCTCTCTCCCTTCCTCCTCCTCCTCTGTTTTTTTCTCTCTCTCCCTTCCTCCTCCTCCTCTGTTTTTTTCTCTCTCTCCCTTCCTCCTCCTCCTCTGTTTTTCTCTCTCTCTCCCTTCCTCCTCCTCCTCCTCTGTTTTTTTCTCTCTCTCTCTCCCTTCCTCCTCCTCCTCCTCTGTTTCTCTCTCTCTCTCTCTCTCTCTCTCTCTGCCTTCCTCCTCCTCTGTTTCTCTCTCTCTCTCTCCCTTCCTCCTCCTCTGTTTCTCTGTTTCTCTCTCTCTCTCTCTCTCTCTCTCTCCCTTCCCCCTCCTCTGTTTTTTTCTCTCTCTCTCTCCCTTCCTCCTCCTCTGTTTCTCTCTCTCTCTCTCTCTCTCTCTCTCTCTCTACCTTCCTCCTCCTCTGTTTTTCTCTCTCTCTCTCTCTCCCTTCCTCCTCCTCTGTTTTTTTCTCTCTCTCTCTCTCTCTCACTCCCTTCCTCCTCTGTTTTTCTCTCTCTCTCTCTCTCTCCCTTC
This sequence comes from Salmo salar, assembly GCF_965601325.2. Classification (NCBI taxonomy): domain Eukaryota; kingdom Metazoa; phylum Chordata; class Actinopteri; order Salmoniformes; family Salmonidae; genus Salmo; species Salmo salar. The sequence goes on along the minus strand of NC_138296.1, from coordinate 22,758,324 downwards.
CTCCTCCTCTGTTTTTCTCTCTCTCTACATTCCTCCTCCGTCTCTCTCTCTCTCCCTTCCTCCTCTGTTTTTCTCTCTCTCTCCCTTCCTCCTCCCTCTCTCTCTCCCTTCCTCCTCTGTTTTTCTCTCTCTCTCCCTTCCTCCTCCCTCTCTCTCTCCCTTCCTCCTCCGTCTCTCTCTCTCTCTCTCTCTCCTCCTCCGTCTCTCTCTCTCTCTCTCTCTCTTCCTCCTCCGTCTCTCTCTTTCTCTCTCTCTCTCTTCCTCCTCCGTCTCTCTCTCTCTCTCTCCCTTCCTCCTCCATCTCTCTCTCCCTTCCTCCTCCGTCTCTCTCTCTCTATCTCCTCCGTCTCTCTCTCTCTATCTCCTCCGTCTCTCTCTCTCTCTCTCCTCTGTCTCTCTCTCTCTCCCTTCCTCCTCCGTCTCTCCCTCTCTCCCTTCCTCCTCCGTCTCTCTCTCTCTCTCTCTCCCTTCCTCCTCCGTCTCTCTCTCTCTCTCTCCCTTCCTCCTCCGTCTCTCTCTCTCTCTCTCCCTTCCTCCTCCGTCTCTCTCTCTCTCTCTCCCTTCCTCCTCCGTCTCTCTCTCTCTCTCTCCTCCGTCTGTCTCTCTCTCCTGCGTCTCTCTCTCTCTTTCTCTTCCTCCTCCGTCTCTCTCTCTCTCCCTTCCTCCTCCGTCTCTCTCTCTCTCTCTCCTCCGTCTCTCTCTCTCTCTCCCTTCCTCCTCTGTCTCTCTCTCTCTCTCCCTTCCTCCTCCGTCTCTCTCTCTCTCTCTCCGTCTCTCTCTCTCTCTCTCTCTCTCCTCCGTCTCTCTCTCTCTCCTCCGTCTCTCTCTCTCTCCTCCGTCTCTCCTCTCTCTCTCTCTCCTCTCTCCTCCGTCTCTCTCTCTCTCTCTCTCCTCCGTCTCTCTCTCTCTCTCTCTCTCTCTCCTCCGTCTCTCTCTCTCTCTCTCTCTCTCTCTCTCTCTCTCTCTCTTCTCTCTCTCTCCTCCTCTCTCTCTCTCCGTCCTCTCTCTCTCTCTCTCTCTCTCTCTCCTCCGTCTCTCTCTCTCTCCTCCGTCTCTCTCTCTCTTTCTCTCTCTCTCTCTCTCTCGCTCCTCCGTCTCTCTCTCTCTCTCTCTCTCTCTCTCTCCCTCCCCCGTCTCTCCCTCCTCCGTCTCTCTCTCTCCTCCGTCTCTCTCTCAAATCAAATCAAATCAAATGTATTTATATAGCCCTTCGTACATCAGCTGATATCTCAAAGTGCTGTACAGAAACCCAGCCTAAAACCCCAAACAGCAAGCAAAGCATGTAAAAGAAGCACGGTGGCTAGGAAAAACTCCCTAGGAAAAACTCCCTAGAAAGGCCAAAAACCTAGGAAGAAACCTAGAGAGGAACCAGGCTATGAGGGGTGGCCAGTCCTCTTCTGGCTGTGCAGGGTGGATATTATAACAGAACATGGTCAAGATGTTAAAATGTTCATAAATGACCAGCATGGTCAAATAATAATAATCATAGTAGTTGTCGAGGGTGCAACAAGCACGTCCGGTGAACAGGTCAGGGTTCCATAGCCGCAGGCAGAACAGTTGAAACTGGAGCAGCAGCACGGCCAGGTGGACTGGGGACAGCAAGGAGTCATCATACCAGGTAGTCCTGAGGCATGGTCCTAGGGCTCAGGTCCTCCGAGAGAAAGACAGAAAGAGAGAAAGAGAGAATTAGAGAGAGCATATTTAAATTCACACAGGACCCCGGATAAGACAAGAGAAATACTCCAGATGTAACAGACTGACCCTAGCCCCCCGACACATAAACTACTGCAGCATAAATACTGGAGGCTGAGACAGGAGGGATCAGAAGACACTGTGGCCCCATCCGATGATACCCCCGGACAGGGCCAAACAGGCAGGATATAACCCCACCCACTTTGCCAAAGCATAGCCCCCACACCACTAGAGGGATGTCTCCAACCACCAACTTACCGTCCTAAGACAAGGCCAAGTATAGCCCACAACGATCTCCGCCATGGCACAACCCAAGGGGGGGGCGCCAACCCAGACAGGAAGACCACGTCAGTGACTCAACCCACTCAAGTGACGCACCCCTCCCATGGACGGCATGGAAGAACACCAGTAAGCCAGTGACTCAGCCCCTGTAAAAGGGTTAGAGGCAGAGAATCCCAGTGGAAAGAGGGGAACCGGCAAGGCAGAGACAGCAAGGGCGGTTCGTTGCTCCAGCCTTTCCGTTCACCTTCACACTCCTGGGCCAGACTATACTTAATCATAGGACCTACTGAAGAGATAAGTCTTCAGTAAAGACTTAAAGGTTGAGACTGAGTCTGCGTCTCTCACATTGGTAGGCAGACCATTCCATAAAAATGGAGCTCTATAGGAGAAAGCCCTACCTCCAGCCGTTTGCTTAGAAATTCTAGAGACAATTAGGAGGCCTGTGTCTTGTGACCGTAGCGTACGTGTAGGTATGTACGGCAGGACCAAATCGGAAAGATAGGTAGGAGCAAGCCCATGTAATGCTTTGTAGGTTAGCAGTAAAACCTTGAAATCAGCCCTTGCCTTAACAGGAAGCCAGTGTAGGGAGGCTAGCACTGGAGTAATATGATCAAATTTTTTGGTTCTAGTCAGGATTCTAGCAGCCGTATTTAGCACTAACTGAAGTTTATTTAGTGCTTTATCCGGGTAGCCGGAAAGTAGAGCATTGCAGTAGTCCAGCCTAGAAGTAACAAAAGCATGGATTCATTTTTCTGCGTCATTTTTGGACAGAAAGTTTCTGATTTTTGCAATGTTACGTAGATGGAAAAAAGCTGTCCTTGAAACAGTCTTGATATGTTCTTCAAAAGAGAGATCAGGGTCCAGAGTAACGCCGAGGTCCTTCACAGTTTTATTTGAGACGACTGTACAACCATCCAGATTAATTGTCAGATTCAACAGAAGATCTCTTTGTTTCTTGGGACCTAGAACAAGCATCTCTGTTTTGTCCGAGTTTAAAAGTAGAAAGTTTGCAGCCATCCACTTCTTTATGTCTGAAACACAGGCTTCTAGCGAGGGCAATTTTGGGGCTTCACCATGTTTCATTGAAATGTACAGCTGTGTGTCATCCGCATAGCAGTGAAATTTAACATTATGTTTTCGAATGACATCCCCAAGAGGTAAAATATATAGTGAAAACAATAGTGGTTCTAAAACGGAACCTTGAGCAACACCGAAATTTACAATTGATTTGTCAGAGGACAAACCATTCACAGAGACAAACTGATATCTTTCCGACAGATAAGATCTAAACCAGGCCAGAACTTGTCCATGTAGACCAATTTGGGTTTCCAATCTCTCCAAAAGAATGTGGTGATCGATGGTATCAAAAGCGGCACTAAGATCTAGGAGCACGAGGACAGATGCAGAGCCTCGGTCTGACGTCATTAAAAGGTCATTTACCACCTTAACAAGTGCAGTCTCAGTGCTATGATGGGGTCTAAAACCAGACTGAAGCGTTTCGTATACATTGTTTGTCTTCAGGAAGGCAGTGAGTTGCTGTGCAACAGCTTTTTCTAAAATTTTTGAGAGGAATGGAAGATTCGATATAGGCCGATAGTTTTTTATAATTTCTGGATCAAGATTCGGCTTTTTCAAGAGAGGCTTTATTACTGCCACTTTTAGTGAGCTTGGTACACATCGGTGGATAGAGAGCCGTTTATTATGTTCAACATAGGAGGGCCAAGCACAGGAAGCAGCTCTTTCAGTAGTTTAGTTGGAATAGGGTCCAGTATGCAGCTTGAGGGTTTGGAGGCCATGATTATTTTCATCATTGTGTCAAGAGATATAGTACTAAAACACTTTAGTATCTCCCTTGATCCTAGGTCCTGGCAGAGTTGTGTAGACTCAGGACAATGGAGCTTTGGAGGAATACCCAGATTTAAAGAGGAGTCTGTAATTTGCTTTCTAATGATCATGATCTTTTCCTCAAAGAAGTTCATACATTTATTACTGCTGAAGTGAAAGCCATCCTCCATTTGCGAAGGCTGTTTTTTAGTTAGCTTTGCGACAGTATCAAAAATAAATTTCGGATTGTTCTTATTTTCCTCAATTAAGTTGGAAAAATAGGATGATCGAGCAGCAGTGAGGGCTCTTCGATACTGCACAGTACTGTCTTTTCAAGCTAGTCGGAAGACTTCCAGTTTGGTGTGGCGCCATTTCCGTTCCAATTTTCTGGAAGCTTGCTTCAGAGCTCGTGTATTTTCTGTATACCAGGGAGCTAGTTTCTTATGACAGATGTTTTTAGTTTTTAGGGGTGCAACTGCATCTAGGGTATTGCGCAAGGTTAAATTGAGTTCCTCGGTTAGGTGGTTAACTGATTTTTGTCCTCTGACGTCCTTGGGTAGGCAGAGGCAGTCTGGAAGGGCATCAAGGAATCTTTGGGTTGTCTGAGAATTTATAGCACGACTTTTAATGCTCCTTGGTTGGGGTCTGAGCAGATTATTTGTTGCGATTGCAAACGTAATAAAATGGTGGTCCGATAGTCCAGGATTATGAGGAAAAACATTAAGATCCACAACATTTATTCCATGGGACAAAACTAGGTCCAGAGTATGACTGTGGCAGTGAGTAGGTCCAGAGACATGTTGGACAAAACCTACTGAGTCGATGATGGCTCCGAAAGCCTTTTGGAGTGGGTCTGTGGTCTTTTCCATGTGAATGTTAAAGTCACCAAAAATTAGAATATTATCTGCTATGACTACAAGATCCGATAGGAATTCAGGGAACTCAGTGAGGAACACTGCATATGGCCCAGGAGGCCTGTAAACAGTAGCTATACAAAGTGAGTGAGTAGGCTGCATAGATTTCATGACTAGAAGCTCAAAAGACGAAAACGTCATTTATTATAATTTTTTTTTTTGTAAATTGAAATTTGCTATCGTAAATGTTAGCAACACCTCCGCCTTTGCCGGATGCACGGGGGGTATGGTCACTAGTGTAACCAGGGGGTGAGGCCTCATTTAACACAGTAAATTCATCAGGCTTAAGCCATGTTTAAGTCAGGCCAATCACATCAAGATTATGATCAGTGATTAGTTCATTGACTATAAGTGCCTTGGAAGTGAGGGATCTAACATTAAGTAACCCAATTTTGAGATGTGAGGTATCACAATCTCTTTCAATAATGGCAGGAATGGAGGAGGTCTTTATACTAGTGAGATTGCTAAAGCGAACACCGCCATTTTTAATTTTGCCCAACCTAGATCGAGGCACAGACACGGTCTCAATGGGGAAAGCTGAGCTGACTACGCTGACTGTGCTAGTGGCAGACTCCACTAAGCTGGCAGGCTGGCTAACAGCCTGCTGCCTGGCCTGCACCCTATTTCATTGTGGAGCTAGAGGAGTTAGAGCCCTGTCTATGTTCGTAGATAAGATGAGAGCACCCCTCCAGCTAGGATGGAGTCCGTCACTCCTCAACAGGCCAGGCTTGGTCCTGTTTGTGGGTGAGTCCCAGAAAGAGGGCCAATTATCTACAAATTCTATCTTTTGGGAGGGGCAGAACACAGTTTTCAACCAGCGATTGAGTTGTGAGCTCATCACTCCCCCTAACTGGGAGGGGGCCAGAGACAATTAATCGATGCCGACACATCTTTCAAGCTGATTTACACGCTGAAGCTATGTTGCGCTTGGTGACCTCTGACTTTTTCATCCTAACATCGTTGGTGCCGACGTGGATAACAATATCTCTATACTCTCTACACTCGCCAGTTTTAGGTTTAGCCAGCACCGTCTTTAGATTAGCCTTAACGTCGGTAGCCCTGCCCCCTGGTAAACAGTGTATGATCGCTGGATGATTAGTTTTAAGTCTAATATTGCGGGTAATGGAGTCGCCAATGACTAGGGTTTTCAATTTGTCAGAGCTAATGGTGGGAGCCGTCGGCGTCTCAGACCCCACAACGGGAGGAGTAGAGACCAGAGAAGTCTCTGCCTCCGACTCCGACTCGCTTAATGGGGAGAACCGGTTGAAAGTTTCTGTCGGCTGAATAAGCGACACCGGTTGAGCATTCCTACAGCGTTTCCCTCCAGAAGCCATGAGAAAGTTGTCCGGCTGCGGGGACCGTGCGAGGGGGTTTATACTAACGTTACTATCTGTACTTACTGGTGGCACAGACGCTGTTTCATCCTTTCCTACACTGAAATTACCCTTGCCTAACGATTGCGTCTGAAGCTGGGCTTGCAGCACAGCTATCCTTGCCGTAAGGCGATCGTTCTCCTGTATATTATATTATATATAAGTACAACGACTGCAATTAATAGGCATCATGTTAATGTTACTTAGCTTTGGCTGTTTGAAGTCCTGACGAACCATGTCCAGATAAAACCTCCGGGGTGAAAAAATTGAATGAAAAAAGTTGAGTGAGGGAAAAAGTAAAAATATACGGTAATGAAAAAGTAAAAAACCGTCAGGTAGCAAAGTAAGATCGGCAACAAAACGCACAGCAGCGTAAACAAGTCTGCCTCCGTCTCTCCCTCCTCCGTCTCTCTCTCTCTCTCCCGTCTCTCTCTCTCTCTCTCTCTCTCTCTCTCTCTCTCTCTCTCTCTCCCGTCTCTCTCTCTTCCGTCTCTCTCTCTCTCTTCCGTCTCTCTCTCTCTCTTCCGTCTCTCTCTCTCTCTTCCGTCTCTCTCTCTCTTCCGTCTCTCTCTCTCTTCCGTCTCTCTCTCTCTCTCCTCCGTCTCTCTCTCTCTCTCTCCCGTCTCTCTCTCTCTCTCTCTCCCGTCTCTCTCTCTCTCTCTCTCCCGTCTCTCTCTCTCTCTCCCGTCTCTCTCTCTCTCTCCCGTCTCTCTCTCTTCCGTCTCTCTCTCTCTTCCGTCTCTCTCTCTCTCTCTCTCTTCCGTCTCTCTCTCTCTCTCTCTCTCTCTCTCTCTCTCTCTCTCTCTCTCTCTCTCCCGTCTCTCTCTCTTCCGTCTCTCTCTCTCTCTTCCGTCTCTCTCTCTCTCTTCCGTCTCTCTCTCTCTCTTCCGTCTCTCTCTCTCTCTTCCGTCTCTCTCTCTTCCGTCTCTCTCTCTCTCTCCTCCGTCTCTCTCTCTCTCTCCTCCGTCTCTCTCCCTCCTCCGTCTCTCTCTCTCTCTCCCGTCTCTCTCTCTCTCTCTCTCTCCCGTCTCTCTCTCTCTCTCTCTCTCTTCCGTCTCTCTCTCTTCCGTCTCTCTCTCTCTCTCTCTCTCTCTCTCTCTCTCTCTCTTCCATCTCTCTCTCTCTCTCTCTCTCGCTCTCTCTCTCTCTCTCTCTCTCCTCCGTCTCTCTCTCTCTCTCTCCTCAGTCTCTCTCTCTCTCTCTCTTGTGTCTCTCTCTCTCTCTCTTTCTCTCTCTTCTCCATCTCTCTCTCCTCCGTCTCTCTCTCTCCTCCGTCTCTCCCTCCTCCGTCTCTCTCTCTCTCTCTCTCTCTCCCGTCTCTCTCTCTTCCGTCTTTCTCTCTCTCTCTCCTCCGTCTCTCTCTCTCCCGTCTCTCTCTCTCTCTCTCCCGTCTCTCTCTCTCTCTCCCGTCTCTCTCTCTCTCTCCCGTCTCTCTCTCTCTCTCGCTCCCGTCTCTCTCTCTCTTCCGTCTCTCTCTCTTCCGTCTCTCTCTCTCTCTCTCTCTTCCGTCTCTCTCTCTCTCTCTCTTTCTCTCTCTCTCTCTCTCTCTCTCCTCCGTCTCTCTCTCTCCTCCGTCTCTCTCTCTCTCTCCTCCGTCTCTATATCTCTCTCTCTCTCTCTCTCTTTCTCTCTCTCTTCCGTCTCTCTCTCTCTCTTCCGTTTCTCTCTCTTCCGTCTCTCTCTCTCTCTCTCCTCTCTCTCTCTTCCGTCTCTCTCTCTCTCTCTCTGTCTCTCTCTCTCTCTCTCTCTCTCCTTCTGTCCTTAGCGCCAGCTACTCGACTGTGGCCCTAGAGTTTGAGAAGGCGCATCAGATCGCTCCCGTGTTCAACTCACCCAGGATGTCGCGGTGGAGCCTGCATCTGCAGACCACAGAAGGGCTCTATGGCAACAACAGACTGGCTGACTTCTCCTCCCAGAACCACAGCAGCGGAGGGTCCATGTTATGTTACGAACCCCTTTTGCCCTGCAGTCTAGGGGGGATGGAAACGAGACCCGTAACATATCTCATGCAAATCATAACAGTGAAAAGGAACAGTGAGAACTAAAAGAAATCCACAGACAACCTAAACCTACCGTCAAAGACTTAGGTTTATTTCAAACGCACGGTAATGGGATGTGGGAAAAAGGGGCTGAGCTGGACCCAAGGAAATAAATAATAAATATCCAAAAACCCCTAAGCTAGTCTTACCTGCTTCAAGAACAGCTAGCTAAATAACCAATAAAATACAGTGGGTGGTCCGCCCAGTTCTAACTAGGGTATTTAGTCAAAGGTTTTCCTACGGGTAATGTATGCTCAAGGGTGACTTGGCTTGGGATCCCCTTTTCCCACTAACAAACAAACAGCCATACGCCACAGCAATAAATACTCACATGATACAGACTATGTGAGAAGTAGGCACAAAAACAAAAGAGAGAAAGAGACAGAGAGAGGAACTGACTGGGTTTGGCGACTGATGACTGCCACCTGTGACAAGGGCAGAAGGAGAGAAAACAAATACACACAGGATACCTGTATCCATAACAGAGAGAGTCATGGTAAGACTACACAGGGTCCAGTCAGAGAGAGTCACAGTAAGACTACACAGGGTCCAGTCAGAGAGGGTCACAGTAAGACTACACAGGGTCCAGTCAGAGAGAGTCACAGTAAGACTACACACACACATAAATGCAGACAGAAAGTTAGAAATATTAGCCTTATAGTAACATTAAACACACATACAGTTGAAGTCGGAAGTTTACATACACTTAGGTTGGAGTCAATAAAACTCGTTTTTCAACCACTCTACAAATTTCTTGTTAACAAACTATAGTTTTGGCAAGTCGGTTAGGACATCTACTTTGTGCATCACACAAGTCATTTTTCCATCCGGCACCAGTGTGCAGTCCAGAGTATCCGGCACCAGTGTGCAGTCCAGAGTATCCGGCACCAGTGTGCAGTCCAGAGTATCCGGCACCAGTGTGCAGTCCAGAGTATCCGGAACTAAGGGGGTCTGCCTGCGACCCGGAACTGAATGTGACTAACTGTTGTAAATGAGTCTGCCTACAGCGTGGAAATGAGGGAACCTGCCCATGAGCCACAACAAATTGAGTCTGTCTACGACCCGGACCCCAATGAGTCTGCCTACAACCTGGAGGGCAGGAGGCCGGAACCAGAGCCACCTCCAGGATAGATGGGTTGGGGAGGGAGGGTGTAGCACAGTGCCGTCGTTGACGGCAGCCACCCTCCCTTCCCTCCCTTTTTTGTTTAGGGGGTATTTTTGTTGTTGTGGTATTGGGGATTTTTGTGTTTTCTTTTAAGGTGCATTCCGGGGTCTGCACCTTTAGGGGGGGGGGGGGGGGGGGGTACTGTCACGTCCTGACCAGCAGAGGGAGTAGTGGTGTAGTATTTTGGTCGGGACGTGGCAGAAGAAGTCTGTATGTGTTGTCTAGTATGTCTGTTTCTGTGTTAGTCTTGTGACTCCTGATCAGGAACAGCTGGGGATCGTTGTTCCTGATTGGGAGTCATATATTTAGGAGTATGTTTGTCACTTGGGTTTGTGGGTGGTTGTGCTAACACTGCTAGTCTTTTTGTTTGTAGTAAGCATGTTAGCCTGTCGTGAGTTCCGTGTTTATTGTTTTCCTGTGTATACTTTGCTTTAATTTATTCTTTACATTAAAAGATGAGTATCCACATTCCGCCTGCAGTTTGGTCCATTCAACACGGCTTCAACATTTATGACAACATCTCCAATTCATAACATGGATAGGAGTAAAAGATCCAGTCCAAAATAAAAAATTAAACACTATTAATCAACCAATATACTATGAAGAATCAATGAGCAAGTAGTACATAACCTTGCCTGAGGTTATCTCAGTTATGTAGAATATAGAGAGAATAATACAATGAATATCATACTGGTAAAAGTAAATTAGTAAATTACCTTCAGTTGCAAAAATAAAAGTAATAAGACATCATTTTAAAATAAAGCACTTTAACATGATCCTCCCTCGCAGACACCCCTTTAACAAAAGATCTATCATTGATAATAAAACCTGTTAGAAGATTAAGGACATGGTCCGTAGACACTTGTAACCGGAATACCCTCTGTTACCTAACATATTAAAAGTGATCCTTATTTTAGAAGGCAAAACTAGCTTGAATTGAAATAAAAGATATATATATATATATATTCATTGATATAAATAAATAAGAACCCGAACAAACACAAAACAACACAAAACATTAGGCCAAACATGATATAGTAGAAATTATACTATTGGAGCACATTCCTCATCCTGACAGATAAGACAATCCCCTCGTTGACACATAAGAGAGAACAAAGGATCAACATGATCCTTATTTTTGGAGCACCACTTGCAACGACCATGCAAATTACATTTTTTGTGGACATGCACAAGTGCATAATCATCCGAATCTGGTACTTTAGCATAAACAGGAAGACCATCTTTACGAAAGTCATGGCAAGCATAACCACTTCCCGGAGTCACCCCATAGAGGCAATTAGGATTACCAAAAGGACAATCGAGGGGTCCTCCAACAGCATTGCAAGGCTTTCCATACCCATTAGTATAATGACCAGGGTTTCCAGGCACAGGGTTAATTACCACCGGCGGATGCATTATGCCATCCTTATCAAACCAGCTATCAGGCACATAACCGTTCAAACCACTCCCATCCCTTGGATTGGCTTTACGCATTGACATCTGCCTAACTGTTGTCTGGACCACAAGAGATTTAACCAAGGGCAAAACACAACAAAATATAACACCTAATGCCACTAAACCTCCGCCCAGCATGACAGCCATTCTAGCAAACATAGCACCCCACTTTCCCATAGCCAGGTCCAACCAATCCCAAACATGAGTATCAAACCCAGCATTAGCCTTTACTTCTGCTCTTAATCCTTTAAGTTTGGCCATAGCAATAGAGAAAGATCCATTAGGTGCAGTGTTATTGGGAATGAAAGTGCAACATTCATCTCCAAACATTATACAAACACCCCCCTTTTCTGCTAAGAGCCAGTTGAGAACCTGTCTATTCTGCCATGTCATCTTACTGGTAGCCTTTACCTGTTCCCCTAGTGCAGTTCAAGCGGAGTCAGTATAGTTAATGAATCTCTGCTGATTATAATAGATATAATTAATCCACTCTAAGTTTTTGTTCGGTGTTATCCACAAAAATATAGATTCAAATCCTGATTTAATCTCATCTCTGGCCTTAAACTCATTAGGGATTCCTCTGGGTTGTCCTATTGCATCCAAATAGACCTTGGGGTCAGACTTATAGTCTCTCCTTATTCTATTGTTTGTAGTTTGTTGCTTAGCATCACTAGGATCCCATTCAGTGGCGTTACCTGTTGAATCAACCTAACCCTTGCACAAAGGCCTGTCCATCCTTTTGGTAGTGTTGCCCTTAGTCTTATCCCTCCACACATCCAGAAGAAATCTGCTACTACCACAGTCTGTTCTTCATATGGTTAATTAATGGCAGTGCTAAAGTTTGATTTTGACAATTATCATGAATAATTATTTTTCCCATCCAACTTCCGGCTGCTTGATAAGTAGCCCTTCCCGGAGTGTCTGCGTTCCACACGGTTTCCTTATTTAGGTGCCATGTGATGTCACATTTGCCTTTGAATTTCCCCATCTCATTCTGTCCTTCTGTGCTGTTAAAACATTCATATGGTTGTTGATAATCTATTCGATAGCTATATGGGGCCTCTAGTTTTTGTCTACGTAGTCCATCACAATGTGTCGGAATGGACCTTCTGGCACCGGTATGTGACCTATGGGCGTAGTTATACCTTTACGTATGTTATTTTTCGCACATATTTCACATTTTGACAAGATTTCATCTACTGTTGCCTGTAGATAAGGTGACCAAAAACCTTGATTTTTTATTTTTCTTATCACCTCCCCCATTGCACAATGATCTAGATCATGTGCATCATTAATCAGCAACGTCAATAAAGTAGTGGTGGCAAGTATGGCACCGTCATGTGTTCTCCATACTCCATGTCTATCAACAGAGGCTCCCCTCTGTAGCCAGGTATGAACCAACTCAGCCGGAGTTGTAATTGGCACGATGCCAACCATATCCATCAAAGGTGCAGTTAAAATAGGGATAATACATCTAGATGCCTTCTTGGCAGCTTCATCAGATGGATTATTACCCCTAATAACAAAGTCATTACCTTTTTTGTGCGCCTGACATTTGATTATTGCTAGTTTCCGAGGGTACATTAAAGCTGTCATTAGTTTAACAATTTGCGCGTGATGCTGAATGGGAGTACCATCACTTTTTTTTAAACCCTCTCTGTTTCCAGACTGCCCCAAACAAATGACATACACCATGTGCGTAAGCTGAATCAGTATAGATATTAACTGCCTTTCCCTTACCTAGCACACATGCTGCAGTCAGTGCCTGTAGTTCAGCCAACTGGGCTGAACAGGGTTGAGGACAATATTCTAATATTTCCTCAGTGAAAGCCTTCCCCTGTTGTTTAACTACTGCAACTCCTGCATGATTACCTGTGTAGTCCTTGAAACAAGAACCATCTACAAAGTAGTTCACCATGTTACTTCCCTCTCTGTCTATTAATGGAATGGATTCCAGGTCTGGACGCAGTTTGGTAAATGTTAAGGCTTCTGCAACACAATCATGCGCCTTCCCTTCAAACTCAAATGGGATTCTCTCGGCCGGGTTGACAGTGTTACATCTTTTAATGGAGACATCAGGATAAGTGAGGAGAGTCATGTAGTCTAAAGTCCTAGCATTAGTTAACGCAAATTTACCCTGTTCTATCATCTACACTATTTTATGATGTGTGCTTATAATCACGGGATATCCCATGGGGATAGTTGACGCCTTGTCATAAGCATAATGCAATGCTGCCAACCCTTGATAACAGGGTGGGTAACACTGAGCTACCGGATCCAGTTTAGAACTGTAGTAAGCGATGGGCTGTTTCTTCCTACCACTACATGTTTCCTGCATAAGAACAGCTGCTGCATAATTATCACACCTATTTGCTACGTATAACAAACATGGTTTAGTGTAATCTGGGGCTGCTAGAGCTGGTGCTGTTTGCATCTCCTTTTTAAGGGTTTCAAATGCAACCAGAGCATCAGTGTTCCATTCTAGTTGTGCTCTCAGATTAAGCTGTCCAGCTTCTTTCATTATCTCTCTTAGGGGAGCTGTTTTCACTACATACTCCTCTATCCAGTCTGACCTGCACTGAACTGATCTGTCTGACTAGACCTGGGATAATCTCCTCATTCAAAAGACAGTTCAATGTGATACACCTGCCCTGAACTGATCTGGCTGACTAGACCTGGGATAATCTCCTCATTCAAAAGACTGTTCAACATGATATACCTGCCCTGAACTGATCTGACTGACTAGACCTGGGATAATCTCCTTGTTTAACATGATATACCTGCCCTGAACTGATCTGACTGACTAGACCTGGGATAATCTCCTTGTTTAACATGATACACCTGCCCTGAACTGATCTGACTGACTAGACCTGGGATAATCTCCTCATTCAACATGATATACCTGCCCTGAACTGATCTGACTGACTAGACCTGGGATAATCTCCTCATTCAACATGATATACCTGCCCTGAACTGATCTGACTGACTAGACCTGGGATAATCTCCTCATTCAACATGATACACCTGCCCTGAACTGATCTGGTTTACCAGACCTGGGATAATCTCCTCATTCAACATGATATACCTGCCCTGAACTGATCTGACTGACTAGACCTGGTATAATCTCCTCATTCAACATGATATACCTGCCCTGAACTGATCTGGCTAACTAGACCTGGGATAATCTCCTTGTTTAACCTGTTGGGGCTAGGGGGCAGTATTTGCACGGCCGGATAAAAAACGTACACGATTTAATCTGGTTACTACTCCTGCCCAGTAACTAGAATATGCATATAATTATTGGCTTTGGATAGAAAACACCCTAAAGTTTCTAAAACTGTTTGAATGGTGTCTGTGAGTATAACAGAACTCATTTGGCAGGCCAAAACCTGAGAAGATTCCTTACAGGAAGTGGCCTGTCTGACAATTTCTTGCCCTCCTTGATCATCTCTAACAAATACAGGGGATCTCTGGCATGACGTGACACTTCCTACGGCTCCCATGGGCTCTCAGAAGGCGGGAAAAAGCTGAACGATGTAATTCCATCCCCAGGCTGAAACACATTAGCGCGTTTGGCAAGTGCTCTATCAGAGGGCCATTAGACTGAGGCTTGTGCATGAGGGGATAGCATGCTTTTACTTTCACTCTCTTTGTAATAAAAAACGATTTCCCGGTCGGAATATTATCGCTTTTTTACGAGAAAAATTGCATAAAAATTGATTTTAAACAGCGGTTGACATGCTTCGAAGTACGGTAATGGAATATTTAGAATTTTTTGGTCACGAAATGCGCCATGCTCGTCACCCTTATTTACCCTTTCGGATAGTGTCTTGAACGCACGAACAAAACGCCGCTATTTGGATATAACAATGGATTATTTGGGACCAAACCAACATTTGTTATTGAAGTAGAAGTCCTGGGAGTGCATTCTGACGAAGAACAGCAAAGGTAATAACATTTTTCTTATAGTAAATCTGACTTTGGTGAGTGCTAAACTTGCTGGGTGTCTAAATAGCTAGCCCTGTGATGCCGGGCTATCTACTGAGAATATTGCAAAATGTGCTTTCACCGAAAAGCTATTTTAAAATCGGACATATCGAGTGCATAGAGGAGTTCTGTATCTATAATTCTTAAAATAATTGTTATGTTTTTTGTGAACGTTTATCGTGAGTAATTTAGTAAATTCACCGGCAGTGTTCGGTCGGAATGCTAGTCACATGCTAGTCACATGCTAATGTAAAAAGCTGGTTTTTGATATAAATATGAACTTGATTGAACAAAACATGCATGTATTGTATAACATAATGTCCTAGGGTTGTCATCTGATGAAGATCATCAAAGGTTAGTGCTGCATTTAGCTGTGGTTTGGGTTTATGTGACATTATATGCTAGCTTGAAAAATGGGTGTCTGATTATTTCTGGCTGGGTACTCTGCTGACATAATCTAATGTTTTGCTTTCGTTGTAAAGCCTTTTTGAAATCGGACAGTGTGGTTAGATTAACGAGAGTCTTGTCTTTAAAATGGTGTAAAATAGTCATATGTTTGAAAAATTGAAGTTCTTGCATTTTTATGGTATTTGAATATCGCACCACGGGATTACACTGGCTGTTGAGTAGGTGGGACGCGTCCCACCTAGCCCATAGAGGTTAAAAGCTTAGAAAAGTTCAGCACCATGAACCAGAGGGAAAGAGTTCTCTAAGCCCTTCAACTGAACAAAGAGAAAAGCAAGGCATCACGGTGTGTGTGTGTTTGTGTGTGTGTGTGTGCGTGCGTGCGTGTGTCGTGAAAGTGCAATTCCGCATGTGAAAGTGAAATTTTGTTTTACATGTGAAATGGCAAATGTGATTTTCACGTAGACGTTTGTCACTTGAAAATACAATTCCACTGAAAACTGAAAATCACATGTTAAAAGGTGGCGTTAATATGGTTTCACATGAAATTTACGCTCAAATGGTACATTTTTTTGTAAGTGTGGTGGTGATGACATGAAAATATATTGGGAACGACATCCATACAAGCATTACAGTCCGATTCCGCCCCCAACATAGTGTGAAATACACATTAAAACAATAGCCTAAATCTAGACTTATTCTGATAGGCGGTAATGAGGAGATTCCGGTAACGTGTGTGTGGAGTTATGGTTTTGGGCAAACTCAGTCTCAGTGCTTACATACTTCAGGTGCACAGCAACTGTAACTGAAATCACTGTTTATAATTAATGTCATTATTATTCCGAACTTAATTGAACTTGAGGAGGTTCTGGACATCTATTATATCTGATAATTGTAAGTCACTCTGGATAAGATTCTCTGCTAAATTACTAAAATATAAAATGTCAAATGTAAATCTGATCTGGTTTATGGAACATGATCTTTGTATGGTCACTTAACATCTATCCTGTGAACTGTCTTTTGAATGAGGAGATTAAAACAGAGATGCTTGTTCTAGGTCCCAAGAAACAAAGAGATCTTCTGTTGAATCTGACAATTAATCTGGATGGTTGTACAGTCGTCTCAAATAAAACTGTGAAGGACCTCGGCGTTACTCTGGACCCGGATCTCTCTTTTGAAGAACATATCAAGACTGTTTCAAGGACAGCTTTTTTCCATCTACGTAATATTGCAAAAATCAGAAACTTTCTGTCCAAAAATGACGCAGAAAAATTAATCCATGCCTTTGTTACTTCTAGGTTGGACTACTGCAATGCTCTACTTTCCGGCTACCCGGATAAAGCACTTAATAAACTTCAGTTAGTGCTAAATACGGCTGCTAGAATCCTGACTAGAACCAAAAAATTTGATCATATTACTCCAGTGCTAGCCTCCCTACACTGGCTTCCTGTTAAGGCAAGGGCTGATTTCAAGGTTTTACTGCTAACCTACAAAGCATTACATGGGCTTGCTCCTACCTATCTTTCCGATTTGGTCCTGCCGTACATACCTCAGGACTATCTGGCTTGATGACTCTTTGCTGTCCCCAGTTCACCTGGCCGTGCTGCTGCTCCAGTTCCAACTGTTCTGCCTGCAGCTATGGAACCCTGACCTGTTCACCGGACGTGCTACCTGTCCCAGACCTGTTGTCCCAGACCTGCTGGAAACCTGACCTATTCACCGGACGTGCCAGACCTGCTGTTTTCAACTCTCTAGAGACAGCAGGAGCAGTAGAGATACTCTCAAAGATCAGCTATGAAAAAGCCAACTGACACTTACTCTTGTGTTACTGACTTGTTGCACCCTCGACAACTACTATGATTATTATTATTTGACAATGCTGGTCATTTATGAACATTTGAACATCTAGGCCATGTGCTGTTATAATCTCTACCCGGCACAGCCAGAAGAGGACTGGCCACCCCTCATATCCTGGTTCCTCTCTAGGTTTCTTCCTAGGTTTTGGCCTTTCTAGGGAGTTTTTCCTAGCCACCATGCTTCTACACCTGCATTGCTTGCTGTTTGGGGTTTTAGGCTGGGTTTCTGTACAGCACTTTGAGATATCAGCTGATGTAAGAAGGGCTATATAAATACATTTGATTTGATTTGATCCCAGGTCTAGTCAGCCAGATCAGTTCAGGGCAGGTGTATCATATTGAACTGTCTTTTGAATGAGGAGTTTATCCCAGGTCTAGTCAGTCAGATCAGTTCAGGGCAGGTGTATCATGTTAAACAAGGAGATTATACCAGGTCTAGTCAGTCAGATCAGTTCAGGGCAGGTATATCATGTTGAATGAGGAGATTATACCAGGTGTAGTCAGACAGATCAGTTCAGGGCAGGTGTATCATGTTAACCTCTATGGGCTAGGTGGGACGCTTGCTTAGAAATTCTAGGAACAATTAGGAGGCCCGCGTCTTGTGACCGTAGCGTACGTGTAGGTATGTACGGCAGGACCAAATCGGAAAGATAGGTAGGAGCAAGCCCATGTAATGCTTTGTAGGTTAGCAGTAAAACCTTGAAATCAGCCCTTGCCTTAACAGGAAGCCAGTGTAGGGAGGCTAGCACTGGAGTAATATGATCACATTTTTTGGTTCTAGTCAGGATTCTAGCAGCCGTATTTAGCACTAACTGAAGTTTATTTAGTGCTTTATCCGGGTAGCCGGAAAGTAGAGCATTGCAGTAGTCCAACCTAGAAGTAACAAAGGCATGGATTAATTTTTCTGCGTCATTTTTGGACAGAAAGTTTCTGATTTTTGCAATATTACGTAGATGGAAAAAAGCTGTCCTTGAAACAGTCTTGATATGTTCTTCAAAAGAGAGATCCGGGTCCAGAGTAACGCCGAGGTCCTTCACAGTTTTATTTGAGACGACTGTACAACCATCCAGATTAATTGTCAGATTCAACAGAAGATCTCTTTGTTTCTTGGGACCTAGAACAAGCATCTCTGTTTTAATCTCCTCATTCAAAAGACAGTTCACAGGATAGATGTTAAGTGACCATACAAAGATCATGTTCCATAAACCAGATCAGATTTACATTTGACATTTTATATTTTAGTAATTTAGCAGAGAATCTTATCCAGAGTGACTTACAATTATCAGATATAATAGATGTCCAGAACCTCCTCAAGTTCAATTAAGTTCGGAATAATAATGACATTAATTATAAACAGTGATTTCAGTTACAGTTGCTGTGCACCTGAAGTATGTAAGCACTGAGACTGAGTTTGCCCAAAACCATAACTCCACACACACGTTACCGGAATCTCCTCATTACCGCCTATCAGAATAAGTCTAGATTTAGGCTATTGTTTTAATGTGTATTTCACACTATGTTGGGGGCGGAATCGGACTGTAATGCTTGTATGGATGTCGTTCCCAATATATTTTCATGTCATCACCACCACACTTACAAAAAAATGTACCATTTGAGCGTAAATTTCATGTGAAACCATATTAACGCCACCTTTTAACATGTGATTTTCAGTTTTCAGTGGAATTGCATTTTCAAGTGACAAACGTTTACGTGAAAATCACATTTGCCATTTCACATGTAAAACAAAATTTCACTTTCACATGCGGAATTGCACTTTCACGACACACGCACGCACGCACACACACACACACACAAACACACACACACACCGTGATGCCTTGCTTTTCTCTTTGTTCAGTTGAAGGGCTTAGAGAACTCTTTCCCTCTGGTTCATGGTGCTGAACTTTTCTAAGCTTTTAAAGTATTTAAAGATATATATTTCTAATATAGTTTTCAGTTGATGGGCTTGGAGGAATCTCTCCCTCTGGTTCATGGTGCTGACCATTTATCAATCTAAATGGTCTCTGCAGATCAATGTGTTTTGTGTGTGGTTCGTGCAATTGAATATATCTGGTTGACAGTTGAATGTACTGCTGTCTTCTTATGTATTTTGCACTATGACAGAGACAGAGACATGCTCTACGACAGAGACGTGCTCTACGACAGAGTCGTCTCCATGCCAGAGACGTGCTCCATGACAGGGACGTGCTCCATGACAGAGACGTGCTCCATGCCAGGGACGTGCTTCATGACAGGGACGTGCTCCATGACAGGGACGTGGTCCATGACAGGGACGTGGTCCATGACAGGGACGTGCTCCATGACAGGGACGTGCTCCATGACAGAGGCGTGCTCCATGCCAGAGACGTGCTCCATGCCATGGACGTGCTCCATGACAGAGACGTGGTCCATGACAGGGACGTGCTCTATGACAGAGGTGTGCTCCATGCCAGAGACGTGCTCCATGACAGAGACGTGCTCCATGACAGGGACGTGGTCCATGACAGGGACGTGCTCTATGACAGAGGCGTGCTCTATGACAAAGACATGCTCTATGACACTCCATGTTTGAGATGCAGCTGATACACAAGACTATTGTAGAGTCTTAAAACACCCCATTCATTATGTACAGCGATGTAGCAGCCTTTCAAGAGAATGAGCTAGACCTAGATTATCTATTGGTCGATGTGAGAAAACATGAAATGGAAACCAAAGTAACCTATCAGCTTGAGGTACACTGTGTGGACAGCCTTTTCTGAACCAGCTCAGCCAACACTAACCACAAGGTCAACCATGTGAAAACCATGACTTGAATTCATGCTCATATAAACCTGCTTTTAAAATCAGTAGGTTACAGCAACATTATACATATGGCCTCCTGCAGGTTGATTTTGTAGTTGTGTGGTATTTCTGCTTTCTCTTTGAAATGTGTGTTATTAGATACAAAAAGTGCTTTGTTTTGTACATTTGTAACATGGTTGACAAAGCCCTTGGCACTATTTTCCATGCTTGTTGTGTAACATTCTCATTGGCTGATGATGTTCATCAATATCAGGTGTGATGAGACCTGAGTGTGGCCGCCCAGAGGAAGGAGCAGATGAGAGGAAATAGAGCTGTTGGTTTTGATTTGACATTAAGTTTGACCCAGTTTTAGAAGAATCATTTATAGTTTGATGCCCAGTTTTCCCCTGACTTTCTCCTGCCACTTTCTAGTTGTAAGTATTTACTGTCCTGTTGATGATGAACGTTGGGTGATGTTTGTCAATCTGGTTCACTAATCTACATGTTGAGTGGGGCTTGTCTTTTTCTAACTCTAAAGAACAGAGAAAATAGATACTGTACCGTTACCTGCTGATGGTTTGCTTATTTCCACATTTGTCAGCTCAACCTGGATTGTTAGAACCTGTGCATAATGTGTTAGGCAGAACTCCTTATGCTCCTGTTTAAACCTGGGGTGGTGTAGTATTACACATTCATAATATACATTTAGCATGCTGTATTTCTTGTAATGAGACCCATGATAATTGGAATTTGAAAATGAATTCTAATCATGTTGAACGTTGGTATTGATCATATAGAAGCTATTTTGTTTAGTATAATCATTAACCCTCCTCACCCTAAACACTACACCACATTGTTTCATGTGAAGGGAATCGCCACACCATAACTATTTATAGTCATTATTTATTGAGAAATAAACCCATAACAGGACATGATTTTCAAACATCCTATTTCCCCCACAATGGACATAACAATAATCAACAAGTTACAAAATGACTAAACATAACTATTAGGTTATAACAACATCACATTGACATATTTTGGTTAAATGGTCAATTGGAAAGAAACACATCCAGCTATTATTTCTGCATAAAAGGATATATAAAAGGATTAATCAATAATTCAAGCATAAACAATACCTCATCAATCCTTTGAATGAATGAAAAATAAACCAACACATGATTAATAAACTGGTTCAACACATTTGTAGAAACTGAATGGTGTTAAATGTCAACATAAAAATGGTAATTTATATTCACCTCCATTAACATAAGTGAATGAGAGTAATGAGGAAATGCACCACCCTATTACAAAGAAAAATGGAATTACGAAGACAAAAGACAAATGATTGTAAATACTAGGACACACTACTAGCCTGAAGAAATCTGGTGTGTTAGTGGTAACATTCCACTCCTTGGTGCATTTATCAAGAAGGGACGCCAGCGCCTGTTCTTCCTCAGGTGGCTGAAAAGACTTGCCACCAGTTTCTACAGATGTACCATTGAGCTGCATACTGACTGGCTGTATCACCCCCTGGTACGGAAGCTGCACCCCTCTCCACCACAAGGCTCTACAGAGGGTGGTGAAGCCTGCACAGTTCATCACTGGGGGCGAGCTCTGAAGCATTAAAACTGCTGAACAGCTTATCAATGACTGTCTACCTGCAATCACTGGCTGTCTACTCACAGCACTCCACACATTCCCACCCACACAGACTCACGCACTCCCACACTCATTAATTTACATGCACACACACTCACACAGTGTATCCTGTGCACGTGACGAATAAACTTTGATTTGATTTTGATTGATTCTTGTCATGCCAGACTGTTTGGTATGACAAGAAGTGTCAAGTAGTGGAATGTTAGCACAAACACAAGACTATAACAGCTTTAACTTTAAATCCTCATAGACTTCCTGCTGTCAGTCTTATCTCCCAACACTCCAATGCAGATTAGGAGCATAGTGACTGTAGTATTCTGACATCCTGCTCTGGAAGAGGGACCGCTTGCTGCCCTTTGTCCAGCAGAGGACCAACCCAGGCCATCCCATTCATCAGCGGGAAGCTGCTGCTGCCATTGGTAGAAGAATGGGATTAGAAATGTTACTGTAAATGTACATACTTCCCATCAAAATACATAACAATACACACTATGAGAATACACACTCTGAATACACACATATGAACACACGCTCTGTCCACAAAACTGCACTGGACTCTGCAACAATACCTTACAATATTATATCAGGAATTATCTGGGAACTGATCTTTAAATGTACTGTATGATGTCTGTAAGAGGGCAGTGATTGTTTATGCAACAAAATAATGGGAGGAATGCAATGCACACAATATCGATAACACGATGAAATGAGTTGAATATCTGATGGACAGACGAATAGTTCATGTCTGTACAAGCCGTAAGTGAGGGCCGTCTATTTGAAATATTATGGTTATTTTGAGAAACTTTGCAAGTTACAGGGGCCGTTCTAATGTCCCTCCATGTTTCAGGTACTCATAGTGGGAGAGCAATAATAATAAATTATATGATATTCATCAGACGCTTTTATCCGAAGGGACTATATATATTTCTGCATATATTTTTCCATATGGGTGGTCGTGGGAAGCGAACCCACTATTCTGGCATTCCAAACACTGTGTTCTACCAACTGAGCTACAGGGGACCAGAGGAGTTTGATATTACCCAGGTCCTGGACTAGACGAGGTTCATAGATTTGGAGAGCTTTGTAGAAGGCAGATTTCACTCTTGTTCCTCCTGCTTGTACAGCATCCAACAGTAGTCTCATTTGTTCCTGACTGGTCCAAGCCCTGAGGATTCTTGAGTACAATTCATCTGGGATCATATTCTCCACAAGCAGGTCATCTGCTACATGCAGCACCATCTTGACCCTCTGAATGAGATCAGCCATATGCTTATCCACAAACGCTTCACCCGAGAGCTGGTTCAGTTCAGCCTCGGCACCTGAGATTCATGTCAGAAAATGCATACACAACTAGGTCATATTATTAGAGCCATAATTAACTAAAACCCTCAAGAACAACTGTGTTCTACATAACAAGCCAGTAAATACAACAAAACATATTTAATGACCTGAATGTGTCTCTCTTATTAACAAGACTCATCACTTGATGATGTACATAACAATAACAATGATTGAGTCTTGTCTTACGCAAAATAATCAAACACATTCCATATCAGACTTATAGCCATAGACAATGAGAGTAAAAAAACAAAACCCTACCAGGATTAGGGTTGATCAGATTGACTTGAGGTGGTTCGAAATCTGAAGATGTGGAGAAGAAAATCTCATCAGATTTATTATATCCTGTGTGTTGAATACAGTTTAAATAAGTAGGGGGTGAGGGGTGTACAGTGTGTTGAATACAGTTTAAATAAGTAGGAGGTGAGGGGTGTACAGTGTGTTGAATACAGTTTAAATAAGTAGGAGGTGAGGGGTGTACAGTGTGTTGAATACAGTTTAAATAAGTAGGGGTGAGGGGTGTACAGTGTGTTGAATACAGTTTAAATGTGTAGGGGGTGAGGGGTGTACAGTGTGATGAATACAGTTTAAATAATTAGGGGGTGAGGGGTGTACAGTGTGTTGAATACAGTTTAAATAAGTAGGTGGTGAGGGGTGTACAGTGTGTTGAATACAGTTTAAATAAGTAGGGGGTGAAGGGTGTACAGTGTGTTGAATACAGTTTAAATGTGTAGGGGGTGAGGGGTGTACAGTGTGATGTATACAGTTTAAATAAGTAGGGGGTGAGGGGTGTACAGTGTGTTGAATACAGTTTAAATAAGTAGGGGTGAGGGGTGTACAGTGTGATGAATACAGTTTAAATAAGTAGGGGGTGAGGGGTGTACAGTGTGTTGAATACAGTTTAAATGTGTAGGGGGTGAGGGGTGTACAGTGTGATGTATACAGTTTAAATAAGTAGGGGTGAGGGGTGTACAGTGTGTTGAATACAGTTTAAATGTGTAGGGGGTGAGGGGTGTACAGTGTGATGTATACAGTTTAAATAAGTAGGGGTGAGGGGTGTACAGTGTGTTGAATACAGTTTAAATGAGTAGGGGTGTACAGTGTTGAATACAGTTTTAATGAGTAGGGGGTGAGGGGTGTACAGTGTTGTATACAGTTTAAATGAGTAGGGGGTGAGGGGTGTACAGTGTTGTATACAGTTTAAATGAGTAGGGGGTGAGGGGTGTACAGTGTGATGTATACAGTTTAAATAAGTAGGGGTGAGGGGTGTACAGTGTGATGAATACAGTTTAAATAATTAGGGGGTGAGGGGTGTACAGTGTGTTCAATACAGTTTAAATGTGTAGGGGTGAGGGGTGTACAGTGTGTTGAATACAGTTTAAATGAGTAGGGGGCGAGGGGTGTACAGTGTGTTGAATACAGTTTAAATGAGTAGGGGTGAGGGGTGTACAGTGTGTTGAATACAGTTTAAATGAGTAGGGGGTGAGGGGTGTACAGTGTGTTGAATACAGTTTAAATTAGTAGGGGGCGAGGGGTGTACAGTGTGTTGAATACAGTTTAAATGAGTAGGGGTTTACAGTGTTGAATACAGTTTAAATAAGTAGGGGGTGAGGGGTGTACAGTGTTGAATACAGTTTAAATGAGTAGGGGTGAGGGGTGTACAGTGTGTTGAATACAGTTTAAATGAGTAGGGGTGTACAGTGTTGAATACAGATTAAATAAGTAGGGGGTGAGGGGTGTACAGTGTTGAATACAGTTTAAATGAGTAGGGGTGAGGGCTGTACAGGTTCATAACAAACTGGCATTTGATCTAACCTGTTGGAATTAGACACTCCCACACTCTTTGGTCGTTACTTCCTCTGTCTAAAAGACTCAGTCTGATGTTCTCTGCACCCGACATGCAGTCCAAAAACACCTGAAATGTGGGGTGGAAGTTTGGTCTATAGTCATAGTCAAACTGCCCACTCTGCAACACAAAATCAAAAAGAATATTAGCCAAATATAGACAGCAACAGAGAGCTAGAATTACTGTAGCTGGCCTTATAGCACATAGAACGTTTTTTCCTGTGGGAACTTCATGGTGTCAGGTACATGCACATAAAAACCACACATCATACCCAACACCACAAACCAGCAGTAGCACATCACGAAAGGAATACTTACACTGAGTGTACAAAACATTAAAAAAAACCTTTCTAATATGGAGTCACAACCCCTCTCCCCACAGTTTTGTCAAGTTGGCTGGATGTACTTTGGGTGGTGGATCATTCTTGATACACACGATAAACATGAAAAACCCAGCAGTTTTGCAGTTCTTGACACAAGCCAACTACTGTAACATACCCCGTTCAAAGGCACTTAAATATTTTGTCTTGCCCATTCACCCTCTGAATGGCCCACATACACAATCCATATCTAAATTGTCTCAAGGCTCAAAAAATATTATTTAACCTGTCTCCTCCCCTTCATCTATACTGATGGAAGTGGATTTAACAAGTGGCATCAATAAAATATCAAAGCTTTCATCTGGTCAGTCAATGTCATGAAAAGAGCAGGTGTCCTTAATGTTTTGAACACTCAGTGCATATAGGAATGTATGGTTGTTTGTGATGACCATGCTTACTTTTGGCTGTATGCTAGAATTTGCCACCAGCTCACAGCAGAGACCATATTTTCCTCTAGGAGTCAATGTGCAGTTGGAGCTGGATTGAATGAAAGTACTCCCCCTCTGTTGATGTTCCACCTTCAAAGAATAAAGGTGCATTACTTCAAGACAAACTGATCAAATACATTCACACTAACAGTTCTGAGAGAAATCAAGTAATGGTAATGAGCAATTTTACCACCATTTATCCAGCTAGAGCAATATCTACATTCAATTTCATTCTACAAAACAGCTCTTGCCGTGTGCAGAATGAATTTATTGATACTGTAAATATTACCTCACAAAGTGGCACATTCTTGGGCAACAACATAACATTCAGTATGCGCTTCTGGGGTCTGTTCCCTTGTGGTTGGAGGAACAGCAGCACCTGGCTTCGGACCGGGAGGATGGAGAACCAATTTCTGATGAGGCCAAAGAGGGAGAGGTGTGTGATGGTTACAATCACGTGTGTAGCAGTCGTCCTGAGTGGCTGAACAATCTCCATGTTGCCATCAGTAACATGGGCCACGGACAAATTGTCATCTTTCTCTGCAGAATAAGAACAATGCTTTAATTGACTGTAAATAATGCTTTAATTTACTGTAAGTCTCATCCAAAGTACGTATTATTATTGAATGTATTATTCAGTGGTAATGTCATGTCATAGCCATTTTATTATTGAATTATTAGAATTATTTTTATATTGCATATTAAAACAATCAATATACTGAAATGATGCATCACTTACCATCACACATACAGTGACGCATCACTTACCATCACACATACAGTGATGCATCACTTACCATCACACATACAGTGACGCATCACTTACCATCACACATACAGCGATGCATCACTTACCATCACACATACAGTGACGCATCACTTACCATCACACATACAGTGATGCATCACTTACCATCACACATACAGTGATGCATCACTTACCATCACACATACTGTGTGGGAGATGCAGTTGGCGGACAGACTGCTCAGGGCAGTCAATGCTGAATAGGGGTCCTGCTGGTATGCTGGAGCCCAGGAGGCTCCTGTCCCATTGAGTCATCATGTAAACCACATCTCCCTTCCCTTCCATCAGAAACACCAGTCCAGTGGAACTGCACTGGAAAATACCTGCCTTGGGGCATTGAAGCCTGCAAGGCAGATGAAAGGCAAAGTTGACAGTTGTAAAATATATTTTTTTAATCAAAAGAGTCAACCACTCTTGACTTAATGTCTTTGTAGATTCTGTGTGGAACTGATTGGTACAGAGGAGGTTGGTGGGAGGCGCTATAGGACGGGCTCATTATAACGGCAGGAATGGAATATATGGAACAGAGTCAAACGTGTGGTTTCCATATGTTTGATGTGTTTGATACCGTTCCATTTATTCATTCCAGCCATTACAAAGAGCCCGTCCTCCTATAGCTTCTCCCACCAACCTCCTCTGGATTAGTGGTAAACATGACCATAGGAAAAGGCCAAGATAAAGTAGTGGAAGTTTCAGTGATCAATAGTTACCTATACGTAGGCTTGCGGTTATGTGTTGTAAGTTCTTTGACAATCTCAGGAGTTAACATTGTTACACCTGTTGGCACCTGTAACAGAAAAAGGAAGACCAGGCAACTCTAGTACATGGGATCAAATACTCTGACTGAATTGCTATGGTTGAGATGTGGTTAATCAACTCCCCACAAACATACCTGCACACGCTTCCTACCATTCCCAGACTGTGATTCAAATGTGGTAGTTTTTGTGTGTAAATCCAATCTTGGAGTGAATTGTACTGTACTAGAGCAACCCATCAGTTTCTCATAGTACATCTTCATCTTGTTATACTCCACAGTGACATCATCTGCATAAGAGAAAGGATTCAGGACAAGCATCAGCTTTTAAAAGGGAAGTTCAGGATTTTATAACTTCATGTTAGATATTGGCCAAATCCCCTGAAATTAACTCTGTATTTGGTTTGATGTTACTTTGAGGTGATTTGACCATTTCATTTTAAGAAAAAACACTTGCTCAAATGTCCCCATCACTTATATTGTTTGTTAGCTTGTGGTGGCTAAAGTTAGCTGAAGTTTGTAGTGACTGTTCATAGAAAACCAAACATGGATTACAGTTTCTCCTGGCTCATAGACTACTTTTAGGGTGAGGAACCGTCTAACATCAAGTTGTAAAATCCTGAACTTCTCTTTTAAGTAAAAAGCTATCTAGCTGTCATCCAATATTGTGGTTTCTTTAGTCATTTTAGGCTGCCATAGACAAAAATGCTGAAATGTTTTTGTATTGTCTTACTTTTTTGTAACCCAACATATAAAGGGTTATTACTCAATTGTTTACAAACAACAAGATTGTAAGTAATGTGAGTAATGTATAACTTGAAAACATTTACTTATGACAAAAGCTAAATGCAGCTCAAGATAAAGTGGACATGGTTACCAGCCTTGTTCTGACGAGTACTTGACTTGATTTCAACTATATTGGAATAGGTAAACCATTTGGTCTGTTTAATTTACCTGGGAGAAACGAGCTGTTGGGGGTCTTGAGTGAGAGATCCATGGATTCTTGTAGTTTACACTTCAGCTGCATCACGATGTGATCCTAATGTAGGACAGAAATAATTATTTAGTCCACTCTCACATTAACTGATAATTGTACTTTACCACAACCAGGTCTAAATGCTGTGCACCAGGTGTTTATAAATTAGGTTCTTCTTGAGTGTATTTTGGTTTGTTTTCAAGCCGCAAATATCTAAATTCAGCAAGTGCGATCATAATTGCTATGGTGACCTGTGGAAACATGCAGATCCCAAGAGGAGTACTAAACTTAACCCATCTGAAAATGCACCCATAACCTGCCGTGTGAAAGCAGAATGACGATAGCAACAGCAATTGAGTACATAGTATATTATCTATGTTTACTTTTAGCAAACATCCATCCATCTGCTCTGTAACGTGAAGGGTTGTTACATATACAGACATTACACAACTGAACTTCATTTGAATGCTAACATACATGCCAAATGCTGCTATTCAAGGCAATATGGGCTGGAAACCTATATGGCATCACCATATGCATTTTTTTTTTTTAAATGGCCAAGATTTTGCAGTATGGCAAATGAACATCTATGTAAACGTTTATTTTTATGGGCTTGCAATGTTCCTACTGAAAAGAAAACATTTATATACCATGTCAAATCCTTTTTTAACTTCATCCATAGGACTCCGCTGATACAGACTGTATTCTATAAATTACCATAATGCTTTTGAATCAGCAATTTTAGAGAGCATTGAACTAAAATGGTACCAACTGATAACCAAACTGAAAGTAACAAATGGCACACCTATTGCCTTTTTAAATGCACTTTTGGGACAGAACCCTATGTACATACTGTTTTATCCAAGCAATATCGAAGCTCTTTTGCAAAATTTAGATGCGGAGTGGCCCCTAACTCTATTTTTATATACATTACCAGTCAAAAGTTCGGACACACCTACTCATTCAAGGGTTTTTCTTAATTTTTTCTATGTTATACATAGTAGAATAATAGTGAAGACATCAAAACTATGAAATAACACATATGGAATCATGTAGTAAACCCGTTTTTTTTAAACAAATCAAAATATACTCTATATTTGAGATTCTTCAAAATAGTCACCCTTTGCCTTGATGACAGCTTTGCACACTCTTGCCATTCTCTCAACCAGCTTCATGAGGTAGTCACCTGGAATGCATTTCAATTAACAGGTGTGCCTTAATAAAAGTTAATTTGTGGAAGTTCTTTCCTTCTTAATGCGTTTGAACCAATCAGTTGTGTTGTGACAAAGTAGGGGTGGAATATAGAAGAAAGTCCTATTTGGTAAAAGACCAAGTCCAAATTATGGCAAGAACAGCTCAAATATGTAGTCATCAAAAAAGTGTCAAACAAATCAAAATATATTTTATATTTGAGATTCTTCAAATAGCCACCCTTTGCCTTGATGACAGTGTTGCACACTCTTGGCATTCTCTCAACCAGCTTCACCTGGAATGCTTTTAGAATAGTCTTGAAGGAGTTCCACAATATGCTCAGTACTTGTTGGCTGCTTTTCCTTCAACATGCGGTTCGACTCATCCCAAACCATCTCAAATTGGATTGTGGAGGCCAGGTCATCTGATGCAGCACTCCATCACTTTCCTTCTTGGTAAAATTGCCCTTACACAGCCTGGAGATGTGTTGGGTCATTGTCCTGTTGAAAAACAAATTATAGTCCCACTAAGCCCAAACTAGATGGGATGGCGTATCACTGCAAAATGCTGTGGTTGACATGCTGGTTAAGTGTGCCTTGAATTCTAAATAAATAACAGACAGTGTCACCAGCAAAGCACCCCCACACCATAACACCTCCTCCTCCATGCTTTACGTTGGGAAATACACATGCGAAGATCATCCGTTCACCGACACCGCGTCTCACAAAGACACGGCGGTTGGATCCAAAAATCTCCAATTTCCACCTGTCTAATGTCGATTGCTCGTGTTTCTTGTCCCAAGCAAGTCTCTTCTTATTATTGGTGTCCTTTAGTAGTGGTTTCTTGGCAGCAATTCAACCATGAAGGCCTGATCCACACAGTCTCCTCTGAACAGTTGATGTTGAGATTTGTCTGTTACTTGAACTCTGTGAAACATTTATTTTGGCTGCAATCTGAGGTGTAGTTAACTCTAATGAACATATCCTCTGCAGCAGAGGTAACTCTGGGTCTTCCATTCCTGTGGCGGTCCTCATCAGAGCCAGTCTGAAGATACACTTGCACTTGAATGACCTTCATGTCTTAAAGGAATGATGGACTGTCTTTTCGCTTTGTTTATTTGAGTTGTTCTTGCCATAATATGGACTTGGTCTTTTACCAAATAGGGCTATCTTCCGTATACCCTCCTACATTGTCATAACACAACTGATTGGCTCATTAAGACGGAAAGAATGCATTAAGAAGGAAAGCAATTCCACAAATTAACTTTTAAGAAGACACACCTGTTAATGGAAATGTATTCCAGGTGACTACCTCATGAAGCTGTTTGAGAGAATGCAAAGAGTGTGCAAAGCTGTCATCAAGGCAAACGGTGGCTATTTGAAGAATCTCAAATATAAAATATATTTTGATTTGTTTGACACTTTTTTGATTGCTACATGATTCCATATGTGTTATTTCATAGTTGATGTCCTTACTGTTATTCTACAATGTAGAAAATAGTTTAAAAAAAGTAAAACCCTTGAATGAGTAGGTGTTCTAAAACTTTTGACTTGTAGTGTATATTTTTTGGTACTTTTTACCCCTTTTTCTATTTTGTGATATCGAATTGGTAGTTACAGTCTTGGCCTATTGCTGCAACTCCTGTACGGACTCAGGAGAGGCGAAGGTTGAGAGCCATGCGTCCTCCGAAACATGACCTCCAAGCCGCACTGCTTCTTGACACACTGCCCGCTTAACCCGGAAGCCAGCTGCACCAATGTGTCGGAGGAAACACCGTACAACTGGCGACCGAAGTCAGCGTGCATGCGCCCGGCCGCCACAAGGAGTCGCTAGAGCTGATGGGACAAGGACATCCCAGCCGACCAAACCCTCCCCTATCCTGGACGACGCTGGGCCAATTGTACGCCGCCGCATGGTTCTCCCGGTCAAGGCCGGCTGCAACACAGCCCGTGATCAAACCCGGATCTGTAGTGATGCTTCTAGCATTGCGATGCAGTGCCTTAGACCGCTGTGCCACTCGGGAGGCCGACCCCCCTCACTCTATTGAGACTGGTCGATACAAAACACTCCCATAGATAAACGTGTATGTACTTTTCGCAACAATGGTTACATTGAAACATAACGTCATGCCTTGCTTTACTGTGGGTTATTCAACGAAATTAGGGATGATCATTCACATTGATGAATGTGTATAGATGATGTACATTTTGAGGATGTCCAATCATGTCCAATCAATTGAATTTACCACATTTTTCTAACTATACTGTATAATGTGTCCAGGGCTTGTATCAGCTAACTTACTGCATTTCAAAGTATTTTACCGTGGTGCAGAGAGAAAAATGTGGAGTTTTATAAAGCTATTTTACACTATGTCATGAGGCTAAGAGAAAATGTTGCAGTTTTAAAGCTAATTTCCTGCAATTCTACACTTTTTGACATGGGACAGAGGAAAGAATGTGATGTTTTATAGCTTAGCTCACGCTCTTGTCCACATTTTGCAATGAGGATTATATACATTTTTTTACACTTTTAAAAATCCTTTCCTGCTCTTCTACACATTTTGCCATGAGGCTGAGAGAAAATGTTGCAGTTTTATAGCATATTGCCTGATATTCTACACATTTTGCTATCATATGCTATCCGGCCCTGAATGTGTCAAACCTTCAGGTTTATTAAACCACTCAGCATATCTTCCTTGGCCTTCTGGAAAATGTTGTTATTCTTCATGTGATGACGTAGCTCATCTTTCATCCTTTTCAGAGAATCTTTTCCTGTATGCTCTAATGCCCCTAAAACACAGTCATCATATTGTTTCCATAACCATTGTACGACTTCATATGCTATTAACACTGCACATTCTACATACAGAGCATTCAGAAAGTATTCAGACCCCTTGACTTTTTCCACATTTTGTTACGTTACAGCCTTATTATAAAATGGATGAAAATGTTTTCGATCCCTCATCAATCTACACACAATACCCTCTAATGACAAAGCAAAAACAGGCTTTTAGAAATTTTGCAAAAAACTTAAATATCACATTTACATAAGTATTCAGACCCTTTACTCAGTACTTTGTTGAAGCACCTTGGCAGCGAATACAGCCTTGAGTCTTCTTGGGTATGACGCTACAAGCTTGGCACACCTGTATTTGAGGAGTTTCTTCCATTATTCTCTGCAGATCCTCTCTGTCAGGTTGGATGGGGAGCGTAGCTGCACAGCTATTTTCAGGTCTCTCCAGAGATGTTCGATCGGGTTCAAATCCGGGCTCTGGCTGGGCCACTCAAGGACATTCAGAGACTTATCCCGAAGCCAATCCTTCGTTGTCTTGGCTGTGTGCTTAGTGTCGTTGTCCTGTTGGAAGGTGAACCTTCGCCCCCAGTCTGAGGTCCTAAGCGCACTGGAGAAGGTTTTCATCAAGGATCTCTCTGTACTTTGCTCTGTTCATCTTTCCCTCGATCCTGATTAGTCTCCCAGTCCCTGCTGCTGAAAAACATCCCCACAGCATGATGCTGCCACCACCATGCTTCACCGTAGGAATGGTGCCTGGTTCCCTCCAGATGTGAAGCTTGGCATTCAGGCCAAAGAGTTCAATCTTGGTTTCATCAGACCAGAGAATCTTGTTTCTTATGGTCTGAGAGTCCTTTAGGTGCCTTTTGGCGAACTCGAAGCTGGCTGTCATGTGCCTTGAAGAGTGGCTTCCGTCTGGCCACTCTACCATCAAGGCCAGATTGGTGGAGTGCTGCAGAGATGGTTGTCCTTCTGGGAGTTTCTCCCATCTCCACAGATGAACTCTGGAGCTCTTATAGAGTGACCATCGGGTTCCCAATTGCTCATTTTGGCCGGGTGGCCAGCTCTAGAAAGCGTGTTGGTGGTTCTAAACTTCTTCCATTGAAGAATGATGGAGGCCACTGTGTTCTTGGGGACCATCAATGCTGCAGAAATTTTTTTGGTACCTTTCCCCAGATCTACAGTGGGGCAAAAAAGTATTTAGTCAGCCACTAATTGTGCAAGTTCTCCCACTTAAAAAGATGAGAGAGGCCTGTAATTTTCATCATAGGTACACGTCAACTATGACAGACAAAATGAGAAGAAAAATTCCAGAAAATCACATTGTAGGATTTTTAATGAATGTATTTGCAAATTATGGTGGAAAATAAGTATTTGGTAAATAACAAAAGTTTATCTCAATATTTTGTTATATACCCTTTGTTGGCAATGACACAGGTCAAACGTTTTCTGTAAGTCTTCACAAGGTTTTCCCACACTGTTGCTGGTATTTTGGCCCATTCCTCCATGCAGATCTCCTCTAGAGCAGTGATGTTTTGGGGCTGTCGCTGGGCAACACGGACTTTCAACTCCCTCCAAAGATTTTCTATGGGGTTGAGATCTGGAGACTGGCTAGGCCACTCCAGGACCTTGAAATGCTTCTTACGAAGCCACTCCTTCGTTGCCCGGGCGGTGTGTTTGGGATCATTGTCATGCTGAAAGACCCAGCCACGTTTCATCTTCAATGCCCTTGCTGATGGAAGGAGGTTTTCACTCAAAATCTCACGATACATGGCCCCATTCATTCTTTCCTTTACACGGATCAGTCTTCCTGGTCCCTTTGCAGAAAAACAGCCCCAAAGCATGATGTTTCCACCCCCATGCTTCACAGTAGGTATGGTGTTCTTTGGATGCAACTCAGCATTCTTTGTCCTCCAAACACGACGAGTTGAGTTCTTACCAAAAAGTTATATTTTGGTTTCATCTGACCATATGACATTCTCCCAAATCCTCTTCTGGATCATACAAATGCTCTCTAGCAAACTTCAGACGGGCCTGGACATGTACTGGCTTAAGCAGGGGGACACGTCTGGCACTGCAGGATTTGAGTCCCTGGCGGCGTAGTGTGTTACTGATGGTAGGCTTTGTTACTTTGGTCCCAGCTCTCTGCAGGTCATTCACTAGGTCCCCCCGTGTGGTTCTGGGATTTTTGCTCACCGTTCTTGTGATCATTTTGACCCCACGGGGTGAGATCTTGCGTGGAGCCCCAGATAGAGGGAGATTATCAGTGGTCTTGTATGTCTTCCATTTCCTAATAATTGCTCCCACAGTTGATTTCTTCAAACCAAGCTGCTTACGTATTGCAGATTCAGTCTTCCCAGCCTGGTGCAGTTCTACAATGTTGTTTCTGGTGTCCTTTGACAGCTCTTTGGTCTTGGCCATAGTGGAGTTTGGAGTGTGACTATTTGAGGTTGTGGACAGGTGTCTTTTATACTGATAACAAGTTCAAACAGGTGCCATTAATTCAGGTAACGAGTGGAGGACAGAGGAGCCTCTTAAAGAAGAAGTTACAGGTCTGTGAGAGCCAGAAATCTTTCTTGTTTGTAGGTGACCAAATACTTATTTTCCACCATAATTTGCAAATAAATTAATAAAAAATCCTACAATGTGATTTTCTGGATTTTTTTTCTTCATTTTGTCTGTCATAGTTGACGTGTACCTATGATGAAAATTACAGGCCTCTCATCTTTTTAATTGGGAGAACTTGCACAATTGGTGGCTGACTAAATACTTTTTTGCCCCACTGTATGTCTCGACACAATCCTGTCTTAAAGCTCTATGGACAATTCCTTCAACCTCATGGCTTGTTTTTTTCTCTGATATGCAATGTTAACTGTAGGACTTCATATAGACAGGTGTGTGCCTTTCCAAATCATGTCCAATCAATTGAATTTACCACAGGTGGACTCCAATCAAGTTGTAGAAACTTATCCTTGGACGATCAATGGAAACAGGATGCACCTGAGCTCAATTTCGGGTCTGAATTCTGATTTACATTTTTAATACATTTGCAAAAACGTCTATAAATCCGTTTTTGCTTTATAATTATGGGGTATCGTGTGTAAATTGATGAGGGACTTAAAACATTTTTTAATCCATTTTAGAATAATGCTGTAATGTAACAAAATGTGGGAAGGGGTCTGAATACTTTCAGAATGCACTGTGTGTTTGAAAAATTCACAAATATCATTATTTTCATGACTAGGTCACAACAATTTATCTCAGATAATACAAATTAATTTCAAGACTTACTTATATAGCATCGATGCATGGAGTCCTTGATTGACTCGGTTAGAGTGGAGTAGATTTTTTTCTTCTTCTCGCGCAGGTCACAGATTAGTTTTGTCTTGAATTCAGTTTCCTTTCAGATAGAAAAACATGATCAAGAAGACCAATTATTTAAGTTGAAGAGATAGTTCACCCAAATTACAAAATTACATTTAAGTGGTTTCCTTACCATGTAAGCAGTATTTATTTGTTTGCATTCATTTTCATTTTTCAATTACCTTTATATATTCAGGGAAAACACATTGAAAACACTTTCTCTTTCACAAGTGTGCCCTGTTTAAATAGCTAAAAAGGCTTTGTGCACAAAACACAATATAAACATGTAAGCACTCCAACAGGCAAATACATTTTGCAACAAGCACACAACAGACATCAGAAACAAGTATATTTCTCCTTAAGCATTTCCTCAAACAATGCTTCCAATTAATTTAAAAAGGCACAAGGGGTTCAAGCCTGAGCACATTTTGCAGCATATTCCACTAATGCGGAGCATGAAAATTGAAGTAGTTTTTTCCTAGTTCTGAAACTACTTTTGGTAAATCTAGTGCTATCCAATCTTGTGTTCTTGTGCTGTATTTTATTGTTTCCAGATATGCTGGAAATACAATATTTTTGGTTACGGAAAATACATTTCACAGCGGCTTAAATGGTACAATGATTTTCTACACAATGACTGTTTGTTTTGTCACATAAACTGAAATTAGGAAACCTATTAGAAGTTTAGCAACCAGGAAATATAAAAATGAAAAGCTGAACTTTCTTGAGTCAATAAGTATTCAACCAACTTTTTATGGGAAGGCTAAATAAGTTTAGGAGTAAAAATGTGCTTAACATATGACATAATAAGTTGCATGGACTTATTATGTGTTCAATAATAGTGGTTCATAAAGGTTTTTGAATTGCTACTTCATCTCTGTACCCCACACATACGATTATCTGTAAGGTCCCTCAATAGAGTAGTGAATTTCAACCACCGATACAACCACAAAGACCAGGGAAGTTTTTAAATATCTCCTAAAGAAGGACACCGATTGGTAGATGTGTATAAAAAACAACAACAAAAAACAGACGCTGAATATCCCTTTGAGCATGGTGAAGCTTTGGATGGTGTATCAATACACCCAGTCACTACAAAATACATCCGTCCTTCCTAACTCAGTTGCCGGAGAGGAAGGAAACTGCACCGGATTTCACCATGAGGCCAATTGTGATTTTAAAAATTTACAGAGCTTAATAGTTGAGGATGAATCTGAGGATGGATCAACAACATTGTAGTTACTCCACAATACTAACCAAAATGACAGAGTGAAAAGGAAGCCTGCACAGAATACAAATAATCCAAAACATGCATCCTGTTTGCAACAAGGCACTTAAGTAATACTGCAAAAAATGTGGCAAAGAAATGAACTTCTTGTCCTGAATACAAAGTGTTATGTTTGGGGGAAATCCAACATAACACATCACTGAGTAGCACTCTTCATATTTTCAATCATGGTAGTAGCTGCATCATGTTATGGGTATGCTTGTCATCGGAAAAGACTAGGAAGTTATTTAAGAAAAAAAGAAGGGGTCATGATAGGGGCTGTACCAAATGTTTGATGTATTGTAATAATTGATTACACTTATGTTGTATTAATAGAAGGGGAGGGGTTATAAGACCCCTCCCTCCTTACATTTATTGGGTCCTAGACTACAGATTAACAATATATTTTAATTATAAAGATTTAATATTGTTCCACAGTTGTTTTCTAGTCTCTCTGCCTCTTATAAAGAAACGGTCTGAGAAAGGTGTGACTGTGAAGACAGAACTCTGGAGGGGAGTGTAAGAGATAAGAGAGTCAGACATTCCACTATAAATCAACTTGGACATTTACTGCTAAGCTTTTAGATAACACTAAAACTATTGTTTATATAGCTATGTAGGCATGGGTTTGGTTTCATGAGTAGAAGGTAATGACAAAGGCAGTGACATCACTAAGATATATGACTCTAGGCATGATAAAACAACTCGGACCCTTTTCGAATTTGCAGAACTTACTCAGAAACATGCGTGCTAAGTTCCTGGTGTCAACTTCTGTCTGCAATTGCATTAATAAAGGTTGTTGAATGATTTAATTAAAGATATTGTCAGAATGCTAATTTCACCAATGAGCCAATGATTGACAAGGAACAAGGAACGAACCCCAACAGGGGTGTATGTCAATGTTGCTTTTCCAGATATTAATAAAAAAACCTACCTCTGTCTTGAGGAATATCAGATGTAGTGACATTTCTGGGTGCTTCCGAAACAAGCTGTTTGTGTCAAGGGTGAATGTATCAATCTGCTCCCTGATTGGGCCATGTTTGCCCTCATTTCTGAAACACAATGTCCAAATCAGAAGTATGGTTACCAGATTTGGTTGAATTCCATGTTGATTGAATTCCAGCATTAATTTTTTTATTTTTTTTTATACTGATAATGATTAAATGACTTACGGGAAATATGTCTTAAACTCTTTATCAATTAGACTTCTCATACATGAGGCTAAACTCTCATTAAGGTTTATTTCCCTTCTTATTTCCTTTTTCCCTTTTGGTTTGTGAACGCCGCCTTTCTTGCATAAACTCTTCACTACTTGATGATATCCACTAGCTTTTTTCCCTCTCTGGGAATAAAAAAAGAAAATATGTTCAATGTTTTTAACAGCACACCATTCGAAATCTATCATGCATAAGTATCTATCAATAGCTGCTTTTCCACTATTGTGCAAGCCTATATCTGTGGGAGCCAATTCATGCTATCGCCAGATAAATGTGAAAATCGAGAGACTCAACACACGATCATTTCATGTTTATAGGAACGTACCACTCTCCCATGTCTCTCTCTCTCCCTGGGAGTTCATCGGTTAGGATAATGACATCTTGTACACGTCACTTTGGTTTATTGTGGGTTCTTGAGTGGCTCAGGAGTCCAAGTTTTGAAACGCAGACTCTGAGACATGAGGGACAGACAAGTCCTTCTGTTGGTGTTGTTGGCCCGGTTGTGCAGTTGTGCACACTCTTCTCTGGCTTCAGTTAGATGGTTGTTTCTTTCCCGCTCGAAGATGCCTGTTGCTGATTGTCTTTGCAACACTTTTTGGGCCAGCCTGTCTTTCAATGCCCCTGCTGCAGCTCGCCAAAGAGAATGCTTCTTGGGAGACAGTGTTGGGGTATCCTGATGTTGTGGCATCGGAGCTGTGCCTTTATGCTGTTTGCTCTCTGCATTACCTCCAGGTTAAAGACCCTGTCACGCCACCGAATACCCATAATAGATCTCAGAGATTGTGTATGGAATGTTTCCATCTGTTTGATGTGGTGACTGTTCAGGGTCCAAGTTTCACAGCCCTACAGCAGGGTTGTGATCACTACCATAGTATTGATTTTCAGTATTGTGGAAAGAGGGTTGGTGTGATGGTTGAGTACCATGTTCCTAGGTCTTCCCAATGACTGGCTTGAGCAGGATTCTGCTTGTTATTTCTTGGTCGAGTGAGCCATCCCCAGAGATGGTGCTCCCCAGGTATGTGAAGTGTTCGACATTCCGGAGCTCAGATGTATTGCGGTAGATCCGTTGAGGCACAATCGTCGGCAAAGATGGCCTTATGGCCAAGATGATCTTGTGTATTGGTCTTTGCTTGGAGCCTGCACAGGTTGAAGATTGAACCAGTGGAAGCAGGGTGGTAGCTCCAACCCCCTTCCTTTGCAAGTTATGGGCAAGTCTATGGGCCAAATGTCCCCTCCCCTTCCAAAAATCGAAAGATGTGAACACCTGCGAAATCATGATTAGCCCAAATGACCAGTGACAAAAAATCTGCTTACTGGAACAAAGTTCTTCTTCAGATGTCGTATCCCACACTCTGTTGACATATGCTGCCAATAACAGTTATGTTACATGCGTCTGTCCACGAGAGATTACTCTCCCATTTACAGTGCATTCGGAAAGTATTCAGACCGCTTGACTTGTTAAACATTTTATTACTTTACAGCCTTATTCTAAAATGGATTAAATAGTTTTCCCCCCTCATCAAGCTACACACAATATCCCATAATGACAAAGCAAACATTTTAGAATTTTAGCAAATGTAAATATCACACTTACATAAGTATTCAGACCCTTTACGCAGTACTCAGCTGCCACCACCATGTTTCACCGCAGGGATGTTGCCTGGCTTCCTCCAGACGTGACGCTTGGCATTCAGGCCAAAGAGTTCAATCTTGGTTTCATCAGACCAGAGAATCATGTTCTGAGTCCTTTAGGTGCCTTTTGCAAACTCCAAGCTGGCTGTCATGTGCCTTTTACTGAGGAGTGATTTCCGTCTGCCCACTCTACCATGAAGGCCTGATCGGTGGAGTGCTGCAGAGATGGTTGTCCTTCTGGAAGGTTCTCCCATCTCCACAGAGAAAGGCTGGAGCTCTGTCAGAGTGACCATCGGGTTCTTGGTCACCTCCCTGACCAAGGCCCTTCTCCCCGATTGCTCAGTTTGGTCGGGCGGCCAGCTGTAGGAAGATTCTTGGTTCTTCCAAACTTTTTCCATTTAAGAATGATGGAGGCCACTGTGTTCTTTGGGACCTTACATTTTTGATACCATTCCCCAGATCTGTGCCTCAACTCGGAGCTCTACGGACAATTCCTTCAACCTCATGGCTTGGTTTTTGCTCTGACATGCACTGTCAACTGTGGGGCCTTATATAGAGAGGTTTGTGCCTTTCCAAATCATGTCCAATCAATTAAATTTACCACAGGTGGACTCCAATCAAGTTGTAGAAACATCGCAAGGACGATCAATGGAAACAGGATGCACCTGAACTCAATTTTGATACATTTGCTAAAATGTCTAAAAACCTGTTTTCACTTTGTCATTATGGGGTGTTTGTCATTATTGTGTGTAGATTGATGAGGATTTTTTTTACATTTTAGAATAAGGTTAACATTTGGAAAAAGGGAAGGGTTGTGATTGCTTTCTGAATGCATTGTATTTCAGTCTGAATATATCTCATTCTAATGTGAGTTACAAAAAGTAATCAAATCATTTTTGGGGTC
Source organism: Salmo salar (assembly GCF_965601325.2). Classification (NCBI taxonomy): domain Eukaryota; kingdom Metazoa; phylum Chordata; class Actinopteri; order Salmoniformes; family Salmonidae; genus Salmo; species Salmo salar. The sequence continues at coordinate 22,717,999 of NC_138296.1, read as the reverse complement.
CTGGTTGAGTCTTTAAATTTTCAGCTTCTCTGGTACTAGAACAAAATGGCTAGCACGGATATACTGTATGGTGACAATGGAAAAGCGCTTAATGTTAAAAAGTTATTTTTTAAATAGCTTACTGGTGCTATCACTTTATTCATTAATTTCTCGCATGATTCTTCTGACTGTCGAACTCCTTCTGAAAGGCATCGTTCAAAAGTCTCATAAGTCTCATCCATAGTTTCACCAATGGACTTGATCTTATCCTTGAGCCTTTGTTCCAGAACCTGGCACACCTCTTCTTTGCTGTCTGTCTGAAATCCAAACTCAACATTATGAATATAATATACTGATTCACATGTAAGGAGTATTTTAACTGAGAGAAATACTTTTGTTCTGCTGTAAGTACAATACCATGTCACTGCTTTTGGCTCCTTGTATCAGAGAGAGGATCCCATAAGCTCCAGAAACATAATCTGAAATCTTTGTGCGACGATCATTGAGATTTCTGAGAAATTCCTGAAGTTTGGGTATTTCTGCAACATCAGTTAAAAGAATCTGAGTCTTTAAAAAAAAAAAAGAATGACATACCAAAATCGAACTGCCAGTAGCTCAAGACCTGAAACAAGGATATGCATATTCTTGATACCATTTGAAAGGAAACACTTTGAAGTTTGTGGAAATGTGAAATTAATGTAGGAGAATATAACACATTAGATCTGGTAAAAGATAATACAAAGCAAAAACATGTATTTTTTGTTCCATAATTTTCAAAATGCAAGAGAAAGGCCATTATCTGACTTAGGACTCTAGGCGTAATATATATGTTTGCCACTAGATGGCAGCAGTGTATGTGCAAATCTTAGAATGATCCATTTCAAGTATGCCAAAATGTGAATAATTGGTTAATTGATACATTTTTAAGTACATACAGTTGAAGTCGGAAGTTTACATACACTTAGGTTGGAGTCATTAAAACTTGTTTTTCAACCACTCCACAAATTTCTTGGTTTTGGCAAGTCGGTTAGGACATCTACTTTTGTGCATGACACAAGTAATTTTTTCCAACATTTGTTCACAGACAGATTATTTAACTTATAATTCACTGTATCACAATTCCAGTGGGTCAGAAGTTTACATACACTAAGTTGACTGTGCCTTTAAACAACTTGGAAAATTCTAGAAAATGATGTCATGGTTTTAGAAGCTTCTGATCGGCTAATTGACATTTGAGTCAATTGGTGGTGTACCTGTGGATGTATTTCAAGGCCTACCTTCAAACTCAGTGCCTCTTTGCTTGACATCATGGGAAAATCAAAAGAAATCTGCCAAGGCCTCAGAAAAAAATGGTAGGCCTCCACAAGTCTGGTTCATCTTTGGGAGCAATTTCCAAACGCCTGAAGGTACCACGTTCATCTGTACGAACAATAGTACGCAAGTATAAACACCATGGGACCACGCAGCCGTCATACTGCTCAGGAAGGAGAACCGTTCTGTCTCCTAGAAATGAACGTACTTTGGTGTGAAAAGTGCAAATCAATCCCAGAACAGCAAAGGACCTTGTGAAGATGCTGGAGGAAACAGGTACAAAAGCATCTATATCCACAGTAAAACGAGTCCTATATCGACATAACCTGAAAGGCCGCTCAGCAAGGAAGAAGCCACTGCTCCAAAACCACCATAAAAAAGCCAGACTACGGTTTGCACCTGCATATGAGGACTAAGATCGTACTTTTTGGAGAAATGTCCTCTGGTCTGATGAAACAAAAATAGAACTGTTGGGCCATAATGACCATCGTTATGTTTGGAGGAAAAAGAGGGAGGCTTGCAAGCCGAAGAACACCATCCCAACGGTGAAGCACGGTTGTGGGGGTGTTTTGCTGCTGGAGGGACTGGTGCACCTCACAAAATAGATGGCATTTTGAGGAAGGAAAATTATGTGGATATATTGAAGCAACATCTCAAGACATCAGTCACGAAGTTAAAGCTTGGTCGCAAATGGGTCTTCCAAATGGACAATGACCCCAAGCATACTTCCAAAGTTGTGGTAAAATGGCTTAAGGACAACAAAGACAAGGTGTTGGAGTGGCCATCACAAAGCCCTGACCTCAAGCCTATAGAAAATTTGTTTGTGGGCAGAACTGAAAAAGCGTGTGCGAGCAAGGAGGCCTACAAACCCGACTCAGTTACACCAGCTCTGTCAGGAGGAATGGCACAAAATTCACCCAATTTATTGTGGGAAGCCTGTGAAAGGCTACCCGAAACATTTGACTCAAGTTAAACAATTTAAAGGCAATGCTACCAAATACTAATTGAGTGTATCTAAACTTCTGACCCACTGTGAATGTGATGAAAGAAATAAAAGCGATAATAAATCATTCTCTCTACTATTATTCTGACATTTCACATTCTTAAAATAAAGTGGTGATCCTAAATGACCTAAGACAGGGAATTTTTACAAGGATTAAATGTCAGGAATTGTGAAAAACTGAGGTTAAATGTATTTGGCTAAGGTGTATGTAAACTTCCGACTTCAACTGTAACTGTGCAGTCTCCTCAAACAATAGCATGGTATTCTTTCATTGTAATAGCTACTGTAAATTGGACAGTGCAGATAACTTAACAAGAATTTAAGCTTTTTGCCCATATATGATATGTCTATGTCCTGGGAAATGTTCTTGTCACTTACAACGTCATGCTAATCACATTAGCGCACGTTAGCTCAACTGTCCCGAGGGTGGGACACCGATCCCGTAGAGGTTTTAAAAACAAGAGATGTATTTCTACCTTTGGTTGGTGTCAGTGTTCTTTGATGCTGGTATTGATCCTGGATTCAAGTACTGATTATTTAATTGTCCCATTTCTGTTCGAGTTTGATGAACTAAATGATTGATTATGGGCATAATCCTAGTTATGCATGCATAACTCAAATTAGGAATCAGCACTTAGTAGTGGTCAAAAGAGCAAGATGTTATTTTCAGAGAAGATGAGTCACAGGACATGAGAATAGCTTAGCATGCTGTAGGTGTACATACTACCCACAATATTTGATAGTCAATAATGCAAGTTCTTCTTTTCTATCATATTGTCCAGGTTACACTTGGAATTGTTATTGACTAAGACATATTACATGTTTAAATTTGCCAGATACGATATTCAAACAGGTATGCTGCTTAGGTGAAGTTTGTTGCTATGTAAAGCAGTTTACAACACAATACACAAAAAGAATCAACAAAAAAAAAGCATAGGCATATAAATACAGGACACAATTGTCTCTATGTCGTAGAATCAATAAGAATGTTCAGTTATCGTACCTGTCTCTACTTGTTGCAAATGCTTTTCCTTTTGGTATTCCTTGGAACTCACAGTAAACACCTGAAGGAAGCCCTTTCCCCCACTGAAGTGTTTCTGAAATGTGTTATGAGGCAATGACAGGCAATTAAATAATGTCCACACACTGACATTTTGCAAGCTCAAAAAATGTATATTCATTATGCTCGTGCAAGCAGTTGTGCTTCAACTAATTTATAATAATCAAATACATTTTGATATGATTGATAAATACCAGATTAGAACAACTTTCTTACCTTACCATAAATACAAATAAGCACCTATTACTAAATTGTTTGTTTTGTATATTAGACAACACAAATGTCGAATGAAAAGCTTTAGTGTACAATGTAATCTTGCTCTCATGTAATTCCATGAAATTCCTATATCTTCACCACTACAACATACAGTATGAGCATGTTGACAAGTCACAGAAGATTCCTTTATGTCAGACATAACTTACCTTAATTTCTTTTTGTTTGTTGAATTTATCCCTCACTTGCCTCTTGGTTGTTTCATTTCTGAGCAAAATACAGGTGTGTGCATCAGCCTTTTGATTTTCCTCAATGTCGTCTGTCTTGGTGCAGATGAAACTGATGCTTTGACATTCTCCACCAGGTCCAAAGAGGCTAACGGTGCTGTGTAAAATCTCCCATGATTCCTTTTCTGCAGTTGCTCGTGCAATGTCGCTCACAATCCACACAGCAGAGCAGTTTCCAACAAACTGAAGAAGTGTAACATTAACTTAAAAAGTCCCAACATTAAAGGTGTAAAATACACAATACACATAATATGAATAACATACATAGGCCTACATAATATGTTTAATCAACTGAACATAAATATAAATAAACTCAAATACATAGATATAGCCAGACACTTGGCTCTGTACCTATGATATTGATCTAACATCAACCAAATTAGAAGTTGTATGAATAAAATTCGAAATAGAATATCGAATCATCATCAACAAGAATTGTAAATAATTACCAATTTCCACATCTCATCTCTGCTCTTGTTGCAGTCTCCATTGCCTGGAAGATCAACCAGCACAACATGCTCCAGCAGGTCTTTGGAGTTTGGCACCTTGATGGTAATACACTTCACAAGCGGCCAATACTGTCTTTTAAATGTATCACTCTGTGTGTCACTCCGTGTGTAACAAGTTATCTTTTCAGAGAGTTCTTCAGCCTGCAATTGTAATAAAGCATCAATACATGCGTTGATGAAAAAACAAAGTTATTTTCTCCAAAAGAACACTGACAAAAATCAAAGAGCCTAAAACATGTAGTTCCATATTTTCCTGCAATCGCTTACAAAAGTGAATTTGTGCGGCAAACTTTCAGCAAGTTTGTGGCAAATTTGCTGCAAACTACATAGTGTGCAACAAAATGCTGCCAGAAGTTTGTAAATGTTTGCTACTAGTGGTGAGTTTGTGGCAAACCTTTGGCCACAATAATATTTATTCCCACTAGCGGCAAACAGTTTACTAGAAGCCGCTTCTGGTGAACACATGAGTTTCAAGACCTGTATCCATTGATGACCAATCAGGGGGATTAGGAAAAATCTGTATAAAAATGGAAACCAAGCTATCTAGCTAGCTACCTGCCAAAGATGTCTGGTGAGTGTCTAATTTAGTACTTAAACTTCCTAATAAACGTTTAAATTGTGTTCGCTAATTGATGCCTAGTTAGCAATGTCATGTTTTATGGGATAGAGTAATCTTTTTTTGTTGATACCAGTTTTAATCTGTCAGCACCACTGGCTGGCGAGCGCTTATCCTATTTTTTTTCACAATTAATGTGATAGCTAGCTAATGATATATCTAAACATATATTTTTAGGTGAATATGTTGCTGTCTTTTAATACCAACATGCATGTCAATATGCTAGTGTCACTGATCACTAGCATGTTAGCTAGCACAACAGCTAAGGTAGCAACAATATGAGCTGACTTGACATCAAAGCAAGACTTCACTTTTGCAGATGGATACCCTTCCCCTACCTGTGGTGTTGGAGGAGGATTCATCAAAACCCTGGAAAGATGTTTGTGGGGTACTCACTCATAACACTTTTTTGAGTGATAAATGAGTGTATCATCTTCAAGCTTGTTACAGGCTTTGTTTTTTCCATTTATGCTTTGAGGTTGGACTTTAGCATGTTAGCGCATAGGGCGCGCCGATTGGTGTCACCTTCTTAGTCAGTTTGTGTTACACATGTGCTGGTTGCCATCTCTTTACTGGGAAGGTGTTTCAGCTGTGCTGGCCCAGGTGATATTTAAGAGTGAGCCCAGTGTTCCAGTTGTCTTGAGAGATGTGTAGGGTCAACACTTTGAAAGGGCTCCCCCTATGTGATTTATAGAAAAATATTCCTTTGTCTGATTTCCCTGATTTCGTTAGTTTTGCCCTACCAAAAAAATTCTGCACCATTGAAGGTCCCCAAGAACACAGTGGCCTCCATCATTCTTTAACGGGAGAAGTTAGGAACCATCAAGACTCTTCCTAGAGCCTGGCCAAACCTATCAATCGGGGAAAAGGGCCTTAGTCAGGGAAGTGACCAAGCACCAGATGGTCACTCTGACAGAGCTCTGGAGGTCCTCTGTGGAGATGGGAGAAACTTCCAGAAGGACAACCATCTCTGCAGCACTCCACCAATCAGGCCTTTATGGTAGAGTGGCAAGATGGAAGCCACTCCTCAGTAGAAGGCACATGACAGCCCGCTTGGAGTTTGAGGAAAGGCACCTTAAGACTCTCAGACCATGAGAAACAAGATTCTCTGGTCTGATGAAACCAAGATTGAACTCCTTGGCCTGAATGCCAAGTGTCACGTCTGGAGGAAACCTGGCACCATCCCTACGGTGAAGCATGGTGGTGACAGCATTATGCTGTGGGGATGTTTTTCAGCGGCAGGGACTAGGAGACTAGTCAGGATCGAGGCAAACTAGTCAGGATCGATGAACAGAGCAAAGTACAGATGAAAACCTGCTCCAGAACGCTCAGAACCTCAGACTGGGTCGAAAGTTCACCTTTCAACAGGACATTAACCCTAAGCACACAACCAAGACAATGAGGGAGTGGCTTTGGGACAAGTCCCCGAATGTCCTTGAGTGGCCCAGCAAGAGCCTGGATGAACATCTTTGGAGAGACCTGAAAATAGCTGTGCAGCAACGCTCGCCATTCAACCAGACAGTGCTTGAGAGGATCTGCAGAGAAGAATGGGAGCAACTTCCCAAATACAGGTGTGCCAAGCTTGTAGCGTCATACCCAAGACGACTCGATGCTGTAATCACTGCCAAAGGTGCTTCAACAAAGTACAGAGTAAATGGTCTGAATACTTATGTAAATGTGATATTTCTGTTTTTTATTTGTAATACATTTTTTTGCTTGGTTATTATTGGGTATTGTGTGTAGATTGATGAGGGGGGAGAAAACAATTTAATCAATTTTATAATGCTGTAACGCATTTTTTGGGGGAAAAAGTCAAGTGGTCTAAATACTTTCCGAAGGCACTGTAGATGTTGTAGCTACTGTACATAAAAATACTAAATAAACAATTTATTTGCAAAATATGCGGTCCTTGCTCTTATCTTCATTAGCATGCTGACCTGAAGTTGTATTGGATTTATTTTTCTCTGTTAAGACATTGCATACATGTTTAGTACATTTAGTAATTTTACTACCGTAAATTCCGGACTATAAGCCGCAACTTTTTTCCCACGCTTTGAACATCGCGGCTTAAACAATGACGCGGCTAATATATGGATTTTTCCCGCTTTCAAATTTCTTTTCTCCAAAAAAACACATTCTGTGACGTGCTCAGTTTTTTGGCGGCATGAAGCTTTCATTAGACCAATGAAATTGCCGAACGGGTTAAGGTCAAACAACTTTTTTGTTTACTGTTTAGATTAAATCGAGCGCTCTCAAACTTCCCATCATTCTTAGTACGGTTGTCATTTTGTCACCCTCATCATGGCAAAGACACGGAGAAATGCATATGATGCAGCTTTCAAGTTGAAGGCGATTGATCTGGCTGTTGGAAAAGGAAATAGAGCTGCTGCACGGGAGCTTGGTCTTAATGAGTCGATGATAAGATGTTGGAAACAGCAGCGTGAGGAATTGACTCAGTGCAAAAAGACAACTAAAGCTTACTGCAAATTTTTTATTTTTTGTTACAAGCCGTGTTTCGTTAAAGCCTATTTATTTTTGTTACAAGCCATGTTTCGTTAAAGCCTATTTATTTTTGTTACAAGCAGTGTTTCGTTAAAGCCTGTGTAAAGTTAATTTGTTTCAATGTACCGGTAGGCACCTGCGGCTTATAGACATGTGCGGCTTATTTATGTTCAAAATAATACTTTTTTTTAAATTCAGTGGGTGCGGCTTATATTCAGGTGCGTTTAATAGTCCGGAAATTATGGTATGTTTGTTTTAGTTTTCTGTGAGAAGCAACTTAATTTCAAGTTAAATGTGATTTGGTTTACGTAGATAAAACATTTCAATGTTAACACATAGTAACCAAAAAACAAAAGTCTAATTTGCATATTTATACTGTGTTTGCAGCAAACAGTTGAATTTTTGCCACAAGTTTCCCAGAATTGTTTGCCAGAAGTTCATAAGTCGCTGCAAATGTGCTGCAGTAGTTTGCCACAAAACTAATTTGCATGTGAAAATATGAGCTTGCTGCAAATTTGCGCCAAATTGGCCAAAGGTTTGATAGAACTGTTTGCCAGAAGCCTGTTGTTTTGGTAAGGGAATAAATACATGATTTAATATAATTTGCAATCAGATCTGGTTGCCTTCCTAAAATGATTTTTTTAACAAATGATTTTCAACAAAGCACACAATCTTCACAGAAGTGAACTAGCATGACAGTAACTTACTGTGTCACATAGAAATATTTTCTTGACTGATAAACGAAACTCTGGAATTTCTCTGAAGTGCTTCCTGTCCATTAGTTCTTCTAAGGTTGCCCCACGTCCATCTTTTCCATACAAAGCTGATATCTTTTCATTATCATCGCCATCATCGTCGTCATCCCTTTCATGGTCTTCATCATTTCCATCCTTGTAAGATCTGTCTCTTAAGATGGACAATAGCTCCTCTTTCCATTCCTAATAAAAATGTAAAACCATTACAAATGTCTAATGCATACTCTCTACTTAAATCTTCATTTGAAGATACAGTGGATATAAAGTCTACACACCCCTGTTAAAATGCCAGGTTTTTGTGATGTAAAAGAATGAGACAAAGATAAATCATGTCAGAACTTTTCCTACTGTTAATGTGACCTATAATGTGAACAATTCAATTGGAAAACAAACTGAAATCTTAGAGGGGGAAAAATGAAAAATAAAAACCTTACAATAACCTGGTTGCATAAGTGTGCACACCTCTTATAACTGGGGATGTGGCTGTGTTCAGAATTAACCAATCACATTCAAACTCACGTTAAATACAAGTCATTACACACCTGCCATCATTTAAAGTGACTCTGATTAATCACAAATAAAGTTCAGATGTTCTAGTAGGATTTTCCTGACATTTTCTTAGTTGCATTTCAGAGCAAAAGCCATGGTCCGCAGAGAGCTTCCAAAGCATCAGAGGGATCTCATTGTTGAAAGATATCAGTCAGGAGAAGGGTACAAAATAATTTCCAAAGCATTACATATACCATGGAACATCAGCTCCACAAACCCTGCTGGCTTACTACCTGCAACATGCTATCACCCTGTTTCCTCTATTCCGGAAAAGGATGATTAGTGTGACTTGCTTCAGCAGTCACATTCTTAATTTTGTCATATTTTTTTATTTTGGTTAGGCCAGGGTGTTACATTGGGTGGGCGTTCTATGTTCGTTTTCTAGGTTTTATTTCTTTCTTTGTTTTGGGCCGTGTGTGGCTCCCAATCAGGCACAGCTGAAGTTTGTAGTTGCTGATTGGGAGTCACACATAAGGAGCATGTTTTTCCTTTGGGTTTTGTGGGTAATTGTTTCTGTTGAGTGTTTTGCACCTGACAGGACTGTTTGGCTGTCAGTTTTCTCGTTTTGTTTTGTGTAGTGTTCTTTATTAAATTAAAATCATGATGAACACTAACTCCGCTGCACCTTGGTCTACTCTCTCTCCCGACAGCCGTTACACGTTTGCCTGCAATGTTAGGCTACCTTGTATCAATGTTTCTTTTATCGTTGCTTCTTCTTTTAAATTAATGCAAGGTGTCAATTGGGTCAATGACAGACCTCAATTCAGATCTTAGTTTTAGTTGCATTTCATTAAATGTACTGTTCATCATGACACCACTTCCAAAACATTGTGAGATTAGGATATAAACAGATGAAACAGATGCTATTACCTCCTCTGTCATGAACTCAATCTCTGCGATGTATTTCGAGTCTGTCATATTGGCCTCCACCTGGATCATGACCGAGGTGCATGCCCCTTGGTTTCCAGAGGGCAGCAATTTTGTCTCACCCAAGATGGTGTTAATCAGGAAGCTCTTACCAGCTCCAGTCTTCCCAAAAACACCCACTATCTCTTTTTTGTCTTTCTCCAGCGTTTGGATTTTACCTCTGTTAGAAATGAAAGATGAAACAATTAAAGCAATTTAGTTGCCTGTATGCATCCCTCCACATTTAAAAATGCATACCTGGAGCCTCCCAAGTGGCACAGCGATCTAAAGCACTGCATCGCAGTGATAGCTGCGTTACTACAGATCCTGGTTCGATCCCAGGCTGTGTCGCAGCCGGCCATGACCGGGAGACCCATGAGGCGGTGCACAAATAGGCCCAGCATCGTCCGGGTTTGGGGAGGGTTTAGCCAGCCGGGATGTCCTTGTCTCATCGCGCTCTAGCGACTCCTGTGGCAGGCCAGGCGCAGTGCACGCAGACACAGTCACTAGGTGTACAGTGTTTCCTCCGACACATTGGTGTGGCTGGCTTCCGGGTTAAGCGAGCATTGTGTCAAGAAGCAGTGCGGCTTGGCAGGATTGTGTTTCGAAGAACACACAGCTCTCTACCTTCGCCTCTCCCGTTGCAGCGATGGGACAAGACTGTAACTACCAATTGGGGAGAAAAAGGGGTAAAAAATGTTTTTTAATTATGCATACCTGAGGAAGTCAATGAGTTTTGTAGAAGGCAGATCATCAAGTTTGCTTTTGACACGTTGCATGATCTTCTTCACCTCTGTCTTGGTTTCAGTTTCTGGCAGAGTTAAACACAGGTCACCAACCAGCTATAACCTTGTTGTGTCAACATGCTTATAAAGGTGGAAAACATATTACATGAAAAAAATGAGGAATGCACAGTGGCATTCAGATCTGCTATCTCATAAACTGAGATAAAATGTTGCTGTGTGCTGATGTTAGAAGAGTTTACAGCATGTGTTGAGTTAAAGGAGTACTCCACTCAAACAACCATACATTTACTACTGTTAGAGAGATGGCTACAAGAGCAGAGCACTGGACACTATAACACCACTGACAAACTTTGATTTTGAAGTGAACTGCAATTGTAGCTTGTCCTACTGTGCAACATGCAAACAGAACAGTGAACTGCCAGTCATATGTACATATGTAGGATTCTCAATTAGGAATGTCTACAATACATCATGTTAAATGGTTTCCAATTAAAAGAGTGTTTCTTAAAATGATTGTGGTTCATATAAACACCATCATCCACCTACCAAATATTTCAGTTATTCTGGACGCAGCAACACGTTGTCGTTTGTTTGTTTGTTTGTTTGCATGGGCCTCATCAGATTTCCTTTTGCCTGGAAACAATTGGAAACGTATTTTATTAATTAATACACAAATCATCCAACAGCAGTCACAGATCTTCCAATCTCGTTATAGCCAATGCTGTTATGCATATGAGTTGCATCAGTCGGTGAAAAATAATTTCAGATGATCCATTTACTGTGTGCATATGGTAAAGGGTACAAAGGGTACATGCAACTCAAGTGTAAAGTATCTCATAATTCAATGCTTAACTGAGTGAGTTTTATTATATGTTTTGGAAATATAGTATCACTACATTTTTCTCCTTGTCATTTTCTAAAACTAGTATTTTAGCATAATTTTTCTGTAAGTGGAGATCTGAAACAACTGTGCTTTTTACCTGGAATATTCACTTGAAGAGGGCGTATTTTACTGGTTGAGGGTTCACTCTGAAGAAACACATAGATAATCAACAGGTTAACAAAGGAATTGTTCCACAAAACGTACAATACAAACATATCACAATTGTTATCGTTCTATGTAGCCTATATCTGTGCTTTTCTTGCTATAGTTTGAGATGCATTTTCTTTATTAATAATTTGGGTTTCTTCCTGTATGTTGTTTTCACTGACTGGTGTTGTTTATAGGTTAGATGTTTGCTATGTTGTATAGTGTTGTGACTATGAGAAAGCGCTTGCTAAATACATTTGATTGTTATTATCTTAATGTATTATTTTAGTCCCCGTGGAGTGCTCTGCTATCCTAATGTATGATAGTTAATCTCTGTAAAATGGCCTAAAAACTATCCAAGTTGTGCCAAGAAGTGATGCCTTAGCTGTGACCACATATAAATGAGATCTAGATTTTACCCACCTGGTCATACACTGTTTCCCCCACTCCAGAGGTGTTCGTTGTGGGCACACTTCCTGTACCTAAGAGTTTAACCAATGACCTGGCGACAGACTCACAACAATTGTAATTTTGTTGACATCAATGGGACATTATATGTAGTCAGTGATGAATAAAGAAATTATGTGTTTCTTACCTTTTAGTCTCTGATCGTTTAGGAGTTTGATTTCTGGGTTTTATGATGGCCTTTTGACAAGACTCTTGATTGACCATCTCACCAGTAACCTGGGGACAGAAGCCGTGTTGAGTTATAGGGTGACAAATATAAAGGTCTGTATGCTGATCTAAATAAAACAACTATGCATTTGGTTTAGTTAATAATTGTACTCGGGCTGAGGTTTCATGTACAGTAAATGGTTATATAGGGGGGTAAAATTTTTACATTTTCTGAGGAACTCTTGGAGGCCTTAATTGATACTGATGACCACGTGGCCGCTTGAATGTTCTTATCATCATCGGGTTGCTTCTGTTTCTGCAGTTATAAAAGAAAATTCTCTAAGTTGTTAGGCAAAGAACAAGAATGGTAAAATAACAGTTCAGACTTTAGTTACAACAAATGAAATCAAATGATATTGGTCACATACACATGGTGTTCGTGCAATATATTAACAACATTACGTTTTTGTCATAAACATCAACATTATCAAAACCACAAGCTAGAACAAGCGCATTTTAATTTCACTGGTAGAATCAGGAAGTTTTGACTTCCTGGGCATTCGTCTGCTCATAGTGCACCACAAAGTCCAGCATTCATAGCAAATGCAGATCCCGCCCTGCTAGGTAGATGGGACGTGACCACAACCTTGGTTGATGGCATTGTTTACTTCGAACGACTAACGCACAGTAATCTCAGAACGTACTGTAGCATTTTATTTTTTTAAATGTTTGTTTTTCACTAACGTTTGTCATCATGATCGTGTGTTGTTCTGTCTGGCTGTGCTAACTACAAACAAGCGTGAAAATTAGTTATCTTTCACTGTTCTACCTACCAAAGATTTACCCTGATGCTGCCAGTGATTTGCGGCTATCAAGAATGATGCTTGCGGTGACCAAAAATTATCAGAGGGATTTTCTGGCTGAGAAGTGATGGGACACTGTACCCTATTTTTCTCTCTTCACAACAAAATGGAAGATTCTTGATTAGAAGTAACGTAACATTCGCTGGAATAGGTAAATTAGCTAGCTAACGTTACAGTCCAGTATTGAATTTGGTAACCCACCAGCTAAATCATATAGCTAGCTATCTTTTGGACGCACACTGTCAATCAATTTGACATGGGAGTGAAGGTTGACATGGGAGTGAATATTCATTCCTGTCCCATCTTGTCCTGTCTATTTTTTTCCCGTACTGTCTTGAAACCCAGCAACAGTTCTATAACCCTGGAACTTTCCTGTCCCATCTTAATAAATAAAATCACTAACGTCCTGTGTACATTTTTACAAATAACTTCCTCCAAGCTGCTTTTCCTCTCTGATTCAGAGGGGTTGGGTTAAATTACGGAAGACACATTTCAGTTGAAAACATTCAGTTAGACAACTGACTAGGTTTCTCCCTTTCCTGTCTGTCCCCGCTCTGCCGTAGCATCGCATGATTAGCTGGAAACTTTAGACTGTTCTCAGGCCTTGTTGTAGCTAGATATGTTTGAGTTGCGTCGGGACAATTTTAGCAAACCCTATTCCTAAACTAAACCTAATGATCCTAACCTGCCACGTTAATTCTCCAAACCTACCACGTTAATTACCCTAACCTGTCACGTATGCTATTCTAAACCGGAAGATATGCCCAGAGCACGAAAGGGGGATTGCATTCAATTGAAATGTGTCTTCTGCATTTAACCCAACCCTTCTGAATCAGAGAGGTGCGGGGGGTTGCCATAATCGACACTTCCCCACACGAGTTGTAGTCTTTCAGAGACTGGAAAACATGCCAGTTTGTAGATTTAGCAATTAATCCCCTGATAAGAACATCACTGAAAGACGTCCAATGGATCTGTAATCATAATCTGTGTCACAGTAGTTATTTTACACCTAGTTTGTAAAGTACCTTGAGAAATGCTTTGTGTTTTTCTCTAAATGCAGACCGTGGTCCTATTTTTGGAATCAAGTTGATGAAGTCTTTCTCCTTAAGGGAGAGGAAACTTTCTTCATCAATTTCTTCATCTGAAATTAAGGAAATATACATTTTAGGCATCTCAATGTCATAAAATAATAATTACTGTATCAAATTAACAAATAAACATACATGTTTACAATTGAGGTGATATCTTTACTTGAATGTATAATAATACAATGTACAATAATAAATACATTATTTTAATCAAATCAATCAATTATTGTATTAATACACAATGTATTATACAATGTATAATAATACATCACAAATATATTCACCTTCAAACCTCTGAATCAAGTCACTGTGGTTCCACTCAGTTAATTTGTCTCTGACGAAATCAAATGATGCCATGAGACGTCACTATGAAGGGAGAGAAAAACTGTACAATTTAGATATTTGTGGTAGGTGATATCACGTTACCTTTATTCCAAAAGGTGTATGTGCAACTGTAAAGAAAAACATGATTTATTAAAACAACAAAAGCACATGGCATTCAGTATTTAAGCTTAATTTTCAAGAGAAAATCAAGTGCTCATGTTCTTGTGAATCCTAACCATTTTGTTATTGTAGGATGTTCGCAATAATCTTTCAGAGACTTATTTGTTCTCAAGAGAGGAAAGTTTCTCTGAATGCAAGTATATCGGTCTTTTCAACCCTTATCTACATATTCATTTTTTAAATATATGTCATGATTGTACTATTTACTTTGCTATAACTATTTGAAAGGTTGAGGTGCCTTTCAAGACCCTTATTTTGTATTATTTACCTCTGCAACACATGCACTTTTCATTTCTCTTTTACCTCCGATCTTCATATTGTTTTGTCTTTTAATTCTCATTAGGGATGCTAATTTCAGTAAATTTTGCTGCCGACTAACTAAATTAATTCCAAAAAGTACAATTATGTGACCATTGAAAATACTATGCATGGGTACAAGAACCCAACATTTGTCATTAAGAATAGCATTTTTTTTTTTCACCTTTATTTAAACAGGTAGGCCAGTTGAGAACAAGTACTCATTAACAAGTGCGACCTGGCCAAGATAAAGCAAAGCAGTGCGACACAAACAACAACACAGAATTACACATGGAATAAACAAACGTACAGTCAATAACACAATAGAAAAAAAGCTCTACAGTGTGTGCAATTGAGGTAAGATTAGGGAGGTAAGGCAATAAATAGGCCGTAGTGGCGAAGTAATTACAATTTAGCAATGAAATACTGGAGTGATAGATGTGCAGAAGATGAATGTGCAAGTAGAGATACTGGGGTGCAAAGGAGCATTAAAAAAAAAAATAACAGTATGGGGATGAGGTAGTTGGATGGGCTATTTACAGATGGGCTATGTACAGGTGCAGTGACCTGTGAGCTGCTCTGACAGCTGATGCTTATAGTTAGTGAGGGAGATATGAGTCTCCAGCTTCAGTGATTTTTGCAATTCGTTCCAGTCATTGGCAGCAGAGAACTGGAAGGAAAGGCGGCCAAATGAGGAATAGTCTTTGGGGGTGACCAGTGAAATATACCTGCTGGAGCGCCTGCTACGGGTGGGTGCTCCTATGGTGACCAGTGAGCTGAGATAAGGCGGGGCTTTACCTAGTCTATTATCTCATATTATTGAACATGCTACTACAGTAATGAAGCAGACAATGTAATACATCATTTTTGACCATTTGCCAAAATGCAATTAGCAGAAAAACACTGTTCTAAAAGATGCACCTGATGCATGTGGTTTCATGTGACAGAGATCAGTGGTGTAAAGTACTTAAGTAAAAATACTTTAAAGTACTACTTAAGTAGTTTATGGGGTATATGTACTTTAATATTTACATGTTATACTACACTACATTCATAAAGAAAAAGAATGTAATTTTTACTCCATACTTTTTCCCTGACACCCAAAAGTATTCATTACGTTTTGACAGGAAAATGGTCCAATTCACACACTTATCAAGATTACATCCCTGGTCATCCCTTACTGCCTCTGATCTGAAGGACTCACTAAACACAAATGCTTCTTTGTAAAATTATGTCTGAGTGTTGGATTGTGCCCCTGGCTATCCGTCAATAAAGAAAAACAAGAAAATTGTGCCGTCTGCTTTGCTTATTATAAGGGATTTGAAATGGTTTATACTTTTCCTTTTGATACTTAAGTACATTTTAGCAATTCCATTTACTTTTGATACTTAAGTATAATTAAAACCAAATACTTTTATACTTTCACTCCAGTAATATTTTACTGGGTGACTTTCACTTTTACTTGAGTCATTTTCTATTAAGGTATCTTTACTTTTATGACAATTGAGTAATTTTTCCACCACTGACAGAGATGAATATCTCCATTAGAAACTTAGAAAGAGGGGAAATATAAATATGCAACGACTAGAACTAGTTGTTAATATGACCTCTTGAGCTGACAAAAATCCTAGTCCCCAAAATCGGGTACTAAGTTTTATTTTTATCGATTAAAAAAAACAAGTCTCATATGTAAGTCTAACATTTATGGCTGGTTTCAGCTCCTCCAATGGTGTGTATTATTACACTGCCATCTAGTGGATGTAAGTGCTACTACATGACTTAGTTTCATAACAGCCCATTCTATAATGTTCATTGGCTCAGAGAGGCTCATGTGAGTTGTATGGTGTAGCTGTGGCTCTGAGTATTGTTTATTCATCCTATGTAATGTACAGTATTCCCAGTGAATTTGGTGATGTGTTTTTTTTCCAATATCCAGAGAAATTAGTAATTAATTTTGTCAGGTTTATGTCCCATCCTGATATTATGCAACGTTAATGTAATGTGAGTATGAACATAATTTTTGGTTTCAAAGTGGCAGCATGAATTAAGTTAGCTTGAATTAGGGTTTAGCTTAGGTAAAATTTGATTCAGATTTTGATTACGATGATAATTCTGAACGATGATAATTCAATGCTAAATTTATTGCAAATGAGATAAGGAAGTGATACATGTTTTACAGACATTACAAAACTGTTGTACGATAGAAGCAACCTCCACTCTACTGGTGAATTGATGAAACATGCTCTTTTTCTATGGCCAAATCACCTTTAAGTCACGTCAAACCAAATATCGAGTTGATTTCAGTTGGTTTTATCACTACCAATGATTTTTTTCTAAATTACAGTTTTTTTTCCAGAACCATAGACTACTTTCAGGGTGAGGAAACAACTCAACTTAAATTTTAAAATACTGAACTTCCCCTTTATGTAAAAACTAATAGAAGATGGGTTTATCCTATATCTAGTCCCCCCATTTGAAGAAGTCATAAGTATTTGGACAAATAAAAATTCACAGGAAAAATACAAATTCAGTGTTACGAAATCGATTAACTAGCTGGCTAATATTATTGCACTTGCTAACTCTAGGGGTCTTGGGCCAACCTGCAGAGGGCACACTACATCACATATCTCTGCCCAGAAGGTCTCAGCTTGAGATACACAAGAATCATCTCCCTCACTAGGGAGAACCATTTCCTGGGAACCACTGTCTATGTATTCTCAGAAAATGTTGTGATGTTTTTTACCCCCTGTTCAGAGAAGTTAGTCATTGAAGTTGTTAGGTTTATGTCTTATCATACATCCTGATATTACCAGGTTCTGACCACTAGATGGTACTGTTCCCTGATGGTGCTGTTCCCTCAATGTTAAAAGTATAGTTCACCTAAATTACTAAATCACATATTGGTTTCCTTACCCTGTAAGCAGTTTATTATGGACAAGGTATGACAGCAACCCATGCTTTGGTTGGAGGGCTCTGTTAAGTTAAAATATGGAATCGTTTTTTTAAGTGGAACAGAGCGTTTTAGCAACATGAAACCTTGTTAAAATATGTTCATATACACCCCAAGAAGAATATCACACTTAAAAAAAAATATTCTGACAACAAGCACTTAGATATTGTCATTTACATGTTTTCATACTTTCATAGAATGTTCGAGAATGAGTCAGACATTTGTAAAAATTCTATAGCAATATAGTGGGAAAGCAGCAGTGCATTTTGACAATTTATAGACACTGAACTTTGAACTGGACTGTGTGTTAACATGCAACAGCAACAGTGCAACTTTAGATAATTAGAAAGCATTGGCCACAAGCCACAAAAATACACCTGAATGGATTTCTACAAATACTATGGGACTCCTATTACATTTGGGAACTTTACAGTCCTATTGATCAAACAACCATGAAAAGTTAGGCTCTCTCTCCCTCAGTTGCTTATGCACATCAGCAACAACAACAAGATCAACAACTAATGCTAGCCAGAGTGAGATAAGCAAATATCTAACAAGGGAACAGTAGATAAACCCTCAAACTTTTTCAGCTTGTAGTTGGCCATCAAAAGTGCCTGCTCGTCCTTCTGCAGCTTGCCTGCCAATGCATGATTGTTCCAACCCACATTTTGACGACTGAATGGGAACTTGCCTGCCTGCTCGCCAATTTGATCGATCCCAAATACATTTGATTGACAACTAAGATATATGCTAACTGTGGATAAAAGTCGTTCAAGTTCACCATAGCTAGCAAGCAAAGTGATTGACATTTCTTCCTAGCTAACCAAATGACACATGCAACAGCTGTAGCCACTGAAAAGGTGCGTAAAAGTTGCCCACACCCAATGACATAAAATCCTCCCAGCAGCTAGAAAGTTAGCTACTGTAGCTAACACATTACCAGCATTAGTTACATTTGTTCGTTTTTGTCCAAAGTATTGAGTCATTGAAACTGAAACATTCTGAATGGGTGGAGGCAGCAAACAATGTTCCAGGCCAGCTGTGATTTACAACCTGATTGCAGTATTTGTTGGACTACCAAGAAATGTATTGGTGAATTATATTAATCATGCATCGAACTGCATCCATCTATTCTGCCAACAATGCCTTACCCCAGGTCATGGAATTTTGGGGTAAAATATAACCTATTTGTAAAACCTCTTATAAAGTTGGTTTGGTAGCATAAACTAGGAATTTTATATTTTTACTGAAATTATGATTGTCTGTTTGTTTCATATCTGCCAAGTAGATAAATGTGATTTGGCCATGAAAGAAAATACCATTGTATGTTTAACCAACGCACCAGTAGAGTGGAGGTTGCTTCTATAGTAGAACAGTCTGTAAAACATTCATTACTTTTCCATATCTCATTTGCAATAACTTTAACATTGAATTATAATTTTACAAGATATTACCCAAGCTAAATTCAAGTTAACTTAATTAATGCTGCCACTATGATTTTTAAAATGTGTATATATACTCACATTACATAAAGGGTGCGTTAGTAAATTCATCTTGGCAATCTACTCCAATTTCAGAGTGCAGAATAATTGAGGAATTTACCAACGCCCTAAACTCGGTTGATCTGACAGGTATAAGTAGACATCTGTATCAAAAATTGAATAAAATGTTTGCCAGTAACACAGTTACAGTCATGAACCCTCTTGATAACATGAAAACACCCTAGCAGTTCTACCAGGGCTCTACCAAGGGTGAGTAAAAGGTTTAGAGAGTGTTTTTCTCTTGTTTACTGTATGTCTGTAAGTAGCTAACAAGCTAGCCAACTTTAGCCAGTTAGCTTGTGTGCTTGACTGCCATTGTGAGGTCAGAATGCTCGGATCAACCCTACTCCAACACTCAACGCTCCAATGCTACTCCGATCTGACAAAGCTATAAATTTACAAATACCCAGAGCGCGCTCTGAGCGCACTCTGACACTCTAGAGTGAATTTACGAATGCACCCAAAGTTGCAAATCTCTTACATTACAAAATCTTCTCATTTGTAGGAATTTTAGCATTTCATTATCACCTTTAACATATTAATCAAAATCTGAATACATTTAGCCCAAGCTTAACCCTAATCAAAGATAATGTAATAAATGTTGCTACTTATATAAAAATATATTTTTATACTCACATAAAGTTGCAAATCTCTTCAAAATTACTGATTGCTTTCCTTACTCTGAAAGCAGTCCTAAGCAATTTCAGGCATTTCTAAGCAGTGTCTTTCAAAAATCTTTTGCATGACGAAATTGAAATAACTGCATAGTTATGTCTTTCCTTTAAATGAGCCCACACTGATCTACTGAGAGTTGATCATGAAATATGTGAAAAGTTTAAACAAAAACATGCTGATACCACATAAAGGCAATGTTCGGCAAATGTATATTCTGTGCTACTGATACGGCTCTCTAGCAAGAAAACACACTGAACAACAAGAGTATGTGGCGTTGAAAGGAGTACAGCAGTATGGGTATACTATAGGTGTGGCTGTTCTTTGTCATGTTGTGACGCAAGGTTTACATTCATTGGCATGAGTTTTGCCATGGAGGCATAACTGAGCGGTTTCTGCTAGAAGGGCCAACTGCAAAGTAAAAATTGGCTATAATTGTAAAAATTCATGAAAACGAAAATGAGCTTTTTGGTCTTAATTTAAGGTTAAGGTTAAGCACTAGGGTTAGCAGTGTGGTTAAAGGTAGGGTTAGGTTAGGTTTCAAATCAGATTTTATGACTTTGTGGCTGTGTCAGATAGTGACCACTCTGCAGAGCTGCCTTCAGTACATGAGTCATCTCAATAAATGCCAAGCTGCTGTTGTGACTGGTTTTCATATTCATTTGCATGCAAAATTATGCAACGTACAAAAAACATCTCAGTGTGGTAGCCATTCTTAACCCTTAATTTCCCCTCTATAAAATAGAATGACCTTGCTCAGTATATTACCATGATTGCGCAATAGTGCTTAAAACAAATTAAACTCGTAAAAAATCCTGTCACACAATAACTTTTGCTTCATTCAACTAAATAATGCTTTGGCTGTAACATGTTCATGAAACATGTTTAATGTTTCAAGCTAATGGTTTTAGCGGCATAATGAATCTTTATTTTATTGACACTTTAATAAAATAGCTTTCTGGCTGGCATCTTTTATTGAGTGTTGTTAAATCTAAGAATAACAGTGTTGCCAAAATTGCAAGTTATTTTTCAGTTTTCTACTTGAATAGCAAAAACAATGACAGTACTATGGATGGGGCCATGTACCGTCAAATCTTGGGTGAGAACCTCCTTCCCTCAGCCAGGGCATTGAAAATGGGTCGTGGCTCAAGAAGAAGCACATTAAGGTCCTGGAGTGGCCTAGCCAGTCTCCAGACCTTAATCCCATAGAAAATCTGTGGAGGGAGCTGAAGGTTCGAGTTGCCAAACGTCAGCCTCGAAACCTTAATGACTTGGAGAAGATCTGCAAAGAGGAGTGGGACAAAATCCCTCCTGAGATGTGTGCAAACCTGGTGGCCAACTACAAGAAACGTCTGACCTCTGTGATTGCCAACAAGGGTTTTGCCACCAAGTACTAAGTCATGTTTTGCAGAGGGGTCAAATACTTATTTCCCTCATTAAAATGCAAATGCATCATTTTATAACATTTTTGACATGCGTTTTTCTGGATTTATTTGTTGTTATTCTGTCTCTCACTGTTCAAATAAACCTACCATGAAAATTATAGACTGATCATTTCTTTGTCAGTGGGCAAACGTACAAAATCAGCAGGGGATCAAATACTGTTTCCCCTCACTGTATAAAGCCTTTTTAACATCAGCCGATGTCACAAAGTGCTATACAGAAAACCCCAAACAGCAGCAATGCAGATGCACGGTGGCTAGGACTCCCTAGAAAGGCAGGAACCTAGGAAGAAACCTAGAGAGGAACCAGGCTCTGAGGGGTGGCCAGTCCTCTTCTGGCTGTGCCGGGTGGAGATTATAACAGTACCTTGCCAAGATGGTCAAACGTTCATAGATGACCAGCAGGGTCAAATAATAATAATCACAGTCGTTGTAGAAGGTGCAACAGGTCAGCACCTCAGGAGTAAATGTCAGGTCCGGGACAAGGTAGCATGTCTGGTGAACAGGTCAGGGTTCCATAGGTGCAGGCAAAACAGGTGAAACTGGAGCAGCAGCACGACCAGGTGGACTAGGGACAGCAAGGAGTCATCGGGCCAGGTAGTCTTGAGGCATGGTCCCAGGTCTCAGGTCCTCCGGGAGGGGAGAGAGAGGGAGAGAGAGAGAATTAGAGGGAGCATGCTTAAATTCACACAGGACACCGGATAAGACAGGAGAAAGACTCCAGATATAACAGATTAAACCTAGCCCCCCGACACATAAACTATTGCAGCATAAATACTGGTGGCTGAGACAGGAGGGGAGACACTGTGGCCCTGTACGACATTACCCCCGGACAGGGCCAACCAGGCAGGATATAACCCCACCCACTTTGCCAAAGCATAGCCCCCACACCATTAGAGGGATATCATCAGACCACCAACTTACTACCCTGAGACAAGGCTGAGTATAGCCCACGAAGATCTCCTCCACAGCACGAGCCCGAGGGGGCACAGGACCGGGAAAGATCATGTCAGTGACTCAACCCATTCACGTGACGCACCCCTCCTAGGGAAGGCATGGAAGAGCACCAGTAAGCCAGTGACTCAGGCCCCGTAATAGGGTTAGAGGCAGAGAATCCCAGTGGAGAGAGGGGAACCTGCCAGTCAGAGACAGCCGACTCACACACACACACACACACACACACACACACACACACACACACACACACACACACACACACACACACACACACACACACACACACACACACACACACACACACACACACACACACACACACACACACACACACACACTTTGATGCCTAGCTTTTGTCTTTGTTCAGTTGAAGGGCTTAGAGAACTCTCTCCGTCTGGTTCATGGTGCTAACCTTTTAAGCTTTTAAAGTATTTCAAGATATTTATTTCTAATATAGTTTTCAGTTGAAGTGTTTGGAGGACTCTCTCCCTCTGGTTCATGGTGCTGACCATCTATCAATCTAAATGTTCTATGGACTGTAACATTTCAATGTGTTTTGTGTGTGGTTTGTGCAATTGAATATATCTGTCTTTTTCTGACAAACTTCAATGTGTAACCTGGGTGTGGCCGCCCAGAGGAAGGAGCAGATGAAAGGAAATAGAGCTGTTGGTTTTGATTTGACATTAAGTTTGACCCAGTTTTTGAAGAATCATTTATAGTTTGATGCCCAGTTTCCGCCTGACTTTCTCCTGCCCCTTTCTAGTTGTAAGTATATACTGTCCTGTTGATGATGAACGTTGGGTGATGTTTGTCCATCTGGTTCACTAATCTACATGTTGAGTGGGGCTTGTCTTTAACTAACTCTAAAGAACAGAGAAAATAGATACTGTACCGTTACCTGCTGATGGTTTGCTTATTTCCACATTTGTCAGCTCAACCTGGATTGTTAGAACCTGTGCATAATGTGTTAGGCAGAACTCCTTATGCTCCTGTTTAAACCTGGGGTGGTGTAGTATTACACATTCATAATATACATTTAGCATGCTGTATTTCTTGTAATGAGACCCATGATAATTGGAATTTGAAAATGAATTCTAATCATGTTGAACGTTGGTATTGACCATATAGAAGCTATTTTGTAAGTACAATCATTAACCCTCCTCACCCTAAACACTACACCATGTTGTTTCATGTGAAGGGAATCGCCACACCATAACTATTTATAGTCATTATTTATTGAGAAATAAATCCACAAAAGGACATGATTTTCAAACTACTCCTTTCCCCGCAATGGACGTCAGGCAATAATTTAACAATACTCAAATATACACTAAATAGAAAATTACAAAATTATAACTATTAGGTTAAAACATCACATTTACACATTTTGGTTAAATGGTCAAATGGAAAGAAACATCCAGATATTATTTCTGCATAAAAGCATGTATAAAACAATTAACCAATAATTCAAGGATAAATAGCCACATCAGTCCCTTGAATTAAACCAAACCATCAACACGTTATTAGTAAACTAAAATAAAAAGCTCTCAATAACTGTAGTAGCTCAAGGAATATGCTTCCATTCAATAGCAGACAAACGTAGTAAACATCTGTGTAATAAAGTACTTTTTGATGAGATATGAAAATTGAGACCAATTAAATAAACCGAAAAATATATGACAACACTCAAAATTGCATATAATGTTCAGATTACATCATTTCAATAGAGTTTTGCTTTTCCAAAAGTAGAGTAAGGCAACATTTCAGAGAAGTAGAATGGAAACTTTGGTAAACAGCAACAAAAGTTTTTCCTCTGGGATATTTATTTTCCTTCTATCTCTGTGGTGGATGGACCTGTGTAGGCTACAGTGCCACCAGAGCACAGAGTAGTCAGTCAGAAACATACAATCTGACTATTAATGACATGACTCTGCACCCTTATAGTTCAACACATTTGTAGAAACTGAATGGTGTTAAATGTCAACATTTCAAAATTAAAATAGTAATTTATATTCACAACATTAATATAAGTAAATGACAGAAATTAGGAAATGCACCACCCTATTACAAAGAAAAAAATGATTTACAAAGACAAAAGACATTTAAAAATGAACATGGTAACAAATGATTGTAAATACTAGGACACACTACTAGCATGAAGAAATCTGGTGTGTTTGTGGTAACATTCCACTCCTTGGTGCATTTATCAAGAAGGCACGCCAGCACCTGTTCTTTCTCAGGTGGCTGAAAAAACTTGGCACCAGTTTCTACAGATGTACCATTGTGCTGCATACTGACTGGCTGTTTCACCGCCTGGTACGGAACCTGCACCCCTCTCCACCACAAGGCTCTACAGAGGGTGGTGAAGGCTGCACAGTTCATCACTGGGGCGAACTCTGAAGCATTAAAACTGCTGAACAGCTTATCAATGACTGTCTACCTGCAATCACTGGCTATCGACGCACAGCAGTCCACACATTCCCACCCACACACACGTACACCCACATTCATTAATTTACACAGTGTATTCTGTGCATGTGATGAATAAACTTTGACTTGATTTTGATTGATTCTTGTCATGCCATACAGCCAGACTGTTTGTCCCTCCATGTTTCAGGTACTCATAGTGGGAGAGCAATAATAATACAATATATGACATTTATCAGACACTTTTATCCAAAGGGACTAAATATATTTCTGCATATATTTTTACGAATGGGTGCTCCTGGGAATCAAACCCACTATCCTGGCATTGCAAGCACCATGTTCTACCAACTGAGATACAGGGGACAGGAGGAGTTTGATCTTACCCAGGTCCTGGACAAGATGAGGTTCATGGTAAAGGAGAGCTTTGTAGAAGGCAGATTTCACTCTTGTTCCTCCTGCTTGTACAGCATCCAACATTAGTCTCATTTGTTCCTGACTGGTCCAAGCCCTGAGGATTCTTGAGTACAATTCATCTGGGATCATCTCCTCCACAAGCAGGTCATCTGCTACATGCAACACCATCTTGACCCTCTGAATGAGATCAGCCATATGCTTATCCACAAACGCTTCACCCGAGAGCTGGTTCAGTTCAGCCTCGGCACCTGAGATTCAAGTCAGAAAATGCATACACAACTAGGTCATATTATTAGAGCCATAATTAACTAAAACCGTAAAGAACAACTGTGTTCTACATAACAAGCCACTAAATACAACAAAACATATTTAATGACCTGAATGTGTCTCTCATAACAAGACTCATCACTTGATGATGTACATAACAATAACAATGATTTATTCCATTGCGTAAGACAAGACTCAAACACATTCCATATCAGACATATAGCCATTGACAATGAGAAGGAAAAAAAACCCTACCAGGAGTAGGGTTGATTGGATTGACTTGAGGTGGTTCGAAATCTGAAGTTGTGTAGAAGAAAATCAAATCACATTTATTTTATTCTGTGTGTTGAATACAGTTTAAATAAGTAGGGGGTGAGGGCTGTACAGTGTTGAATACAGTTTAAATAAGTAGGGGGTGAGGGGTGTACAGTGTGTTGTATACAGTTTAAATGAGTAGGGGTGAGGGGTGTACAGTGTGTTGTATACAGTTTAAATGAGTAGGGGGTGAGGGGTGTACAGTGTTGAATACAGTTTAAATGAGTAGGGGTGAGGGGTGTACAGTGTGTTGTATACAGTTTAAATGAGTAGGGGGTGAGGGGTGTACAGTGTTGAATACAGTTTAAATGAGTAGGGGTGAGGGGTGTACAGTGTGTTGTATACAGTTTAAATGTGTAGGGGGTGAGGGGTGTACAGTGTGATGAATACAGTTTAAATGTGTAGGGGTTGAGGGGTGTACAGTGTGTTGAATACAGTTTAAATGAGTAGGGGGTGAGGGGTGTACAGTGTGTTGAATACAGTTTAAATGAGTAAGGGTGAGGGGTGTACAGTGTGTTGAATACAGTTTAAATAAGTAGGGGGTGAGGGGTGTACAGTGTGTTGAATACAGTTTAAATGAGTAGGGGTGAGGGGTGTACAGTGTGTTGAATACAGTTTAAATAAGTAAGGGGTGAGGGGTGTACAGTGTGATGAATACAGTTTAAATAAGTAGGGGTGAGGGGTGTACAGTGTGTTGAATACAGTTTAAATAAGTAGGGGGTGAGAGGTGTACAGTGTGTTGTACACAGTTTAAATAAGTAGGGGTGAGGGGTGTACAGTGTGTTGAATACAGTTTAAATAAGTAGGGGGTGAGGGGTGTACAGTGTGTTGAATACAGTTTAAATAAGTAGGGGGTGAGGGGTGTACAGTGTGTTGAATACAGTTTAAATAAGTATGGGGTGATGGGTGTACAGTGTGTTGAATACAGTTTAAATAAGTAGGGATTGAGGAGTGTACAGTGTGTTGTATAAAGTTAAAATAAGTAGGGGGTGAGGGGTGTACAGTGTTGAATACAGTTTAAATAAGTAGGGGTGAGGGGTGTACAGTGTGTTGAATACAGTTTAAATAGTAACGGGTGAGGGGTGTAGTGTGTTGAATAAAGTTTAAATAAGTAGGGGTGAGGGGTGTACAGTGTGTTGAATACAGTTTAAATAAGTAGGGGGTGAGGGGTGTACAGTGTGTTGAATACAGTTTAAATAAGTAGGGGTGAGGGGTGTACAGTGTGTTGAATACAGTTTAAATATGTAAGGGGTGAGTGGTGTACAGTGTATTGAATACAGTTTAAATAAGTAGGGGGTGAGGGG
The DNA here is from genome assembly GCF_965601325.2 of Salmo salar. NCBI lineage: Eukaryota > Metazoa > Chordata > Actinopteri > Salmoniformes > Salmonidae > Salmo > Salmo salar. The sequence continues at coordinate 22,690,877 of NC_138296.1, read as the reverse complement.
TGTACAGTGTGTTGAATACAGTTTAAATAAGTAGGGTTGAGGGGTGTACAGTGTGTTGAATACAGTTTAAATGTGTAGGGGGTGAGGGGTGTACAGTGTGTTGAATACAGTTTAAATGTGTATGGGGTGAGGGGTGTACAGTGTGTTGAATACAGTTTAAATTAGTAGGGGGTGATGGGTGTACAGTGTGTTGAATACAGTTTAAATAAGTAGGGGTGAGGGATGTACAGTGTGTTGAATACAGTTTAAATAAGTAGGGGGTGAGGGGTGTACAGTGTGTTGTATAAAGTTTAAATAAGTAGGGGGTGAGTGGTGTACAGTGTTGAATACAGTTTAAATAAGTAGGGGTGAGGGGTGTACAGTGTGTTGAATACAGTTTAAATAGTAATGGGTGAGGGGTGTAGTGTGTTGAATACAGTTTAAATAAGTAGGGGGTGAGGGGTGTACAGTGTGTTGAATACAGTTTAAATAAGTAGGGGGTGAGGGGTGTACAGTGTGTTGAATACAGTTTAAATAAGTAGGTGGTGATGGGTGTACAGTGTAATAACAAACTGGCATTTGATCTAACCTCTTGGAACTACAAAGACTCAGTCTGATGTTCTCTGCACCCGACATGCAGTCTAAAAACACCTGAAATGTGGGGTGGAAGTTTGGGCTATAGTCATAGTCAAACTGCCCACTCTGAAACACAAGATGAAAAAGAATATTAGCTAAATATAGACAGTAACAGAGAGATTGAGATACTGTAGCTGGTCATATAGCACATAGAACGTTTTTTCCTGTGGGAACTTCATGGTGTCAGGTACATGCACATAAAAACCACCCATCATACCCAACACCACAAACCAATAGTAGCACATCACAAAGGAATACTTACACTGAGTGTACAAAACATTAAGGACACCTTACTAATATTGAGTCACAACCCCACTCTCCACAGTTGTGTCAAGTTGGCTGGATGTCCTTTGGGTGGTGGATCATTCTTGATACACACGATAAACATGAAAAACCCCGCAGTTTTGCAGTTCTTGACACAAGCCAACTAGTGTACCATACCCCGTTCAAAGGCAATTAAATATTTTGTCTTGCCCATTCACCCTCTGAATGGCACACATACACAATCCATATCTAAATTGTCTCAAGGCTTAAAAAATATGATTTAACCTGTCTCCTCCCCTTCATCTACACTGATTGAAGTGGATTTAACAAGTGGCATCAATAAAAGATCAAAGCTTTCACCTGGATTCATCTGGTCAGTCAATGTCATGAAAAGAGCAGGTGTCCTTAATGTTTTGAACACTCAGTGCATATAGGAATATATGGTTGCATGTGATGGCCATGCTTACTTTTGGCTGTATGCTAGAATTTGCCACCAGCTCACAGCAGAGACCATATTTTCCTTTAGGACTCAATGTGCAGTTGGAGCTGGATTTAAAGGCACAGTCAACTTAGTGCATGTAAACTTCTGACCCACTGGAATTGTGATACAGTGAATTATATGTGAAATATTTTGTCTGTAAACAATTGTTGGAAAAATTACTTGCGTAAATCACAAGGTAGATGTCCTAACCGACTTGCCAAAACTGTAGTTTGTTAACAAGAAATTTCTGGAGTGGTTGAAAAACGAGTTTTATTGACTCCAACCTAAGTGTATGTAAACTTCCAACTTCAACTGTAGGTGTCTGGTTAGACTATAAACTCTCCTTCCAGACTCACATTCAGCATCTCCAATTTAAAATTCAATCTAGAATCGAATTCCTATTTCGCTACAAAGCCTCCTTCACTCATGCTGCCAAACATACCCTCATAAAACTGACTATCCTACCGATCCATGACTTCGGCAATGTCATTTACAAAATAGCCTACAACACTCTACTCAGCAAATTGGATGTAGTCTATCACAGTGCCATCTGTTTTGTCACCAAAGCTCCATATACTACCCACCACTGCGACCTGTATGCTCTCGTTTTACTGGCCCTCGCTACATATTTGTCGCCAAACCCAAAGGCTCCAGGTCATCTATAAGTCTTTGCTAGGTAAAGCTCCGCCTTATCTCAGCTCACTGGTCATCATAGCAACACCCACCTGTAGCACACACTCCAGCAGGTATATTTCACTGGTCATCCCCAAAGCCAACACCTCTTTGGCCGCCTTTCCTTCCAATTCTCTGTTGCCAATGACTGGAACGAATTGCAAAAATCACTGAAGCTGGAGACTTATATCTCCCTCACTAACTTTAAGCATCAACTGTCAGAGCAGCTTACCGATCACTGCACCTGTACACAGGCCAGCTGTAAATAGCCCACCCGACTATCTCATCCCCATATTGTTATTTATTTTTTTGCTATTTTGCACCCAAGAATCTCTACTTGCACATTCATCTTCTGCACATCTATCACTCCAGTGTTAAAGCTAAATTGTAATTATTTCGCTACTTTGGCCTATTTATTGCCTTACTCCCCTAATCTTACTGCATTTCCACACACTGTACATGGATTTTTCTACAGTGTTATTGATTGTACGTTTGTTTATCCCATGTGTAACTCTGTTGTTTTTTTAGCACTGCTTTGCTTTATCTTGGCCAGGTTGCAGTTGTAAAAGAGAACTTGTTCTCAACTGGCCTACCTGGTTAAATAAAGGTAAATATATATATATATATATATATATATATATATATATATATATATATATATATATATATATATATATATGTACAGTCGTTGCCAAAAGTATTAAAATAGTATTAAAGTATTAAAATATTAAATTTCACAAAGTCTGCTGCATCAGTTTCTTTAGATATTTTTCTCCGATGTTACTATGGAATACTGAAGTATAATTACAAGCATTTCAAAAGTGTCAAAGGCTTTTATTGACAATTACATGAAGTTGATGCAAAGAAACAATATTTGCAGTATTGACCCTTCTTTTTCAAGACCTCTGCAATCCGCCCTGGCATGCTGTCAATTAACTTCTGGGCCACATCCTGACTGATGGCAGCCCATTATTGCATAATCAATGCTTGGAGTTTGTCAGAATGTGGGTTTTTGTTTGTCCACCCGCCTCTTGAGGATTGACCACAAGTTCTCAATGGGATTAAGGTCTGGGGAGTTTCCTGGCCATGGACCCAAAATATCAGTGTTTTGTTCCCCGAGCCACTTAGTTATCACTTTTGCCTTATGGCAAGGTCCTCCATCATGCTGGAAAAGGCATTGTTCATCACCAAACTGTTCCTGGATGGTTGGGAGAAGTTGCTCTCGGAGGATGTGTTGGTACCATTCTTTATTCATGGCTGTGTTCTTAGGCAAAATTGTGAGTGAGCCCACTTCCTTGGCTGAGAAGCAACCCCACACATGAATGGTCTCAGGATGCTTTACTGTTGGCATGACACAGGACTGATGGTAGCGCTCACCTTGTCTTCTCCGGACAAGCTTTTTTCCGGATGCCCCAAACAATCGGAAAGGGGATTCTTCAGAGAAAATGACTTTACCACAGTCCTCAGCAGTCCAATCCCTGTACCTTTTGCAGAATATCAGTCTGTCCCTGATGTTTTTCCTGGAGAGAAGTGGCTTCTTTGCTGCCCATCTTGACACCAGGTCATCCTCCAAAAGACTTTGCCTCACTGTGCGTGCAGATGCACTCACACCTGCCTGCTGCCATTCCTGAGCAAGCTCTGTACTGGTGGTGCCCCGATCTCGCAGCTGAATCAACTTTAGGAGATGGTCCTGGCGCTTGCTAGACTTTCTTGGGCGCCCTGAAGCCTTCTTCACACCAATTGAACCGCTCTCCTTAAAGTTCTTGATGATCCGATAAATGGTTGATTTAGGCGCAATCTTACTGGCATCAATATCCTTGCCTGTGAAGGCCTTTTTGTGCAAAGCAATGATCGTCTTCCCTGTGGCTCAGATGGTAGAGCATGGTGTTTGCAACACCAGGGTTGTGGGTTCGATTCCCATGGGGGGCCAGTACAACAACAAAAAAAGCATGAAATGAAATGTATGCACTCACTACTGTAAGTTCCTCTGGATAAGAGCGTCGGCTAAATGACTAAAATGTAAATGACGGCACGTGTTTCCTTGCAGATAACCATGGTTGACAGAGGAATAATAATGATTCCAAGCACCACCCTCCTTTTGAAGCTTCCAGTCTGTTATTCGAACTCAATCAGCATGACAGAGTGATCTCCAGCCTTGTCCTCGTCAACACTCACACCTGTGTTAATGAGAGAATCACTGACATGATGTCAGATTGTCCTTTTGTGGCAGGGCTGAAATGCAGTGGAAATGTTTTTTGGGGATTCAGTTCATTTGCATGGCAAAGAGGGACTTTGCAATTAATTGCAGTTAGTCTGATCACTCTTCATAACATTCTGGAGTATATGCAAATTGCCATCATACTGTCACGTCCTGACCAGCAGAGGGCGTATTGCTTAGTCTAGGTCAGGATGTGGCAGGGGGTTTGTGTTTGTTAAATGTTGGGTTGATGATTGGGACTTCCAATTGAAGGCAGGTGTGTATAGTTGCCTTTGATTGGAAGTCCTATATAGGTGTGTGTGTTTGTCTTTGGGGTTGTGGGGAATTGTTCTGAGTTTAGCCTTGTGCCTTACCAGACTGTCTGTATTTCGTTCGGTCACTTGTTTTGTTATTTTGTACGTTCATTTTGGAAGTTAATAAATCTCAAGATGAGCCTGCACATACCTGCTGCGTTTTGGTCCTCTTCTCTCCAGTACGACATTTTTAAGGATGAGTACGACTTATTTTATGACAGAATTCCCCACCAACAAAGGACCAAGCAGCGGAAGAAGGCTGGCGAGGTAAGGGAGACCGAGAGGCACCCCCAATAATTTTTTAGGGGGGGGCACAAGGGCTGTTTGACGGGGCAAGAGCTGCCCGCCAGTCAACAGTCGCCAGAGCTGCCCGCCAGTCAACAGTCGTCATCAGAGCTGCCCGCCAGTCAACAGTCGTCATCAGAGCTGCCCGCCAGTCAACAGTCGTCATCAGAGCTGCCCGCCAGTCAACAGTCGTCATCAGAGCTGTCCGCCAGTCAACAGTCGTCAGAGCTGCCCGCCAGTCAACAGTCGTCATCAGAGCTGCCCGCCAGTCAACAGTCGTCATCAGAGCTGCCCGCCAGTCAACAGTCGTCATCAGAGCTGCCCGCCAGTCAACAGTCGTCATCAGAGCTGCCCGCCAGTCAACAGTCGTCGTCAGAGCTGCCCGCCAGTCAACAGTCGTCGTCAGAGCTGCCCGCCAGTCAACAGTCGTCGTCAGAGCTGCCCGCCAGTCAACAGTCATCAGAGCTGCCCGCCAGTCAACAGTCGCCAGAGAGGTCAGACTGCGCTGAACTGCCGGAGTGGCCAGACTGCGCTGAACTGCCGGAGTGGCCAGACTGCGCTGAACTGCCGGAGTGGCCAGACTGCGCTGAACTGCCGGAGTGGCCAGACTGCCCTGACCTGCCGGAGTGGCCAGACTGCCCTGACCTGCCGGCGTGGCCAGACTGCCCTGACCTGCCGGCGTGGCCAGACTGCCCTGACCTGCCGGCGTGGCCAGACTGCCCTGAACTGCCGGCGTGGCCAGACTGCCCTGAACTGCCGGAGTGGCCAGACTGCCCTGAACTGCCGGAGTGGCCAGACTGCCCTGAACTGCCGGAGTGGCCAGACTGCCCTGAACTGCCGGAGTGGCCAGACTGCCCTGAACTGCCGGAGTGGCCAGACTGCCCAGACTGTCCCGAGTAGCCAGACTGCCCAGACTGTCCAGACTGTCCCGAGCTGCCAGACTGCCCAGACTGTCCCCAGTTGCCAGACTGCCCAGACTGTCCCCAGTTGCCAGACTGCCCAGACTGTTCCGAGCTGCCAGAGTGGCCCGACTGCCTGGAACGGCCTGCACCTGAGCCACCTCCAGGATAGGTGGGTTGGGGAGGGAGGGTGTAGCACAGTGCCGTCGTTGACGGCAGCCACCCTCCCTTCCCTCCCTTATGGTTTAGGGGTTATTGTTTGTTGGGTTTTTGTTGGGGTATTGGGGATTTTCTTGTTTTTCTTTTTTAGGTGCATCCTGGAGTCTGCACCTTGAGGGGGGGTACTGTCACGTCCTGACCAGCAGAGGGCGTATTGCTTAGTCTAGGTCAGGATGTGGCAGGGGGTTTGTGTTTGTTAAATGTTGGGTTGATGATTGGGACTTCCAATTGAAGGCAGGTGTGTATAGTTGCCTTTGATTGGAAGTCCTATATAGGTGTGTGTGTTTGTCTTTGGGGTTGTGGGGAATTGTTCTGAGTTTAGCCTTGTGCCTTACCAGACTGTCTGTATTTCGTTCGGTCACTTGTTTTGTTATTTTGTACGTTCATTTTGGAAGTTAATAAATCTCAAGATGAGCCTGCACATACCTGCTGCGTTTTGGTCCTCTTCTCTCCAGTACGACATTTTTAAGGATGAGTACGACTTATTTTATGACACATACAAACTGAGGCAGCAGACTTTGTGAAAATTAATATTTGTGTCATTCTCAAAACATTTGGCCACAACTGTATATATAAAAATAAGTCCAAAAATGGATGTATCAACTAAGGATTCTTGTTTTAATGTCCCTGACCAAACAAATGAGACCTCACTATGAAGAGAGAGAAACAGTTACATATTTGTGGTAAGAGATATCACATTACCTTTATTCCAAAAGGTGTAACTGTAAAGAAAAACATGATGATTTGTTAAATCAACAAAGCATATGCCATTCAACATTAAAGCTTCATATTCAACAGCAAATTTTACTTTGGTTTAATAGGGAAAATCTTTACTTTCATTCATTTTCTTTTCACCCCTAGTCTACTTTTATTGTATGTTTTATTTTCCTTAGTGTTACTTTCAAATATTAGTTTATCTTTTCTTTAAAAAAAAATCATGATTCTACTCTTTTTTTCTCTCTCCTGCACTTGTACTTTTCAATTGTCTTTTAATTGTCATCATATTGTTTTGTCTTTTGCAATAAGAAAAAGTATTAAATAAATAACTAAATGTTGGGATTACGTTCATACAACACACCTCTATGACTTTTTAAGATGTTTTAAGCCAAAGTACTTTAGGACCCAGAGGATAACACACCTGTCCTGTTTTTTGCAGCAACAGCTCAATTATACTATTGTACTTTCACCTTCGGATCATATTTACCCTGTCAATGTACTTTTCCATAACTGTTTTCTTATAACTTATGGTGAAATCATAGGGGAAGGAGTCTCACCTAGTTCAGGCCACTGAGGTATGGGATTTGAGCGGGAAGAGAGAGAGGGGAAGAATATAAACTGGACTGAAAGGGAGAGCCCCCACTCCTACCAAGTTCTACCAAGTTAGTTAGCTATAGTGAGCCATAGCGTTTATTGTTTTGGAAAGCCCTGCTAACCCTCTTTAGCCTGTATTAAGAGAGCAATAAAACCCTGTTGTCTGGTTCATCTTGATCTGCCATCTGCATGTTCTCCTAGTTAGCTAACTGAGGAGTAGACCCAGTAATTCCACACTATGATAAGTAGTATTTACTTGGTTCTTCTGGATGAAAATACATTGTAAAGGAAGTATAACCATGTAAGTAAAGTATTGCCAACAGTACAGCAGTGTGAGAATCTTCATTTGTGAGCTTATTCTGAGCAGAGTAACCAGTACAGCTAAAAGTATAGCACATAAATTGCGTCGAGTACAGGTCCTAAACTAATACATCATGTCAAACACTACATGGTGCATCTCCTTAGACCCAGATGTATCTCAGTAGTATTTGTTGTCTGTCAGTATTGTAAATTGTGGCATCAGTAGCCTCTGAAACATGAGAAACCTGTCCACTCGTCTGACATCACACTGATCCCTACACAAACACACACACAGTTGGACACTTTTTACTTTCACTCTTGATTCTGCTGAATCAAAAGTGTAGGATCAATTGTTATGGAGAATACACTTGTATCCTTCCCAGAAACAAGGGCTGGGGGATAATGCAATAACTTTTACTCCAAGCACTAACATGAGTTATTGTTCTGCTTTTTACAGACGGTAACTGACATGTCTAATACTGTAGCATTGATAGCCCTGCCCCACTATACATTATTATGATATTTTTATGACTATTTCACTCATCCACTTCAATTCTAACACTTTGATTGCCATTAAAACAAAAAATAAGACTTAAAAACACTGAAAAGAATTGTGTTTCTTAAAATCCCTGTCACAGAAGTTGTTCAAGCCTACGGTTACTTATGTAATTGAATGGATTTATACTATACTTCACATCTCTTACTGTCTCCTATACTTCGCATCTCTTACTGTCTCCTATACTTCACATCTCTGACTGTCTCCTATACTTCACATCTCTTACTGCCTCCTATACTTCACATCTCTTACTGTCTCCTATACTTCACATCTCTGACTGTCTCCTAATAAAGATGTGGCGGAGGGGAAGACATGTTCTCTGAGTAAGGAGATGACTCCTGTTTCTCCCCGGGCCACACATAGCACAGCTCCCAACTGGGAGGAGGGAAGAGGGAGTGGGAATAGGAAAGAATTCCTGCTCCGGAAAGTAGTGGATGTGGTGGATACGAGTCTGTCTGACCTGGGAGTGTGGAGAAGAGCAGAGAAATATAATTACTATAGAACATCCACCACTTGACGTGAATGGGACTGTCCATTCTGTCAGTCCGTCTGACCTGTGGATGTGGAGGAGAGCAGACAAATAGAATGACAAGTCAGTGTTGCTGAGTCAGTGATGGATGGACCTCTTGGCCGTGGTCTATTTAACAGTAGGCGTTGTAACAAACACACTATCTTGACCAGAAGACAATCTTCCTCTCAGCTCAGTTTATCTAATACTCTCAACCACCTGGAACTGAACCCAAGATTCTCACAGTATAGACGTGTCAGAGAAGACACAACCGATTGAGGACAGGAATATTATATGTACACACCCCAGCGTAATTCCCACAATCATCACCACAAACTAGTATAAATACCACTAAGTTCAACCATCCATGTCTATGTAGTAGACAATTTTCTGTTATCTGCAGTGCTTTACTGTAGAAATGTCAGCCATTTTACAGTGTAGCAACACAGACATTGTGCTGATTAAACAAAGAAGAATGCAGGCAGAAGAGTAAACATTCCATATCAAATATAACTTTATTTGTCACAAGCGCCGAATACAACAAGAGTAGACTTTACCGTGAAATGCTTACTTACAAGCCCTTAACCAACAGTGCAGTTCAAGAAGAGTTAAGAAAATATTTACCAAGTAGAATAAAATAAAAGTAATAATAAAAAGTAACACAATAACAATAACGAGGCTATATACAGGGAGCACCAGTACTGAGTCAGTGTGCTGGGGTACAGGTTAGTTGAGGTAATTTGTACATGTAGGTGGGGGTGAAGTGACTATGCATAGATAATAAACAGCGAGTAGCAGCAGTGTACAAAAGGGAGGGGGTGTCCGTGTAAATTGTCCGGTGGTGATTTTATGAATTGTTCAGCAGTCTAATGGCTTGGGGGTAGAAGCTGTTGAGGAGCCTTTTGGTCCTAGATTTGGCGCTCTACTACCGCTTGCCGTGCGGTAGCAGAGAAAACAGTCTATAACTTGGGTGAATGGAGTCTTTGACAATTTTTTGGGCTTTCCTCTGACACCGCCTATTATATAGGTCCTGGATGGCAGGAAGCTTGGCCCCAGTGATGTACTGGGCCGCTCGCACTACCCTCTGTAGCACCTTACGGTCGGATGCCGAGCAGTTGTCATACCAGGCAGTGTTGCAACCGGTCAGGATGCTCTCGATGGTGCAGCTGTAGAACCTTTTGAGGATCTGGGGACCCATGCCAAATCTTTTCAGTCTCCTGAGGGGGAAAAGGTTTTGTCGTGCTCTCTTCACGACTGTCTTGGTATGTTTGGACCATGATAGTTCGTTGGTGATGTGGACACCAAGGAACTTGAAACTCTCGACCCGCTCCTCTACAGCCCCATCGATGTTAATGGGGGCCTGTTCAACCCGTCTTTTCCTGTAGTCCACGATCAGCTCCTTTGTCTTGCTCACATTGAGGGAGAGGTTGTTGTCCTGGCACCACACTGCCAGTTCTCTGACCTCCTCCCTATAGGCCGTCTCATCATTGTCAGTGGTCAGGCCTACCACTGTTGTGTCATCAGCAAACTTAATGATGGTGTTGGAGTCGTGTTTGGCCACGCAGTCGTGGGTGAACAAGGAATACAGGAGGGGCCTAAGTACACACCCCTGAGGGGCCCCAGGGTTAAGGATCAGCGTGGCAGACGTGTTGTTGCCTACTCTTACCACCTGGCGGTGGCCCGACAGGAAGTCCAGGATCCAGTTGCAGAGGGAGGTGATTAGTCCCAGAGTCCTTAGCTTAGTGATGAGCTTTGTGGGCACTATGGTGTTGAACGCTGAGCTGTAGTCAATGAACAGCATTCTCACATAGGTGTTCCTTTTGTCCAGGTGAGAAAGGGCAGTGTGGAGTGTGATTGAGATTGCATCATCTGTGGATCTGGCGGTATGCGAATTCGAGTGGGTCTAGGGTGTACGGGAGGATGCTGTTGATGTGAGCCATGACCAGCCTTTCAAAGCACTTCATGGCAACCGACGTGAGTGCCACGGGGTGGTAATCATTTAGGCAGGTTACCTTCGTTTCCTTTTGCACAGGGACTATGGTGGTCTGCTTGAAACATGTAGGTATTACAGACTCGGTCAGGGAGAGGTTGAAAATGTCAGTGAAAACACTTGACAGTTGGTCCGCGCATGCTTTGAGTACACGTCCTGGTAATCCGTCTGGCCCAGCGGCTTTGTAAATGTTGACCTGTTTAAAGGTTTTGTTCACATCGGCTACCGAGAGTGTTATCACACAGTCATCCAGAACAGCTGGTGCTCTCGTGCATGCTTCATTGTTGCTTGCCTCGAAGTGAGCATAAAAGGCATTTAGCTCGTTCGGTAGGCTCGTGTTACTGGGCAGCTCGCGTCTAGGTTAGCTTGCAGTGTGGAATAGAGAGCTCGACAGGTCCGTCTCTGTGTTGGACTCTGGAGTGAATAAAGTCTCGAGCGCACCGGAGCCGCTGAATATAGTGAGCTCGAGCTGTGGGAGTTGGGTGAGCCGCGTGCCTGATGCGCCTCCCCTCGCGCTCCGGTGGTGCTCTCCCATCAATTCACCAGGCCTGGGAGCTGGTTGGTTGGCGGATGATTTAAAAACATATCCTCCTCTACCTCCAACCCCTACCCCAACCCATGACGTCACCTACAAAAAAACACACGCGTAGGCTATTGATTTAGCTACATATTAACAAACTACATATAAAATAAAAAATTGAACATAATAACAAGATATATATTTAATGATGATGAAGATGATAAAGCCCATGCCTTTGACCATCACCAATCTTCCTTGATACACAGAGAGTAACCAACTGTTACAACACCTCTTAACAGTATCATGCATGAGTGATCCATTTAACAAACTTGTATCCAAGAATATGTCACCCAAATCATCAAATCAAATGTTATTTGTCACATGCTTAGTAAACAACAGGTGTAGGCTTAATAAGAATAGCAAAAATCACTGAAGCTGGAGACTCATATCTCCCTCTCTAACTTTAAGCACCAGCTGTCAGAGCAGCTCACAGATCACTGCACCTGTACATAGCCCATCTGTAAATAGCCCATCACCCTCATCCCCATACTGTTATTTATTTTGCTCCTTTGCACCCCAGTATCTCTACTTGCACTCTCATCTTCTGCACATCTTTCACTCCAGTGTTTAATTGCTAAATTGTAATTATTTCGCCACTATGGCCCATTTATTGCCTTACCTCCCTTATCTTACCTCATTTGCACACACTGTATATAGACTTTTCTATTGTGTTATTGACTGTGTGTTTGTTTATTCCATGTGTAACTGTGTTGTTGTTTGTGTCGCACTGCTTTGCTTCATCTTGGCCAGGTCGCAGTTGTAAATGAGAACTTGTTCTCAACTAGCCTACCTGGTTAAATAAAGGTGAAATAAATAAAATACAAATAATAATAATAATGTCCATTATTGAGAGTAAGACCATCAGTGTAAAGGCCCAGTGCAGTTACAAACATAATTTCCTGTGTTTTATATATATTTCCACACTATGAGGTTGGAATAATAGTGTGGAATATTGGCCAATATTCCATGGCAAAGGACTGTTCTTATGCACAACACAATTTGGAGTGCCTGGATACAGTCCTTAGCCGTGGTATATTGGCCACATACCACAAACCCCTGTGGTGCCTTATTGCAATTATGAACTTGTTACTAACACAAATAGAACAGAAACCAAGTATTTTGCGTCATACTTGCGGTATCGAGTCTGATATACACACTGCTGAAATCCTGTTTCAGCCAGGACCCAAACTACATATTAATCATGTACAGTGCATTCGGGAAAGTATTCAGACCCCTTGACTTTTACAAAATGTTGTGATGTTACAGACTTATTCTAAAATGGATTAAAATGTTGTTTTTCCTCATCAATCTACACAGATTGTACCCCATGAGGAAAAAGCAAAAACAGGTTTTTAGGATTGTAATAAAAAAACAACAGAAATATCACATTTACATGTATTAAGACCCTAAGACCCTTTACTCAGTAATTTGTTGAAGCACCTTTGGCAGCGATTACAGCCTTGAATTCTCTTGGATATGACGCTATAAGCTTGGCACACCTGTATTTGTGGAGTTTCTCCTATTCTTCTCTGCAGATCCTCTCAAGCTCTGGCAGGTTGGATGGGGAGCGTCGCTGCACAGCTATTTACAGGTCTCTCCAGAGTTGTTTGATTGGGTTAAAGTTTGAGCTCTGCCTGGGCCACTGAAGGACATTCAGAGACTTGTCCCGAAGCCACTCCTGCGTTGTCTTGGCTGTGTGCTTAGGGTCTTTGTCCTGTTGGAAGGTGAACCTTCGCCCCAGTCTGAGGTACTGAGCGCTCTGGAGCAGGTTTTCATCAAGGATCTCTCTGTACTTCGCTCCGTCCATCTTTCCCTCGATCCTGACTAGTCTCCCAGTCCCTGCCGCTGAAAAACATCCCCATAGCATGATGCTGCCACCACCATGCTTCCCCGTAGAGATGGTGCCAGCTTTCCTCCAGACGTGGCCAAAGAGTTAAATCTTGGTTTCATCTCATCAGACCTGAGAATCTTGTTTCTCATGGTCTGAGTGCTTTAGGTGCTTTTTGGCAAACTCTGAGCGGGCTGTCATGTGCCTTTTACTGAGGAGTGGCTTCCGTTTGGCCACTCTACCACCAAGGCCTGATTGGTGGAGTGCTGCAGAGATGGTTGTCACCTCCCTGACCAAAGCCCTTCTCCCCCGATTGCTCAGGTTGCCGGACAGCCAGCTCTAGAAAGAGTCTTGGTGGTTCCAAACTTCCTCCATTTAAGAATGATGGAGCCCACAGTATTCTTGGAGACCTTAAATTCTACAGAAATGTTTTGGTACCCTTCCCCAGATCTGTGCTCGACACAATCCTGCCTCGGAGCTCTACGGACAATTCCTTCGACCTCATGACTTGGTTTTTGTTCTGACATGCACTGTCAACTGTGGGACCTTATATAGACAGATGTGTGTCTTTCCAAATGATGTCCAATCAATTGAATTTACCACAGGTGGAATGCAATACAGTTGTCGAATCATCTCAAGGATGATCAATGGAAACAGGATGCACCTGAGCTCAATTTCGAATCTCAAAGCAAAGGGTCTGAATACTTATGTAAATAAGGTATTTCTGTTTTTTCTTTGTTTGCAAGAATTTGTAAAAACCTGTTTTCGCTTTGTCATTATAGGGCATTGTGTGTCGATTGATGAGGATTTTTTTTTGGTGTAAGGCTGTAACGTTACAAAATGTGGTAAAAATCAAGAGGTCTGAATACTTTCCGAATGCACTATATATGGTTGTTATATACTACGATGGTCTCTTCCATTTACCTGGGACGAGCAAGCTGTCAGGCGTCTTGAGTGATTGGTTTATGAATTGTTGTAGTTCACACTCCAGCTCCTCCACAATGTGTTTCTGATTTAGAACAGAAAGGTTTTAGATTTTCGGTAACACCTTATTTTAAGGTACATATATTAGCCACATATTTGTAGTTCATAAGAGCGTAAATAAGTTGCTAATAACGCCTTTATTGTGTCTTATTAGACATATATTAGGCATTAATGAAGGGTTTTCTTATTCAAACATAAGTAATGTTTTACTAGCCAATCCTTACTGCTAACCCTAATGTCTAACCCTTACCTTAAATTAAGACCAAAAAGCTCATTTTTATTTTCATACATTTTTGCAATATTGCCAATATAGGTAGGGAGGGGAAAATAAGAATGGGTCGCACCTACTGAGAAGGGGAAATGGGACAGACAGGACAAATAATGCATATTTAATTTTTAGTTTTTTTGTATATGTCGTTTTTGAGTATTATTGCCTGTCTATGATCTGAACCCCTCACAGAAACAAAAAGTTGGTCACAAAGAATATAGCCAGTTTTGACTTTGTAGATGGCCTATCTAAGGAAATGGCTCAGTTCTGCCTGCAGGACAAAACTCGTGACAATAAACGTCAACCTGCATTTTTTAAATTTCCTTTGCTGGTTCCAGAAACTGATTTCAAAACATTGTAAGCACCTGCTCTAAAATCAAGGGCATCTCAAGGACAATCAGTGCATTTCAAGTTAAATCGTGGAGGACCACAGAACTGATGGTTTTCCTTCCTGCCTTCAGACCTGGAAAGCCAGTTCAAGGAACTCTCTTCACAATCAATGATCAATTGAAAAGTAACAGCAGTTCCTGGCGGCTATTTGAATAGCCCTGCTCCTAATGCTGTCTCATATCGCTTTTCACCAATTCTTTTTTTGGTACAGAAAATCATAAGAATCAACTCAACAGTATCAACTGCTGTACAACTGAACGTCTTACGTGACTAAGGATGCTATAGATGTTCCTTTGTATTTGTCACTGAATGGTCAAATAAAGGGGGATGTAAACCTTCATTTCATTGAGGAGATCCAGCATTTCTTTCTTGGCCTTGTGGAACATTTCTCCCTTAGATTTCTTCAAGTGATTCCTCAGTTCCTTTCACATACTCTCCAGGCTGTCTGTTCCTGTATATTGTGCCGCCCCTAAAATACAGACAGCACATTTCACAACCAAGGTATGACCTAATTTGCTACTGAAATACTGCTAATGAAATTGTTGAAAAAATGTGTGATCCGAAATGTTATCCCAATACTAGGTCAACGTTTCTGTGTACTATAGATGAATAGTATAGAATAGCCAATTAAATATCAAACTCAAAACCTACTTTCAAAGCATGGGCGCATTGTGTCACTGATTGACTTTGGGCGAATGTTGTAGATTTTTTTCTTCCTCTCACGGATGTCCCTCTTTAGTTTTGCCTTCAATTTGGTTTCCTATCAGACAGAAAATATTACTCAACAACATTGTCATTAACTGTATTTGGATTCTCTTGACTAATAAATATAATAATAATATGAATCATCATAACATCACTCTAGCAACATAACTGCAATTTGATAATCTTTGCTTGATGCTCTGGGGGGAAAGGATCAGATGACAAATTGAGGGCCAATAAATATACTGTATTCATGAGGTGGCCATTATTTATTGACTAATGTTCCTTTTCTGAAGGAGTAGAAAGTGCTCCATTTAAAATCCAAATAAATCCTTCAAAAGTGTCACCTGTCTATTAGAATAGCTGTTAGCACATTGTCATCACTATCCACCCTAAAAACTCCACGTTTTACTATTTACCGCACTAGCCATATTTGGGTAGCACGTTCAAGGTGAATAAGGTCCCTAGGCCAAACGACAGTAGCCTAGCAGTCTTGCCACTTATTGCCACTCATGATAGCACAAAATCTGGGAGCAGCCTAAAATGAAAGCAGTGTTTGCTGTAATTAAACCTTTCCAGTAGTTTTGAGTGAATACAAATATCACACCCTACCTCCGTCTTGAGGAATGTCAGATGCAGTGACTCTTCTGGGTGCTCCTCAACGAAGCTGATTGTGTCAAGGGTGAAGTTATCAAATAATTGATTGAGCTGTCCTTGCTTTGATTTCTGAAATAAATTATGTTTTAATTAGAACTATAAGGGACCTACATGTATTCAATCAAAGCTGCTAACCGTGTGTGAAAAAGAAAGTTTGGAATCAAAACCAACAAAGCAAGGGTCCCCATTTCTGTATTGTGTGAAACCAAAATAGACCAATTGTATTGTTTATTGATTGAATAAGGCTCGTATCATTCCATGTTGATTGAATTCAGAGTTATGTTGATATTATAAATAGCAAAAGAACTTGCACATCTGAGGTTGCTTGTTGCATATGTGTGGGAATAGTTTAATGCTATCTTCAAAGAAAAGAAAAACTTGCAAACTGCTCATGCCAGTATCACTTTTGAGGACGGTGCAACTGCAGCCTGCAATTCGGGGCACTCCTGCATGTGGGCATTCCTGCATCTGCAGGAATGCCCACAAGCTAGCACATGGTGTTGCTAACTTGCAAGCTCACTAGTTAGCTAGCATACGGTGTCTCCCCAGCCTCCCACCTGCTGTGTGCTGGAGTAGCTAGTGGGAGGCAGTCACTGTTTCCCCCCAGTTCTGTTGACAACATTGAAGGTAGGTGTTCTGTAGGTGGGAGTGAAGGACACTAACTACCGGTTGCCCCTGCCTTCTGCTAGCTAGCAAGGAGGACTCTGCTACACGGGAGGCTGGGGCTGAAGTTGTACACTATTGTCCTTTTTCTGCTTCTCGGAGGCCAATATGAGCAAGTAAGTAGCGTAAAGAGCATTGTCTGAGCAAGAACTCCCAATAGCCCCAGAGGCTGATACATAGCCTAAGTGTAATGAACAAAATAGATACTCGATGAAGACCTGTACAATCTGACATTCATGTGGTATAGTCCTACACCACCCGGAGCAGCTCCTACGTTTGTGAGACAATACAAAATTCTGCTTGCAGCATACGCAGTGGTTCCTTGAGATTATCAACTCCCTATTAGCTAAATGGATAAATCAGGGAATGTAACAGTACGTACAGCGCTCCCGTGTGGCCTGTTCTGAAACCAACTGGTAAATGGCGTCTTACCGTTGACTATAGACAACTCAACAAACTGTCTCGTTGGCCAATGACAGCTCGACCAAGAGTTGCCAAAGGTGGCAAACGCCAGGTACTTTTCCACCGTCAACTTGGCGAATGGTTTCTAGACCATTACATTCAACCCTCGTGACCAACACAAGTTGGCTTTCTCTTTCTCGAACAAGCTCTTCACGTTCAATCGTTGCCCGTTTGGGTATGCGAACTCCCCCTCAGAGTTCAACATCTTCCTGAACAAGGCAATCCCGGACGCAGCCTCCAGGGGGACGATAATCTACGTGGACGACATTCTCATGAGAAGTGAGACTTGGTCACATCACCTCAACGAGATGGACCACGTTCTTACCCAACTCGGGATGGCAGGGGTTAAGTTGGCCATCATGATAGGACAATGGTGCAGGACCAGGTAAACTATGTTGGGCTTCTGGTGGGTGCTGAGGGCATCCTGACACAGTCTAACAGAATCTAAGCAGTCCGCAACATCAAAACACCAACAAACCTTCATGAGGTGCACAGTTTCTTGGGAGTATGTAATTACTCCCGTCAATTACACCCCATTCTTCTGGGATGGCACTCACAACAAAGCTGTGGCTTCCTTGAAAAACCTGCTTGGCGAGGCAGCCTGCCTGGTATACCCCAACAAAGACAAGATGTTCTTTTTGGAAGTCGGTTTCTGAGAGCACTGCCTTAGGACTGGGTTGTACCAAAAATACGACCAAGACAAATGTGTGGTTGCTTACGCAAGCAAAACACGCAAACCTGCTGAATAGAAATACTCAGACTGCAAAAAGGCGCTGCTGTCGACAGTCTGGGCGGTCAAACACTTCACCAGTTATGTCAGCGGACAAAAGGTGATCATAGAAACATGTCACCAGCCTGTGACTTTTCTGAAAAGCCAACAAATATATGAGGGTGCTGTACACAACAGCAGGATAGTGGCTTGGCTTATGATGCTGCAGATGTCACGGCTGTCGAAAGGAGCGGACCAAGATGCAGCGTTTTCGTAGTTCCACCTATTATTTAATCAGTGAAACTTAATGCAATACAATAATAAACTTGAATATGAACAAAACAGCAACCCGTGACGCAGAGAGAAAATAAACACTACTCAGAAATGTATAACCCACAAACAACAGGAAGAAACACCCCTACTTAAATATGAACTCTAATTAGAGGCAACGAAGACCAGCTGCCTCCAATTAGAGTTCAACCCAAAAAACAACAACATAGAAATACAATACTAGAACTCAACATAGAAATAGAAAACATAGAACAAAACACAAAACACCCTCTGTCACGCCCTAACCAACTCCACCATAGAAAATAACCTCCTACTATGGTCAGGACGTGACAGTACTCCCCCCCCCAAAGGTGCAGACTCTGAATGCCCCTCAAAAAGAACAACAACCCCCCCCAACACAAAAACACAAAGGGAGGGTAGGGTGGGTGACTAATGTCTATGGCGGCTCATATGCAGTACCCAGAACCTTCTCATCCCATGCATCCCCCAGTGGAGGAGGCAGCTCTGGTTCGGGGAGTGAACCCCATTCCACCCGCTGATCCCTTTGCTTATGTATTACCGGACTGTAGATCATCGCTGGAGGTTCTGGGCTGCAGGCAGCCGCTGGAGGTTCTGGGCTGCAGGCCGCCGCTGAAGACTCTGGGCTGCAGGCCGCCGCTGAAGACTCTGGGCTGCAGGCCGTCGCTGAAGACTCTGGGCTGCAGGCCGTCTCAGTAGGTTCCGGACTGCAGGCCGTCTCAGTAAGTTCCGGGCTGCAGGCCGTCTCAGTAGGTTCCGGACTGCAGGCCGTCTCAGTAGGTTCCGGACTGCAGGCCGTCTCAGTAGGTTCCGGACTGCAGGCCGTCTCAGTAGGTTCCGGACTGCAGGCCGTCTCAGTAGGTTCCGGACTGTAGATCATCGCCGGAAGCTCTGGACTGGGAACTGTCGCCGGAAGCTCTGGACTGGGAATGCGCACTGGAGGCCTGATGCGTGGGGCTTGGCATAGGTGGCGCCAGACTAGTAACACGCACCTCAGGGCGAGTGCGGGGAGCAGGAACAGGACACCCCGGACTGGGCGGGCGCACTGGAGGCCTGATGCGTGGGGCTGGCATAGGAGGCGCCAGACTAGTAACACGCACCTCAGGGCGAGTACAGGGAGCAGGAACAGGACACCCCAGACTGGGTGGGCGCACTGGAGACCTGATGCGTGGGGCTGGCATAGGAGGCGTCAGACTAGTAACACACACCTCAGGGCGAGTGCGGGGAGCAGGAAGAGGGCGTACCAGGCTGGGTAGACTCACTGGCATCTGGGTACGTGGTGCGGGCACAGGATATACTGGGCCGTGGAGGCACACTGGAGATCTCGAGCGTAGAGTTGACACAACCCGTTCTGGCTGGATGCTCAACCGAGCTTGACCAATGCAGGTCGCGGGCACAGATCGCTCAGTGCTTGCTTCGTTACTCGCTCCCCACGGTAAGCACGGGGAGTTGGCTCAGGTCTCCAACCTGACTCCGCCAATCTCCCCGTGCACCCCCAATTTTTTGGGGGGGCTGCCTCTCGCACTTGCCTCGTGGCTTGTACAGCGCCTCATAGTAACGCCGCTCTGCCTTTGCTGCCTCCAGTTCCTCCTTCGGGCGGCGAAACTCCCCAGCTTGACTTCCGGGTCCTTCCCGTCCAAAATGTCCTGCCAAGTCCATTTCACCTGCTGCTCCATTCACGCTGCTTGGTCCTTTGTTGGTGGGTTATTCTGTCACAGCTGTCAAAAGGAGCGGATCAAGATACAGCGTTTTCATAGTTCCACCTATTATTTAATCAGTGAAACTTAATGCAGTACAATAATAAACTTGAATATGAACAAAACAGCAAACCGTGACGCAGAGCGAAAATAAACACTACTCAGAAATTAATAACCCACAAACAACAGGAAGAAACACACCTACTTAAATATGAACTCTAATTAGAGGCAACGAGGACCAGCTGCCTCCAATTAGAGTTCAACCCCCCCCCAAAAAACATAGAAATACAATACTAGAACTCAACATAGAAATAGAAAACCTAGAACAAAACACAAAACCCCCCCTGTCACGCCCTGACCAACTCTACCATAGAAAATAACCTCCTACTATAGTCAAGACGTGACAGCAGAGCCATGATGTAGTAGTCAACTACGCAAAAACGAAAAACCTGCTTTGGCGGTGTGTCAAGGCTGTGGTGACGATGAAACCGACTCTGCACCACCCCCGCCTTCGACCCATCACAACTTCGAAGAGAATGTGTGTCTTGACATGCCGATTTTATAGATTTTTTTATTTCACCTTTATTTAACCAGGTAGGCTAGTTGAGTTCAAGTTCTCATTTACAACTGCGACCTGGCCAAGATAAAGAAAATCAGTGCGACACAAACAACAACACAGAGTTACACATGGAATAAACAAACATACAGTCAATAATACAATAGAAAAGAAAGTCTATATACAGTGTGTGCAAATGAGGTAGGATAAGGGGGGTAAGGCAATAAATAGGCCATAGTGACGAAATAATTACAATATAGCAATTAAACACTGGGGTGATAGATCTGCAGAAGATGAGTGTGCAAGTATAGATATTGGGGTGCAAAGGAGCAAGATAAATAAAATAAATACCAGTATGAGGATGAGGTAGTTGGATGGGATATTTACAGATGGGCTATGTACAGGCGCAGTGATCTGTGAGCTGCTCTGACAGCTGGTGCTTAAAGCTAGTGAGGGAGATATAAGTGTCCAGCTTCAGTGATTTTTGCAGTTTGTTCCAGTCATTGGCAGCAGAGAACTGGAAGGAAAGGCGGCTGAAGGAGGAATTGGCTTTGGGGGTGACCAGTGAAATATGCCTGCTGGAGCGCGTGCTACAGGTGGGTGCCACTATGGTGACCAGTGAGCTGAGGCAGTGCTTTACCTAGCAAAGACTTATAGATGACCTGGAGCCAGTGGGTTATTCGACGAATATGAAGCGAGGGCCAACCAACGAGAGCATACAGGTTGCAGTGGTGTGTAGTATATGGGGCTTTGGTGACAAAACGGATGGCACTGTGATAGAGTGCATCCAATTTGCTGAGTAGAGTGTTGGATGCTATTTTGTAAATGACATCGCCAAAGGATCAGTAGGATAGTCAGTTTTATGAGGGTATGTTTGGCAGCATGCGTGAAGGATGCTTTGTTGAAAAATAGGAAGCCGATTCTAGATTTAATTTTAAATTGGAGATGCTTAATGTGAATCTGGAAGGAGAGTTTACAGTCTAACCAGACACCTAGGTATTTGTAGTTGTCCACATATTCTAAGTCAGAACCGTCCAGAATAGTAATGCTGGACGGGCGGGCAGGTGTGGGCAGTGATCGGTTGAAGAGCATTCGTTAAGTTTTACTTGCATTTAAGAGCAGTTGGAGGCCACGGAAGGAGAGTTGTATAGCATTGAAGCTCGTCTGGAGGTTAGTTAAGCACAATGTGTTTGTCTATTGTTGTGACCTGACGAAGGTCCGATCAAATTGTATGACCAATTTATGCAGAAATCATGGTCATTCCAAAGGGTTCACATACTTTTTCTTGCCACTGTATATGGCTTCTAACATGATTATGGGTAATCATTAATAGATTTTGAATAATGATGAATGAGAAATTTAGAGGCACACAGATCATACCCTCACCAAAAATGTGAACATCCCTTGTTATTGGTAATAGTGAGAGGTTAGCATGAGGGGTAAGCGATATGGAATTGTTTTAAGGTCATATCAAGAACCATTTAGCGATTTGATTTATAATTTTTGACTAATTGCTATTAGCCCATACAAACGCATTGAGTAACAGATTCACTACATTGAACATCAGACAGTCCCTCCCAAAAATCGAATGTAATGTATTCGCTTGGTGTCAGGAAACAGGTGCAGAGGTGAGTTTAATGATGAGATAAACATAACAGGATACTGAACATGACCAAAACCAACACTGCCTGATGACTGAGGCTACTGAAGGATAAATTAAGGGAGAGCGATCAAGGTGATGATGAGGTTCAGGTGTGCATAAGGATAGGGAGCAAGTGTGCGTAATGATGGTTACCAGGTGTGCGTAATAATGGTTGCCAGGGCCGGTGGTTATTAGACCGGCGACGTCGCGCACTAGAGCAGGCGTGACATCTAAAGGAAGTTTGTTCTGAAAGTGTCTGTCCTATATCTGAGAGATATAAGAAAGATCAAGAAACATAGTATATATATTTGTATATTTAACTCCTTATTTTTTTTACATTCCATAAATGTTTTCAACTGGTACCGGGGACCTTCAGACAAGTCTACCATTTCCGGCGCCGACAGAGATAGCGGTCTTCTGGTCAGGCTCCGTAGACAGGCACATCGCGCACCGCTCTCGAGCATACTCCTCACCAATGTCCAGTCTCTCGACAACAAGGTAGACGCAATCCGAGCAAGGGTTGCCTTCCAGAGAGACATCAGAGATTGTAATGTTCTTTTTTTCACGGAAACATGGCTCGCTCGGGATACGTCATCAGAGTCGGTACAGCCACCCGGCTTCTTCACGCATCGCGCCGACAGAAACAAACATCTCTCTGGTAAGAAGAAGGGCGGGGGTGTATGCCTTATGATTAACGAGACGTGGTGTGATCATAACAACATACAGGAACTCAAGTCCTTTTGTTCACCTGAACTAGAATTCCTTACAATCAAATGCCGACCGCATTATTTACCAAGAGAATTCTCTTCGATCATAATCACAGTCATGTATGTCCCGCCCCAATCAGACACATCAATGGCCCTGAAAGAACTTCATTTGACTCTATGTAAACTGGAAACCACATATCCTGAGGCTGCATTTATTGTGGCTGGGGATTTTAACAAGGCTAATCTGAAAACAAGGCTCCCTAAATGTTATCAGCATGTCGAATGCGCGACCCGGGCTGGCAAAACCCTGGATCATTGTTATTCCAACTTCCGCGACGCAAATAAAGCTCTCCCCCCGCCCTCCTTTCAGAAGATCTGACCACAACTCCATTTTGTTGCTCCCAGCCTATAGACAGAAACTAAAACAGGAAGCGCCCGTGCTCAGGTCTGTTCAACGCTGATCCGAACAATCGGAATCCACGCTTCAAGATTGCTTCGATCACGTGGACTGGGATATGTTCCGCGTAGCGTCGGACAATAACATTGATGAATATGCTGATTCAGTGAGCGAGTTTATTAGCAAGTGCATCTGTGATGTTGTACCCACAGCGTCTATTAAAACATTCCCCAACCAGAAACCATGGATTGATGGCAGCATTCGCGCAAAACTGAAAGTGCGAACCACTGCTTTTAATCAGGGCAAGGTGACCGGAAACATGACCGAATACGAACAGTGTAGCTATTCACTCTGCAAGGCAATCAAACAAGCTAAGCGTCAGTATAGAGACAAAGTAGAGTCAACGGCTCAGACACGAGAGGTATGTGGCAGGGTCTACAATCATGGACTACAAAAGGAAAACCAGCCCCGTCGCGGACCACGATGTCTTTCTCCCAGACAAACTAAACAACTTCTTTGCTTGCTTTGAGGACAACACAGTGCCACTGACACGGCCCGCTACCAAAACCTGCGGGCTCTCCTTCACCGCAACCAACGTGAGTAAAACATTTAAACGTGTTAACTTCTTATGGATGGGTGGCAGTATTGAGTAGCTTGGATGACTGATGTGCCCAGAGTAAACTGCCTGCTACTCTGGCCCAGAAGCTAAGATATGCATATTATTAGTAGATTTGGATAGAAAACTCTGAAGTTTCTAAAACTGTTTGAATGATGTCTGTGAGTATAACAGAACTTATTTGGCAGGCGAAACCCCAAGGACAAACCATCCAGGATTTTTTGGGTTTTGAGGTCACTCTCTCTTCAATGGGTTTCATTGAGAATCTATAATTCTAAGGCAGTGGCTTGCAGTTCCTATCGCTTCCACTGGATATCAACAGTCTTTAGAAATTGGTTGATGTTTTTCCTTTGTGTAATGAAGAAGTAGCCCTGTTCAGAATGAGGCTCGAGGGAAGTGTACTTTTTGATAGAGGCCCGCGACCTGAATAGCACTCTCCACTTTGTTTTCCTCCGGTATTGAACGCAGTTTATCCCGTCTTAATTTTTTTGGGATTATTTACGTAAAAAAATACCTAAAGTTGTATTAGGAAAGTTGTTTGAAGTGCTTGGACAAAGATTACAGGTAATTTATGAGAGATTTTGTAGTCATGTTGCGAAAGTTGGAACCAGTGTTTTTCTGGATCAAACGCGCCAAATAAATGGACATTTTGGATATATAACGACGGAATTAATCAAACAAAAGGACCATTTGTGATGTTTATGGGACATATTGGAGTGTCAACAGAAGAATCTCGTCAAAGGTAAGGCATGAATTATATGTTTTTTCTGAGTTTTGTGTCGCGCCTGGCGGGATGAAATATGATTGTCAGTATTTTTTCGATGAGGTGCTGCCCTCAGATTGTAGCGTGGTTTGCTTTCGCCGTAAAGCCTTGTTGAAATCTGACACGGTGGCTAGAAAAACAAGAAGTTCAGCTTTAATTTGGTGTATTGCACTTATGAAAGTTAAATATTAGTAATAATTTTTTTTGAATTTGGCGCTCTTCCATTTCAACGGATGTTGTCAAATCGATCCCGTTAACGGGATTTCAGCCATAAGAGGTTAACCCTCGCAAGGCTGCCGGCCCAGACGGCATCCCCAGCCGCGTCCTCAGAGCATGCGCAGACCAGCTGGCTGGTGTGTTTATGGACATATTCAATCAATCCTTATCCCAGTCTGCTGTCCCCACATGCTTCAAGAGGGCCACCATTGTTTCTGTTCGCAAGAAAGTGAAGGTAACTGAGCTAAATGACTATCGCCCCGTAGCACTCACTTCCGTCATCATGAAGTGCTTTGAGAGACTAGTCAAGGACCATATCACCTCCACCCTACCTGACACCCTAGACCCACTCCAATTTGCTTACCGCCCCAATAGGTCCACAGACGATGCAATCCCAATCACACTGCACACTGCCCTAGCCCATCTGGATAAGAGGAATACCTATGTAAGAATGCTGTTGATCGACTACCGCTCAGCATTTGACACCATAGTATGCTCCAAACTCGTCGACCCTGGGTCTCGACCCTGCCCTGTGCAACTGGGTCTTGAACTTCCTGACAGGCCGCCCCCAAGGTGGTGAGGGCAGGTAACAACATCTCCACCCCGCTGATCCTCAACACTGGGGCCCCACAAGGGTGCGTTCTCAGCCCTCTCCTATACTCCCTGTTCACCCATGACTGCGTGGCCATGCAGGCCTCCAACTCAATCATCAAGTTTGCAGACGACACTACAGTGGTAGGCTTGATTACCAACAATGACAAGACAACCTACAGGGAGGAGGTGAGGGCCCTCGGAGTGTGGTGTCAGGAAAATAACCTCACACTCAATGTCAACAAAACAAAGGAGATGATCGTGGACTTCAGGAAACAGCAGAGGGACCAGCCCCCTATCCACATCGATGGGACAGTAGTGGAGAGGGTGGAGAGTTTTAAGTTCCTCGGCATACACATCACAGACAAACTGAAATGGTCCACCCACACAGACAGCGTGGTGAAGAAGGCGCAGAAGCGCCTCTTCAACCTCAGGAGGCTGAAGAAATTTGGCTTGTCACCAAAAACACTCACAAACTTTTACAGATGCACAATCGAGAGCATCCTGTCGGGCTGTATCACTGCCTGGTACGGCAACTGCTCCGCCCACAACCGTAAGGCTCTCCAGAGGGTAGTGAGGTCTGCACAAAGCGGGGACCGAGAGACTGAAAAACATCTTCTATCTCAAGGCCATTAGACTGTTTAAACAGCCATCACTAACATTGAGTGGCTGCTGCCAACATACTTACTCATCTCTAGCCACTTTAATAATGAAAATGTTATGTAATAAATGTATCACTAGCCACTTTAAACAATGCCACTTTATATAATGTTTACATACCCTACATTACTCATCTCATATATATATATATACACTGTACTCTATACCATCTACATCTTGCTTATGCCGTTCGGCCATCGCTCATTCATATATTTTTATGTACATATTCTTATTCATTCCTATACACTTGTGTGTGTATAAGGTAGTTATTGTGAAATTGTTAGGTTAGATTACTTGTTAGATATTACTGCATGGTCGGAACTAGAAGCACAAGCATTTCGCTACACTCGCATTAACATCTGCTAACCATGTGTATGTGACAAATAAAATTTGATTTGATTTTGTGAGGCCTGTGGGTGTTCTAGAGCAAAACAACCGACATGTACTTGAGAGTCTAATTTTCCACAGAGGGGTCATATTAGTGTCACGCCCAAACTGTTCGGACACAGACAGAAGTTAGTAGATCCTCTGTATCGACTTCAGTCCCAAGATTCTTCTGAGGGTTGTAGCACAAAACGGAGAACACCATTGTGTTTGTGAGAGTCTCTTCTTTCCATAGAGGGGTTCATAATAGTTTGGAAGCTATAGGCAATTTTGTGAGAAGACCGATTGTCGGGATGACGCATGGTCTGACAAACATCTTCTGCAGATGCGGAAGTGCAATATCGGCAGATGCGGTGGATAGAGACGCATCCAATGCAAAAAAAAAGATATCTCTAGCTTAATAATTTTAAACTGACAGATTTTTATGGGAATATTTATATTATGCTAATTAGATTCTCATGGGCGCGGACATCGACTCTCGGTTCATGGCATTATCAGGATTTATTTAGATGTATTTAGAAAAATCTTATCTACTCAGTTAGAAACAAATACTTCAGTCATCATTCCCCATTCAATTACAAGTGGGCAAAACATAACAAAAAGCACAAAACAAACTGCAAAAGCATCCAAAGAGAAAGAAAAGTCACAAGAGTGATGTAGTCGTTGTGTGCATGGCATATTGGACCAAATTGTCACACCCTGATCTGTTTCACCTGTCCTTGTGCTTGTCTCCACCCCCTCCAGGTGTTGCCCATGTTCCCAAATTATCCTCTGGTTATTTATACCTGTGTTTTATGTCTGTCTGTGCCAGTTCGCCAGTGTTTTGTGGCTCATCTTCTGCTTTTTCCAGTCTCTCTTTTCTCGTCCTCCTGGTTTTGACCCCTACCTGTCCTGACTCTGAGCCCGCCTGCCTTACCACTCTGCCTGGCCTAACGCTGGGCCTGCCTGTCGTCCTGTACCTTGGCCCCAGTACCCTGGATTATTGACCCCTGCCTGTCTTGACCTGTCGTTTGCCTGCCCGTTGTTACAATAAACATTGTTACTTCTACAGAGTCTGCACCTGGGTCTTACCGGAAACCTGATACAAATGCTATACTTATGACGAATTTGTCCAAATACTTATGGCTTCTTCACATGGGAGGACTTGATACGTAAAGTTATTTTATTTCTAAATGGTAAACAGATATTATGGGGTCCAAAATTATCGATATCCTTGATAAAGATAAACTCAGCTGCATAAAATAAATAATTTAAATACTGACCTATGTTGTATGAATTTGGGGGGGGGGAATTGTTATTTTATACTAATACAATTGCTCATAGAAAGAGATTTTGTTAAACAAGTAGCAACCAAAATTCTCAAAAAGGTAGACGTCAAAATTATTAATTAATCTCGTCAAAAGTTTAGTGTTTGGTCCCATATTCCTAGCACACAATGACTACATCACGCTTGCGACTTTACACACTTGTTGGATGCATTTGCAGTTTGTTTTGGTTGTGTTTCAGATTATTTTGTACACAACAGAAATGAATGGTAAATAATGTATTGTGTCAGTTTGGAGTCACTTTTATTGTAAATAAGAATAGAATATGTTTCTAAACACTTTTACATTCATGTGGATGCTATCATGATTATGGATTATCCTGAATGAATTGTGAATAATGATGACTGAGAAATGTACAGAGGGTCGACGATCATACCCCAAGACATGCTAACCTCCCCTGTCATTGGTAATGGTGAGATGTCTTGGGGGTATGATCTTTGTCCCACTGTAACTTTCTCACACATCATTATTCACAATTTATTCAGGATGGTCCTAAATCATGGTAGCGTCCACATATATGTAGAAGTGTCTAGAAACATATTCTTATTTACAATAAACGTTTTTACCAATTTCACCTCAGATTCTGACATTTATCCACATTTATCCAAATGTCAAATTTCAAAGTCAATCTTTAGCGCTCCAGATGGATTTATAGCTCTTTATCTAATTTGTTTTATTTAATTGAACAGTTCTTTCTTGTTTCATTTTCTATTTATAGTGTAGAGTCACGGATGACTGTCACGGTTGTCGTCGGTGAAGGAGGACCAAAATGCAGCAGGTATGTGCAGGCTCATCTTGACGTTTATTTATTTTCAAAATGAATACCAAAATAACAAAACACGAGAACGAACGAACAACAACAACAACAACAACAACAACAACAACAACAACAACAACAACAACAACAACAACAACAACAACAACAACAACAACAAACAGTCTGGCAAAGCATAAGGCTAAACACAGAACAATCTCCCACAAATGACAAACACAAACACACCCTAATATATGGGACTCTCAATCAAAGGCAAATAGACAACACCTGCCTTCAACTGAGAGTCCCAACCCCAATTAACCAAAACATAGAAACAGACACACTAGACTAAACATAGAATACATGAAAACCAAACAGTGCCCAAAAACCCCGGAATACTTAAATCAAATGCCCCTTCAACAAACACACCACCCCGAACCACATAAAACGAATACCCTCTGCCACGTCCTGACCAAACTACAATACCAATTAACCTTATACTGGCCAGGACGTGACAATGACTATGACAAGGGGAAGTTACAAGAACGGAGACTCAGTGAGTACATCAACAACTTTAAAGGTAAGGTAATTGGGTATCACATAATAAATATAGGCTTCATAATATGCACGTCAATTAAAGCGTGACCCACATAATAAATACCCTCTGCTAGTACATAGTTACTTGAAATATGTTAACCACACACCTGTTTAGTAGTTCTGGCCATGTACACCTCCTCACCATTCCAAACTAGATAACTGCATTCCAAAACGGAACTTACTGACAATACATTTACAGTAGCTAACTTTGATGGCAACCACACAAAACTGGATACAAAGGGCCTCATTGATCAATAGTTCGCAGAACACACTTGATCACAATTCATTGTAGGTGAAATTTCATGAATATTTCAGAATATTTCATATTTAATGAATATTAAAAAAAAAAAATTGAACCTCATATTCATTAAATCCAGGAACATACCAGTGTGTACATAAATTATGTGAAAAAAATAAATAAAAATAATTGGAATTTACTATGATGCAATCTGGAGCTGTGTGAATCAAGCGTCTCAGAGTAGGAATGCTGATTTAGGATAAGTTTTGTCTTTTAGATCACCACGAGTTATCACATGGACATGGACACCTGATCCTAGATCAGCACTCCTACTTTTGAGACACTTCATACATCTCCAGGAGAAATTTTCTGAAATTACTGCACCCCTGTCTGCCTGTTGCCCAGTACTCAAACCCTCATAATTAGACTGCAAACTCTGCCCTATTTTAATATGATTCCATTATAATTGTACTTTTAGCTCAACAAATTTTGGAAACAAATGTGAAATTCCTACTTTGTGAAGAAAAAGCTCAGGAGGACTTGATTCCATGTTGGGGACCAAGGCTTATATTCAAAAAGAGACTTGAAGAATTATGTAACAAAGAGGTATATAACAAGCTATTTTATAGATTTAAAATGGCATAAGATGGGACCAAGTATTTTAAGGGATATGGATTAAGTTAACTCATTTTGTAATTTCTGTTAAATTGAATTTGAAACCTAACTCAGTTACACCAGCTCTGTCTTGAGGAATGGGCAAAAATTCACCCAACTTATTGTGGGAAGCTTGTAGAAAGCTACCCGAAACGTTTGACCCAAGTTAAACAATTTAAAGGCAATGCTACCAAATACTAATTGAGTGTATGTAAACTTCTGACCCACTGGGAATGTGATGAAAGAAATAAAAGCTGAAATAAATCATTCTGTCTACTATTATTCTGACATTTCACATTTCTGTTTTGATGAATGAAATTATAAACATTTTAGGCAGAAGAACTCTCTAGAGAACTTTGGTGCTACTTACGGAGTGACATACTGAGTAACGAATAACAGTATTGGCCGCTTGTGAAGTCTGTGACCATCAAGATACCAAATGTCAAAGACCTTCTGGAGCACATTGTGCTGATTGTTCTTCCAGGCAATGGAGACTGCAACAAGAGTAGAGATGAGATGTGGAAATCAGTAATTATAATAATGTATCATCATCTCATACACTGCATTTACAACTACAAACAAATTAATGTACTTAACCCTACAATTTACATATACACTTGTAGTTGAGTGTCACGTCCTGACCATAGTAAGTGGTTATTTTCTATGGTAGAGTAGGTGACTGGGGGTGTTTTTCTATGTTGTCTATTTCTATGTTTAGTTCTAGTTTGTCTATTTCTATGTTGGGGTTGTTTGGGTTGATCTCCAATTGGAGGCAGCTGATCCTCGTTTCCTCTAATTGGAGGTCATATTTAAGTTGATGTTTGTCCCACCTGTTTTTGTGGGTGATTATCTTTTGAGTAGTGTGTTTTCCTCTCTGTGTCACGGTTTGTTGTTTTTGTGTATTGCATTTAGTTTCACAATAAATATAATATGTGGAACTACAAACACGCTGCATTTTGGTCCGATCCTTCGAACAGCCGTGACATTGAGATGCAAAAAAATGTAATACTTCTTCAGGTTGTTGGAAGATGCACCACCGTGTGGATTGTGAGTGAAATTAATCGACCAGTGTCAGAGAAGGAAGCTTGGGAGATCTTAGACAGAAGTGTCAGCTACTTGGGACATGGTGGACAATGTCGAAGCATCAGTTTCATCTGCACAAAAATAGACAACATTTGTGTGGATTATGACATGTAATATTAAGATCACTTTTGTTAAAGAGTCAGTAGGGGCAGTGGCGGTTCTAGACCATTTCAACTGGGGGGGCCAAGCTGGGGCCAGTTGTACTGTTAGAGGGGCCAGTTACATTAGACGTTATTGTTGTCATATCTTTTCTTCACTGCATTGCAGGCATTAGCAGGCAAATTACCATGTTCCGAGTTGCCACTGTCTAATAACAGATGTAAAAAAGAACGATAGCAAAAATGTGTTATGTAAAAATTATTTCATACTCCACATTTAGGGGGCCACAAGGGGGTCCAAAATTGTTGTCACAGGGGCACTGCCCCCCCCCCCCCCCCCCCCCCCCCACCAGAACCGCTAGTGAGTAGGGGGCCCCACTGTTCTGTACCTGTTAGTGGGAGGGCTTTTTGTCTTGTGCTGTACTTTCCTGGCTTGTCCTGGAGACTCACCCACCCTGAGAGAACAGAATAATTATGATTTTATCGCAATAATGTCAGCCAAACATGAGTACATGAGTTCTCCTGACAGAAATATACTATATGTGTGATATTTTATCATAGTCTGATCTCCTGGTACAAATTCAAATAAGGCATCTGGTTTGATTACAGATCCACCTTCTAACCAGTCCCACAGGACTGTCATTAGAGCTTGTGGCTTTCTCCTATGGACCACACATTATAGATCCACCATCTAACCAGTCCCACAGGACTCCACCCCCTCACATCTTCTTCCTGTCCAGTGATCTCTGTGTGGCAGCAGACAGCACTCTGTCATTAGGACTCCTGGCTGTCTCCTATGGACCACACACACACACAGCCAGCAGATTCTCAAATACAGTTACACATCAGAATCATCAACAGTAGGGTTTAGGCCAGGGTCAGTATATTTTAGGCCAGGGTCAGACATAGATTGTGTGACATATTAACCAATACTTTTCCATGGGTCTCATACGTTGAAGAAAACAAAGAAATAATGCAGTTTTTATATGTTTTTGTACATCAAAAGTTTATACATCTCTGCTTTGAAAAGCTAAATAATGTTTTGTCTTAGTTTACTTTTTCTAAGGGATTCTACACTTGTTTTTGTGAGAGTGACAAGGTTAAAAGCCCTCTGTTGTGTTTGGCCTATTTGTGTGACTGACAGTTAAAAGTCCCTCCCAGTGTGTTGTGGTTGGTCTACTGTATTTTACAGTCTTCTCTGTCCAGCTGCAGCAGAGCCAGCCTTTCCTCCAGGGGTAAAGAATATGTCATATCGAGCCACATGCACGCCCGATACGCATGCACGCACACACACACACACACACACACACACACACACACACACACACACACACACACACACACACACACACACACACACACACACACACACACACACACACACACACACACACACACACACACACACACACACACAGACAAAACAGACAGAACACACACCTTGGCAGACCATGAACAATGTTTGGTGCCCAAACTGCTTGTGCCACACCAACTTCCAGTAAATTCTAAATCAACGTCTAGCTTTACTCACATTCTTGGGGGAGGTGCTTGACATCCATCAAATCTGATCTGGTTTATGGAACATAATCTTTGTACAGTCACTTAACATCTTTCCTTTGAACCGTCTTTTGAATTGGGAGGATATCCAGAGGTCTATTCAGCCAGATCAGTTCAGGAGCAGGTCTACCATGTCTGACTGTTTCAGAAACGTCCCGTATTCAAACAAATATAACACACATTCAGCAGTTAATCAGCCGAATACATTTTTTCAAGGGCAGGTGAGGATGATGAGGATGATGATTGCATTGTTGTTGTTGTTATTATTATTATTATACTATTACAACTATTATTACTACCATTATAGCTATTAGTATGATGGTGTTGATGATTAATAACAATAGTTGTATTTTTATTAATATTATTATTACTAATTGGTGAAGATCACAAGGGAAGAATTGGTAGGCTCTTGATAGTGACTAAGGTATTGATGATTGTTATTGTTGTTGGCAGTATTGGTATTGATCATATTTATTTTCCTGCAGCAGTAATGGGGAATTTTTGTATTATTATCATTATTGCTACTATTGTTATTATTATCATTATTGCTACTATTGTTATTATTATTATCATTATTGCTACTATTGTTATTATTATTAGTATCATTATTGCTACTATTATTATTATTATTATCATCATTGTTGCTATTGTTATTAATATTATGATTATTGCTAGTATTGTTATTATTATCATTATTGCTATTATTATTATTTGCTACTATTATTATTATTATTGCTATTATTATTATCATTATCATCATTGCTATTATTATTATTATTATTATCATTATTGCTATTATTAATATTATGATTATTGCTAATATTATTATTATTATTATTCTTATCATTATTGCTATTATTATTAATATTATCATTATTGTTATTATTATCATTATTGCTATTATTATTTGCTACTGTTATTATTATTGCTATTATTATTATCATTATCATCATTGCTATTATTATTATTATCATTATTGCTATTATTATTATTATTATTATCATTATTGCAACTATTATTATTATCATTATTGCTACTATTATTATTATTGTCACGTCCTGACCAGAAAAATTGGTTATTTGTCATTATAGTATGGTCAGGGCGTGGCAAGGGGTGTTTGTTTTGTGTGTTTTGATGTTTTGTTCTATGTTTATTCTAGGTTATCTATTTCTATGTTGGAATTGTTTGGGGTTGGTCTCTAATTGGAGGCAGCTGAATCTCATTGCCTCTGATTAGAGACCATATTTAAGTAGTTTTTTTTTCCATTGTGTATTGTGGGTGGTTGTTTCCCTGCATAGTCTGTGCACCTTACGGGAATGTTTTCGTCGTTTGTTTTGTTTAAATGTTATTTCTTTAATAAATAAGAAGATGAGCACTTTACCCGCTGCGTATTGGTCCCCCTTCAACGACGCTTATGACAATTATTATTTTTGTCAATGCTGTTAAGCTGTTAAGACCACAAATTAATATGGTAGAATATTGGGAAAATAAGTACTGTTGTTAGATTATTATTATTTTGTATTGGTTATTATTAGTATGATTATTATCACAATTAAATATAATTAGATATTATCATTATTATTGTGTTACATGTTTTGCTGTAATCTGGGAATCTGTTTTTAGGTCTTATTGTCCTCAGTACTATTTAATGTATTTCTCAAAATAGCAAATTGCCCAGGTAGCCATTGTTCAGCAGTGTTATGACTTGGGGGTAGTAGATGTTAAGGAGCCTTTTGGACCT
The DNA here is from genome assembly GCF_965601325.2 of Salmo salar. Taxonomy (NCBI): domain Eukaryota; kingdom Metazoa; phylum Chordata; class Actinopteri; order Salmoniformes; family Salmonidae; genus Salmo; species Salmo salar. The sequence continues at coordinate 22,656,438 of NC_138296.1, read as the reverse complement.
AGACTTGGCACTCCGGTACTGCAGTCTCTGAATTGGGTGGCTGGAGTCTTTGACAATTTTTGGGCCTTCCTCTACCGAGCAGTTGCCATACCAGGCTTTTTGAGGATCTGGGGACCAATGCCAAATCTTTTCAGTCTCCTGGGAATAGGCGTTGTCGTGCCCTCTTCACGACTGTCTTGGCGTGTTTGGACCATGATAGTTTGTTGGTGATGTGGACACCAGGGAATTTGATGTTCTTGACTCACTCCACTACAGCCCAGTCGATGTGAATGAGGGCGTATTCGTCCCTCTTTTTCCCGTAGTCCACGAACAGCTACTTTGTCTTGCTCACGTTGAGGGAGAGGTTTTTGTCCTGGCATCACACTGACCTCCACTCCTATAAGCAGTCTCATCGTTGTTGATGATCAGGCCTACCACCGTTGTGTCGTCAGCAAACTAAATGTGTTGGAGTTGTACTTGGCCACGAAGTCATGGGTGAACAGGGAGTAGAAGAGAGGACTAAGGATGCACAAAGGGAGTTGTCAGGGGTCATAGAACTGTTACAACACAGAGACACCACCATCCACACTCCAAGGGAACAACTGGAGCCCACCACAATCTTCAGTTCCACACCCTCACATCCCCTCATCAGCAGTACCACTGTTTCTCATAGTGAACCTCTGGAACTCACACAGACTCAGCACAAGATAATCAGACCCAGTACAGCTCCTCCTCCCACACCAGCACATTCTCCTCTTCAGATAGTTATGACCAGACCTTCCCAAGATCTTCACATGCCAGCCCTAGAGCACCAGTGACAGCGGCGCCATCCTGGGACCCTAAGTAGAGAGGAAGACAACAAAAGCCTACCTGTGGTCTCCAGCCCAGTCCATCCAAATACCATCGCTCCAAACACCACAACCCACAACAGCAGCACACAGGCAGAGCACCCTATGGCCTTCATTTTACGTGAATTGTCGTGAATGGTCTTAGCTCAGGTGACCTGAGATCTGTCCCCAACCCTCTTAATAGGAAAGAGAGGAGAGCTCAAGACCATGAAAGGAGAAGACCGTAAGGTGGGCACAGGAGAACTCTCGGAGCGGAAGGACCTAATATGGGGCTACCGGTGGGAGTTGGAAACAACCCACATAGGGAAGTACCTCCGGAAAACACACTCACGCCTGACAGTTTGCACTTGGTGGTCTAGATACTGACAGTTTGCACTTGGTGGTCTATAGCAACACCCTAAAGACTGGACACAGTTTTTAACTTACAACACCTCCACCGTAGACATTCCCTCACTAAAGTTAAGACTGACATTCACGACAACGCAGGGAGCAGGAAATTAGCTCTCACTGGCTAGAAACTTGTTACAGGACATAGTTTTAATACATTTTTTTTAGGACCTTTCATCTTATCTTTTTAACTACAGAATGAAGAAAAATGCTGTTTAACATACACTGCATATACAATGGTATAGTGCTTGAGATAATAAATAAGGTTGAAAAGTGGTAAGATTTGCCCTTTAAGATGCAGACAGCACACACAAGTTGTTCTGTTCAAAGTGTACATGTGAGAGGGAAAGAGAGAAAGAATAGGTTTCAACATGGATGGGGCTGGGAAGGCTGGGCAAATATTTTATTTGTATTTATTATTCAACCTTTGTCTCGGGAAGTCAGGAGTAGAAAGTACAATGATGACCTGGCAAACATGATGCCATCATATGTGCTGATAAAACCAACAAGATGCAACATAGGTAAACACCCACTGATTAGACCTCTTAGGGAAAGCTTCACAGTTAATTTATTACACATTCAATTTTAAGGTTTCTAATCATCTTAAAAATATTTGCATTAGAGTAATCAGATGTCAGACGTAGGCTGCTCTATCCTAACACATTAGGTAGACTAAATATTGTTTTTCTCAGAATAACAGTATCTATCCATCAAGAAATCGATACATAAATTTGTCTATCCATTGTAAATCCGGGGGTGGCTAACTCCACTTTATCCTGAATAAAGTGTCTGAGTAGCAAGTTGAAGACCAACCAAATCAGTTTCCCTTCCTCTCGTGAAGATTGAGTAATATCATTCGTACAATATTTGAGGAAGACAACTGATTAAATAGCCTATTTTATCAAGCATTTTTATTTTGTGTTAATAATGCATTTGACACTTCACGCATCACTAAATATTTCACATAAAAGTACATTATCTTAATCTGTCATGTTTTATTTACTGACAACATTAGTTAACAAAGAGCAAGTTACAAAAAGAAACATCCAATTTTGTCTTGATTATGGCATATATGAGGAAAGGTGTGCCCCTTTCTGTCCAATTAGGTCATTTTTGGACAACATTTCTGCAAGTAAAAATATGATAGCACTTCAGAATAGCGAACACATATTGAGGTACTATGCCCTTATTAGTCCAACATTAAGACAGTTTACTAAGAGTCTGTTTCTTGTGTAACTTGCTATTTGCTAACTATAAATATGCCTTTATTATAGCTAATTATAAGGTTATTATGGATTGGCCTGTACTACATGACTTATAATGTTTGAATAACAAAAAACTTAAGGTCTAATATTTGGCTAATACGACATAATAAAGGACTTACAAGCTACTTATATACATTCTTATAAACTATAAACTAGTGGATAATATGTGTACCTTAAAATAAAGTGTTACCAATATGGGTACAATTGTTAATGGAAATGTTGTCAAATATCAACATTTCACAAGACCAAAATATGTATTTTGTTAAGTTCGGAAAAGTTAGTTTTTACACACACAACGTAAAAACAATGTTCACTTCTACATCCTAACTTCATGTCCAGTTTCTTGTTTCTGATCAATCTTTTCTTGTATTTCAACATTTGACACTTTCCATTTCTCTGTGGACTTTATCTCTCTGAAAGTTAATACACAGCTGCAGTCTTCATTTTGAGAAAGGGCCTCCAAAGATTCTGCACTAATTTCCACATCTGCGCGTCAGAACTTCTTATTAACCGTGTATTTAGAATAGATACACTAATTACATATGATCATGGATATAGAATTGAAAATACTTCACTATTTTAATAGAACATTTCCAATGGTGCCTGTGTGGTATAATTAAGCAATAAGGCCCAAGGAGGTGTGGTATATGGACAATATCTTAAGCACGAGGCAATGCGGAGTACACCCTGGATACAGGTAACCAATGTAATTAGAACAGGACAAATATTTTTTGGGGTCATACCAGCCAATCAGCAATCAGGGCTCGAACCACCCAGTTTATAATTTTTTTCCTACCAAAATAGAAAACTGCTAAATAACTAGCAATTTTTGCAACACTTGTTATTGTTATTCTTAGATTTAAAAACCCTCAGCAAGAACACTTAAAGAATGCCAGCAAGAACGCAATTTTATTAAATTATCAGTAAAAGAAAGATGAATTTTGCTGCTAAAACCATTAGCTTGAAACAAAGAACATTTTTACATGAATATGTTACAGCCAAGACATTATTTAGTTGAATGAAGCCAAATTTATTGTGTGACAGTATCTTTTATGAATTTAATTTGTTTTAATCACTATTGAGCAATCATGGTAATATACTGAGCAAGGTCATTCTATTTTGTAGAGGGGAAATTAGGGGTTAAGAATGGCTACCACACTGAGGTGTTTTTTGTACCTCGCATAATTTTGCATGCAAATGAATATGAAAATCAGTCACAACAGCAGGTTGACATTTATTGAGATGACTCATGTACTGGAGGCAGCTCTGCAGTATGGTCACTTGCTGTTATAACCTACCTCATCAGTTAATCCAAATCAATCCAATCTACTCTGCAGCATGTGAGGTTGGCATTCCTGATCAATAAGTCAAAACAATCAATAAATACACCAGACATTTCTCTATAATCTATGTTGGAGATATATTTGACATAACATGTACTCAGTGGTGGAAAAAGTACTCAAATGTCATATTTGAGTAAAAGTAAAGATAACTTAATAGAAAATGACTCAGGTAAAAGTGAAAGTCACCCAGTAAAATGCAACTTCAGTAAAAGTCTAAAAGTATTTGGTGTTAAAGAAATAACAATAACCCACAAACACAGGTGGGGAACAGGCTGCCTAAGTATGATTCCTAATCAGAGACAACGATAGACAGCTGCCTCTGATTAGGAACCATACTCGGCCCAAACCAAAGAAATACAAAAACAACATAGACATACAACACATAGAATGCCCACCCCATGTCACACCCTGACCTAACCAAACAGAGAAAAACGACTCTCTCAGGTCAGGGTGTGACAATATGGAACGTTGCGCCGTGATTGGCTCAGTGTTCTGTCACTCATGGGGATACTACGTCACCACGAAGTGTAAGGGGAGACCTCGGAAATTCTAGCCCTTTGGGTGCTGACAGAGTTGCATTAGAAGTGCCCATCCATGAAGGCTCAAGGTCATTGGCCACAACTAAAATTATGTCAAATCACGCTATATGTACAGTAGCTTTGATTGGACTGATCATGTCATCATCATACTTTCAAAATCTTAGCTAGCAGTCATTATCATGAATCAAGTCGAGTGTAGGCCAGGCCAAAATATGTTATATTTATTATATTTCTTGAAGATTTGCTTTATTATTATTATTATTATTATTATTATTATTATTATTAGCATTATTCAGTAATATACAGCATATACATACAATGCCATCTAAATGGTTTCTCAAAACGTGGTATTTAATTACAATAGTGTCTTGAGACATGTCCCATAGCATTGCATGTCTTGAGACACAGGTGATGGCTGGGTATGTAACCTTAAATTAAGATCAAAAAGCCTATTTTTATTTTCACACATTTTTAAGATATAGCCAATTTTGTCTTTGCAGCTGTTCTATCTAGCAGAAACCCTTCAGTTTTGCCTACAGGGCAAGTTAATATCTGGTGTTATTATCATCCTGCATTCATTTTAATTAATGTATAATATTTTTGGTATTTTATTATATATCCCCATTAGCTGCTGCCAAGGCAGCAGTTACTCTTCCTGGGGTTCTGCAATATTAAGGCAATTACATACAATTATGACATTACGTTTCGCAACACATTATTACACACTACTCTACTACAACATATCTACAATACAAAATCCATATGAACGTGTGTGAAGAGCGCTTGTATGAGTATGTGTGTGTCTGAATGCATTTGTCTGTGACTGTGTGTTTGTGTGTCTCTTCATAGTCTGCACTGTTCCATTATGTGTAGTTTTATGTTTTTTAAACCCGATTTTACTGCTTGCATGATTTACTTGATGTGGAATACAATTCCATGTAGTCATGACTCTATGTAGTACGGTGCGTTTCCCACTGTCTGTTCTGGACTTGGTGACTGTGAAGAGACCTCTGGTGGCATGTCTTGTGGGGTATGCATGGGTGTCTGAGCTGTGTGATAGTCGTTTAAACAGACAGCTCGGTGCATTCAACAAGTCAATACTTTTCAGACCATGGAACATCCCAAAAATTCATCTTTTCACCAAAAAAATTGTAGCGTCCGAACGGCCTACAAACTTTTATGAACACACTACGGAAAAGGGCGACTCTCACGAACACAATGGTTTTCTCCGTATTGCCCTACTACCCCCACAAGTGTCACAGAACTCGTCTGAAGGCAACCCATACAAACAAATGGAAGTATGGAGGTAGTTTTGTGCCAAAAGGGTTCAATATTTGTCCAAATAAACAAAAATATTTCCTGAGGTTTCTTATATCTCCTAGATATATGACAGACACTTCAAAACCTTTTTGATACTGCATTTTTTGCAGATATGAATGTGTTATTCAATGCAATTATATGGTCTATAGTTGTAATGGCCAAATTCAATGTTTTATAAAATATCTTAAATTAAAAAAGATACACATAACCGGTAAAAGCTTGGACACACCTACTCATTCAAGGGTTTTTCTTTATTTTTTACTATTTTCTACATAGTAGAATCAAAGTAAAGACATATAAACTATGAAATAACACATATGCAATGATGTAGTATCCAAAAAAGTGTTAAACATATATTTTAGATTTTAGATTCTTTAAAGTAGCCACCCTTTGCCTTGATGACAGCTTTCCACACTCTTGGCATTATCTCAACCAGCTTCACGAGGAATGCTTTTACAACAGTCTTGAAGGAGTTCCCACATATGCTGAGTACTTGTTGGCTGCTTTTCCTTCTCTCTGTGGTCCAACTCATCCCAAACCATCTCAATTGGGTTGAGGTCTGCTGATTGTGGAGGCCAGGTCATCTGATGCAGCACTCCATCACTCTCCTTCTTGGTCAAATAGCCCTTACACAACCTGGAGATGTGTTTGGGTCGTTGTCCTGTTGCAAAACAAATGATAGTCCCACTAAGTGCCAGCCAGATAGAATGGCGTATTGCTGCAGAATGCTGTGGGAGCCATGCTGATTAAGTGTGTCTTGAATTCTAAATAAATGACACAGTGTCACAAGCAAAGCACCCCCACACAATAACACATCCTCCTCCATGCTTCATGGTGGGAACCACACATGCGGAGATCATCTGTTCACCTACTCGGCGTCTCACAAAGACACGGCGGTTGGAACCAAAAATCTCAAATTTGGACTCATTAGACCAAAGGACAGATTTCCACCGGCCTAATGTCCATTGCTCGTGTTTCTTGGTCCAAGCAAGTCTCTTCTTCTTAATGGTGTCCTTTAGTAGTGGTTTCTTTGCAGCAATTTGACAATGAAGACCTTATTCATGCAGTCTCCTCTGAACAGTTGATGTTGAGATGTGTCTGTTACTTGAACTATGTGAAGCATTTGTTTAGACTGCAATCTGAAGCTGGTAACTGTAATGAATTTATCACCTGCAGCAGAGGTAAATCTGGGTCTTCCTTTGCTGTAGCGGTCCTCATGAGAGGCAGTTTCATCATAGTGCTTGATGGTTTTTGCGACTGCACTTGAAGAAACTTTCAAAGTTCTTGAAATTGTCCAGATTGACTGACCTTCATGTCTTAAAGTAATGATGTACTGTCATTTCTCTTTGCTTATTTGAGCTGTTCTTGGAATAATATGAACTTCGTCAATTACCAAATAGGGCTATCTTCTGTATACCACCCCTACCTTGTCACAACACAACTGATTATCTCAAATGCATTAAGAAGGAAAGACATTCCACACCTGTTAATTGAAATGCATTCCAGGTGACTACCTCATGAAGCTGATTGATAGAATGCCAATAGTGAGCTGTCATCAAGGCAAAGGGTGGCTACTTTGAAGAATCTGAAATATAAAATACATTTTGATTTGTTTAACCTCTTACATCTAGACGTTCCGCTAGCGGAACACCTGCTCCAATATCCAATGATGGGCCTGGCGCGAAATACAAAGTCCTCGAAAATCTGAAAACTTCAATTTTTCAAACATATGACTATTTTACACCATTTTAAAGACAAGACTCTCCTTTATCTAACCACACTGTCCGATTTCAAAAAGGCTTTACAGCGAAAGCAAAACATTAGATTATGTCAGCAGAGTACCCAGCCAGAAATAATCAGACACCCATTTTTCAAGCTAGCATATAATGTCACAAAAAACAGAACCACAGCTAAATGCAGCACTAACCTTTGATGATCTTCATCAGATGACACTCCTAGGACATTATGTTATACAATACATGCATGTTTTGTTCAATCAAGTTCATATTTATATCAAAAACCAGCTTTTTACATTAGCATGTGACGTTCAGAACTAGCATTCCCACCGAACACTTCCGGTGAATTTACTAAATTACTCACGATAAACGTTCACAAAAAACATAACAATTGTTTTAAGAATTATAGATACAGAACTCCTTTATGCAATCGCGGTGTCCGATTTTAAAATAGCTTTTCGGTGAAAGCACATTTTGCAATATTCTGAGTAGATAGACCGGCATCACGGGCTAGCTATTTTGACACCCACCAAGTTTGGTACTCACCAAACTCAGATTTACTATAAGAAAAATTGGATTACCTTTGCTGTTCTTCGTCAGAATGCACTCCCAGGACTTCTACTTCAATAACAAATGTTGGTTTGGTTCCAAATAATCCATAGTTAAATCCAAATAGCTGCGTTTTGTTCGTGCGTTCAAGACACTATCCGAAGGTTAAAGAAGGGTGACGCGCCCGGCGCGTTTCGTGACAAAACATTTCTAAATATTCCATTACCGTACTTCGAAGCATGTCAAACGCTGTTTAACCTCTCTAGGGAAGGTGGGACGAAATCGTCCCACCTACGTAACAGCCAGTGGAATCCTGTGGCGCGTTATTCAAATACCTTAGAAATGCTATTACTTCAATTTCTCAAACATGTGACTATTTTACACCATTTTAAAGACAAGACTCTCGTTAATCTAACCACACTGTCCGATTTCAAAAAGGCTTTACAACGAAAGCAAAACATTAGATTATGTCAGCAGAGTACCCAGCCAGAAATAATCAGACACCCATTTTTCAAGCTAGCATATAATGTCACATAAACCCAAACCACAGCTAAATGCAGCACTAACCTTTGATGATCTTCATCAGATGACACTCCTAGGACATTATGTTATACAATACATGCATGTTTTGTTCAATCAAGTTCATATTTATATCAAAAACCAGCTTTTTACATTAGCATGTGACGTTCAGAACTAGCATTCCCACCGAACACTTCCGGTGAATTTACTAAATTACTCACGATAAACGTTCACAAAAAACATAACAATTGTTTTAAGAATTATAGATACAGAACTCCTTTATGCAATCGCGGTGTCCGATTTTAAAATAGCTTTTCGGTGAAAGCACATTTTGCAATATTCTGAGTAGATAGACCGGCATCACGGGCTAGCTATTTTGACACCCACCAAGTTTGGTACTCACCAAACTCAGATTTACTATAAGAAAAATTGGATTACCTTTGCTGTTCTTCGTCAGAATGCACTCCCAGGACTTCTACTTCAATAACAAATGTTGGTTTGGTTCCAAATAATCCATAGTTAAATCCAAATAGCTGCGTTTTGTTCGTGCGTTCAAGACACTATCCGAAGGTTAAAGAAGGGTGACGCGCCCGGCGCGTTTCGTGACAAAACATTTCTAAATATTCCATTACCGTACTTCGAAGCATGTCAAACGCTGTTTAACCTCTCTAGGGAAGGTGGGACGAAATCGTCCCACCTACGTAACAGCCAGTGGAATCCTGTGGCGCGTTATTCAAATACCTTAGAAATGCTATTACTTCAATTTCTCAAACATGTGACTATTTTACACCATTTTAAAGACAAGACTCTCGTTAATCTAACCACACTGTCCGATTTCAAAAAGGCTTTACAACGAAAGCAAAACATTAGATTATGTCAGCAGAGTACCCAGCCAGAAATAATCAGACACCCATTTTTCAAGCTAGCATATAATGTCACATAAACCCAAACCACAGCTAAATGCAGCACTAACCTTTGATGATCTTCATCAGATGACACTCCTAGGACATTATGTTATACAATACATGCATGTTTTGTTCAATCAAGTTCATATTTATATCAAAAACCAGCTTTTTACATTAGCATGTGACGTTCAGAACTAGCATTCCCACCGAACACTTCCGGTGAATTTACTAAATTACTCACGATAAACGTTCACAAAAAACATAACAATTGTTTTAAGAATTATAGATACAGAACTCCTTTATGCAATCGCGGTGTCCGATTTTAAAATAGCTTTTCGGTGAAAGCACATTTTGCAATATTCTGAGTAGATAGACCGGCATCACGGGCTAGCTATTTTGACACCCACCAAGTTTGGTACTCACCAAACTCAGATTTACTATAAGAAAAATTGGATTACCTTTGCTGTTCTTCGTCAGAATGCACTCCCAGGACTTCTACTTCAATAACAAATGTTGGTTTGGTTCCAAATAATCCATATTTAAATCCAAATAGCTGCGTTTTGTTCGTGCGTTCAAGACACTATCCGAAGGTTAAAGAAGGGTGACGCGCCCGGCGCGTTTCGTGACAAAACATTTCTAAATATTCCATTACCGTACTTCGAAGCATGTCAAACGCTGTTTAACCTCTCTAGGGAAGGTGGGACGAAATCGTCCCACCTACGTAACAGCCAGTGGAATCCTGTGGCGCGTTATTCAAATACCTTAGAAATGCTATTACTTCAATTTCTCAAACATGTGACTATTTTACACCATTTTAAAGACAAGACTCTCGTTAATCTAACCACACTGTCCGATTTCAAAAAGGCTTTACAACGAAAGCAAAACATTAGATTATGTCAGCAGAGTACCCAGCCAGAAATAATCAGACACCCATTTTTCAAGCTAGCATATAATGTCACATAAACCCAAACCACAGCTAAATGCAGCACTAACCTTTGATGATCTTCATCAGATGACACTCCTAGGACATTATGTTATACAATACATGCATGTTTTGTTCAATCAAGTTCATATTTATATCAAAAACCAGCTTTTTACATTAGCATGTGACGTTCAGAACTAGCATTCCCACCGAACACTTCCGGTGAATTTACTAAATTACTCACGATAAACGTTCACAAAAAACATAACAATTGTTTTAAGAATTATAGATACAGAACTCCTTTATGCAATCGCGGTGTCCGATTTTAAAATAGCTTTTCGGTGAAAGCACATTTTGCAATATTCTGAGTAGATAGACCGGCATCACGGGCTAGCTATTTTGACACCCACCAAGTTTGGTACTCACCAAACTCAGATTTACTATAAGAAAAATTGGATTACCTTTGCTGTTCTTCGTCAGAATGCACTCCCAGGACTTCTACTTCAATAACAAATGTTGGTTTGGTTCCAAATAATCCATAGTTAAATCCAAATAGCTGCGTTTTGTTCGTGCGTTCAAGACACTATCCGAAGGTTAAAGAAGGGTGACGCGCCCGGCGCGTTTCGTGACAAAACATTTCTAAATATTCCATTACCGTACTTCGAAGCATGTCAAACGCTGTTTAACCTCTCTAGGGAAGGTGGGACGAAATCGTCCCACCTACGTAACAGCCAGTGGAATCCTGTGGCGCGTTATTCAAATACCTTAGAAATGCTATTACTTCAATTTCTCAAACATGTGACTATTTTACACCATTTTAAAGACAAGACTCTCGTTAATCTAACCACACTGTCCGATTTCAAAAAGGCTTTACAACGAAAGCAAAACATTAGATTATGTCAGCAGAGTACCCAGCCAGAAATAATCAGACACCCATTTTTCAAGCTAGCATATAATGTCACATAAACCCAAACCACAGCTAAATGCAGCACTAACCTTTGATGATCTTCATCAGATGACACGCCTAGGACATTATGTTATACAATACATGCATGTTTTGTTCAATCAAGTTCATATTTATATCAAAAACCAGCTTTTTACATTAGCATGTGACGTTCAGAACTAGCATACCCCCCGCAAACTTCCGGTGAATTTACTAAATTACTCACGATAAACGTTCACAAAAAACATAACAATTGTTTTAAGAATTATAGATACAGAACTCCTCTATGCAATCGCGGTGTCCGATTTTAAAATAGCTTTTCGGTGAAAGCACATTTTGCAATATTCTGAGTAGATAGACCGGCATCACAGGGCTAGCTATTTTGACACCCACCAAGTTTGGTACTCACCAAACTCAGATTTACTATAAGAAAAATGTTATTACCTTTGCTGTTCTTCGTCAGAATGCACTCCCAGGACTTCTACTTCAATAACAAATGTTGGTTTGGTTCAAAATAATCCATAGTTATGTTCAAATATCCTCTGTTTTGTTCGTGCGTTCAAGACACTATCCGAAGTGTAAAGAAGGGTGACGCGCCCGACGCGATTCGTGACAAAAAAATTCATGGGGTCGCCTCGTGCACGCGCCTCAGTCTCATTGTCCTCTGATAGACCACTTACCAAAGGCGCTAATGTTTTTCAGCCAGGGGCTGGAATTACATCATTCAGCTTTTTCCCGGGTTCTGAGAGCCTATGGGAGCCGTAGGAAGTGTCACGTTACAGCAAAGATCCTACGTTTTCAATAAAAAGAGTCAAGAAGCCCAAGGAATGGTCAGAGAGGGCACTTCCTGTACAGGATCTTCTCAGGTTTTTGCCTGCCATATGAGTTCTGAGTTCTGACACCATTCAAACAGTTTTAGAAACTTTAGGGTGTTTTCTATCCAAAGCCAATAATTATATGCATATTCTAGTTTCTGGGCAGTAGTAATAACCAGATTAAATCGGTACGTATTTTATCCGGCCATGTAAATACTGCCCCCTAGCCCTAACAGGTTAAAATCCATTTTATGTGATTTTTCTCGTAAAAAAGCGATAATATTCCGACCGGGAAACCCTGTTTTCGTTCAAAGACGAAAAAATAAAACATGGAGTCGTCTCGTGCACGCGCCCCCAGTCTCATTGTTCTCAGATCGACCACTATCCAAATGCGCTACTGTTTTTCAGCCATGGCCTGCAAAGTCATCATTCAACGTTCTGGCGCCTTCTGAGAGCCTATGGGAGCGTTAGAAAATGTCACGTTACAGCAGAGATCCCCTGTTTTGTTTAGAGATGATCAAGAAGGCCAAGAAATAGTCAGAGAGGGCGCTTCCTGTTTGGAATCTTCTCAGGTTTTGGCCTGCCAAATGAGTTCTGTTATACTCACAGACACTATTCAAACAGTTTTAGAAACTTTGGAGTGTTTTCTATCCAAAGCTAATAATTATATGCATATTCTAGTTTCTGGGCAGGAGTAATAATCAGATTAAATCGGGTACGTTTTTTTATCCGGCCGTGAAAATACTGCCCCCTATCCATAACAAGTTAACACTTTTTTGGTTACTACATGAATCCATGTGTGTTATTTCATAGTTTTGATGTCTTCACTATTACTCTACAATGTAGAAAATAGTAATAATAAAGAAAATCCCTTGAATGAGTAGGTGTGCCCACCCAAACTATCATTGGAAGCAGATGATGCGCTGGTTGTGGAGTGTTGTTCAGATGGAAGTGGATAGAAGGAAGCGGCCTCCCTCCTGAGTCGGTCATGAAAAGGAGGAGCAGGACCTCTTGTGTCCGGGTTTCCTCCAGAATTAGATTTTGCCCTTGCCTTTTTTGTCTTGGTTGAATTTCTTGATTTGACATTTTACATTTTAGTCATTTAGCAGATGCTCTTATCCAGAGCGACTTACAGTAGTGAATGCATACATTTCATACATTTTTGATTTTTTTTGTACTGATTTTATGCTCCTTTACTTCTGTAGACAGCTGGTATTGGAGCTCTTGATTAGTTTGAATCAGTTAATTGAATATTTAAACATTTTTATTTGACCTTTATTTAACTAGGCAAGTCAGTTAAGAACAAATTCTTATTTACAATGACGGCCTAGGAACAGTGGGTTAACTGCCTTGTTCAGGAGCAGAACGACAGATTTTTCTCTTGTCAGCTCAGGGATTCTAACCACCAACCTTTCGGTTACTGGCCCAACGCTCTAACCACTAGGCAACCTGCCGCTCCTGAATATGCTATCATCATTGACAGATCTTTGCAGAGCTGTGCGTTTCTCTTCAATCGTGTTATCCATTTCTCAGAAATGGCTAATACAGAGCATTTGGAAAGTATTCAGACCCCTGTCATTTTCCACATTTTGTTACGTTACAGCCTTATTCTAAGATGGATAAAATAAAATGAAATGCTCATCAATCTACACACAATACCCCATAAAGAAAACGCCAAAACAGGTTTTTAGACTTTTTTGCAAATGTATTAAAAATCAAAAACAGAATTACCTTATTTACATAAGTATTCAAACCCTTTGCTATGGGACTCAACATTGAGCTCAGATGCATCCTATTTCACTGATCATCCTTGAGATATTTCTACAACTTGATTGTAGTCCACCTGTTGTAAATTAAATTGCTTGGACATAATTTGGAAAGGCACACAACTATTTATATAAGGTCCCAGAGCAAAAACCAAGCCATGAGGTTAAAGGAATTGTCCTTGGAGCTACGAGACAGGATTGTGTCGAGGTAAAGATCTGGGGAAGGGTACCAAAACATTTCTGCAGCATTGAAGGTCCCTAAGAACACAGTGGCCTCCATCATTCTTAAATGGAAGAAGTTTGGAACCACCAAGACTCTTCCTAGAGCTGGCCACCTAGCCAAAACAAGCAATCGGGGAGAAGGGCCTTGGTCAATGAGGTAACCAGGAACCTGATGGTCACTCTGACAGAGCTCCAGAGTTCCTCTGTGGAGATGGGAGAACCTTCTGGAAGGAAAACTATCTCTGCAGCTCTCCACCAATCAGGCCTTTATGGTAGAGTGGCCCGATGGAAGCCGCTCCTAAGTAAAAGGAACATGACAGCCTGCTTGGAGTTTGCCAAAAGTTACCTAAAGGACTTAGACCATGAGAAACAAGATTCTCTGGTCTGATGAAACCAGGATTGAACTCTTTGGCCTGAATGCTAAGTGTCACATCTGCAGGAAACCTGGCACCATCCCTATGGTGAAACATGGTGGTGGCAGCATCATGTTGTGGGGATGTTTTCAGGGGCAGGGAATGGGAAACTAGTCAGGATCGAGGGAAAGATGAACGGAGCAAAGTACAGAAAGATCCTTGATGGAAACCTGCTCCAGAGTGCTCAGGACCTCAGACTGGGGCGAAGGTTCACCTTCCAACAGGACAACGACCCTAAGCACACAGCCAAGACATTGCAGGAGTGTCTTCGGAACAAGTCTCTGGAGGTCCTTGAGTGGCCCAGCTAGAGCCCGGACTTGAACATCTCTGGAGAGACCTGAAAATAGCTGTGCAGCAACGCTCCCAATCCAACCTGACAGAGCTTGAGAGGATCTGCAGAGAAAAATGGGAGAAACTCCCCAAATACAGACGTGCCAAGCTTGTAGCGTCATACCCAAGATACCTCAAGGCTGTAATCACTGCCAAAGGTGCTTTTTCAGTCTAAGCCCCGGACAGTGTCCAATCATGTCTACCCAAGGTACATGAAAGTCTAAAATGCAGATTATTTCAGTTGAGAATTAATATGTCTATAATCTCTTCTTGATGTCCAATTGGTATATTATGTTGAGATAAATGGTGTACAGCCTCACATTAAATAAATACTGACTTTCTAGATCAAATGAATGATCTTCTTTAACATTGAGTGATTGTGATTCTCTCTCAGGCCACAAAAGAGGGTCTGATGACCCCTCTACTTCAAATGATCAGGGCAGGGAAGGAAATAAACGCATTTGTGCCAGAGCAAAAGGAACTGCAGCAGCACCTACCCTCGGTAAGATATAATGGTTGTAACAGCTACTTTAAGAAACAAACAGTAAAACCAATAATACAACATTTTGAATTGTGGTCATGATTGCCATATGTTTGCTGTAAACATACTTGAACCACACCAAGTGGTTATTAATGATATTAAATGATATCATGATATTAAATGATATTAATGATATTAAATGCCTCTGGACTTAACCATCAGTGTAATACAATTATTACATCATAAACTCATTGTTTGTTCACCTCATCTCTGTGTGTGTGTGTGTATATATATAGAGAGATGGATGTCATGAAAGTGGCCAAAGAGGGCATTGGAAAAGTCCTAAGCAGTTTAGACAATGTGTCATCTCCATATACAAACATGGATTTCATAAACTATTTAAGGTAAGTGTACTTGAATTCTTTGAAAAGTTGTTATATTGATTTTTTACTTTTAAATGAATGATATACCCATTAATTCTTCAAGAATATACATACAGTTTCTAGTGAAAGTCTACACACCCCACAGTTTTTAAAATTACATTTAAAAAAAAGTTATTACATTTTATTTGTTTTCCTACCGATCTACACAACCTACTCCACATGTACAAAGTGAAAGAAAAAAATCTAGAAATTCCCCCCCAAAAACGAATCAAAAAAGATGTCTTGATTGCACATGTCGCCACATCATAGAATGAATACTTGGTGGAAGCACCTTTGACAACAATTACAACTGTGAATCATTTTGAATAAGATTATACCAACTTTGCACAAGTCTGAAGGCAACATATAGTATATCGTTTTGTTTTGTCAAAATTGCTCAAGCTCAGTAAATTCAGTTGTGAATCATTGATGGACAATAACATTCAAACCTTGTCTCTGATTTTCAAACAAATTTTCAAGCAAATCCTGAGTGGTCCAGTCAGGAACACTGAACACCTCTTGGAAAGCCATTCAGCATTGTTCACATTCTCTTAAGTCATAGCGCCACCCATCTCTTTAAGAATTCACATGTGAACAGGTCTCTTTGTGAATGGCTCTCTTTTGTCTCCTTTGTTTAGCTAGCTAACTAAACAAGTTCCTGAACCATAATCCCAACCTATGGTTTACAGCAGTGGTCACCTACCGGTCGATTGCGATCTTTAAGGCATTCCTAGTCAATCACCTGATGGGTTCTGACTTCTAAACATGAAATATTGTTAATCATCAGGTATCCTATGGAAAGGAGAAAGGCCACAGTCTGGTTGTTACACAAAAAGTTAATGATTATCTGTAGGAGAAATGTATATGGTTGCGGTCGCTGATAAGGGTGGAGAGCTGTGGATTAGTGAGGAATGGGGAGTACAGGTCAGGTCACAGTAAGAGAGAAGGAACAGTTTACTACCCACATCACTTAACTTCCTGCCTAGCAAAAAATATGTAATGTTTAGAGGGAAGGAGGAGACTTCACAACATTGAGGTATATCTACTTGTGCTGGTGGGAACATGTCTTTGTCTGTTCAGTGTTTGTTCCATTTTTTTTATTTCACCTTTATTTAACCAGGTAGGCAAGTTGAGAACAAGTTCTCATTTACAATTGCGACCTGGCCAAGATAAAGCAAAGCAGTTCGACACAGACAACAACACAGAGTTACACATAGAGTAAAACAAACATACAGTCAATAATATAGTAGAAAAATAAGTCTATATACAATGTGAGCAAATGAGGTGAGATAAGGGAGGTAAAGGCAAAAAAAGACCATTTTGGCAAAGTAAGTAAAACACTGGAATGGTGGATTTGTAGTGGAAGAAAGTGCAAAGTAGAAATATAAATAATGGGGTGCAAAGGAGCTAAATAAATAAATACAGTAGGATAGGTAGTTGTTTGGGATAAATTATAGATGGGCTATGTACAGGTGCAGTGATCTGTGAGCTGCTGACAGGTGGTGCTTAAAACTAGTGAGGCAGATAAGTGTTTCCAGTTTCAGAGATTTTTGTAGTTCGTTCCAGTCATTGGCAGTAGAGAACTGTAAGGAGAGACGGGCAAAGGAGGAATTTGCTTTGGGGGTGACCAGAGAGATATACTATGGTGACCCGTGAGCGGAGATAAGGGGGGACTTTACCTAGCAGGGTCTTGTAGATGACCTGGAGCCAGTGAGTTTGGTGACGAGTATGAAGCGAGGGCCAGCCAACGAGAGCGTACAGGTCGCAGTGGTGGGTAGCATATGGGGCTTTGGTGACAAAACTGATGGCACTGTGATAGACTGCATCCAGTTTATTGAGTGGGGTATTGGAGGCTATTTTGTAAATGACAGTCGAGGATCGGTAGTATGGTAGGATGGTAAGTTTTACGAGGGTATGTTTGGCAGCATGAGTGAAGGATGCTTTGTTGCAAAATAGGAAGCCATTTCTAGATTTAACTTTGGATTGGTGATGTTTGATGTGAGTCGGGAAGGAGAGTTTACAGTCTAATCAGACACCTAGGTATTTGTAATTGTCCACATATTCTAAGTCAGAACCGTCCAGAGTAGTGATGCTGGACGGGCAGGCAGGTGCAGGCAGCAATCGGTTGAAGAACATGCATTTAGTTTTACTTGTATTTAAGAGCAGTTGGAGGCCACGGAAGGAGAGTTGTATGGCATTGAAGCTCGTCTGGAGGGTTGTTAACCTGTTAGGGCTAGGGGGCAGCATTGACACGGCTGGATAAAAAACATACCCGATTTAATCTGGTTACCACTCCTACTCAGTAACTAGAATATGCATATACTTATTACATATGGATAGAAAACACCCTAAATTTTCTAAAACTGTTTGAATGGTGTCTGTGAGTATAACAGAACTCAAATGGCAGGTCAAAACCTGAGAGATTCCTTTACAGGAAGTGGCCTGTCTGACCATTTCTGGAACTTCTTTGCCATCTCTATCATTTACTAAGGATCTCTGCTCTAACGTGACACTTCCCACGTCGTCCATAGGCTCTCATAGCCCGGGAAAAAAGAGAATGTCGTCATTCCAGCCCCAGGCTGAAACACATTATCGCCTTTCTCAAGTGGCCCATCAAGAGACACTAGCTTATGCGCGTGACCCCGACCGCCCCCGCCTTTGGGATTTTTTCCTCTGTTTGCCGAAAAGGAGATTCCCTGTCGGAATTTTACCGCTTTTCTACGAGAAAAATGACGTAAAAATTGATTTTAAACAGCGGTTGACATGCTTCGACGTACGGCAATTGAATACTTTGAATTTTATTGTCAGGAATTGCGCCAAGCGCGCGACACTTCTTTACTATTTCGGATAGTGTCTGGAACGCACGAACAAAACGCCGCTATTCGGATATAACGATGGATTATTTTGGACCAAACCAACATTTGTTATTGAAGTAGACGTCCTGGGTGTGCATTCTGACGAAGACAACAAAAGGTAATGACATTTTTATAATAGTAAATATGATTATGGTGAGTGCTAAACTTGCCGGATGTCTAAATAGCGAGCCCGTGATGCCTGGGCTATATACTTAGAATATTGCAAAATGTGCTTTCACCAAAAAGCTATTTTAAAATCGGACATATCGAGTGCATAGAGGAGGTCTGTATCTATAATTCTTAAAATAATTGTTATGCTTTTTGTGAACGTTTATCGTGAGTAATTTAGTAAAATGTTAGCGAATTCCCCGTAAGTTTGCGGGGGGTATGCTAGTTCTGAACGTCACATGCTAATGTAAAAAGCTGGTTTTTGATATAAATATGAACTTGATTGAACAAAACATGCATGTATTGTATAACATAATGTCCTAGGGTTGTCATCTGATGAAGATCATCAAAGGTGAGTGCTGCATTTAGCTGTCTTCTGGGTTTTGGTGACATTATATGCTGGCTTGAAAAATGGGTGTCTGATTATTTCTGGCTTGGTACTCTGCTGACATAATCTAATGTTTTGCTTTCGTTGTAAAGCCTTTTTGAAATCGGACAGTGTGGTTAGATTAACGAGAGTCTTATCTTTAAATGGCTGTAAAATAGTCATATGTTTGAGAAATTGAAGTAATAGGATTTTGAAGATTTTGAAAATCGCGCCACAGGCTGGCAGTGGATGTTACGTAGGTGGGACGAATTCGTCCCGCCGGTCCCATAGAGGTTAACACAGTGTCCAAAGAAGGGCCAGAAGTATACAGAATGGTGTCGTCTGCGTAGAGGTGGATCAGAGACTCACCAGCAGCAAGAGCGACATCATTGATGTATACAGAGAAAAGAGTTGGCCCAAGAATTGAGCCCTGTGGCACCCCCATAGAGACTACCAGAGGCCCGGACAAAAGGCCATCCAATTTGACACATTGAACTCTATCAGAGAAGTAGTTGGTGAACCAGTCGAGGCAATTATTTGAGAAACCAAGGCTGTTGAGTCTGCCGATGAGGATGTGGTGATTGACAGAGTCGAAAGCCTTGGCCAGGTCAATGAATACAGCAGCACAGTATTGTTTCTAAATAGATGGCGGTTACGATATCGTTTAGGACCATGAGCGTGGCTGAGGTGCACCCATGACCAGCTCTGAAACCAGATTGCATAGGGGAGAAGGTGCGGTGGGATTTGAAATGGTCGGTAATCTTTTTGTTAATTTGGCTTTCGAAGACCTTAGAAAGGCAGGGTAGGATAGATATAGGTCTGGGGCAGTTTGGGTCAAGAGTGTCCCCCCCTTTGAAGAGGGGGATGACCGCACCTGCTTTCCAATCTTTGGGAAACTCAGACGACACGAAAGAGAGGTTGAACAGGCTAGTAATAGGGGTTGCAACAATTTTGGCGGATAATTTTAGAAAAAAAGGGTCCAGATTGTCTAGCCCGGCTGATTTGTAGGGGTCCAGACTTTGCAGCACTTTCAGAACATCAGCTGACTGGGTTTGGGAGAAGGAGAAATGGGGAAGGCTTGGGCGAGTAGCTGTGTGGAGTGCAGTACTGTTGACCGCGGTAGGGGTAGCCAGGTGGAAAGCATGGCCAGCCGTAGAAAAATGCTTATTGAAATTCTCAATTATAGTGGATTTATCGGTGGAGTGGGCAGCTGGGAGGAGGTGTTCTTATTCTCCATGGACTTTACAGTGTCCCAGAACTTTTTTGAGTTTGTGTTGCAGGAAGCACATTTCTGCTTGAAAAAGCTAGCCTTGGCTTTTCTAACTGCCTGGGTATATTGGTTTCTAACTTCCCTGAAAAGTTGCATATCACGGGGGCTGTTCGATGCTAATGCAGAACGCCACAGGATGTTTTTGTGTTGGTTAAGGGTAGTCAGGTCTGGAGAGAACCAAGGGCTGTATCTGTTCCTGGTTCTACATTTCTTGAATGGGGCATGCTTATTTAAGATGGTGAGGAAGGCATTTAAAAAAAATAACCAGGCATCCTCTACTGATGGGATGAGGTCATTATCCTTCCAGGATACCCGGGCCAGGTCGTTTGACAGTGATGAGTAGAGGTCGTTTGACCGCTGACCCATTACGGATGCAGGCAATGAGGCAGGGATTGCTGAGATCTTGGTTGAAAACAGCAGAGGTGTATTTAGAGGGCAAGTTGCTTAGGATGATATCTATGAGGGTGCCCGTGTTTACGGCTTTGGGGTGGTACCTGGTAGGTTCATTGATAATTTGTGTGAGATTGAGGGCATCAAGCTTAGATTGTAGGATGGCTGGGGTGTTAAGCATGTCCCAGTTTAGGTCACCTAGCAGCACGAGCTCTGAAGATAGATGGTGGGCAATCAGTTCACATATGGTGTCCAGAGCACAGCTGGGGGCAGAGGGTGGTCTATAGCAGGCAGCAACGGTGAGAGACTTGTTTTTAGAGAGATGGATTTTTAAAAGTAGAAGTTCAAATTGTTTGGGTACAGACCTGGATAGTAGGACAGAACTCTGCAGGCTATCTCTGCAGTAGATTGCACCACCGCCCCCTTTGGCCGTTCTATCTTGTCTGAAAATGTTGTAGTTAGAGATGAAGATTTCAGAGTTTTTGGTGGTCTTCCTAAGCCAGGATTCAGACACGGCTAGGACATCCGGGTTGGCAGAGTGTGCTAAAGCAGTGAATAAAACAAACTTAGGGAGGAGGCTTCTAATGTTAACATGCATGAAACCAAGGCTATTACGTTTACAGAAGTCATCAAAAGAGAGCGCCTGGGGAATAGGAGTGGAGCTAGGTACTGCAGGGCCTGGATTCACCTCTACATCACCAGAGGAACAGAGGAGGAGTAGGATAAGGGTACGGCTAAAAGCTATGAGAATTGGTCGTCTATGGCGTCCGGAATAGAGAGTAAAAGGAGCAGGTTTCTGGGGGCGATAAAATTGCTTCAAGGTATAATGTACAGACAAAGGTATGGTAGGATGTGAATACAGTGGAGGTAAACCTAGGCATTGAGTGATGATGAGAGAGATACTGTCTCTAGAAACATCATTGAAACCAGGTGATGTCATAGCATGTGTGGGAGGTGGAACTGAAAGGTTGGATAAGGTATAATGAGCAGGGCTAGAGGCTCTACAGTGAAATAAGCCAATAAACACTAACCAGAACATCAATGGACAAGGCATATTGACATTAAGGAGAGGCATGCTTAGCCGAGTGATCATAAGGGTCCAGTGAGTTTCAGACAGCTAGCTGGGCCATAGGTAGCAAGCTGGCAGAAGATGGAGGGAGGTCTGTTTTTAGCCACCTCGTGCGTTTCCGTCTGTAGATTAGTGGGGTTCTGTTTGGTAGAGGGGACCAATCCAATTGGCAAAATAGTTATAGTTATAGTGGCCCAAGAATATTGTCCAATAGACCTATTCAGATAGTAGCCGATAAGACAGCTAATGATTAGCGGGCCGCAGATGGGCGTTCAGGTTACGTCGCGACAGAGGGGCCAGTTGGATAACTCCCTCGGGCAGATAACGTTGATAGTCCTGTCGTGAAGGCCCGATGGGGCTCCGCATCGGCAGTAAAACAGGTCCGGATAGGTGATTGCAGCCCAGGAGTGGCTGATGGAACTCTTCAGCTGGCTAGCTCCGGAATAATTGATGTAAGCTCCGGGACCGACGTTAGCCAATAGTCACTCGTATAGCTGCTAGCTCGCTGCAAGAGCCAGGTGTAAATGTCCAGAGCTTGCGGTAGAAATCCGGGGATATGGAGAGAAAAAAGGTCCGGTTTGCTCTGGTCTGAGTCGCGTTGTACAAAACTGCCGATAGCTTTTCGAGCTAAGGGATAGCTGATGACCGCCAACCGTGGTTAGCTTCTGGCTAGCTTCTGGCTAGTTGTCTGGCCCATTGGGTGAATAAACTTGGTTTGAGCTTTTAAAGTTGTCTGTCAGTTTTTACTCTGTTATTTAGAACCTTACAGTTGGCGTTGTCGGCAGGATTCACCACAATTTTTTGTCAAACCAGAGAGTCCAAATCAGTGGACCAGGATCTGGCACAACAAACAAGGTAGGCACAGTTCCCACACCTGTTACCACTCATTTTGACATCTTAGGGAGATGAGAATCGGAGGCTAAACAATAATAGAATACGGACTTAGAAAGCCTGAGCTTATTCAGAAGTCCCATTGTGTTACGATGGGTCGTAAATATATGGTGTAGGGAGGTTCCATAGGGATAGGTCCCGAGGGGGGAGTGTACCTCTGCAAGATCCATGGATGTCATTACAGTATAGGGTAGGTTCTGTGAAGGATAGGTCCCTAGTGGGGGAATTGCCCTGCGAGATCTGTAAGAGGGACGAAAGTCCCAGCCACAGTGGCCATGAAGCCAGAGGTGTGTGAGTGTGTGTGTGTGTGTGTGTGTGTATGTTTGAACAACATTCGTCTGTAGTAACAATAGCAATAAAGACTGAGGTTGGTTCAAGCCCTATCGGGACAGATTAGGTAAATTGAGAGACACAACAGTATTGTCCAGCACCAAAAGTGTATGGAGGAGTGACCAAATTATTAATAGCCTAAGCTGTTACTACTTAACGCCGCTTGGGGGTGACGCCGAGTCAATAACAACTGCGTTGGCTTCTAGAGGCCAGGATACTCCAGGAGAGGGAGACGTAAAAAGGGAAAATGTTACCAAAGCCTTAGATGCACTAAAAAAAGTATATGACCATGCTTAAAAAATGCATGGTTCCTGAGGGTAGAATATTTGGGTTCCATGCTGGTGACAACGATCATATTGTACGCTTGTTTTTGCCAAGGGCCATGTTGCCAACCCTCACACAGGCATATCGAATGTCGGCTTCGTCCTCGGGACGCGAAGCGTGTGACCCAGCGGCAGCAAATGACGAAATTGAGGGATTCTTAACTACAGTTGGGAATGTATTGTTTCGACCAGATGAGAGTAAAATTAGAAATTGTACTCAGGGTCCGAAAGAAGGAATACACGATTATGTGGATCATCTGGATGATGTGTTACGTACTAATCTGACAATGGGGGATAATAGGGGACTCTGTGGCGAGAGGAATACCACCATGCCTGAAGAGCGGTACAAGCAACAGAAATGGTGTTGCATAACACAGCTTTGATTACAATGGGGTAAAAAGTGGATTTGCATGTTCCACAAGCAGTAGCAACCATGTTAACAGCACGAAAGCACAACATGTTACTAATGCAAGATGGACAAAATGGGAGTTAACGTTAAATTGGGAAAATCTACAATTCCATATGATTGGTGTTTTGAATCCTGTGTCATGAATGCCGTTGTCTGGGAAGGTTGAATCTCACACATGTGACCCAGATCAAATTACGCCAAAGCCTAGGCCCAATTTGCAAGAGACAGCATTGGAATCGGGACAAGTATTGTATACAGATGGCTCTAGATAGATGACCATAGAAGGGAAGAGAGTAACCATGCATGAAATGATGCAGTGTGAATCTGCAGGTAAAGCTAACCAACTAGGTCTAATGTTAGTCCAAGTTAGGGATTTCCTCATAATCAGATTTCTGTAATTTTAGAGTCAGCCTGGCATTGTCCTCCAGAAAGTAGTCGCTCACAACCTTCTCCCACTGAACTTTGTCGATAGCACCAGTTAAATTCAGGGAAGTATTATTGTTGAGAGCTATAGCAACACTTTTGCATTTGTCAATAGCTATAGCTTTCCAAAGAATCTGTGGTAGCAAAGATGTACTGACCTTGGAAGCCCCCATTCTCTTATAGACAGAAGTCTACATTGTGACATGGCAGAACAATCAGGACTCATCTCTCCGCATGTCCAGCCACCCCATTATCTCAGCCAATCATGGCAACCCAGAAGGAACCCTGTCTTTCTCCCTAATTAGCTCAGTGTTTTTTATTTTTGTTAACTAGGCTCGTAATTTAACATTTGTACTCATATTTACAGATCACATGTATTTTTTAAACGTCCTTCCTGTGAAGTAGGAACTAGCATCAAACGCCCACCTTCCTGAATCCCCTCACATTTTGTGTAATTGTCCATCTGAAAAATGTAACTCTATGCCAGGATTTGGTATTCAGAAAACGGAGGCAGGCTTCCACTAACTTTTTACCTGTGGTTTGCGCCTTCCTTTTAATCCTGACAATATCCACAGTCCCTGCTGGTGACAAGCCTACCTATAACATGACGCTCCCACAACAATACTTTGCACCTGCCGCTTACTCAAGCCAGGCTTATAACTGCACGTGCATATTGCACATGGATTGCCTAGAGAGTTGAACACCGTCTTTAATGAGCTTTGGTGTGCTTATCTACACGGAATAAAAATATAAATGCAACATGAAAGTGTTGGTCCCATGTAATAAGAGATCCCAGAAATGTTCCATACACAAATTTGTTTTTATTTAACCTGTCTGTGCCAGTGGGATGCTTGCGTCCCACCCTAATCCACAGCTAGTGGAATCACGTCGGGCTACATGCAAAACCTCATAAATGCTATAACTTCAATTTCTCAAACATATGACTATTTTACACCGTTTTAACGATACACCTCTCCTGAATCGAACCACGTTGTCCGATTTCAAAAAGGCTTTACAGCAAAAGCAAAACATTAGATTATGTCAGCAGAGTACCCAGCCAGAAATAATCACACAGCCATTTTCAAAGCAACTAGCATGCATCACAAATACCCAAAACACAGCTAAATGCAGCACTAACCTTTGACAACCTTCATCAGATGACACTCCTAGGACATCATGTTACACAACACATGCATTTTTTGTTCAATAAACTTCATATTTACATTTACATTTAAGTCATTTAGCAGACGCTCTTATCCAGAGCGACTTACAAATTGGTGGATTCACCTTATGATATCCAGTGGAACAACCACTTACAATAGTGCATCTAAATCTTTTAGGGGGGGGGGGGGTTAGAAGGATTACTTTATCCTATCCTAGGTATTCCTTAAAGAGGTGGGGTTTCAGGTGTCTCCGGAAGGTGGTGATTGACTCCGCTGTCCTGGCGTCGTGAGGGAGCTGCCAGAGCAGCGAACAGTTTTGACTGGGCTGAGCGGGAACTGTGCTTCCTCAGAGGTAGGGAGGCGAGCAGGCCAGAGGTGGATGAACGCAGTGCCCTTGTTTAGGTGTAGGGCCTGATCAGAGCCTGAAGGTACGGAGGTGCCGTTCCCCTCACAGCTCCGTAGGCAAGCACCATGGTCTTGTAGCGGATGCGAGCTTCAACAGGAAGCCAGTGGAGAGAGCGGAGGAGCGGGTGACGTGAGAGAACTTGGGAAGGTTGAACACCAGACGGGCTGCGGCGTTCTGGATGAGTTGTAGGGGTTTAATGGCACAGGCAGGGAGCCCAGCCAACAGCGAGTTGCAGTAATCCAGATGGGAGATGACAAGTGCCTGGATTAGGACCTGCGCCGCTTCCTGTGTGAGGCAGGGTTGTACTCTGCGAATGTTGTAGAGCATGAACCTACAGGATCGGGTCACCGCCTTGATGTTAGTAGAGAATGACAGGGTGTTGTCCAGGGTCACGCCAAGGTTCTTAGCACTCTGGGAGGAGGACACAATGGAGTTGTCAACCGTGATGGCGAGATCATGGAACGGGTAGTCCTTCCCCGGGAGGAAGAGCAGCTCCGTCTTGCCGAGGTTCAGCTTGAGGTGGTGATCCGTCATCCACACTGATATGTCTGCCAGACATGCAGAGATGCGATTCGCCACCTGGTTATCAGAAGGGGGAAAGGAGAAGATTAATTGTGTGTCGTCTGCATAGCAATGATAGGAGAGACCATGTGAGGATATGACAGAGCCAAGTGACTTGGTGTATAGCGAGAATAGGAGAGGGCCTAGAACAGAGCCCTGGGGGACACCAGTGGTGAGAGCACGTGGTGCGGAGACAGATTCTCGCCACGCCACCTGGTAGGAGCGACCTGTCAGGTAGGACGCAATCCAAGCGTGGGCCGCGCCGGAGATGCCCAACTCGGAGAGGGTGGAGAGGAGGATCTGATGGTTCACCGTATCAAAGGCAGCAGATAGGTCTAGGAGGATGAGAGCAGAGGAGAGAGAGTTAGCTTTAGCAGTGCGGAGAGCCTCCGTGACACAGAGAAGAGCAGTCTCAGTTGAATGACCAGTCTTGAAACCTGACTGATTTGGATCAAGAAGGTCATTCTGAGAGAGATAGCAGGAGAGCTGGCCAAGGACGGCACGCTCAAGAGTTTTGGAGAGAAAAGAAAGAAGGGATACTGGTCTGTAGTTGTTGACTTCGGAGGGATCGAGTGTAGGTTTTTTCAGAAGGGGTGCAACTCTCGCTCTCTTGAAGATGGAAGGGACGTAGCCAGCGGTCAAGGATGAGTTGATGAGCGAGGAGAGGTAAGGGAGAAGGTCTCCGGAAATGGTCTGGAGAAGAGAGGAGGGGATAGGGTCAAGCGGGCAGGTTGTTGGGCGGCCGGCCATCACAAGACGCAAGATTTCATCTGGAGAGAGAGGAGAGAAAGAGGTCAAAGCACAGGGTAGGGCAGTGTGAGCAGGACCAGCGGTGTTGTTTGACTTAGCAAACGAGGATCGGATGTCGTCAACCTTCTTTTCAAAATGGTTGACGAAGTCATCCGCAGAGAGGGAGGAGGGGGGGGAGGGGGAGGAGGATTCAGGAGGGAGGAGAAGGTGGCAAAGAGCTTCCTAGGGTTAGAGGCAGATGCTTGGAATGGAATTTAGAGTGGTAGAAAGTGGCTTTAGCAGCAGAGACAGAAGAGGAAAATGTAGAGAGGAGGGAGTGAAAGGACGCCAGGTCCGCAGGGAGGCGAGTTTTCCTCCATTTCCGCTCGGCTGCCCGGAGCCCTGTTCTGTGAGCTCGCAATGAGTCGTCGAGCCACGGAGCAGGAGGGGAGGACCGAGCCGGCCTGGAGGATAGGGGACATAGAGAATCAAAGGATGCAGAAAGGGAGGAGAGGAGGGTTGAGGAGGCAGAATCAGGGGATAGGTTGGAGAAGGTTTGAGCAGAGGGAAGAGATGATAGGATGGAAGAGGAGAGAGTAGCGGGAGAGAGAGAGCGAAGGTTGGGACGGCGCAATACCATCCGAGTAGGGGCAGAGTGAGAAGTGTTGGATGAGAGCGAGAGGGAAAAGGATACAAGGTAGTGGTCGGAGACTTGGAGGGGAGTTGCAATGAGATTAGTGGACAAACAGCATCTAGTAAAGATGAGGTCAAGCGTCATGCCTGCCTTGTGAGTAGGGGGGGAAGGTGAGAGGGTGAGGTCAAAAGAGGAGAGGAGTGGAAAGAAGGAGGCAGAGAGGAATGAGTCAAAGGTAGATGTGGGGAGGTTAAAGTCACCCAGAACTGTGAGAGGTGAGCCATCCTCAGGAAAGGAACTTATCAAGACGTCAAGCTCATTGATGAACTCTCCAAGGGAACCTGGAGGGCGATAAATGATAAGGATGTTAAGCTTGAAAGGGCTGGTAACTGTGACAGCATGGAATTCAAATGAGGAGATAGACAGATGGGTCAGGGGAGAAAGAGAGAATGTCCACTTGGGAGAGATGAGGATTCCAGTGCCACCACCCCGCTGGCCAGATGCTCTCGGGGTATGCGAGAACACGTGGGCAGACGAGGAGAGAGCAGTAGGAGTAGCAGTGTTATCTGTGGTAATCCATGTTTCCGTCAGTGCCAAGAAGTCGAGGTGCTGGAGGGTAGCATAGGCTGAGATGAACTCTGCCTTGTTGGCTGCAGACCAGCAGTTCCAGAGGCTGCCGGAGACCTGGAACTCCACGTGGGTCGTGCGCGCTGGGACCACCAGGTTAGAGAGGCAGCGGCCACGCGGTGTGAAGCGTTTGTGTGGCCTGTGCAGAGGGGAGAGAACAGGGATAGACAGACACATAGTTGACAGGCTACAGAAGAGGCTACGCTAATGCAAAGGAGATTGGAATGACAAGTGGACTACACTTCTCGAATGTTCAGAAAGTTAACCTGTTAGGGCTAGGGGGCAGTATTTACACCGCCGGATAAAAAACGTACCCGATTTAATCTGGTTACCACTCCTACCCAGTAACTAGAATATGCATATACTTATTACATATGGATAGAAAACACCCTAAAGTTTCTAAAACTGTTTGAATGGTGTCTGTGAGTATAACAGAACTCATTTGGCAGGCAAAAATCTGAGAAGGTTTCATTCAGGAAGTGGCCTGTCTGACAAGATGTCGTTCTTCTTGTCTCTGTTTATTGAAGAGTGAGGATCTTAGCTGTCCCGTGACACTTCCTACGGCTGCCATAGGGTCTCAGAAGGCAGTAAAAAGTTGAATCGTGGCTTTGCAGGCTCTGGCTGAAAAAAAGTAGTGCGTTTGGGTAGTGGCTGGTTACAGTACTGTGAGACTCAGGCTCGTGCCCGCGTCGACCGAAAACTGTGTTTTCTTTCCTCTGTTTAGCTAAATGGACATTCCCGGTCGGAATATTATCGCTTTTTTACGAGAAAAATGGCATAAAAATTGATTTTAAACAGCGGTTGACATGCTTCGAAGTACGGTAATGGAATATTTAGATTTTTTTGGTCACGAATTGCGCCATGCGCACGACCCTGATTTACCATTTCAGATAGTGTCTGGGACGCACGAACAAAACGCCGCTATTCAGTTATAACTATGGATTATTTTGGACCAAACCAACATTTGTTATTGAAGTAGCAGTCCTGGGAGTGCATTCTGACGAAGACAACAAAAGGTAATCAAACTTTTATAATAGTAAATCTGATTATGGTGAGTGCTAAACTTGCCGGGTGTCTAAATAGCTAGCCCGTGATGCCTGGGCTATGTACTTAGAATATTGCAAAATGTGCTTTCACCAAAAAGCTATTTTAAAATCGGACATATCGAGTGCATAGAGGAGGTCTGTATCTATAATTCTTAAAATAATTGTTATGCTTTTTGTGAACGTTTATCATGAGTAATTTAGTAAATTGTTAGCGAATTCCCCGGAAGTTTGCGGGGGGTATGCTAGTTCTAAACGTCACATGCTAATGTAAAAAGCTGGTTTTTGATATAAATATGAACGTGATTGAACAAAACATGCATGTATTGTATAACATAATGTCCTAGGGTTGTCATCTGATGAAGATCATCAAAGGTTAGTGCTGCATTTAGCTGTCTTCTGGGTTTTTGTGACATTATATGCTAGCTTGAAAAATGGGTGTCTGATTATTTCTGGCTTGGTACTCTGCTGACATAATCTAATGTTTTGCTTTCGTTGTAAAGCCTTTTTGAAATCGGACAGTGTGGTTAGATTAACGAGAGTCTTGTCTATAACCTCTCTGGGCTAGGCGGGACGAATTCGTCCCACCTACGTAACAGCCAGTTGAATCCTGTGGCGCGATTTTCAAAACATTTGAAATGCTATTACTTCAATTTCTCAAACATATGACTATTTTACAGCTATTTAAAGACAAGACTCTCGTTAATCTAACCACACTGTCCAATTTCAAAAAGGGGAATTCGCTAACAATTTACTAAATTACTCACGATAAAACGTTCACAAAAAGCATAACAATTATTTTAAGAATTATAGATACAGACCTCCTCTATGCACTCGATATGTCCGATTTTAAAATAGCTTTTTGGTGAAAGCACATTTTGCAATATTCTAAGTACATAGCCCAGGCATCACGGGCTAGCTATTTAGACACCCGGCAAGTTTAGCACTCACCAATATCAGGTTTACTATTATAAAAGTTTGATTACCTTTTGTTGTCTTCGTCAGAATGCACTCCCAGGACTGCTACTTCAATAACAAATGTTGGTTTGGTCCAAAATAATCCATCGTTATATCCGAATAGCGGCGATTTGTTCGTGCGTCCCAGAAACTATCTGAAATGGTAAATCAGGTTCGCGCGCATGGCGCAATTTGTGACAAAAAAAATCTAAATATTCCATTACCGTACTTCGAAGCATGTCAACCGCTGTTTAAAATCAATTTTTATGCCATTTTTCTCGTAAAAAAGCGATAATATTCCGACCGGGAATGTCCATTTAGCTAAACAGAGGAAAGTAAACAAAGCTTTCGGTCGACGCGGGCACGAGCCTGAGTCTCACAGTACTGTAACCAGCCACTACCCAAACGCGCTACTTTTTTTCAGCCAGAGCCTGCAAAGCCACAATTCAGCTTTTTGCCGCCTTCTGAGAACCTATGGCAGCCGTAGGAAGTGTCACGGGACAGCTAAGATCCTCACTCTTCAATAAACAGAGACAAGAAGAACGACACCTTGTCAGACAGGCCACTTCCTGAATGAAACCTTCTCAGATTTTTGCCTGCCAAATGAGTTCTGTTATACTCACAGACACCATTCAAACAGTTTTAGAAACTTTAGGGTGTTTTCTATCCATATGTAATAAGTATATGCATATTCTAGTTACTGGGTAGGAGTGGTAACCAGATTAAATCGGGTACGTTTTTTATCCGGCGGTGGAAATACTGCCCCCTAGCCCTAACAGGTTAAATAGCTGTAAAATAGTCATATGTTTGAGAAATTGAAGTAATAGCATTTCAAAGGTTTCGAAAATCGTGCCACAGGATTCAACTGGCTGTTACGTAGGTGGGACGAATTCGTCCCGCCTAGCCCAGAGAGGTTAAGCTTACGTTGCAAAAATGTTATTGACTAAAATGACGAAGATGATACAGTACTGCTGGCTGGTGAAGTAGGCTAGCTAGCAGTGGCTGCGTTGTTGACTTTGTTTGAACGTGTAGCTGGCTAGGTAACCTATTTTTGTCGCGGGGGACGAAAATAGCTAGCTAGCTAACCTCGATAATTACTCCAAACTACACAATTATCAAACTATGACAAAGTCAACTAACACTGCACTAGTCAAATTGTTCCGTTGTAATGTATTAGTTTCTACAGTGCTGCTAGTCAGTAAAGGTTGGCTAGCTAGCAGTGGGTTTGATGATGACTAGGTGTGTTGACTAAGTCTGGAGTCTGGACAACGGCGTCGCATCGCGGCTGGCTAGCTAACCTCGATAATTACTCTAAACTACACAATTATCTTAGATACAAAGACAGCAAAGACAGCTATGTAGCTATCTAGCACTACACTAATCAAGTCGTTCCGTTGTAATGTAATAGTTTCTACAGTGCTGCATTTTACATCGGCGCATGACGTTCAGAAAATCTTTTCCCTCAAATGCTTCCGATGATCAGCGCTACAATTTACAAAATTACTATTCGAAAACATTGTTAAAGTGTAATATTGTCATTCAAAGACTTATAGATTAACATGTCTTGAATGCCATCTCTTTGCCAGATTTAAAAATAACTTTACTGGGAAATCACACTTTGCTATAAACGACGTGGTATGCCCAGAAAAGAAGTCTATGTTGGAGCCGTCTTGGAACGATCAACCATTAAAAATACTATTGTAAATAATCCCTTACCTTTGATTATCTTTATCAGAAGGCACTTCTAGTAATCCCAGGTCCATAACAAATGTAGTTTTGTTTAAAAAAGTTAATAATTTATGTCCCAATAGTGTTAGCGCGCTCCGAAGGCTAGTAAAAATGTACCGTGTGCGTCTGACTTGTCGTCAGGAATGAGCAAAAAAAATATATTTAAGTTCGTTCAAACATGTCAAACGTTGTATAACATAAATCTTTAGGGGCTTTTTCAACCAGGGCTTCAATAATATTCCATTGGGACGGTTGCATTGTCTTTCAAAACGTTTCGAAAAGGGAGAGTACCCATGGGCGCCGACGTCACAATGGTAATGGCCCATCCCCTGTGACCAAGGTAAACATCCTCTCTTTCAGTCAATTTTGATGGTAGGAGGCTCAAACCACTTTGTAAAGACTGGGGACATCTAGTGGAAGCCATAGGAAGTGCTAAATGAATTGCAAGCCCCTGTGTGTTTCAATGGCAAATGTTTGAAGTGATATCCACACATCAGATTTCAGTTTCCTGTCAGGATTTGTCTCAGGGTTTTGACTGCCATATGAGTTCTGTTATACTCACAGACACCATTCAAACAGTTTTAGAAACTTTAGGGTATTTTCTATCCAAATCAAACAATTATATTCATATTCTAGTTACTGGGCAGGAGTAGTAACCAGATTAAATCGGGTACGTTTTTTTATCCGGCTGTGCAAATACTGCCCCCTAGCCCTAACAGGTTTTAAGGCAAGTATGTCACGAACAAATTCTTATTTACAATGTCGGCCTTATTTACAATGACGATGCTGGGCCAATTGTGCGCCGCCCTATGGGACTCCCAATCATGGCAATAAGTGATGTAGCCTGGATTCAAATCAGGAACTGCAGTGACGCCTCTTACACTGAGATGCAGTGCCTTAAACTGCTGCGCCACTTTACATCCCTGTTAGTGAGCATTTCTCCTTTGCCAAGATAATCCATTCACCTGACAGGTATGGCATACCAAGAAGCTGATTAAACAGCATGATCATTACACAGGTTCAGTTTTGTCACATAACACAATGCCGCAAGTTTTGACGGAGTGTGCAATTGGCATGTAGACTGCAAGAATGTCCACCAGAGCTGTTGCCAGAGAATCGAATGTTAATTTCTCTACCATAAACCTCCTCCAACATCGTTTTAGAGAATTTAGCAGTAAGCCCAACCGGCCTCACAACCGCAGACCACGTGTATGGCATCGTGTGGGAGAGCGGTTTGCTGATGTCAACGTTGTGAACAGAGTGCCCCATGGTGGCAGTGGGGTTATGGTATGGGCATGCATAAGCTGCGAACAACGAACACAATTGCATTTTATCGATGGTCATTTGAATGCACAGATATATCGTGACGAGATCCTGAGACCCATTGTCATGCCATTCATCTGCCTCCATCACCTCATGTTTCAGCATGATAACGCACAGCCCCATGTTGCAAGAATCTGTACACAATTTCTGGACACTAAACATGTCCCAGTTCTTCCATGGCCTGCATACTCACCAGACATAAGCATGTTTGGGATGCTCTGGATCAACATGTACGACAGCGTGTTCCAATATCCAGCAACTTCGCACAGCCATTGAAAAGGAGTGGGACAACATTCCACAGGCCACAATCAACAGCCTGATCAACTCTATGCGAAGGAGATGTGTCGCGCTGCATGAGGCAAATGGTGGTCACACCAGATACTGACTGGTGTTCTGATCCATGCTCCTACCTTTGTTTTCCCAGTCATGTGAAATAATTTGATTAGGGCTAGCTTGTTGGAATTTATTTCAAACGACTAATTTCCTCATATGAACTGAAACTCTTTGATATTGTTGTTCAGTATATGAACAAGCACATCCAAGCAGGCTGTTTTCCAAGATCCTATTGACAAAATAATAGTATTTATATAGCCTAGTCATAAGAATGTTTTACTGCACATGAAGTGTCAAATCGATCCTGTCGTTATTAAATGTTGTAGTGTGGAAGGTATTTTAATATTATTATTTTTAAATAAAATAACATTTCATTATTAAAATATTTAATCAGTCGTCTTCCTCAAATATTTTCCGTATGAAGGGGATGATATTACACAATCTTTGTGAAAGGGATGGAATCTGATTTGATTGGTCCTCAACTCGCTGCTCAGACACTTTATTTAGCATAAAATGCAGTTAGCCTGCCCCGGAGCAGGTACTGTAAGAGCTTAAGGATTCATTGCATAAAAACCTACCCGGCAAAAGGTGAGTCACAGTGTCAACGGTTATCTCAAGTTGAATTCAGAGTTGACCAAAGTTAGCTTGCTAACTTCTCTATTCCACTACGTACTATACCCCTCTGCTTTCTACTGTTTATGTATAGATAGACCTAAAGTAAATTCATTCCATGTTTAGTGTGACATTGATTTTCTTTGATTCACTCTTTACAGGAAAAAAATCTCAGATTTGGAGGCTATCATTGACGACAAGGTTGTTGTTGGTGTATTTGGAAGGTCAGGAGCTGGTAAGAGCTCACTAATGAATGCCATTTTGGGGGTGAAGACCTTGCTTCCCTCAGGGACTGTTGGCGCATGCACATCAGTCATCATCCAGGTGGAGGCCAATATGACTGACTCCAACTACGTGGCAGAGATTGACTTCATTTCTAAAGAGGTGATTTTAGCAATGCTGATAAACCTCAACTGTGAAATTCATTAGAATATAGATTTTTTCATTTCAAGGGTGCAGTCTGTAATTTTGTCACCTAGACACCAAGTGTTGTCCTGACACCATGCAAATATAATGACATTTATACAGCTAGGTGAGACAACAACATATCACAGTCATATCAAGTACATTTCCCTCAACAAAGTATTTATATTTATTTTATTAGAATATGTGGGTAATTAAACGTTTGATCCATCATACAAACATATTATATATTTAGCGAAATAGTAATTTGTAACTTTATTTTTAGGAATGGGTGAAGGAGCTAGAATCCCTTTTGAAAATCAAAGAAATGGATGGTGAGGAGAAAGATAAAAAGATGGTGAATATGGCAAACAGTAAAATCCAGGCATTGTATGGAGAAGATGCAGTCGGGAAAAGCTTTGATGAACTGATGTCAATGGAGTCAGAGACATTCAGCGACATTCCAGAGTTTTTCTCATCAACGTGGAAAATCCTGTCATTTGACACAGTAAGTCATGTTATTAAGCCTCTTTTCTACAGTGTATTTTTTGCTGCCTGAGATGCAATTTGGGTCAATTCTATTAAATATGCCAGAAAGTTGTCAAACGGTAGTCTGACTAAAGAATAATATGAATTCTATGACAGGCCACTAAGTTCTCTACAGAGATTGCTTGCTACATACGAAGCAAAAGAAAGATACATGGGAAACAATCTAAATCATCCCAGATACATTACTGGCCACTTGTGAAGTATGTGACCATCAAGATGCCAAACTCCAAGGATCTTCTGGAACACATTGTGCTGGTGGATCTTCCAGGAACTGGAGACTGCAACAAGGCCAGAGATGAGATGTGGGAATCGGTAATCATTTACTTTTGTGATAATTTCTGAATGCATTTACAGTAGATTTCAATTTAATTGAACCTGCAAGCACACTGTGGTGTATTTAACTAGGCAAGTCAGTTACGAACAAATTCTTATTTACAATGACGGCCTACCCCGGACGACGCTGGGCCAATTGTGCGCCGCCCTATGGGACTCCCAATCACGGCCGGATGTGATGCAGCCTGGATCCGAACCAGGGACTGCAGTGACGCCTCTTACACTGTGATGCAGTGCCTTAAACTGCTGCGCCACTTTACATCCTTCTTAGTGAGCATTTCTCCTTTGCCAAGATAATCCATCCACCTGACAGGTATGGCATATCAAAAAGCTCATGGAACAGCATGATCATTACACAGGGGCACCTTAGGCTGGGTACAATAAAAGGCCACTCTAAAATGTGCAGTTTTGTCACAT
This sequence comes from Salmo salar, assembly GCF_965601325.2. NCBI lineage: Eukaryota > Metazoa > Chordata > Actinopteri > Salmoniformes > Salmonidae > Salmo > Salmo salar. The sequence continues at coordinate 22,620,422 of NC_138296.1, read as the reverse complement.
AACACATTGCCAGAAGTTTTGATGGAGTGTGAGAGAATGGTTTTGATTAGGTCTCCCTTACCAAAATTAAGTCCATTTTATATTGTGTATTGTCAGTTCATGATTTTCAAACTAAAACAAAGAAATGTACTTTTATTATATGAATATATCACTTTCAAATAGTTTATTTAGAACGTATATTAATTAATTAATTAACAAATTGTTTAAATACACCTTTTTATGTTAATACCACTCTCAAAAGTAAACTTGCCTCATAGTTTATATACAGTAAGGTCCAAACCAAATTATTGTCATCCTTGATAAAGATGAGCAAAAAACATTAAATACATCCAAATACACAAATCAAATCAAATTTTATTAGTCACATGCGACGAATACAATAGGTGTAGACCTTACAGTGAAATGCTTACTTACTAGCCCCTAACCAACAATGCAGTTAAAAAAACAATACAGATAAGAACAAGAAATAAAAGTAACAAGTAATTAAAGAGCAGCAGTAAAATAACAATAGCGAGACTATATACAGGCGGTACCGGTACAGAGTCAATGTGCGGGGCACCGGTTAGTTGAGGTAATATGTACATGTAGGTAGAGATTTTAAAGTAACTATGCATAGATAACAGAGTAGCAGCGGTGTAAATAGGGAGGGGGGGCAATGCAAATAGTCTGGATAGCTATTTGATTAGATGTTCAGGAGTCTCATGGTGTGGGGTAGAAGCTGTTTAGAAGCCTTTTGGACATGGGCAAGCTTTACCGGGGCGCCAAGTCTATCTACTGGGCCATTCGCACTACCCTCTGTAGTGCCTTGTGGTCGGAGGCCGAGCAGATGCCATACCAGGCAGTGATGCAACTAGTCAGGATGCTCTTGATGGTGCAGTTGTAGAACCTTTTGAGGATCTAAGGACCCATGCCAAATCTTTTCAGTCTCCTGAGGGGGAATAGGTTTTGTTGTGCCCTCTTCACGACTGTCTTGGTGTGCTTGGACCATGTTAGTTTGTTGGTGATGTGGACACCAAGGAACTTGAAGCTCTCAACCTGCTCCACTGCTGCCCCGTCGATGAGAAATACTGGGCTACATTGTATGCTCAAAATAATTGAACATTTTATACTATATAATACAATTACTCAGAGAAAGATTTGTTGTTTACAGGTGGCTGGGGATCTGACTTTTCACAGACCTTTTTTTCTCCGGAATAAAAAGCTCTTGAAGCTTCAGCTTATGTGCGGACAAAGTTCAGGGGAAAATTATTGGTGCCCCTGTCTTCAATGCCTTTCAGTACCTCACCATGCGAGGATAATTGCACTGAGCCTGTTTTATGAGATTGGAGAACACATTGGAAGAGATCTTAGATCATTCCTCCATACAAAATATTTTCACATCCTTGATATCCTTCATCTGCCCTCTTCAATTCCAACCACAGATTTTCAATAGGGTTCATGTCCGGAGACTGACATGGCCATTTCAAAACATTGACTTTGTCATCAATTCTTTGTGGATTTTGATTTGTGGTTGTTGTCATGCTGGGATCCAATGCATCTAAGTTTTAGCCTCCTGGCAGAGGCAACCAGGATTTTGGCAAAAAAGTCCTGTTACTGGGTAAAGTTCATGATGCCCTTGACCTTAACAAGGGCCCCAAGAACAGTTAAAGCGAAATAGCCCCATGACAAAGATCCACCACCATATTTTACAGTAAGTACAGGGTTCTTTTCTGCATATGCGTCCTTACTTTGACACCAAACCTACCTCTGGTGTACATGGCCAAAGAGCTTTTCTTTTCATGTCATTTGACAATAGCACCGGTTCCAATCCAAGTGCCAATGCCATCCAGGCGTTTACATTTGTTGAAAGAAAAATGTTTTGGCTAGTGCCGAAATCACTTACATTTGGATAACTGGCAAATTAGCTCACAGTGTACTGAGCTTAGCTTCTGATCATTTTTGCAGTTTGCGGCAAGGGTTTGAATCCCAGATTAGAATTGTTCCCCCTTTTAAATGTATAATTATTGTGTTAAAACCTCTACATTGTCACAATGGGTGGCTTGTGGATTCAGGAGAGTCAGGCGCAGGAGACAGAATGATTCCGTGAATTAATTTAATAAAATATCCACACGGAAAATATGCAAAGGTATGGAGTGCAAGGTGTGCAAAAAGAAACGCACCAGCCTTAAAAGAACGTAACCAGGGACGCAGCCCAAAACGAATAGCGTAACTCCAAAATACAGAACCTCATGACAAAACACACCCTGACAAACGAACAATCCCGCACAAACAACAAACCTAACTAGCTAGCCTAAATACCCCTCCCCACTAACAACTAACACAAAACAGGTGCGCAACTAACCTAGGCCTAACTAACAGAACGTGAAACATAAATCGATGGCAGCTAGTAGGCCGGCGACGACGACCGCCGAGCGCCGCCCGGGCGAGGAGGGGCGCCACCTTCCGTAGGTGTCGTGACATACATGATCGATGTCCCCCCTGTGGGATGGTTGAGCTAATGTAGGCTAATGTGATTAGCATGAGAACATTTCCCAGGACATAGACATATCTGATATGGGCAAAAAGCTTAAATTCTTGTTAATATAACTGCACTGTCAAATTTACAGTAGCTATTACAGTGAAATAATACGATGTTATTGATTGGGAGAGTGCATGTCATTTTTGGGTATGTCATTTTAGGTGAAAATTGGGAAAAAAAAGGGTCCGATCCTTAAGAGGTTTTAAGTGATTAGTGTTTCATTTACATTTGTCCCTCAGGTTTAAGGCGAATCCTGTAATGTAAACTGAACTTTATTTGGATAGTCTGGATTTTTCATCTGTACATGCTCTAGAACAAACTATCTGTTGTTAAGCAACTGCTTGCTAAGGTTATGGTTAGGTTTAGAATAAGGGTTGGGGTAAGGGTTTTGACACCTTGTAGAGTCCATGCCCTGACGAATTGAGGCTGTTCTGGGGGGGGGTGAAACTCAATATTAGGAAGCCTTATCTGTCCCACTACTGTTTTTTGTGGAGATATGCTCTGATGAAGGTCGACTGACAGAAAGCTTAGCTTCTATTAAAATAAAGTTACTATAAGTGTGCAGATGTGAGGATCGACACTGGAGACAGGAAGCAGGTATAGCCAGAACATTTAATAGACAACAGACATGAAGAAGGACAGAGAACAGCATCTGGACAGGGGACAAAATAATTACATTAATGCTGACACAGGGATGAAACAGAGAAAACAGACAGATAAAGGGGAGGCAATCAAATAGTGATGGAGTCCAGGTGGGTCCAATGAAGCACAGGTGCGCGTAACTAACGATGGTGACAGGTGTGGGAGCCTGAAGGCAGAGGCGTAGGAACCTGGTAAGCCGGCTCAGGTGTGGGAGTCTCACGCCTAAGCTGGATCGTCAAAGCCCGATGAGCCCGCTGAGGCATGGGAGCCTGACGAACCAGCTGAGGCGTGGGAGCCTGATGGCCGGCTGAAGCATGACGTGGGGTGGGCGCCGGCTGAAACATGATGTGGGGTGGGCGCCGGCTGAAGCATGACGTGGGGTGGGCACCTGCCGAGCCCACCGGTGCAAGAAAAACCTATTGAGCCAGCTAGGGCGTGGAACCCGACGAGCTAGCTGAGGCACCCTCAGTCCCATCGGTGACGGCACGCCTGCTCGACGTCACCAACAAAATACAAGGCCTCCCTGATGCTTCCAATTTTGGGTGTCAGCATTCTGTGAGGATCGATGCTGGAGACAGTAAGCAGGTACAGGGAGAACATTTAATAGGCAACGGACATAGGACAGGAACAGTGTCTGGACAGGGGACAAAATAACAACATTAATGATGAAACAGAAAACAGACAGATAAAGGGGAGGCAAATAAATAGTGATGGAGTCCAGGTGGGTCCAATGAAGCGCAGGTGCACGTAAAGATGGTGACAGGTGTCAGGAATGATAGGCAGTCTGGCACCAGGAGCAGGCGTGACAGCAGAGACTTTTTCCTGTTTCTCCAGATTTGCCTGTACTTACACCATCCAAAGTATATACTATTTATAACATAATATTTAGTAAAAGTGTATGCAACAAATATAAAAAAGCTACGCTTAACCATAGAGAAGGCAACTAACGTGTAATTTAGTTGTTCCCACCATTCATCCATTTTGGTACAGACTGCCCCCTTATCTGATGTAGTTTTGTTAGCTAGCTAACGTTATAGATTGGATCATTCTAGCTGGTTTTAGAGGATGACTAAACTGCTTTTATTAACACATACCTTGTTTTCCATGAAAATATGTGTTCGCTCTCATTACCAGGCAGGCAGGATAGGAAAGGTTTCCACTCGATAACACAACCATAAAGTCAGATTCCACAGAATGGAAACAAGAGTGAGCGAAGAAAGAAACGAAGTCTTTGGTCAAAAAAGTTGTTGAGAGGCGTGGTTGTTCTCTAGGCTGTAGCTAGGAAACCACTCTGAGTGACAAGTGAATCCACCTGTTGCAGCGAGCGTGGGGGTTACCGTGTGAAATCCCAGAGACATTAGACAAAACAGAAGAAAACGGTCTGAAATTGGGGGAGGTACAATGTCACCTTGTCCAATAAGAAATGGCTGCTTTCTATTCAGTTGCAAAATGTTTTTCTATGACGTGAACTAATGAATATGTCTGGTAAACTTGTGCGGTGCTGCTGCTTTGAAAGTGGTGTGGCAAATACTAAATCAAATGCTGTCTCGCCACGTTTTCCGGCAGCTCTGTGCATCCATAAACTATATTACACAATATACCAGTGAAGAATAAATGTGAAAAGAAAATATATTGAAAGTACATATAAACTTTAAAGTGCCTAATAAAACTCCAAAAAGCAAAAATAAGAAATGATTTATTTTAAGAATAAATTCAAGCACTTTTTGTATTCAAGCTAAATTATGCATTTAATGTACACCCAAAAAATGTCTATTGTTTATTAACTAAATGTTCGTAAGGGCTATAAAACCTACTTCAAAGAAGTGTGTGTATGTGTGCGGGAAGTATTTTGCAAATAACGTCACTGTAGAAGTTGCTACAGCGGGTTAGATTGAATTCCAGCGTTAGACCACTGGCGTTAAACTCATCATATAAAGCTAAATAGTTTCAGCTTGAACGATGACTGAAATGTTTATTATGGCTTCAATTATTTTACACTATATCCAGTGTTTCATTTTACTTCAGCTGTTACAACTGTTGTTTTAATATTCTAATTGACATTTCTGAACACCATTTTTTTTATATAGTACATTACTAAGTGCTCCTCTGTGTGGGTCGTGGCTGACATTGACCGGGCTGCGGCAGACAGTGATGCGTGGGGTATCCTAGACAACAGCATCAGTAATATGGGTCCTGGTGGACAGTGTCACAACATCACCTTCATCTGTACTAAGACAGACAACATCAACACAGAAGATTATATGCTGTGAGACATTTTAATCTCCTATTTTGTTACTGTTTTAACAGTTTAATATAATGCAATTACTGCAAATATTTGTGTACAATTACATATACAGATATAGACATTTTCTTTGCTTATACATCACTAATAAAGAACAAATTCCAATTTCAGTGAATTGAACGATGAAGACCTTCACATAGAGGTACAGCTACACAAAATATAACAAATACGTTGTTTACAAAACTATGAACAAATGATTTGTTAATAGGGAATGGAATATTTCACTGTATGGATATCTCCCATGGTTTCCTCTTATTTCACATGCAATTAGGACTCTAACTATTCAGAGGAGCAGAAACGTGCATGCATATTGCACTGAAATCAACATGCCAAGATGGAAATTCAAGAGAATTACAGCAACCCGTATGAAGTAATATTTTTCATTTGCTTACAATACATTTTTGTCTACAAATAACCAAATAAGAAACTATAAAGGAACTTTGTTTTAGATATATAGATTGATTGAAACCAGAAGAAGGTCATGTTTTAACTTAAAGGGATAGCTCAGCTAAATTACTAAATTATTGGTTTCCTTGCCCTGCAGTGGATGGGCAAGGTAAGACAGCAATCCATGCTTTTGTTTTGTTTACTTAGCTACTGTCCCCACATGCAAACTATTTAGCGTTTGTGTCCAACAACCAATGCATTTGTTTGTGTTTCATGTCCAAATCATCCCAAAGTGTCTCAAACTGATTGTGTAGCTCATTAAAGTTACTTTAAGATGATTTGGACGTGGAATGCCAAAAAATGTATGGCCTGATAGTTCATGGCAACGTGGCTGCGTTAGAATAACGCTATCTGTCAGAAGACAATGGTGTTTCCTTGAATTAGAATAATATAAAATCCAGTAAAATGGCATTAGCATTCTTAGACCATAAGTTCATTGAATAGGGAAATGCGATTTAGTATTCTTCAAAAAGCTTGGAAATGTCGCTCAAGTAGCTCCAAACAAACATCACAATATAATAGCCAATATAATAGCCATATCTAGGAAAACCACAGTTTCAAAGGCTGGGCCTAATATAGTGTAGAAGAGGTCATACAATACGTTTTGTAGTGATTCATATGTTGATGTGGTAAAGAATATTTGCTGGTCTGTGGTGTGTAATTAGGAGCAACCAGACGCTGCACTTGACGCATTTATGAAACTACTTATTCCAGTTACTAATAAGCATGCACCCATTAAGAAAATTACTGTAAAACTGTTAAATCCCCTTGGATTGAGGAGGAATTGAAAAATGGTATGGTTGAGATGGATGAGGCAACAGGTATGGCAATTAAGTCTGGCAGCCCAACTGATTGGCAAACGTACTACAAATTAAGAAATCATGTGACTAAACTAAATAAAAATAAACTACACTATGAAACAAAAAAATTATGGAAAGAATGATAGTAAAAAGCTTTGGGGCACCTTAAATGAAATTTTGGCGAAAAAAAGTCAACTAGGCTCCTTCATTCATTGAATCAGATGGCTCATTCATCACAAAGCCCACTGATATTGCAAACTACTTTAATTACTTTTTCATTGGCAAGTTAAGAAAACTTAGGTATGACATGCCAGCAACAAATGCTGACACTATAAATCCAAGTATATCAGACCAAATTATGAAAGACAAGAATTGTACTTTTGAATTCCATAAAGTCAGTGTGGAAGAGGTGAAAAAATTATTGTTGTCTATTAACAATGACAAGCCACCGGGGTCTGACAATCTGGATGGAAAATTACTGAAGATAATTGCAGAATATATTGCCACTCCTATTTGCCACATCTTCAATTTAAGCCTACTACAGAGCCTGTGCCCTCAGGCCTGGAGGGAAGCTAAAGTTGTTCCGCTACCCAAGAATAGTTTAGCCCCCTTTACTGGCTCAAATAGCCGACCAATCAGCCTGTTACCAACCCTAAGTAAACTTCTGGAAAAAATTGTGTTTGACCAGATACAACGCTATTTTACAGAATTTCAGCATGCTTATAGGGAAGGACACTCAACAAGCACAGCACTTACACAAATGACTGATGATTGGCTGAGATAAATGTTTTATTTTATTTCACCTTTATTTAACCAGGTAGGCCAGTTGAGAAAACATTCTCATTTACAACTGCGACCTGGCCAAGATAAAGCAAAGCAGTGTGACAAAAACAACACAGAGTTACACATAAACAAACGTACAGTCAGTAACACAATAGAAAAATGTACAGTGTGTGCAAATGTAGAAGAGTAGGGAGGTAAGGCAAAAAAATAGGCCATAGAGGCGAGATTACAATTTAGCATGAGTGTGATGTGCAGATGTGCAGATGATGATGTGCAAGTAGAGATACTGGGGTGCAAAGGAGCATGAGGATAAGTAACAATATGGGGATGAGGTAGTTGTGTGTACTATTTACAGATTGGCTGTGTACAGGTACAGTGATCTGTAAGCTGCTCTGACAGCTGATGCTTAAAGTTAGAAAGGGAGATATAAGACTCCAGCTTCAGTGATTTTTGCAATTCGTTCCAGTCATTGGTAGCAGAGAACTGAAAGGAAAGGCTGCCAAAGGAGGTGTTGGCTTTGGGGATGACCAGTGAAATATACCTGCTGAAGCGTGTGCTATGGGTGGATGTTGCTATGGTGACCAGTCAGCAGAGATAAAGGCGGGGCTTTACCTAGCATAGACTTATAGATGACCTGGAGCCAGTGGGTTTGGTGACGAATATGTAGTGAGGGCCAGCCAACAAGAGCATACAGGTCACAGTGGTGGGTAGTATATGGGGCTTTGGTGACATAACGGATGGCACTGTGATAGACTACATCCAGTTTGCTGAGAAGTGTGTTGGAGGCTATTTTGTAAATGACATCGCCGAAGTCGAGGATCGGTAGGATAGTCAGGTTATGAGGGTATGTTCGGCAGCGTGAGTGAAGGAGGCTTTGTTGCGAAATAGGAAGCCGATTCTAGGTTTAATGTTAGATTGGAGATGCTTAATGTGAGTCTGGAAGGAGAGATTACAGTCTAACCAGACGCCTAGGTATTTGTAGTGGTCCACATATTCTAAGTCAGAACCGTGCAGAGCAGTGATGCTAGTCGGGCGGGGGGCTGTGGGCAGCAATCGGTTGAAGAGCATGCACTTAGTTTTACTTGCATTTAAAAGCAGTTGGAGGCCATGGAAGGAGTGTTGTATGGCATTGAAGCTTGTTTGGAGGTTTGTTAGCACAGTGTCCAAAGAAGGGCCAGATGGATACAGAATGTTGTCGTCTGCGTAGAGGTGGATCAGGGAATCATCAGCAGCAAGAGCGACATCATTGATATATACAGAGAAAAGAGTCGGCCCAAGAATTGAACCCTGTGGCACCCCCATAGAGACTGCCAGAGGTCCGGATAACAGGCCCTCCGATTTAACACAATGAACTCTGTCTGAGAAGTAGTTGGTGAACCAGGCGAGGCAGTCATTTGAGAAGCAACGGCTATTGAGTCTGCCGATAAGAATGCGATGATTGACAGAGTCGAAAGCCTTGGCCAGGTCGATGAAGACGGCTGCACAGTACTGTATTTATCGATGCCGGTTATGATATCATTTAGGACCTTGCACGTGGCTGAGGTGCACCCATGACCAGCTCGGAAACAAGATTGCATAGTGGAGAAGGTACGGTGAGATTCGAAATGGTCGGGGATCTGTTTGTTAACTTGGCATTCGAAGATTTTAGAAAGGCTGTGCAGGATGGATATAGGTCTATAACAGTTTGGGTCTAGAGTGTCTCCCTCTTTGAAGAGGGGGATGACCGCGGCAGCTTTCCGATCTTTGGGGATCTCAGACGATACGAAAGAGAGGTTGACAAGGCTAGTAATAGGGGTTGCAACAATTGACGGATCATTTTAGAAAGAGAGGGTCCAGATTGTCTAGCCCAGCTGGTTTGTAGGGATCCAGATTTTGCAGCTCTTTCAGAACATCAGCTGTCTGGATTTGGGCGAAGGGGGGGGGGGGGACTTGGGCAAGTTGCTGCAGGGGGTGCTGAGATGTTGGCCGGGGTAGGGGTAGCCAGGTGGGAAGCATGGCCAGCCGTAGAAAAATGCTTATTGAAATTATCGATGATCGTAGATTTATCAGTGGTGACATTGTTTCCTATCCTCAGTGCAGTGGGCAGCTGGGAGGAGGTGCACTTATTCTCCATGGACTTGTCAGTGTCCCAAAACTTTTTGGAATTAGTGCTACAGGATGCAAATTTCTGTTTGAAAAAGCTAGCCTTAGGTTTCCTAACTGACTGAGTATATTGGTTCCTGACTTCCCTGAAAAGTTACATATCGTGGGGGCTATTCGATGCTAATGCAGAACACCACAGGATGTTTTTGTGCTGGTCAAGGGCAGTCAAGTCTGGGGTGATCCAAGGGCTATATCTGTTCTTAGTTCTACATTTTTGAATGGGGCATGCTTATTTAAGATGGTGAGGAAAGCCCTTTTAAAGAGCAACCAGGCATCCTCTACTGACGGGATGAGGTCAATATCCTTCCAGGATACCCGGGCCAGGTCGTTTAGAAAGGCCTGCTCGCTGAAGTGTTTTAGGGAGCGTTTGACAATGAGGGCTGGTCGTTTGACCACGGACCCGTTACGCATGTAGGCAATGAGGCAGTCATCACTGTGATCCTGGTTGAAGAAAGCAGAGGTGTATTTAGAGGGCAAGTTGGTCAGGATGATATCTAAGAGGGTGCCCATGGTAACAGATTTATGATTGTACCTGGTAGGTTCCTTGATAATTTATGTGAGATTGAGGGCATCTAGCTTAGATTGTAGGATGGCCGCAGTGTTAAACATGTCCCAGTTTAGGTCACCTAACAGTAAGAACTCTGAAGATAGATGGGGGGGCAATCAATTCACATATGGTGTCCAGGGCACAGCTGAGGGCTGAAAGGGGTCTATAACAAGCGGCAAAGGTGAGAGACCTATTTCTGGAAAGGCGGATTTTTAAAAGTAGAAGCTCAAATTGTTTGGGAACAGACCTGGATAGTAAGACAGAACTCTGCAGGCTATCTCTGCAGTAGATTGCAACTCCGCCCCCTTTGGCAGTTCTATCTTGTCGGAAAATGTTATAGTTAGGGATGGACATTTCTGGATTTTTGGTGGTCTTCCTAAGCCAGGATTCAGACACGGCTAGGACATCCAGGTTGGTGGAGTGTGCTAAAGCAGTGAATAAAACAAACTTACAGAGGAGGCTTCTAATGTTAACATGCATGAAACCAAGGCTTTTACAGTTACAGAAGTCAACAAATGAGAGCGCCTGGGGAATGGAAGTGGTGCTGGGGCTGCAGGGGTTAACCTCTACATCACCAGAGGAACAGAGGAGGAGTAGGATAAGGGTACGGCTAAAGGCTATACGAACTAGTCGTCTAGTGCGTTCGGAACAGAGAGTAAAAGGAGCAGATTTCTGGGCGTGGAAGAATAGATTCAAGGCATAATGTACAGACAAGGGTATGGTAGGATGTGAGTACAGTGGAGGTAAACCTAGGCATTGAGTGACGATGATAGGTTTTGTCTCTAGAGGAACCATTTAAGCCAGGTGAGGTCACCGCATGTGTGGGGGGTGGAACAAAAGGCCTAGCTAAGGCATATTGAGCAGGGCTGGAGGCTCTACAGTGAAATAAGACAATCACTAACCAAAACAGCAATAGACAAGGCATATTGACATTAGGGAGAGGCATGTGTAGCCGAGTGATCATGGGGTCCAGTGAGTACATAGGCGAGCTGGAGACATGACGATTCAGACAGCTAGCTACCCAGGGCTAGCAGGCTAGCAGATGGGCCTCCGGAAGAGCCTGTTGAATCCCCTCGGACGGTTATGTTGGCAGACCAGTTGTGATGGATCGGCGGGGCTCCGTGTCGGCAGTAAAAGGGTCCAGGCCAATTGACAAAATAGGTATTGTAGCCCAAGAATTGGCTGATGGACCTCTTCGGCTACCCGGGAGATGAGCCTAGCTCAAGGCTAGCTCCAGGTTAACTGGTGCTTGCTTCGGGACAGAGACGTTAGTCAGGAGTAGCCACTCGAATAGCAGCTAGCTAGCTGCTACGCTATAATGGAACAGTTGAATTCCAAGATGGTGAGAAAATTATTGTGGGGGCTGTCTTGTTAGACTTCAGTGCAGCTTTTGACATTACTGATCAAAGTCTGCTGCTGCAAAAACTTTTTGGCTCAGTACAGGGCAGCATGGCTGGCACTTGGATGTACACAGAGCTAATATTAATAGTATGCATGTCAATCTCTCCTGGCTGAAAGTGGAGGAGAGATTGACTTCATCACTACTTTTATTTATGAGAGGAATTGACATGTTGAATGCACCGAGCTGTCTGTCTAAACTACTGGCACACAGCTCGGACACCCATGCATACCCACAAGGCATGCCACAAGAGGTCTCTTCACAGTCCCCAAGTCCAGAGCAGACTATGGGAGAGACACAGTACTACATACAGCCATGACTACATGGAACTCTATTCCACATCAAGTAACTGATGCAATCAGTAAAATTAGATTTAAAAACAGATAAAAAAACACCTTATGGAACAGCGGGGACTGAAGCAGCACAAACATTGGCACAGACACATGCATACACACACAGACATCAAACAGGCAAAGCATCAATACAGGGCTAAGATTGAATCATACTACACCGGCTCCGAAGCTCGTCTTATGTGGCAGGGCTTGCAAACTATTATAGACTACAAAAGGGAGCTGCCCAGTGACACGAGCCTACCAGATGAGCTAAATCACTTCTATGCTCGCTTCGAGGCAAGCAACACTGAGGCATGCATGAGAGCATCAGCTGTTCCGGATGACTGTGTGATCACACTCGCCATAGCCGACATGAGTAAGACCTTTAAACAGGTCAACATACACAAGGCTGCGGGGCCAGACGGAATACCAGGACGTGTGCTCCGGGCATGTGCTGACCAACTGGCAGGTGTCGTCACTGACATTTTCAACATGTCCCTGATTGAGTCTGTAATACCAACATGTTTCAAGCAGACCACCATAGTCCCTGTGCCCAAGAACACAAAGGCAACCTGCCTAAATGACTACAGACCCTTAGCACTCACGTCCGTAGCCATGAAGTGCTTTGAAAGGCTGGTAATGGCTCACATCAACAGCATTATCCCAGAAACCCTAGACCCACTCCAATTTGCATACCGCCCAAACAGATCCACAGATGATGCAATCTCTATTGCACTCCACACTGCCCTTTCCCACCTGGACAAAAGGAACACTTATGTGAGAATGCTATTCATTGACTACAGCTCAGCGTTCAACACCATAGTACCCTCAAAGCTCATCACTAAGCTAAGGATCGTGGGACTAAACACCTCCCTCTGCAACTGGATCCTGGACTTCCTGACGGGCCGCCCCCAGGTGGTGAGGGTAGTTAGCAACATATCTCAACTGTTCCAATTCAACAGTGTCTCCTGATCCCTCCTGTCTCAGCCTCCAGTATTTATGCTGCAGTAGTTTATGTGTCGGGGGGCTAGGGTCAGTCTGTTACATCTGGAGTATTTCTCTTGTCTTATCCGGTGTCCTGTGTGAATTTAAATATGCTCTCTCTAATTCTCTCTTTCTTTCTCTCTTTCTTTCTTTCTCTCGGAGGACCTGAGCCCTAGGACCATGCCTCAGGACTACCTGGCATGATGACTCCTTGCTGTCCCCAGTCCACCTGGCCGTGCTGCTGCTCCAGTTTCAACTGTTCTGCCTGCGGCTATGGAACCCTGACCTGTTCACCGGACGTGCTTGTTGCACCCTCGACAACTACTATGATTATTATTATTTGACCATGCTGGTCATTTATGAACATTTTAACATCTTGACCATGTTCTGTTATAATATCCACCCGGCACAGCCAGAAGAGGACTGGCCACCCCTCATAGCCTGGTTCCTCTCTAGGTTTCTTCCTAGGTTTTTGGCCTTTCTAGGGAGTTTTTCCTAGGGAGTTTTTCCTAGCCACCGTGCTTCTTTCACATGCATTGCTTGCTGTTTGGGGTTTTAGGCTGGGTTTCTGTACAGCACTTTGAGATATCAGCTGATGTACGAAGGGCTATATAAATAAATTTGATTTGATTTGATATCTGCCACGCTGATCCTCAACACTGGAGCAGCAGGGGTGCGTGCTCAGTCCCCTCCTGTACTCCCTGTTCACCCATGACTGCATGGCCAGGCATGACTCCAAAACCATCATTAAGTTTGCAGACGACACAACAGTGGTAGGCCTGATTACCGACAACGACGAGACAGCCTATAGGGAGTCTCGCACCTTGAAAGCGGCAGCTCTACCTTTTAGCTCAGTGTGAATGTTGCCTGTAATCCATGGCTTCTGGTTGGGGTATGTACATACAGTCATTGTGGGGACGACGTCCTCGATGCACTTGTTGATAAAGCCAGTGACTGATGTGCGGTACTCCTCAATGTCATTGGAAGACACATAATAGCACAATTGGTTGGGCGCCCGTAAAACTGCTGCGGTACTGGTACCCCGGCCAAGCTATCATTGCTCATTGTGTATTTATACCTTGTGTTATTATTTTTCTATTATTTATCTTTTTTCTCTCTGCGTTATTGGGGAGGGGTGCGTAAGTAATCATTTCACCGTTAGTCTACAGCTGTAGTTTACAAAGCATGTGACGAATACAATTTGATTTGAACAAATGTGATTGGTTGGATGAAAGCTCACATAAAGTCCCTGGTTCGTATCCCAACCCATAACTCTAAACTTTATTGGAATTACTTGGAACGCATTTATTGCCAAAACTTTACCTATCATATTTGTTTATTCCATGGAGGCAGAGCTGCTCTTAGAACAAGATGAAATAAAGAAAACTACAATCTTTTCTCCAATCTGACAAAATGATGATAATGTTCTATGTTTTTTCAGAAAGGAAAAGGAGGGGGGTACCACCAAACCCTGAGAGCTGTATGCAACGGCCAGGGGTTCTGCAGGTCAACAAATGGAGAAAGAACAAATATGAACGCTTCTCTGAGCAACTTACTGTGCGATGCCATTAAAAATATGTTTTCAAAAACATTCAAGTAAGTTAGGTTCTCAGTGCCTTACAGACACATTTATTGGGGCAAAGATCCACCACTTGAATAACATGGTTATCATCATGTCTTCTAGGAAATCTCAGAAATCTATCTATGCAAAGATTGACAATTTCAGCATCCTCTTCGAGAGCTATGATGAAGAAGCCATGTTTCCTTGGCTGGCATTCCTCAATACTGAGGTTTGTGGAAATACATCTGTATTATGTACATTTGCTTGGCTGTTAACTGTGAAAGTGTATCATAGATGGGACTGTGCTATGCTCTGCTTGCCACCAGTGTCGTTATTTATCACCTTCCAATTATGGCGGTCAAGTAAATTGTAATGTTAAGTAGTCTAATATTCATAATATTTTTTCTGGTGTCATAAAGGAACACAAATTGAAGGCAGATCTTAAACATGAGATAGTCCAGAGGAAGAAAGAAATTTACTCTTCGCTCACCAACTCAATCATGACCACCATGCTCCCCTCCTATACAGGTTAGTCTAACTGTCAGTATTATTCTGTTACTATAATTCCCTTTAGTATACATGTCAATAGCAATCGTAAAATAATAGTTCATTCAAATTTGATATTTAGCCATTTTTTTCCTTAACCCTGAAAATATTCTCTGCACAAGGAGTGACTGCAGTCCACACTTCAGTTTTGTTAAACTAGCCACTGCCAGCAAATTATGATTTGGGCATGATATTGTAAACTCACTAAATTGTGAGATTGATTTTAAGCCTGAAAAATGCTTAAATCATTTGTTGGCCGTGGATAGCTTAACAAAAAACAAAAGTGTAGGTTGCAGTTTAAAGGTCCATACACTGTTGAAAAAATATCTAATGCTGTATGTCAATTCGCTGAACTATCCCTTTAAATATCTTTGGATAGCAGTGACCCATTGACCTCATAACAATAACTTTTTATAACTTACTTTGTAAACTTTTTGTACATTTTTAGAGGCTTCAAATGTACATGGGAAAGGATCCCTAAAGAGAATGCAGGACATACTCGAGAAGCACATTGAGTCATCAAAGAGCACCATGTTCCACGACGCTAAGGGGAAGATGATGACGCTCCTAACCAAGCTCAGGGTAGGATACTTTTTATGTCACTGTTTCAATTATTGAAGTATTAATATGGGCACCATAGGTGTTATGCTCGATGCACTCAGTTTTCCACCACAAAAATAACGGGTCAGCATGTAAGTCCTCAACCCAATGTTTATATACCAGGACAAATTAGCTAGCAACAGCAAGCTAGCTAGCTAAATTGGCATAAATGTTTAATGCTTTTTGACCTGTCAACCAAATTAATATAATTGGTTCAGAGTTTGTTTTGATATTTCAACCTCTGTGTCCTGATCGCTTCTGGTGTGGGTGAACAAAATCAATGCGCTCGCGATGGAGCACGCGCACGTCCGGTTTGGTCAGAATGTAGCTAGCTTGCTACATGCTGGGGCTCCCGAGTGGCGCAGCAGTCTAAGGCACTGCATCTCAGTGCCAGAGGCGTCACTACAGTCCCTGGTTCAAATCCAGGCTGCATCACATCTGGCTGTGATTGGGAGTCCCATAGATCGGCGCACAATTGGCCCAGCGTCGTCCAGGTTTGGCTGGGGTAGGCTGTCATTGTAAATAAAAATGTGTTCTTAACTGACTTGCATTAATTAAATAAAGGTTAAATAAATACAAAAATGTAGGCACTGTGTAATGGGCAGGTCTGTCTCACGGTTTGCTGCTATGATTGGATAGAGCGCAATCAGCTCAGCTGTTTCTTCATACAGACAATTCTCCCTAGGCTTTACAATCCTGTGTTAGTGGGCAGGTAGGCATTATTGTCATCCAAACCCAACCTTAATGTAAATTGTGATCACCTCAGTTACACAAAACTCAGCAATGTACTGAATTTATGACCAAAATGATCCTACCTGTGCACTTTTTAATCAAATTTGGCACTGGAATAAATGTTTGACTAATAATGATCCAATATAGGCCGTTTTCTATCAGTGAAGTAGTTTTTTGCATCCGGTTTCCCTTTAAACCTGTGGGACAAATGTGTGTTTGCACACTTCAAGTCCAAATCATCTATAAGTAACTTTTTTTTGATACTTTAGGATGATTTGGACATGAAGAGGGAAAATGCTAATATTGGTACCCTACCATTGACTAACATTGTGCCACAAATGCAAACAAGATATACTGTAATTGAAGCTGTGGCAAGTGGTAAATAAAACCAAAGCATGGATTGATAGCTTACCTTGTCCATAGACTGCTTACAGGGTAAGGAAACCAATATGTGATTTTGTAATTTGAGTGAACCATCCCTTGAAATCTTCCTAGATGTCAGACAGACATGACTTGGAAATGCCAAAATAGGGATTTTCTCAGAGAAAATGTATTTAAATGTATTTAAATTAAAACACACGACTATTGGAATTTGTTACATGGTTTAGTTTAGCAAGCGTGCAGTATGTGATCCAACTGAACCTCTTGGGGCTAGGGGCAGTATTGAGAATGTTGAAAAAAATATGTGCCCATTTTTAACTGCCTCCTACACCAACTCAGAAGCTAGAATAAAACACTCTGAATTTTCTAAAACTGTTTGAATGGTGTCTGTAAGTATAACAGAACTCATATGGCAGTCAAAACCCTGAGACAAATTCTGACAGGAAGTGGATACCTGATGTGTTGAATTACCTTTAAGCCTATGCCATTGAAACACACAGGGGCTTATTAATTGTTGAGCACTTCCTATGGCTTCCATTAGATGTCACCAGTCTTTAGAAAGTGTTTTGAGTCTTATACTGTGAGAACTGAACGAACAAGAGCCTTGGAACGGTGGTGGCCGATTAGACTCTGGCGTGCGAGTTCATGTTGGGTACTCTCGTTCCAATACGTTTTAAAAGAGAATGCAAACGTCCGCCTTGAATATTATTCATGTTCTGGTTAAAAAAGGCACTAATGATTTATGCTATACAACGTTTGACATGTTTGAACGAACGTAAATATTTTTTTCCCCCTCGTTTATGAAGACAAGTCCGGCGAGCATAGATCATGTGCTAACAACACAGAGCTTTTTCGAACAAAACTACATTTGTTATGGACCTGGGATTCCTGGAAGTGACATCTGATGAAGAGAATCAAAGGTAATGGATTATTTACATAGTATTTTCGATTTTAGATCTCTCCAACATGGCGGTTAGTCTGTATCGCAAAGCGTATTTTTCTGGGCGCAGTGCTCAGATTATTGCAAAGTGTGATTTCCTCAGTAAAGTTATTTTTAAATCTGGCAATCCGGTTGCGTTCAAGAGATGTAAATCTATAATTCTTTGAATGACAATATAATATTTTACCAAAGTTTTCGAATAGTAATTATTTAATTTGTTGTGCTGCTTGACTGGCGGTTATTGGAGGGAAACGATTTCCTCAACATCAACGCCATAGTAAAACGCTGTTTTTGGATATAAATATGAACTTGATAGAACAAAAAATGCATGCATTGTCTAACATAATGTCCTAGGAGTGTCATCTGATGGAGATTGTCAAAGGTTAGTGCATCATTTTAGCTGGTTTTCTGCTTTTGGTGACCCCTGTCTTTGAATTGACAAAACATTACACACAGCTATTGTCAATGTACTCTCCTAACATAATCTAACTTTATGCTTTTGCCGTAAAGCCTTTTTGAAATCGGACAACGTGGTTAGATTAAGGAGATGTTTATCTTTCAAAGGGTGTAAGATAGTTGTATGTTTGAGAAATTTGAATTATGACATTTAATTGTTTTCAAATTTGGCGCTCTTGATATTTCACCTGTTGTTGATAGGGTGTACCAGGGGTGGGACGCTTGCGTCCCACATAGCCCATAGAGGTTAAATTTAATGTTTTATCAAAATGTACACTTAATGTCATAAGGACATAAAATATATTAGTGGAAGGACCCCAGTAGACTCAAAATAATAAAATACAAAAGGTGCTTGGAATTCTGATCTTTAAAAAAAAAGGTAAGAAAATGTTTATTATGTCTCTGCAAAGTTGTTTGTAAAACCAGTGACACCAGCTGACCAACTTTTTGTTACTGAGCAATAACTAACAAGTTGTTAGTTAATTATTATTTTTTTGTTTGTTTGGTTTATGTACAGGGGTAGTGTAGTAATAAGCAATGTTACATGTGAACTCTGGCTGACTTTTGTGTATTATGTTAAGAATAAAGGAAGCTGTGAAGCAGTCACTCCACAATGAGCTACCCCTCCCAGGTAAATCAAAGACACTATGAAAGTATAGTTGCTGATATTTCCATCACATTTTGTCTCGAATGCTGTCTATGTTTCAAATACATACACTACCGTTCAAGAGTTTGGGGTCACTTAGAAATGTCCTTGTTTGTGAAAGAAAAGCACATTTTTGTCCATTCAAAATAACATGAAATTGATCAGAAATACAGTTTAGACATTGTTAATGTTGTAAATGACTATTGTAGCTGGAACGGCAGATTTTTTGTGGAGCATCTGCATAGGCGTACAGAGGCCCATTATCAGCAACCATCACTCCTGTGTTCCAACGACACGTTGTGTTAGCTAATCCAAGTTTATCATTTTAAAAGGCTAATTGATCATTAGAAAACTCTTTTGCAATTATGTTAGCACAGCTGAAAACCGTTGTGTTGATTAAAGAACCAATACAACTGGCCTTCTTTAGACTAGTTGAGTATCTGGAGCATCAGCATTTGTGGGTTCAATTACAGTCTCAAAATGGCCAGAAACAAAGAACTTACTTCTGAAACTCGTCAGTCTATTCTCGTTCTGAGAAATGAATGCTATTCCATGCGAGAAATTGCCAAGAAACTGAAGATCTCGTACAACGCTGTGTACTACTCCCTTCACAGAACAAACTGGCCCTAACCAGAATAGAAAGAGCAGTGGGAGGCCCTGGTGCACAACTGAGCAAGAGGACAAGTGCATCAGTGTTTCTAGTTTGAGAAAAAGATGCCTCACAAGTCCTCAACTGTCAGCTTCATTAAATAGTACCCACAAAACACCAGTCTCAACGTCAATAGTGAAGAGGCGTCTCTGGGATGCTGGCCTTCTAGGCAGAGTAGCTAAGAAAAAGCCATATCAGACTGGCCAACAAAAATAAAAGATTAAGATGGGCAAAAGAACACAGACACTGGACAGAGGAACTCTGCCTAGAAGGCCAGCATCCCGGAGTCGCCTCTTCACTGTTGATGTTGAGACTGGTGTCTGGGCAGCATCATGCTTTGGGGATTTTTCAGTGTCAGGGACTGGGAAACTAGTCAGGATTAAGGGAAAGATGAACAGACCAAAGTAAAGATATCCTTGATGAAAAGCTGCTCCAGAGCCTTCAGGACCTCAGATTGGGCCAAGACAACGCAAGAGTGGCTTTCCGACAAGTATCTGAATGTCCTTGAGTGGCCCAGCCAGACCCGGGACTTGAACCCAATCTAACATCTCTGGAGAGACCTGAGAATAGCTGTTCAGCAATCCTCCTCATCCAACCTGACAGAGCTTGAGCGGGTCTGCAGAGAAGAATGGGAGAAACTCCCCAAATACAGGTGTGCCAAGCTTGCAGCGTCATACCCATGAAGACACACGGCTGTAATCGCTGCCAAAGGTGCTTCAACAAAGTACTGAGTAAAGGGTCTGAATAAATGTGATATAGATGTGATATTTAAGGTTTTTATTTTTAATACATTTGCTTAAATGTCTATACCTGTTTTTGCTTAGTCATTATGGGGTATTGTGTGTAGATTGATGAGTGAAACAAATTAAATGAATACATTTTAGAATACGGCTGTAACATAACAAAAAAAGTCAAAGGGTCTGACTACTTTCCGAATGTACAATTTTCAGCTGCAAATGTCAATTACAATGCCAAATGTCAATGACATACCAGCAGTAGTTATTGAGTGGATAAAGTAAGTGTTAGGGTAAGGTTAGAACCCCTCCCCCCACAAAAATATGTATTTTCTTTGTTACAGATATCACTGAGCACTGAGACAGTGAAGAGGTTCTACGAAAAAATGATGGGTAAACCTATCACAGATGTTGAAGAAGAGGCATGGTAAACACTCCACTGCTCCACATAAAACCATCAATTTGAACGTTTGAAACAAAGTACAGTTGAAGTCAGAAGTTTACATAGCCAAAAACATTTAACCTCAGTTTCACAATTGCTGACATTTAATCCATGTAAAAATTCCCTGTCTAGGTCAGCTAGGATCACCACTTTATTTTACGTATGTGAAATGTCAGAATAATAGTAGAGATAATTATTTACTTCAGCTTTAATTTCTTTCATCACATTCCCAGTGGGTCAGAAGTTCACATACACTCAATTAGTATTTGGTAGCATTGCCTTTAAATTGTTTAACTTGGGTCAAATGTTTTGGGTAACCTTCCACAAGCTTCCCACAATAAGTTGGGTGAATTTTGGCCCATTCCTCCTGACAGAGCTGGTGTAACTGAGTCAGGTTTGTAGGCCTCCTTGCTCGCACACGCTTTTTCAGTTCTGCCCACACATTTTCTATGGGATTGAGGTCAGGGCTTTGTGCTAGCCACTCCAATACCTTGACTTTGTTGTCCTTAAGCCATTTTGCCACAACTGTGGAAGTATGCTTGGGGTCATTGTCCATTTGGAAGACCCATTTGCCACCAAGCTTTAACTTCCTGACTGATGTCTTGAGATGTTGCATCAATATATCCACATAATTTTCTACCCTCATGATGCCATCTATTTTGTGAAGTGCACCAGTTACTCCTGCAGCAAAGCACCCCCACAACATGATGATGCCATCCCCGTGCTTCACGGTTGGGATTGTGTTCTTCGGCTTCCAAGCCTCCCACTTTTCCTCCAAACATAACGATGGTCATTATGGCCAAACAGTTCTATTTTTGTTTAATCAGAGCAGAGGACATTTCTCCAAAAAAGTACGATCTTTGTCCCCATGTGCAGTTGCAAACCGTAGTCTGGCTTTTTTTATGGTGGTTTTGGAGCAGTGTCTTCTTCCTTGCTGTGAGGCTTTTCAGGTTATGTCGACATAGGACTTGTTTTACCATGGATATAGATACTTTTGTACCTGTTTCCTCCAGCATCTTCACAAAATCCTTTGCTGTTGTTCTGGAATTGATTTGCACTTCTCTAGGAGACAGAATGCGTCTCCTTCCTGGGTACTATTGTTTGTACAGATCAACGTGGTACCAGATTTGTGGAGGTCTACAATTTTTTTTCTGAGGTCTTTCTTTTGATTTTCCCATGGTGTCAAGCAAAGAGGCACTGAGTTTGAAGGTAGGCCTTGAAATACATCCACAGGTACACCTCCAATTGACTCAAATGATGTCAATTAGCCTATCAGAAGCTTCTAAAGCCATGACATCATTTTCTGGAATTTTCCACGCTTTTTAAAGGCACAGTCACCTTAGTGTATGTAAACTTCTGACCCACTGAAATTGTGATACAGTGAATTATAGGTGAAATAATCTGTCTGTAAACAATTGTTGTAAAAATTACTTGTGTCATGCACAAAGTACATGTCCTAACCGACTTGTCAAAACTATAGTTTGTTAACAAGACATTTGTGGAGTGGTTGAAAAACGAGTTTTAATGACTCCAACCTAAGTGTATGTAAACTTCCGGCTTCAACTGTAGGTTCAACACATAGCGCTAATCTGCGCTTTAAAACCGCCTAAGGTCTAAGGGCCCGGGGCTGGGTTTCTGCTTAGCTAACATATGGAATAGTTTTAAGATGCTCATACCAAGGATCATTTAGCTATTTGATTTGGATTTGTAGGACCCCTGTAAGTATCCCCATTTTTTAAGATAAAACATTGAATTTGGCCTTACTGCTATTAGCCCATAGAAACTTGAATAACATATTCATACCAGTGGAGGCTGCTGAGGGGAGGGTGGCTCATAATAATGGCTGGAACGGAGCAAAAGGAATGGCATCAAAATATGTTTGATGTATTTTATACCATTCTACTGATTCCGCTCCAGCCATTACCATAAGCCCATCCTCCCCAATTAACGTGCCACCAACCTCCTGTGATTCATACATGGTAATACAGATAGTTTGTTTTGGAAATGTCTGTCCTATATCTGAGCGATATAAGAAAGATACTATTTTTTTTACCCATATATAGCCCCTTTTTTTTGGGCACTAAACTACTCCCATAAACACTTCCATTCATTTTTTTTTTTACTGTTACCGGGCTACCTTCAAACGAGTCTTGTGAGACTTGTGTGCATGCTAGAGCAAAACAACTGACATGTACGTGGTTGTGAGTGTCGCTACAGACGTTTGTGAGTAGACTGATTTTTGGAATAGCTCCTGGTATGACAAACACCGCTGTAGCTCTGCCACCTTCCACCACAGAAGACTATGATGGATTGAGACGCAGCCCATGCAAAACAAACTGATATTTACCTTTACAATTAGTTTACAGACACATATCAAGAAATGCTTTTGGTTGTGCTGTGCTTTTGGTTGTGCTTTATATTCATTCTGAGTGAAATTACTTACAGTTTTTTTTTTTCATTGTAGTATCCTAGAACACAACTCGGGGAAGGAAACAACATCTGAGCAGGTGTGCTGTTAATTGGGTTGAGATCTGGTGACTGAGACAGCCATGGCATACATCATTTTCATGCTCATCAAACCATTCAAAGACCACTCATGCCCTATGGATGGAAGCATTGTCATCCTATGGGGGCATAGCCATGGTAGCCAAAATAATGAGAAAAGAAAAATGGCCTGCCCTCATTTTTATACATGACCCGAAGCATGATGGGATGTTAATTGCTTAATTAACTCAAGAACCACACCTGTGTGGAAGCGCCTGCTTTCAATACACTTTGTTTCTATTATTTTGGCAGTTACCTGTTAATTAGTTGAAGAAAAGTTTTCTATCAAATCACACTGTGAGATTATAATGAGGTTCATGTCATTTTTGCACTTTGCACAATTATTTTGCAATAAGACATTTGTATACAAAAGGATGTTAGTGATATATCTTGTTTCTGTTTCACCTCTTACATTGTTGTAGAATCCACTAACAGGACTACACAAGTCATGTTAGTGGAACTCCCACCAGTTTTACCTTTAGGCTGTGTGATTCCCACCAACAGGTTCCACTAAGAAACAACAGGAATGATGAGGTGAAGGATGAACTTGCAGGTAAAAGCGATCCTTGCTATAGGCTGTGCTGTTTGTTCAAATACATTTTTTTACTATACCAGTTGATGTTTTATTCTGTACACTGTACTAAGTGTCTCTTTCACCTGAAATCCCAGATGCTGCGTTTGTGGATAAGCACATGAGTGCACTAATCAAGAGGGTCACAATGGTAATGGCTATAGCAGATGACCTACTGGGAGAGGACATGATCCAAGATTAAATGTATTTGGATATTAATGCAGCCGAGACCAGTGAGAAAAAAATGAGAGTTCTGTACAAGGCTCTACGCTCAGGAGGACCACTGATTAAATCAGCCTTCTACACAGCTCTCCAAACTAATGAACCTAATCTTGTCAAGGACTTGGGTAAGAACAATAGATACTATTTACACCCTGTGATTACCTTAAAACATTGTGTGCATTGTGATGTACAGTACACATCATATATTTTCCCATTCCTCTCCCATTTTAAGCTTCCCCCTGATAACAGACCTGGCTTGGGTTGGTCCTTCAAGTGTTGGACAAAGGACAGCAAGCAGTCTCACTGGCTGTGGGACAGCAGCGGAGTTACTACTCTCCTAATGCTCTATGGGTGTTGGGGGATATAACCAACTAGCTCTATCATCCTCTTTTGTTGTTGTGGCTTTATGCAAACTGGAACCTGTGCACTTGCAATCTGTTGTAGCCTTGTACTTTGTTTTCATCTGAATGTTTTATGTGTTTTTGTTTTTGTCAAACCCCAAAAGTTTGTCACAATTTATTTGACCAGAGGACAATACCAGTGGAAACAGTGCCATGAAGTAAAGTGAAACCCAATATAAAATGTTGATCATGTATGTCAAATTTAATTTTAGATGTGAGCTTGATTATACGAATGATTTGTGTTTGTCTCTGTTGTATCTTAACTTCTGATTTTATTATGGCACCTGGTTTATTTCATCATTCATTCTGTTCAGTCAAAGTAATCTCTATATCATCATTATATCTTCAACTCCTTTTACATTTTATGTTTCTGAGTTGAATGTCACATTGTTTCATTCTTTCCTCAATAAAAATAAATGTTAAAAGTACCATATAAATAATTTATTCAAGACTCAATATTCTCACATGAATACTACAGTAAATTTAAATATCAACATTTAATATGATTGGTGATTCTGTAATAAATACATAATGCATAGGCCTATAAACAGGAAACATATACAAAATGTTTTTGTATTAAACAAACAAATTACAAAAAAAGTCAGCAATAACAATCTATATACAACAACACCAGAAATCCTTCACTGCTACATAAGGCTATGTGTGGTGACGTAGTGCTGCTTAAGCAGATAAATTAGCCAGTTATTAATATACAAATCCCCCTAGAAAATGACTCAGGGTCAGTATCAAAGCCTCTCCCAGAATGACACGTTAATTACATGTTAGTTTTGGCTGCACTGATTCATGAAAACCCCCAGAATTGCGAGAAGATTTGCCTGGCTAACATGCTCATACCACAAGCTCTCCTCTCACTGTGTACCATGTGGGCCTGTGCATCAGCCAGGCTACAAGAAGACTGCTTTGAGATAAGGATGTTATAGCTACTGCACAGTGGTGAGTTACTTTGGTTTTCATTGTTAAATGTTTTCTCTGTAAATCCTCTCATATACACGGGCAGCTTCCAGATATTCCAGATATCTCAGTCATGTTTGTTTGTGAAAGGTAGCTATATTTCTGGTGTGGGATATTCTAATCTAAAGGATCTCCAAAGACATAGGCTTGTCTGTCAGCGACAGCTCCAACATGCAGCTCCAACGACCATCTGAAACCAAAGCATGGTTCTATTGGTACAGGGTAAAATAAACACGAAAATAGTACTTTCAGTAGTAAATGTTCTTTCATTTGGCCTTGAAGTTTCTCAGCAAAACACATTGACGTATTAAAACGGCACGTGAGATTGATAAAAGCCTTGAAAAGTTCAGCACCATGAACCACAGGGAGAGAGTCCTCTAAGCCCTTCAACTGAAAACTAGATTACAAATAAATATCTTTTAAATACCTTTTTTTACATGGCAAATATCTATTTGTCACGGATCCCTCCGGTACTGTTGCTCATTCTGTGCACCAGTTTCGGAAGTCACCGGCCTCTAGGCACTGAACTTTGTGTCATTAAGCACACCTGGTTTCATTTCCTCACTGATTTGTATTTGTAGAAATGTGCCCTTTGGTCCACCATTGGGCTGTCGATTATTGTTCCAATGTCCGTTGGTCATGTGAGTACCTGTGCCTTGTTGTTTTGGCTTTCGTGCCACTTGTATTGTGCATAGATGATTATGGGTCTCATCCTGTGTTGTATCATTGTGCGCTTGTGCTTTCGGGTCTCGTCCCATGTATTTATTCAAGGTACACCTTGCACTTTTGTTTACATCTCAACTCTGTGTTTTGTATACGTGTTTGTTTGGTCTTCGCCTTTACATGGCACGCTGTAATTTGGGTAGAGAAATAAAAAACATTATTACGCATTCCTGTGCCTGTTCTCCCAATTTCTTATATACAATGTGACACTATGTGACTACCAACAGGGCCATTTGACATTGTAAAGGCTACTATAGCAAAGGCCAAAGCTAGGCATCACAGATTATGTAAACAGGGAAGGATACGTTTGTGTGTGCATGTGTGCCTGAGTGCGTGCGTTCGTGTGCATGTGTGCTTGAATTTGCGCGTGTGTGTATGTGGGTGAGTGTGAGCAAGAATGAGAAAAGGCTAGTTATGAAGGCATGTCCATTTCCCAGGACCAGTAGAAGAGTGCTGACTTCTTTTCCTTCATGGGAAACAATGACCTCTATCTCTAGACTGTGTGTATCTGGAAAACCCCCAAGTGTGTTTTACTGCATACACCCCTCATTGTCTTATGTCAGATGGCGCCGCGACTACGTTGAGGTTATGAGTGAAGGAGTGACACCACCTGTCAGAAGACAATCCACACCCCTGACTAATGAAACTTAATGGAACCTACTTCCTTTACTTTTGATTGTTTCTTTAAATGTTTTCACGTAAAACCTTGAAGTTTGTCTCCCTAGTACATATCACCTAAGCAAGGCCTCTAGCTACAAAGTCTTTGCAAGTTATGCACCCTATATTGCTAGCTAGCAGCAATTATACAGTAATCATCTTGGCAAAAGAGTGCACAGCAGCATACAAACCTACATCAACTCATCATACTTTTGTAATATTAGACAAATCTATGGAATGATATAACATATAGTATGTACCAATCGATCGGGTGGTGTGTTGCCCTGGGTAGAGAGCACTGGACTGCACAATTAGAGGGGTTTCAGAGGGAGGTCAGAGGGACTAGCAGCATTGGCGGTTGTTGTGGTGTTGGAACCATATTGGAACATGGGGTTGATAAAAAGGTCAGGGAGTGAGGGGTCATAGAGAAAGTGAGGGAGGAACCTGTTATCCCAGGGAGTTCTGCTTCTTCAGGCTGTCTGACTCGCCTCGCTCTGTCCTCAGGGGTCTTTCTGTACCAGCTCCTGACAGACAGACACAGACAGACACAGACAGACAGACACAGACAGACAGACAGACAGACAGACAGACAGCCAGAGAGGGGGGGGGGGGTTATTTTTAATAATTATAAATCATACACTCTTAGAAAGAAAGATGCTACTGTATCTAGAACCTAAAAGGATTCTTTGGCTGTCCCTATTGGGAAATAGGTAAATGCAGCTCCATCATTCATTGAATCAGTTGGCTCATTCATCACAAAACCAACCGATATAATTATTTTTTCATTGGCAAGATTAGCAAATTTAGGGATGCCATTTCAGCGACAAATGCTGACACTACACATCCAAGTATATCTGACCAAATTATTAAAGCCAAGCATTGTAATGTTGCATTCCGTAAAGTGAGTGTGGAAGAGGTGACAAAATCAACAATGACAAGCCACCGGGGTCTGACAACTTGGATGGAAAATTACTGAGGATAATAGCGGACGATATTGCCAGTCCAATTTGCCATATTTTCAATTTAAGCCTAAAAGAATATGTGTGCCCCCAGGCTTGGAGGGAAGCAAATGTCAATACGCTACCCAAGAATAGTAAAGCCCCCTTTAATGGCTCAAATGGCCGACCAATCAGCCTATTATCAACTCTAAGTAAACCTTTTGAAAAAATGGTGTTTGACCAGATACAATTCTATTTTACAGTAAACAAATTGACAACAAACTTCCAGAATGCTTATAGGGATGGACCTTCAACATGCACAGCACTTACACAAATGACTGATGATTGCCGTAGAGAAAGTAATGCTAAAAAGATTGTGGGGGCTGTTTTGTTAGACCTCAGTGAGGCTTTTGACATTATTGATCATAATCTGCTGCTGGAAAAATGTATGTGTTATGGCTTTACACCCCCTGCAATATTGTGGATAAAGAGTTACCTGTCTAACAGAACACAGAGGGTATTCTTTAATGGAACACTTTCCAACATAATCCAGGTAGAATCAGGAATTCCCCATGGCAGCTGTCTAGGCCCATTACATTAGACTTTCTATGTATGTGGATGACTCAACTCTATACATGTCAGCATTAACAAAGAGTTGCAGTTAGTTTCATAGTGGGTGGCAAGGAATAAGTTTGTCCTAAATATTTCTAAAATGAAAAGCATTGTATTTGGGACAAATCATTCACTAAACCCTAAACCTAAAGAATCTGATAATAAATCATGTGGAAATTGAGCAGGTTGAGGTGACTAAACTGCTTGGAGTAACCCTGGATTGTAAACTGTCATGGTCAAAACATATTGGTACAATAGTAGCTAACATGGGGAGAAGTATATCAATAATAAAGCGCTGCTCTACCTTCTTTACAGCACTATCAACAAGGCAGGTCCTACAGGCCCTGGTTTTGTTGCACCTGGACTATTGTTCAGTCGTGTGGTTAGGTGCCACAAAAAAGGACTGGCACTTGGATGTACACAGAGAGCTAATATTAATAATATGCATATCAATCTGTCCTGGCTCAAAGTGGAGGAGAGATTGTCTTTATCACTACTTGTTTTTATGAGAGGTATTGAAATGTTGAATGCACCAAGCTGTCTGTTTGAACTGCTGGCGCACAGCTCGGACATCCATGCATAACCCACGAGATGCCATAAGAGGTCTGTTCACTGTCCCCGAGTCCAGAACAGACTATGGGAGGCGTACAGTACTACATAGAGCTTTGACTACATGGAACTCTATTCTACATCAAGTAACTGATGCAAGCAGTAAAATTTGATTAAAAAAACAGATAAAAATACACCAATTGGAACAGCGGTGACTGTGAAGCAACACAAACATAGGCACAGACACATGCATACACACACACACACACACACACACACACACACACACACACACACACACACACACACACACACACACACACACACACACACACACACACACACGATAACATGCACACCATACACACACGTACACATGGATTTTGTACTGTAGATATGTGGTAGTGGTGGAGTAGGGGCCTGAGGGCACACAGTGTGTTGTGAAATCTGTGAATGTATTGTTATGTTTTAAAAATTGTATGAACTGCCTTCATTTTGCTAGACCCCAGGAAGAGAAGCAGCTGTAATGGGGATACATAATAAATACAAATACAAATAGGAGTTTCAGGTAGAACCCTTTTGAGTTCCATGTAAAACCCTTTATACAGAGGGTTCTACATGGAACCCAAAATAGTTCTACCTGGAACCAAAAAGGCTTATCCTATGTGGACAGCCAAAGAACCCTTTTGGAACCCTTTTTTGTAAGAGTGTAGTTGAATCAGTGGAGGTTTCTGAGCGGAGGATAGCTCATAATAATGGCTGGAACGGAGCAAATAGAATGGCATCAAACACATGGAAACCATCTGGAGGAGAGGATTTCTTATGTACTACAATATTTGAAAGTATAGGAGACATTAAGAGATGTGAAGTATAGAAGACATTAAGAGATGTGAAGTATAGGAGACAGTAAGAGATGTGAAGTATAGGAAACAGTCAGAGATGTGATGTATAGGAGACAGTCGGAGATGTGAAGTATAGGAGACAGTAAGAGATGTGAAGTATAGGAAACAGTCAGAGATGTGATGTATAGGAGACAGTCGGAGATGTGAAATATATGAGACAGTCGGAGATGTGAAGTATCAGGAGACAGTAGGAGATGTGAGTTATAGGAGAAAGTCAGCGATGTGAAAAATAATAGACATAAAGAGATGTAAAGTAAGGGAGACAGTCAGAGGTGTAAGGTATATGAGACAGTAAGACGTGAAGTATAGGAGCAGTCAGAGATGTGAAGTATAGGAGACAGTAAGAGATGTGAAGTATAGGAGACAGTAAGAGATGTGAGGTATAGGAGAAAGTCAGTGATGTGAAGAAAAGGAGACAAAGAAATGTGAAGTAAGGGAGAAAGTTAGAGAGAGATGTGAGGTATATGATACAGTAAGACATGTGAAGTATAGAAGCAGCCATAAATGTGAAGTATAGGAGAGAGTCAGAGATGTGATGTATTGGAGACAGTTGGAGATGTGAAGTATAGGAGACAGTCAGAGACGTGAAGCACAGGAGACAGTCAGAGATGTGAACTATAGGAGACAATCAGAGATGTGAAGTACAGTAGACAGTAAGACGTGAAGTATATGAGCAGTCAGAGATGTGAAGTATGGGGGACAGTCAGAGATGTGAAGCACAGGAGACAGGCAGAGATGTGAAGCATAGGAGACAGTCGGAGATGTGAAGTACAGAAGACAGTCGGAGATGTGAAGTATAGGAGACAGTAAGAGATGTGAAGTATAGGAGACAGTAAGAGATGTGAGGTATAGGAGAAAGTCAGTGATGTGAAGAAAAGGAGACATAAAGAAATGTGAAGTAAGGGAGACAGTTAGAGAGAGATGTGAGGTATATGATACAGTAAGACATGTGAAGTATAGAAGCAGCCATAAATGTGAAGTATAGGAGAGCGTCAAAGATGTGATGTATTGGAGACAGTTGGAGATGTGAAGTATAGGAGACAGTCAGAGACGTGAAGCACAGGAGACAGTCAGAGATGTGAACTATAGGAGACAGTCGGAGATGGTGAAGTACAGAAGAAAGTCGGAGATGTGAAGTAAATTAGACAGTAAGAGGGTGTGAAGTATACAGTCGTGGCCAAAAGTTTTGAGAATGACACAAAAATAAATTTTCACAAAGTCTGCTGCCTCAGTTTGTATGATGGCAATTTGCATATAGTCCAGAATGTTATGAAGAGTGATCAGATGAATTGCAATTAATTGCAAAGTCCCTCTTTGCCATGCGAATGAACTGAATCCCCCCCCCAAAACATTTCCACTGCATTTCAGCCCTGCCACAAAAGGACCAGCTGACATGTCAGTGATTCTCTCGTTAACACAGGTGTGAGTGTTGACGAGGACAAGGCTGGAGATCGTTCTGTCATGCTGATTGAGTTCGAATAACAGACCGGAAGCTTCAAAAGGAGGGTGGTGCTTGGAATCATTGTTCATCCTCTGTCAATCATGGTTACCTGCAAGGAAACATGTGCCGTCATCATTGCTTTGCACAAAAAGGGCTTCACAGGCAAGGATATTGTTGCCAGTAAGATTGCACCTAAATCAACCATTTATCGGATCATCAAGAACTTCAAGGAGAGCGGTTCAATTGTTGTGAAGAAGGCTTCAGGGCACAAAAGAAAGTCCAGCAAGCACCAGGACCATCTCCTAAAGTTGATTCAGCTGCGGGATCGGGGCACCACCAGTACAGAGCTTTCTCAGGAATGGCAGCAGGGAGGTGTGAGTCCATCTGCACACACATTGAGGCAAAGACTTTTGGAGGATGGCCTGGTGTCAAGAAGGGCAGCAAAGAAGCCACTTCTCTCCAGGAAAAACAGCAGGGACAGACTGATATTCTGCAAAAGGTCCAGGGATTGGACTGCTGAGGACTGGGGTAAAATAATTTTTTCTGATGAATCCCCTTTCCGATTGTTTGGGGCATCCAGAGAAAAGCTTGTCCGGAGAAGACAAGGTGAGCGCTACCATCAGTCCTGTTTCATGCCAACAGTAAAGCATCCTGAGACCATTCATGTGTGGGGTTGCTTCTCAGCCAAGGGAGTGGGCTCACTCACAATTTTGCCTAAGAACACAGCCATGAATAAAGAATGGTGTCAACACATCCTCCAGAGATGTGAAGTATAGGAGCCAGTAAGAGATGTGAAGTATAGGAGACAGCCAGAGATGTGAAGTATAGGAGACAGCCAGATATGTGAGGTATAGGAGACAGTAAGATATGTTAAATATAGGAAACAGCCAGAGATGTGAAGTATAGGAGAATGTCAGAGATGTGAAGTATAGGAGACAGCCAGAGATGTGAAGTATAGGAGACAGTAAGAGATGTGCAGTATAGGAGACAGTCAGAGATGTGCTATTAAAAGGCTGTTTAACTTGCAAATACTTTGCCTCTAACCCTTTTACAGGGGCTGAGTCACTGGCTTACTGGTGTTCTTCCATGCCGTCCATGGGAGGGGTGCGTCACTTGAGTGGGTTGAGTCACTGACGTGGTCTTCCTGTCTGGGTTGGCGCCCCCCCTTGGGTTGTGCCATGGCGGAGATCGTTGTGGGCTATACTCGGCCTTGTCTTAGGACGGTAAGTTGGTGGTTGGAGACATCCCTCTAGTGGTGTGGGGGCTATGCTTTGGCAAAGTGGGTGGGGTTATATCCTGCCTGTTTGGCCCTGTCCGGGGGTATCATCGGATGGGGCCACAGTGTCTTCTGATCCCTCCTGTCTCAGCCTCCAGTATTTATGCTGCAGTAGTTTATGTGTCGGGGGGCTAGGGTCAGTCTGTTACATCTGGAGTATTTCTCTTGTCTTATCCGGTGTCCTGTGTGAATTTAAATATGCTCTCTCTAATTCTCTTTCTCTCTTTCTGTCTTTCTCTCGGAAGACCTGAGCCCTAGGACCATGCCTCAGGACTACCTGGTATGATGACTCCTTGCTGTCCCCAGTCCACCTGGCCGTGCTGCTGCTCCAGTTTCAACTGTTCTGCCTGCGGCTATGGAACCCTGACCTGTTCACCGGACGTGCTTGTTGCACCCTCGACAACTACTATGATTATTATTATTTGACCATGCTGGTCATTTATGAACATTTTAACATCTTGACCATGTTCTGTTATAATATCCACCCTGCACAGCCAGAAGAGGACTGGCCACCCCTCATAGCCTGGTTCCTCTCTAGGTTTCTTCCTAGGTTTTTGGCCTTTCTAGGGAGTTTTTCCTAGGGAGTTTTTCCTAGCCACCGTGCTTCTTTCACATGCATTGCTTGCTGTTTGGGGTTTTAGGCTGGGTTTCTGTATAGCACTTTGAGATATCAGCTGATGTACGAAGAGCTATATAAATAAATTTGATTTGATTTGATTTATAGCTAGAGGCCTTGATTAGTTGAATATGTATTGGAGTGTTCTATTCGGGTTCATTGGGACGTCCCTACGCCCATTGAAGTTTAAATAAAAAATGGTTAGGGTTAAGGTAAGGTTAGAGTTTAGGGTAGGGACATCCCAAGGATACCGGATAACACTGACCAATATGTAATAGGGAGATGGACTTCAAGGTTTTACATGACAACTGACAAACATTACCAAATTAAAGGAAGTAAGTTCCATTAAGTTTCATTAGTCAGGGCTGTGGATTGTCTTCTGACAGGTGGTGTCACTCCTCCACTCGTAACCTCAGTGTAGAGGAGATAACAGTTACCCAATGGAGTTAACACTCTTCTATTGGTCCTGAGAAATAGACATGACTTTGTAACTGCCCCCTCCTTCAGTTTTTCTGTTACATGAGCACACAGTCTCAACAGACAGGCACACACACACAAACAAACTGTGATGCCGAGATTTTGCATTTGCTATAGTAGCCGTTACAATGTCAAATAACCCTGTACTCTTGTCTTCTCATTTATTTTTCACTGAAGACATGCTCTATGACAGAGGTGTGCTCTATGACAGAGGCGTGCTCTATGACAGAGGAGTGCTCCGTGACAGAGGCGTGCTCCGTGACAGAGGAGTGCTCCGTGACAGAGACGTGCTCCGTGACAGGGATGTGATCCGTGACAGAGACGTGCTCCGTGACAGGGATGTGATCCGTGACAGAGACGTGCTCCGTGACAGAGACATGCTCCGTGACAGAGACATGCTCTATGACAGCTCTATGACAGAGACATGCTCTATGACAGCTGTATGACAGAGACATGCTCTATGACAGCAGTATGACAGAGACATGCTCTATGACAGCTCTATGACAGAGACTTGCTCTATGACAGCTGTATGACAGAGACATGCTCTATGACAGAGACATGCTCTATGACAGCTCTATGACAGAGACATGCTCTATGACAGAGACATGCTCTTTGACAAAGACATGCTCTATGACAGCTCTATGACAGAGACATGCTCTATGACAGAGACATGCTCTATGACAGCTCTATGACAGAGACATGCTCTATGACAGCTCTATGACAGAGACATGCTCTATGACAGAGACATGCTCAATGACAGCTCTACGACAGAGACATGCTCTATAACAGCTGTATGACAGAGACATGCTCTATGACAGAGATGTGCTCTTTGACAAAGACATGCTCTATGACAGCTCTATGACAGAGACATGATCTATGACAGATACATGCTCTATGACAGCTCTACGACAAAGACATGCTCTATGACAGCGGCGTGCTCTATGACACTCTATGTTTGAGATGTAGCTGATACACAAGCCTATTGTAGAGTCTTACAAGAGCCCATTCATTATGTACAGCAATGTAGCAGCCTTTCAAAAAACTAGACATGGATTATTTATTGGTCGATGTGGGAAAACATGAAATGAAAACCAAAGTAACCTATCAGCTTGAGGTACACTGTGTGGACGGCCTTTCCTGAACCAGGTGAGCCAACACTAACCACAAGGTCAACCATGTGTAAACCATGACTTGAATTCATTCTCGTATAAACCTGCTTTTAACTCATAACACGGAGATCCCACTAGCGGGATCAAATTCGACAACATCCAGTGAAATCAGAGAGCACCAAATTCAAAATCCGTAATATTAAACATTCATTAAAATACAAGTGTCATACATGATTCTTTAGCTTAGAATCTTGGTAATCGAACAGCGTTTTCAGATTTCAAAAAGGCTTTACGGCGAAAGCATAGCATTTGATTGTCTGAGGACAATGCCTCACATTAGCAAATTTTCCAAACCAGCACAGGTGTGACGAAATATCAAATAACGATAAAATAAATCACTTACTTTTGAAGATCTTCCTCTGATTGCAATCCCAAGGGTCCCAGCTACACAATGAATGGTCATTTTGTTCGATAAAGTCCTTCTTTATATCCCAAAAACGCCGTTTAGTTGGCGTCATTGAATTCAATAATCCAGTCCTTCAACATGCATACAAAGGATTCCAAAACGTTTTTTATTCATCCTCAGGTTGTCTAATATCTAAATAAACAATAATATTTTAGACAGAGATTACGATGTTCAATAGCAAAGGAAAAGAACGAAGGGCGCACCCACGTTCACGCGCTCAAAAAATACTACTTTTGCACTGGCGCTCAACTTGGAAAGACAACAAATACTTCTTCATTTAAAAAAACAAGCCTAAAACCTTGTATAAAGACTGTTGTCATTTAGTGGAAGCCATAGGAACTGCAATCTGGGAGGTGGAAATTAGATCTTTCAATAGCATTGCATTGCATCATTTCAAGATCCAATTTTTTTATTTTATGAATCTACTTTCCTCGGGTTTTTGCATGCTATGTCAGTTCTGTTATACTCACAGACATTATTTTAACAGTTTTAGAAACCATTATATGCATATCCTAGCTTCTGGGCCTGAGTAACAGGCAGTTTACTTTGGGCATGTCAGACAGGCGGAAATTCATGATACTAGCCTTACTCGCAGAGAGGTTAAAAGCAGTAGGTTACAGCAACATTATACATATGGCCTCTTGTAGGTTGATTTTGGAGTTGTGTGGTGTTGCTGCTTTCTCCTTTGAAATGTGAGTGTTATTAGATACAAAAAGTGATTTGTTTTGTACATTGATCTTATAAATGTAGACCAATGAAAATTAATTATAATCATGTTGAACGTTGATATTTATCATGTACAATCATTAACCCCCTGTCGTGTCTTTGGCATCATTAAAAGTGAAGACTGTTATTTTATCAAATCAATTCTCTGTGATTATTATTACGTGATTAAACTAATCACTAATCAAAATCTTCAGATTACAAAGTTATAATTTTCCTAATATAACTCTTCAGATATTTTAATATCTGATAAATTAGTCTTCTTATTAATGAATTATTATATACCTCACGTCAGTCTCATTCCAAACGTCGTAAATTGTTGGTTATCTGCACGAACCCAGCCTTTACTATAAATCATCCATACACCAATTGGCTTAAGCATTTATTTAATAAATAACTAAATAATCACAGATATGCATAAACAAACAAACAGTAGATCGATCTATTACTAACAAATCGTAGGGAAGATTCCCTAGTGGGCTAAGCCGATATGTCGGCTTGGTGGACAAAGGGAAGTGGGTGGGGACTGAGCGAGAGCAGGAAACACCAGAGGGATCACTACACACAGCACTACTATAATTACATTAATTGAAATGCTAATTCTTTGCACATGAACGCTCACACATTCGGGAATAACTGCAATCAATATATAAACTCAGCAAAAACAGAAACGTCCTCTCACTCTCAACTGCGTTTATTTTCAGAAACTTAACATGTGTAAATATTTGTATTAACATAAGATTCAACAACTGAGACATAAACTGAACAAGTTCCACAGATATGTGACTAACAGAAATGGAATATTGTGTCCCTGAACAAAGGGGGGGGGGGGGGTCAAAAGTAACAGTCAGTATTTGGTGTGGCCACCAGCTGCATTAAGTACGGCAGTGCATCTCCTCCTCATGGACTGCACCAGATGTGCCAGTTCTTGCTGTGAGATGTTACCCGACTCTTCCACCAAGGCACCTGCAAGTTCCCAGACATTTCTGGGGGGAATGGCCCTAGCCCTCACCCTCCGATCCAACAGGTCCCAGACGTGCTCAATGGGATTGAGATCCGGGCCCTTCGCTGGCCATGGCAGAACACTGACATTCCTGTCTTGCAGGGAATCACACACAGAACGAGCAGTAAGGCTGGTGTCATTGTCATGCTGGAGGGTCATGTCAGGATGAGCCTGCAGGAAGGGTACCGCATGAGGGAGGAAGATGTCTTCCCTGTAACGCACAGCGTTGAGATTGCCTGCAATGACAACAAGCTCAGTCTGATGATGCTGTGACACACCGCCCCAGACCATGACGGATCATCTACCTCCAAATCGATCCCGCTCCAGAGTACAGGCCTGGGTGTAACGCTCATTCCTCCGACGATAAATGCGAATCCGACCATCACCCCTGGTGAGACAAAACCACGACTCGTCAGTGAAGAGCACTTTTTGCCGGTCCTGTCTGGTCCAGCGACAGTGGATTTGTGCCCATAGGCGACGTTGTTGCTGGTGATGTCTGGTGAGGACCTGCCTTACAACAGGCCTACAAATCCTCAGTCCAGCCTCTCTCAGCCTATTGAGGACAGTCTGATCACGGATGGAGGGATTGTGCGTTCCTGGTGTGACTCGGGCAGTTGTTGTTGCCATCCTGTACCTGTCCCGCAGGTGTGATGTTCGGATCTACCGATCCTGTGCAGGTGTTGTTAAACGTGGTCTGCCACTGCGAGGACGATCAGCTGTCCGTTAGGACGCTAGCGGAACGCCTCACCAATATCCAATGGTATAGAGTGGCGCGAATTACAAATACCTCAAAAATTCAAAAACTTCAATTTTTTCAAACATATGAATATTTTGCACCATTTTAAAGACAAGACTCTCCTTTATCTAACCACATTGTCCGATTTCAAAAAGGCTTTACAACGAAAGCAAAACATTAGATTATGTCAGGAGAGTACCCAGCCAGAAATAATATACACACCCATTTCTCAAGCTAGCATATATGTCACAAAAAACAGAACCACAGCTAAATGCAGCACTAACCTTTGATGATCTTCATCAGATGACACTCCTAGGACATTATGTTATACAATACATGCATGTTTTGTTCAATCAAGTTCATATTTATATCAAAAACCAGCTTTTTACATTAGCATGTGACGTTCAGAACTAGCATACCCACCGAAAACTTCCGGTGAATTTAGTAAATTACTCACGATTAACGTTGACAAAAAACATAACAATTATTTTAAGAATTATAGATACAGAACTCCTTTATGCAATCGCGGTGTCCGATTTTAAAATAGCTTTTCGGTGAAAGCACATTTTGCAATATTCTGAGTAGATAGCCCGGCCATCATGGCTAGCTATTTTGACACCCACCAAGTTTGGCACTCACCAAACTCAGATTTGCTATAAGAAAAATTGGATTACCTTTGCTGTTCTTCGTCAGAATGCACTCCCAGGACTTATACTTCAACAACCAATGTTGTTTTGGTTCCAAATAATCCATAGTTATATCCAAATAGCTCCGTTTTGTTCGTGCGTTCAAGTCACTATCCGAAGGGTGACGCACCGGCACGTTTCGTGACAAAATAATTCAAAATATTCCATTACCGTACTTCGAAGCATGTCAAACGCTGTTTAACCTCTTGATGGTCGCCTAGGATAGGGGGCGCCACAGCGCATTTTGAAAAAAAAATGTGCCCATTTTAAATGGCGTACTACTCAAACTCAGAAGCTAGGATATGCATATAATTAATACTTGTGGATAGAAAACACCGTAAAGTCTCTAAAACTGTTTGAATGGTGTCTGTGAGTATAACAGAACTCATATGGCAGTCAAAACCCCGAGACAGATCGAAACAGGAAGTGGAATTCTGAATTGCGGACTCAACTTCATCACGTTGCCTATTAATCACACCGTGAGCTATGGTTCATTGAGCACTTCCTATTGCTTCCACTAGATGTCCCCAGTCTTTACAAAGTGATTGGAGTCTCCTACTGTGAAAACTGACAGAATGACACGCTGTGGAACGTGGTCACACGGAGAGGGCCATCACCATTATGGCGCCGGCGCCCCTGGCTACCCTCCCCTTTCGAAACGTTAATAAAGACAATGCAATCGTCCCCCTTGAATCTTATTGGAGCTCTGGTTGAAAAAGGCCCTAAAGATTTATGTTATACAACGTTTGACATGTTTGAACGAACCTAAATAAGAAAAAAATGCATTTTGTTGAAAGAGTAGCCCCGCGCACCTCGGAACTTTTGGTGCAGCCTTCAGAACGCGCTAACAACAACAAGCTAATGGAACATAAAGGATGAACTTTTTCAACGAAAATACATTTGTTGTGGACCTGGGATTCCTGGAAGTGCCTAAGGATGAAGATAATCAAAGGTAAGGGATTATTGACAATAGTATACAAAACTAGATTTGATATGCGATTGTTCCAAGATGGCGCTGACCTGTATTGCTAGCCTATTGTTCTGAGTATCGCATCCCCTTTTATCGCAAAGTGTGATTACCCAGTAAAGTTATTTTTAAATCTGGCATTACAGGTGCTTTCAAGAGATATTCATCTATAAATCTTAGAATGAAAATATTACATTTTAAAAAATGTTTTCAAATAGTAATTTAGTAAATTGTAGCGCTGTTTCATCGGATGCATTTGAGGAAAAATAGTTAGTCAACGTTACGCACCGATGTAAAATGCTGTTTTTATATTTAACCTGTTGGGGCTACAGGTTAGCAATGAACCCCGAGCCAGGATTGCTAACAAGGCTGGAAATTCAAAACATCAAAAATCTAATAATTTCAATTTCTCAAACAATCAACTATTTTACACAATTTAAATGATAAACATCTCCTTAATCTAACCACATTGTTCGATTTTCAAAGAGGCTTTACGGAAAAAGCATAAAGTTAGATTATGTTAGGACAGTACATAGCCACAAAAGTACAAACATCCATTTTCAATTCAAGGTCAGGCGTCACCAAAAGCAGAAACCAGCTTGAATTATGCACTAACTTTTGTCAATCTCCATCAGATGACACTCCTAGGACATTATGTTATACAATACATGCATTTTTTGTTCCATCAAGTTCATATTTATATCCAAAAACAGCATTTTACAGTAGCGTGAAATTCAGATTTTTTTCTTCTCTGAAATGCTTCCGGTGAACATAACAAAATTACTATTCGAAAACATTGGTAAATTATAATATTGTCATTCAAAGAATAATATATTATCATCTCGTAATTGCTACCGAATGGCCAGATCTCAAAATAACTTTACTGGGAAATCACATTTTGCAATAAACGGGGTGCTATGCTAAGAACAACAGGCTATGCTATACAGTTAGCATCATCTAAAATCGATAATAACATTGTAAATATCCCCTTACCTTTGATTATCTCCATCAGAAGGGAGGCATCCCAGGTCCGGAAGGCATCCCAGGTCCGGAACAAATGTGGTTTCTTTTGACAAAGTTCATAATTTATGTCCAAATAACACCAAGTACTTAGCGTTCATTATGCTCCCACAAAACGTGGTGGGGGGCTGGTAAAATCACGCCGAAAAGCTAAAAAAACCTAGTAAATAATCTATTTATGTTCGTTCAAACATGTCAAATGTTGTTTAGCATTAATCTTTTGGTCCATTTTTAACGTTAAACATCAGTAATATTTTCACACAACCTATCCTATGTCTAGATAAAAAATGATGACAAACTCACGTTTCTCAGATTTATGCGAAGGCGCAAAAAAATGAAGTGATGACATGTCAACTTCCTTGGATTCTAATTTGCTCTCTGTTTATCATAGACGCTTCAAACAACTTTATAAAGATCGTTGACATCTAGTGGAAGCCGTAGGTGTTGCGAAATGAATCCTTTCTCACTATGGTATCTATAAAACAATGACACTAAATAGTACAGTCACAAAATCCACATTTTTTTGGATCTATTTTTCACAGGTTTTTGCCTGCAATATGAGTTTTGTTATACTTACAGACACCATTCAAACTGTTTTAGAAAATTCAGAGTGTTTTCTATCCGAATGTGTTAATAATATGCATATCCTAGCTTCTGAGTTGGTGTAGGAGGCAGTTAAAAATGGGCACATCTTTTTTCAAAATGTCTCAATACTGCCCCCGAGCCCCAACAGGATAAATATGAACTTTATCGAACAAAATAATGCATGTATTGTGTAACATGATGTCCTAGGTGTGTCATCTGATGAAGATTGTCAAAGGTTAGTGCTGCATTTAGCTGTTTTTTGGTTATTTGTGATGCATGTGGTTGGTCGTAAAATGGCTATGTGGCTACTTTTACGATATACTCCTCTAACATAATCTAATGTTTTGCTTTTGCTGTAAAGCCTTTCTGAAAGTGGACAACGTGGTTCGATTCAGGAGAGGTGTATCTATGAATCGATATAATTTGAAAAAAAAATTGAAAAAAAAAAGTATTACATTTTGTTATGCTAATGGCGATAGGATTTTGCGCTGGAGGCCGCACAGGGGTTAAAATCAATTTTTAGGCGATTTTTCTCATAAAATAGCGATAATATTACAACATGGAGTCGTCACATGCACGCGCGCACCAGTGCCATTGTTCTCAGAAGTACCACTCTCCAAAACCCCTGCTGTTTTTCGCCCAGAGACTGCAGAGATCTCATTCAACGTTCTGGCGCCTTCTGAGAGCCAATGAAAGCCTTAGAAAATGTCACGTTACAGCAGAGATCATGTATTTTCGATAAAGAGGCTATAGAAGGACAAGAAATGGTCAGACAGGGCACTTCCCATATATAATTTTCTCAGGTTTTGGCCTGCCATATGAGTTCTGTTATACTCACAGACACCATTCAAACAGTTTTAGAAACTTTAGGGTGTTTTCTATCCAAATCCTGAAGGACTGGATTTCTAATACTAATTCTGAGTTTAGGTGACCCTGAAGTTGGCGGGTGTCTGAATAGCTAGCCGTGATGGCTGAGCTATGTACTCAGAATATTGAAGAGTGTGCTTTCTCCGTATGAGCTCTGTTATACTCACAGACACCATTCAAACAAATCTACTAATAATATGCACATTCTCGTTTCTGGGCAAGAGTAGTAACCAGTTTAAATCGGGTACGTAAATACTGCCCCCTAGCCCAGACAGGTTAAACAAATCAAAATATATTGTATATTTTAAATTCTTCAAGTAGTCAACCTTTGCTTTGATGAGAGCTGCAGAATGCTGTTGTAACGGCTGTCTGAGGTAGAAGTGGACCAAAATGCGGCGGAGTTAGGGTTCGTCATATTTAATTCAACGAACACTATGCAATTCACACAAAAAACAAAACTGACAGCCAACACAGTCCTGTCAGGTGCAACCACAATGACAAGAACAATTACCCACGAAACACAAAGGAAACGTAGGCAACTTATGTGTGACTCCCAATCAACCACAACCCTCTATAGCTGTGCCTGATTGGAAGTCACATGGCCAAAATCAATGAAACAATAAAACACACACTCCCTTCTGCCACGTCCTGACCCAACTACACCCTCTACTGGTCAGGAGGTGACAGTACCCCCCCCCCCTCAAAGGTGCATACCCCGAAATGCACCTACAGAAAACACAGAAAAAAACCCCCAAAATGACAACAAACCAAAAAAAATCCCCTAAACAAAAAAATGGGAGGGAAGGGAGGGTGGCTGCCGTCAACGACGGCACTGTGCTACACCATGCCTCCCCAACCCACCTATCCTGGAGGTGGCTCAGGTGCAGGACGTAAACCTCGCTCCAACTTCGGCGCCGCCCACTTTGGTGGCGCCGATAGCTGCGACGGGCAGACGGGCCACTCGGGCTGACCCTGGCAGACGGGCCACTCGGGCTGGGCCGGAGGACAGGAGGGCCACTCGGGCTGGGCCGGAGGACAGGAGGGCCACTCGGGCTGGGCCGGAGGACAGGAGGGCCACTCGGGCTGGGCCGGAGGACAGGAGGGCCACTCGGGCTGGGCCGGAGGACAGAAGGGCCACTCTGGCAGCTCCGGGCAGTCTGACCACTCTGGCAGCTCCGGGCAGTCTGGCCACTCTGGCAGCTCCGGGCAGTCTGGCAACTCTGGCTGCTCCAGGCAGTCTGGCCACTCTGGCA
Organism: Salmo salar; assembly: GCF_965601325.2. Taxonomy (NCBI): domain Eukaryota; kingdom Metazoa; phylum Chordata; class Actinopteri; order Salmoniformes; family Salmonidae; genus Salmo; species Salmo salar. Next base: position 22,577,523 of record NC_138296.1, on the reverse strand, counting down.
GCTCCGGGCAGTCTGGCCACTCTGAGCTGTTCTTGCCATAATATGGACTTTGTCTTTTACCAAATAGGGCTATCTTCTGTATACCACCCCTACATTGTCACAACACAACTGACTGGCTCAAACACATTAAAGAAGGAAAGAAATTCCACTAATGAACTTTTAACAAGGAACACCTGTTAATTGAAATGCATTCCAGGCGACTACCTCATGAAGCTGGATGAGAGAATGCCAGAAGTGTGCAAAGCTGTCATCAAGGCAAAGGGTGGCTACTTTGAAGAATCTCAAATATTAAATATACACTTTTTGGGTTACTTCATGATTCCATGTGTTATTCATAGTTTTGATGTCTTCACTATTAATCTACAATGTTGAAAATAGTACAAATAAAGAAAAACCCTGGAATGAGTACTGTAGATGTGTCCAAACTTTTGGCTACTTCTTTAGATATATGTATGGTTTTTTTACACATCTTTAACCCTTTTTTTGGGGGTTGGCACAAATCCACCTCAATACTCCCATAAAATGTTTTAACCAGTACTGGTTACCTTCAGACGATTCCTGTTACACCTGTGGGGGGTTGTAGAGCAAAATGGATAATATCATCGTATTTGTGAGAATCTCCCCTTTTCACAGTGGGGTCACATTCATTTGTAGCCCAGTTTGGACGCTACAAACAGAAGTTGGCACATCGACGGTACCGATTTCAGACAAGTCCCTTGGGGCTTATGGAGGTTGTAGAGCAAAACTTGTTTGTGAGAAGAATGATTTTCGCGGTGTCTCTTGGTCTGACAAACACTGTTGTAGCTCGGCCACCTTCCACCGCAGATGCTGAAGGCCACCATAGGCGGATATCTCTAGCTTAAACGGACAGATTTTGATGTGGATTTTTTAAAGATGTTTCTTAGATTGATGCACCAATGGGTCAATAGACTGAAGGGTTTAATCAGCTTCTTGATGAGCCACACCTGTCAGGTGGATGGATTATCTTGGCAAAGGAGAAACGTCACTAACGGGTGTAATAAAAAAATAAGCTTGGCAAGCACTTTCTTGACACCAACATGACACAGTCATAACCATGCCATAGTATGTCATAATAGCTGACATAACTTGTCAAAACCTGTTATAATATGAACATACCACTGTCATTCCACATATATTTAGACCTGTTGTGACATACAGTTGAAGTCGGAAGTTTACATACACTTAGGTTGGAGTCATTAAAACTGTTTTTACAAACACCACAAATTTCTTGTTAACCTCTTGGGGCTAGGTGGGACGCTAGCGTGCCACCCGTGGTGCACTCCATCAACAGCAGGTGCATTTCAAGAGCGGCAAATTTGAATCCAAATAAATGTCAAAATTCAAATTTTTCAAAAATACAACTATGTTACACCATTTGAAAGATAAACATCTCCTTAATCTAACCACGTTTTACGATTTCAAAAAGGTTTTACGGCGAAAGCATAAATTTAGAGTATGTTAGGACAGTACATTTACAAGAGTTGTGTGTAATGTTTTGTCAAGTCAAAGACAGGGTCACCAAAACCATAAAACCAGCTAAAATGATGCACTAACCTTTTACAATCTCCATCAGATGACACTCCTAGGACATTATGTTAGACAATGCATGCATTTTTAGTTCTATCAAGTTCATATTTATATACAAAAACAGCGTTTTACTATGGCATTGATGTTGAGGAAATCGTTTCCCTCCAATAACCGGCAGTCAAGTCAGCGTCAGAAATTAAATAATTAAAATTAGAAAACATTGGTAAAATATTATATTGTCATTTAAAGAATTATAGATTTACATCTCTTGAACGCAATCAACTTGCCAGATTTAAAAATAACCTTACTGGGAAATCACACTTTGCAATAATCTGAGCACTGCGCCCAGAAAAATACGCGTTGCGATACAGACTAGACGTCATGTTGGGGAGATCTAAAATCGAAAATACTATGTAAATAATCCATTACCTTTGATTCTCTTCATCAGATGTCACTTCCAGGTATCACAGGTCCATAACGAATGTAGTTTTGTTCAAAAAAGCTCATCATTTATGTCCAAAAATCTCCATCTCGTTAGCACATGATGTAAGCCAGCCGGACTTCTCGTCATGAACGAGGGGAAAAAATATATTTCCGTTCGTTCAAACATGTCAAACGTTGTATAGCATAAATCATTAGGGCCTTTTTTAACCAGAACATGAATAATATTCAAGGTGGACGAATGCATACTCTTTTATAACGTATTGGAACGAGGGTACCCAACATGAACTAGCGCGCCAGGTGTCTAATGGGACATCACCGTTCCATGGCTCTTGTTCGGTCAGATCTCCCTCCAGAAGACTCAAAACACTTTGTAAAGGCTGGTGACATCTAGTGGAAGCAATAGGAAGTGCCAAAATATTCCTAAACCCCTGTGTTTTTCAATGGGATAGGTTTAAAGTCAATACAACACATCAGGTATCCACTTCCTGTCAGAAAATGTCTCAGGGTTTTGCCTGCCAAATGAGTTCTGTTATACTCACAGACACCATTCAAACAGTTTTGGAAACTTTAGAGTGTTTTCTATCCATATATAATAAGTATATGCATATTCTAGTTACTGGGTAGGATTAGTAACCAGATTAAATCGGGTACATTTTTTTTATCCAGACGTGCAAATGCTGCCCCCTAGACCCAACAGGTTAACAAACTGTAGTTTTGGCAAGTTGGTTTGGACATCTACTTCGTGCATGACACAAGTAATCTTTCCAACAATTGTTTACAGACAGATTTTTTCACGTTTAATTCACTGTATCACAATTCCAGTGGGTCAGAAGTTTACATACACTAATTTGATTGTGCCTTTAAACAGCTTGGAAAATTCCAGAAAATGATGTCATGGCTTTAGAAGCTTCTGATAGGCTAATGGACATCATTTGAGACAATTGGAGGTGTACCTGTGGATGTATTTCAAGGCCTACCTTCAAACTCAGTGCCTCTTTGCTTGACATCATGGGAAAATCTAAAGAAATCAGCCAAGATCTCAGAAAAAATTTGTAGACCTCCACAAGTCTGGTTCATCCTTGGGAGCAATTTCCAAACGCCTGAAGGTAGCACGTTCATCTGTACAAACGATAGTACGCAAGTATAAACACCATGGGACCACGCAGCCGTCATACCGGTCAGGAAGGAGTTCTGTCTCCTAGAGATGAACCTACTTTGGTGCAAAAAGTGCAAATCAATCCCAGAACAACAGCAAAGGACCTTGTGAAGATGCTGGAGGAAACAGGTACAAAAGTATCTATATCCACAGTAAAACGAGTCCTATATCGACATAACCTGAAAAGCTGCACAGCAAGGAAGAAGCCACTGCTCCAAAACCGCCATAAAAAAGCCAGACTACGGTTTGCAACTGCACATGGGGATATAAATCATACTTTTTGAAGAAATATCCTTTGCTCTGATGAAACAAAAATAAAACTGTTTCGCCATAATGACCATCGTTATGTTTGGAGGAAAAAGGGGGAGGCTTGCAAGCCGAAGAACACCATCCCAACCGTGAAGCACGGGGGTGGCAGCATCATGTTGTGGGGGTGCTTTGCTGCAGGAGGGACTGGTGCACTTCACAAAATAGATAGCATCATGAGGATGGAAAATTATGTTGATATATTGAAGCAACATCTCAAGACATCAGTCAGGAAGTTAAAGCTTGGTTGCAAATGAGTCTTTTAAATGGACAATGACCCCAAGCATACTTCCAAAGTTGTGAATAAATGGCTTAAGGACAACAAAGTCAAGGTATTGGAGTGGCCATCACAAAGCCCTGACCTCAATCCCATAGAAAATTTGTGGGCAGAACTGAAAAAGCATGTGCGAGCAAGGAGGGCTACAAACCTGACTCAGTTACACCAGATCTGTCAGCAATGGGCCAAAATTCACCCAACTTATTGTTGGAAGCTTGTGGAAGGCTACCTGAAACGTTTGACCCAAGTTAAACAATTTAAAGGCAATGCTACCAAATACTAATTGAGTGTATTTAAACTTCTGACCCACTGGGAATGTAATGAAAGAAATAAAAGCTGAGCTAAATCATTCTCTCTACTATTATTCTGACATTTCACATTCTTAAAATAAAGTGGTGATCCTAACTGACCTAAGACAGGGAATTTTTACGATGATTAAATTGTGGGAATTGTGAAAAACTGAGTTTAAATGTATTTGGCTAAGGTGTATGTAAACTTCTGACTTCAACTGTATATTGTGTTATTTTATGGCTGGATATAACTCCTACATAAGAGTGTCAAAACCCACAAAACCTACCACACAAGGCAAATCATTCCATTACACCATAGCCTATGTGTCAACAGTATGTTTATGTTGTATACCTTTATTTTTAATTGACCATATTAAATTATAATTGTAATTGCTCACACATTAATGTCAAACAAGTAAAGTATAATGTAATTTCTACAAGTTTTTTCATAAATGTATTTTCTATCATTTTTTTAAAATATGATGAAAAAAACATGACTGTAAAGAATGAATTACAACAATCAACAAAGCATTTAAGAAACAAACTTTCAAACAAAATGAAACTTCTTGGCAGGGAAAAATACTAATTTGAGTAAATGTGGGTTTTGACACTCTTAGGTAGGTGTCATAACCAGCCATAAAAGAATGCAATATATTTCACCACAGGTCTAAATATATGGGCCATGACAGTGCTATGACCATAAGTTATGTCAGCTGTTATGACACATTATGACATGGTTATGACATGGTTGTGTTTGCATTTTTGTTCAGTGTACTATGCACAAAGTATAATTTTTGTTTCAACAGATTTACAGTTACCTGTCAAAAGCAGGCTACCTGTCAACATTCAACAAGCCGTCGAAGTTACAAACATACAACCAGTAAAATGTACCTTCTTTTTAACCTGTTGGGGCTAGGGGGCAGTATTGAGAAATTTTGCATTTTGTTTATGATCTGTAAAAGCCCCTTTAAATGTAATCTGGGGTGTGCATTGTCTTCTGACAGGTGGTGTCACTCCTACACCCTAACCTCAACAAAGTTGTGGCACTATCTAACGTAAGACAGTGAGGGGTGTGTAAACTGTAATAGAACACCTGGGTGGCCTTTCCAATCACTGACAAACACCAGAGAAAGAGGTCATTGTTTCCCGTGTGCCTGAGAAATGGACATCCCTTCATAACTTCCCTTCCTTCTCTTTCTCTGTCACACACATGCACACAGTCACACACACACTCGAACAGACACAAACACACAAACACACAAACACACACACACACACAAACACACAAACACACACACACACACACACACACACACGCATTCCTCCCTCTTTACAAAATCCTTCTGTGACGCCTAGCTTTTGCCTTTGTTCTAGTAACCTTTACAATGTCAAATGACCCTGCTGATAGTCAAAGAGAGATTTACAAGGTTATCAAAGCGCCACTCCAGTGTTAGCCTACACATAACACAGCCTTTATTTAAAAAATATATGGTGGAAAAATTATTTGAACCATTTCCCTGTTTGACTGCAATGTTTTATGGGTATTATGACACCTCCACTATGGGGCTCTATTTGCTTATGACTGATGGTGAAATCATAGGGGGAGGACTTGCACCTAGTTCAGGCCACTGAGGTATGGGGTTTGAGCGGGAAGACGTCGATGTGCCCTTGAGCAAGGCACTTAACCCTAATTGCTCTTATAAGTTGCTCTGGATAAGAGTGTCCGCTAAATTACCTAAATTTAAATTTAAAATGTAACAGAGAGAGCGAGTGAGCGGCAGATGACAAACTGTACTGGATGGGAGAGCCCCACTCTTATCAAGTTCTACCAAGTTAGCTAGCTATTGTGAGCGATAGCTTTTATTGTTTTGGACAGCCCTGCCATATAGCCTGTATTAAGAGGGCAATAAAACCCTGTTGTCTGGTTCAACTTGATCTACCATCTCCAGTTAGCTGAGGAGTTGACCCAGTAATGCCACACTATGATAAGTAGCATTTACTTGGTTATTTTCTGGATAAAAATAAGTAAGTAAAGCATTGCTAAAAGTACACACAAAATGTACAGCAGTGTGAGAATCTTCATGTGTCACCTGATTCCAACCAGAGAAACCAGTACACATGAAAGAATAACACATTAAACATGGAAATACAAATAGATTCTGTTCTTAAATTGAAAAAAGGTGCTCAAGAAATGATGATGCCCACCTTTGTCAATCCTTTATGGCGTTCTGCTGTTCTGCCCGCAAAACTGACTAAGACGCTCTATCTCTTTCTCTTTTTCTGTCTCACTCACTCTGTCACTTTCTCACTCTCACACACAGGTACAAGTGTGTTGACCACTTTTTACTTTCACTCTCGATTCTGCAAAATCAAAAGTGTATCCTTCCCAGAAGCAAAGGCTGGGGGATAGTGCAACAACTTTTTGCATTATTTTGCATTACTTTTTGCATTATTATTCTGCAATTTTTGTACCTCTCCTGTACATGCACGTTTCGTTTATTTTAATGCTCAGCTTATTGTTTTGTCTTTTTCTTGTGCAAATAATAAATCATAAAATAAATAACTCAATGTTTATGTTTTTGTGGGATTACATTCATACATCACACCTCTGACTTTTTAGTACTTTTTAAGCCAAAGTACGTTAGGACACAGAGGATAACACACCTGTTATTTTATTGCAGCAACTGCTCAATTGTACTATTGTACTTTGTCGAGGTGACTAGTACGGGCCGCCTCCCAGAAGGACCTACTCGCTTCACTCACACATGGGTAGTCTTTGCCTGTGGTTCTTCTCTTGACCTCAAAGGGTGGTTAAACACCCACCACATGCTTAGGCCTGGATTATCCCATGGTATGAGCCTGAGGGGGCATCCCTGTCTTCCTACCCTGAGCTGAGTTAGCAGTGGAGCCCTCACTTTATCAGCCGGGCATCCCTCTTGGTCTATCCCTGCCTGCCACAGAGGTTAGCTTGCTCCTTCTTACTGATTACACTTCACAAGTAATTTGTGACACGTTATACTACAGAAAGCAAGGGTTCAAGCACTTTATCTGGGTAACTATAGACACCGAGTGCTCCTTTAGCACAAATAGGACTACTTCATGTTAGATCCCTCACTTCCAAGGTAGTCATGGTCAATGAATTAATCACTGATCATAAACTTCATGTGATTAGCCTGACTGAAAGATGTCTAAAGCCTGATGAATTTATTGTGTTAAATGAGGTCTCTCCTCCTGGTTACACTAGTGACCATATCCCCCGCTCATCCCGCAAAGGCGGAGATGTGGCTAACATTTTTGACAGCAAATTTCAATTGATAAAATTCAGTCTTTTGAGGTTCTTGTCATGAAATCTATGCAGCCAATCCAAGCACTTTTTATAGCTACTGTTTACAGGCCTCCTGGGCCGTATACAACATTCCTTCCTGAGTTCCCTGAATTCCTATCGGACCTTGTAGTCATGGCAGATAATATTCACATTTTTGGTGACTTTAATATTCACATGGAGAAGTCCCCAGACCCATTCCAAAAAGCTTTCGGAGCCATCATCGCCTCAGAGGGTTTTATCCAACATGTCTCGGGACCTTTGCATTGCCACAATCATACCCTTGATATAGTTTTGTCCCGTGGAATAGATATTGTGGACCTAAATGTTTTCCCTCATAATTCTGGACTATCAGTCCAACATCTTATTAAGTTTGAAATCGCAACAAATCATTTGCTTAGACCTTCTGACAACACAAAGATTCATTGATTACCTGCAAGACTCCCTCCCGCTACCCAACGTCAAAGTATAAAAATCTGTTTACCACCTAACCAAGGATCTAAACTTAACCTCGCTCAATACCCTAGATGCAGTCGCACCATTAAAAACAAAAACAATGTGTTCCAAGAAACTAGCTCCCTGGTATACAGAAAATACCAGAGCCTTGAATCAAGCTTCCAGAAAATTGGAACGGAAATGGCGCTCCACCAAACTTGAAGTCTTCCGACTAGCTTGGAAAGACAGTACTGTGCAATATCGAAGAGCATTTACTGCTGCTCGATCAGCCTGTTTTTCCAACTTAATTGAGGAGAACAAGAACAATCCCCCCAAAAGATTGATACTGTCGCAAAGGTAACTAAGAAAGCAGCATTCCCCAAGAGAGGATGGCTTTCACTGCAGCACTTCTTTGACGAAAAGATCATGATCGTTAGAAAACAAATGATTGACCCTTCTTTAAATCTGCGTATTTCTCCAAAGCTCAGTTTGTCCTGAGTCTGCACAGGACCTAGGATCAAGGGAGACACTCATGTTTTTTAATCCTATATCTCTTGACACATTCATGAAAATAACCATGGCCTCTAAACCTTCAGGCTGCGTACTGGACCCTATTCCAACTAAACTACTAAAAGAGCTTCTTCCTGTGCTTGGCCCTCCTATGTTGAGCATAATAAACGTCTCCCTATCCACCAGATGTGTACCAAACTCACTAAAAGTGGCAATAATAAAGCCTCTTTTGAAAAAACTAAACCTTGACCCAGAAATGATAAAAAACTATCGGCCTGTATCGAATCTCCCAATCCTCTCAAAAATGTTAGAACAAGCTGTTGCACAGCAACTCACTGTCTTCCAGAAGACACACAATGTATATGAAATGCTTCAGTCTGGTTTTAGACCCCATCATAGCACTGAGACTGCACTCATGAAGCTCCTAGACCTTAGTGCTGGTTTTGACACCATCGATCACCACATTCTTTTGGAGATATTGCAAACCCAAATTAGTCTACACGGACAAGTGCTGGCCTGGTTTAGATCGTATCTGTCTGAAAGATATCCGTTTATCTTTGTGGATGGTTTGACCTCTGATAAATCAATTGTAAGTTTCGGTGTTCCTCAAGGTTCAGTTGTGGGCCACTATTGTTTTCACAATATATTTTGCCTCTTGGTAATGGCAATCGTAAACTTAACTTTTACTGCTATGCGGACGATACACAGCTGTACATTTCGATAAAACATGGTGAAGGTAGCTCCTACCGAAGGTAGCTCTCCTTCCTGCTTGGGTGGTGCTCGGCGGTCGTTGTCACTGGCCTACTAGCTGCCACTGATTCCCTTTTTTCCCCCTTTCTGTTTATTGTTTGCACCTGTTTTGTGTTGGGCTGATTAGCTGGGTTATTTTAGCCAGTAGGCCCGCCTGCTCTGTGTGCGGGATTGTTTTTGTGTAATTGCTTCTGTGCACGCTCATGTTTTGAGGTGCTTGTACGTGGGTGTCCTCGGACTGTTTTAGTCCCCAGTGTTTGGGGCACTTTGTTTTTATGTGCGCCCAGTATCTCCGTGGGGTGGCTTGTGTTCGCCGTTGTGTCTATTAAAAGCACTACCCTGTACTCTCTGCTTCCTGCGCCTGACTTCGCACCCACTACGCCCAGAGGCCTTACAGAATCCCGCACCACTGAATGGAGTCAGCAGGAGCAGCTGCCACCCCCCTTCCCTCGATGGAGGAACGCGTCCTCCATCACACCACCGTTCTCCATCGGATCGGCAATGGACCAGATGATGGAGAGAATGGACCGATGGGAGAGGAGTGGTCTCCTCTCTCCACCTCCGGTTCCTCCGACGAATCCACCTCCTCCTCCCCCTGCGTCCGGCTCCGGCGCACTTCATCTTGTGATCCCGAGGGATTTCTGCTCCAGCTCGAGCTGTACCTGGCTACCGTGAGACCTACTCCCTCGGGGGAGGAGAGTGTGAGTGTCCTCGTCTCCTGCCTGATGGTCCGAGCTCTGGAGTGGGCCAACGCGGTCTGGAATGGCCCAGACTCGGTGAGGGATCACTATCCAGAGTTCGGGTGAGTGACTATTCCACCTTCGGCAGGAGACGAGGACCGCGCAGGACTTTGCGTTGGAGTTTCGGACCTTGGCCGCTGGGGCGGGGTGGAACAACAGGGCCCTGATAGACCATTACCGGTGTAGTCCCCGGGCGGATGTCCGCAGGGAGCTAGCGTGTCGGGACACCGCTCTCTCCCTCGACG